>NC_137151.1:55709375-56909375 GCF_951394435.1 Stenella coeruleoalba | reverse complement strand
ACACTATAAAACTCTTAGAGGAAAACATAAGCAGAACACTCTATGATATACATCACAGCAAGATCCTTTTTGACCCACCTCCTAGAGAAAGGGAAATAAAAACAAAAATAAACAAATGGGACCTAATGAAACAGAGGCTTTGCACAGCAAAGGAAACCATAAACAAGACGAAAAAACAACTCTCAGAATGGGAGAAAATATTTGCAAACGAAGCAACTGACAAAGGATTAATCTAAAAAATATACAAGCAGCTCATGCAGCTCAATATCAAAAAAACAGACAACCCAATCCAAAAATGGGCAGAAGACCTAAATAGACATTTCTCCAAAGAAGATATACAGATTGCCAACAAACACATGAAAGGATGCTCCACATCACTAATCATTAGAGAAACGCAAGTCAAAACTACAATGAGGTATCACCTCACACCAGTCAGAATCGCCATCATCAGAAAATCTACAAACAATAAATGCTGGAGAGGGTATGGAGAAAAGGGAACCCTCTTGCACGTTGGTTGGAATGTAAATTGATACAGCCACTATGGAGAACAGTATGGAGGTTCCTTAAAAAACTAAAAAAGAACTACCATATGACCCAGCAATCCCACTACTGGGCATATACCCTGAGAAAACCATAATTCAAAAAGAGTCATGTACCAAAATGTTCATCGCAGCACTATTTACAATAGCTCGGACATGGAAGCAACCTAAGTCTCCATTGACAGATGAATGGATAAAGAAGATGTGATACATATATACAATGTAATATTACTCAGCATATTAAAAAGAAATGAAATTGAGTTATTTGTAGTGAGGTGGATGGACCTAGAGTCTGTGAAACGGAGTGAAGTAAGTCAGAGAAAAACAAATACCATATGTTAACACATATATATGAAATCTAAAAAAAAAAAAAAGGTTCTGAAGAACCTAGAGGCAGGAAAGGAATAAAGACACAGATGTAGAGAATGGACTTGAGGACACGGGGAGGGGGAAGGGTAAGCTGAGACGAAGTGAGAGAGTGGCATTGACATATATACACCAAATGTAAAACAGATAGCTAGTGGGAAGCAGCCGCATAGCACAGGGAGATTAGCTCGGTGGTTTGTGACCACCTAGAGGGGTGGGATGGGGGGGTGGGAGGGAGAAGCAAGAGGGAGGGGTATGGGGATATATGTGTATGAATAGCTGATTGACTTTGTTATACAGCAGCAACTAACACAACAATGTAAAGTAATTATACTCCAATAAAGAGGTTAAAAAAATATTCTATACCCCTGCATGATCTCCCTTATCACTCATCTCCTCTCATTGTAACTGTCCTAGTTAACACTCTCCTTTCTCTTGCTGGACTTTCCTAACAGCTCTCCCAGTCTTACCAACTTTAAATGTATCCACAGCTGGCAGAGCCATCTTGTCACCTTTTTAAAATGTAAATCTGGTTATATGTTTTGTTCTTGTTGTTTTGGTCAAACCCTTTCAATGGTGTGCAGTACGCAGGATAAAGTCCAAGCTCCTAAGTGTTGCACACAGAACCTTTTCTTGACATGGCTCCACTTTACCATCCAGCATCACCTGTGGCCACTTCTGCACCGACAGACCTTGCTCCGCTTCTAGGTATCCACTCAAGCTCCCAAATGCTCTGCACTGTGTCATGTCTTTATGACACTGCATATACAAGTCTCAGTACTAGTAAGTCCTTCACCCCTCTCCCATATAACAACCTCTTTCAGCTCCCAGAACCTCCTACTCTGGAAAATCTTTCGCTACTTATCTAAGCAAAATTAACTGGTCCCTCTTTTAAGCCAGGACCCTGGTGTTAATGTGTCTCTACTGTTGCACTGAATCCTCCTAAATCATAAATGCTTCTTCACATGTCTCATTTTCCATTAGGCTCAGAGCTACTTGAAGAGAAGGACTGTATCTTGTCTATTTTTATATCTCCAACACTGACTTGAGTAGCTAACAGTAATAATAAATATTAGTGATTACACACTAGAACTGTCTCAGGTGCTAATCTAACTGCTTCCCTCATGTAATTCTTACAATACCTTTATGAGTTAGGTAATATTATTAGCCCCATTTTATAGATAAGAAAAGTAAAGCACAAAGTAGGTGCTTAATAATGTTAATGAATATTGTTGCTTTTTAAAAAATTTAATGTATTCATATCATCATTACTCCTGAGAGCTCCCAGATACTATTACAACATGAAGTGGGTACCTTGGCGCAGCAGGGTAGATGCAGTGGCATGAGGATAGCTATTTGATTTGGGAAGACCTAGATTATCTGCCATTCTGAATTCAACTCCACATGTAATGGGCTTCAAGATTAACTGCTTTGTTTCTGTTTTTGTTTTTGTTTTCACATGCTATACTGGCTTTGTAAATCATTTTCCCCTTCCCTAATCTTGTCTGTACCTAAACAACATGAATCATTGGCATTGGTATTTCTTGTCTATTCCCTTAAAATGTCCAATACAGAGATAAGGTTGCCAGGCCTGGGAAGAAAAAAATGCCCACCTCAATACCACTGATTGAGCAGTTCTTGTGCTAATTTAGTATTTATCTGGTTTGAGTCCTTCTCTCCAGCAAGTCTCACTATTAAGATGGATTTGAGAGTTATCCTAGATTGCAAGAAACAGTTGTTCTGTGAAACTACAGTTTTGCAATTCTTCAGCTACATCACTGTACATGAGCACATGAACTTAGATTGTTCACCAACACTGGTTATTTCCAGAAAACATTTTCATTTTAACAACTCCAATATGCTGAACTCAAATGCATAATAAATGGCGGGGGGATGGTGGCTGGGTGGAAGATGAGAGGCTGAAGTATTTGTCCAAGGATTGGTGCCAAATCACACAGTTTGTAGCAACTACCTACTGCCCACCATGAAGCTGGCTCTGCCAGTGAGGTAGAGAAGTGTTACAAAAACACCTTCAGTTTCTAGACTAATTCATCAGAGATGCCCACCACCCATACTGAAAATCACAGAAGGATAAGTTCAGTAACAATCTAGTTAGTCCTTCCAGGTGGAATCCACATCTCACCTGACATAGGTGAGGAAAAGGGAAAACAGAAGCAGAATAATAAAGTAGTTGAACCCAAGGATTTGACTATCTTGTTCTTCTGTTGTGGGAGTCATGCCTGTTGTCTTTACTTTACACTTAAGGTATTCTGTCATTACAAAAAGCAGTGATGGGGGAGTTCCCTGGTGGTCCAGTGGTTAGGATTTGGTGCTCTCACTGCAGAGGCCTGGGTTCAATCCCTGGTTGCGGAACTGAGATCCCGCAAACTGAGCAACATGGCCAAAAATTTTTTAATTCCTTAAGTTCTAAAAAAAGCAGTGATCGAATAATAAAAGACTACTTCCCCAGGAGAATGAGAGAGTTCAGCTGAGTGAAACCATGGCACATGCCCACAAACAAAGTACACTTTTACTTCTACTCTTTTCAACTCTTTCTACTGCTTCTTGCTCCTGGATCCTGCTGCCTCATGAATTCTTGCTAACTCTTTGTATTTGTCATCCCGAGATCCATAAGAGAGAGGATATGATTAGTTCCATGAATCACAATAGTCCCTGCTGAGCAACCTCTAATGCCAGGCCTGTAGAACACAACTAACGGTGCTCTGTGCAGATCCCCTCTGGTGGTTGTGCTATGTCAATGCACTTCAGTCTTGCAGTGCTTTCACTCCCAGCAGCCAGCACCTGCATCTCTTTGTCAGGGGGCTGCCCTCAGGTTGCATAAGGCCCAGCTTTTTCTGCATGCACAGAGAGCAGACAGTGCCTGGGAATTGATATCCCCACCCCAGCCTCAGCTTTTGGCCAAAGACTGATGAGTATGGGAGTATAAATGCCCCAGCTCCCTCACCCCTGATGGGATTGTCTGTGGTGAGACCCACATGTCTCCAAACCTCTCTACAGAACAGTTACAAAGTTACTTTCTGTGGGGCTTTGCTTGACATCCCACCCTTGTTTGTCTTACTTTTATCCTTGTCCCAGGTCCACACTGCTCTAGATTTTTCTGGGAAACTTCCTATCTCAAGAGTCCTGTGACAGTGAGATAAACTCTATATTCTATTTGAAGATTCTTTTCAGGAGGGCACTTTCACACAATTATCCCAGGGCCTGCTTTTGAGGAACCCATCTCAGAAAAGGTCATTTCATTTTTTTCTTGAGAGTTTTCAATCTGCCCTTCTTAACAGCCTACCTTATGGATTTTGGTTTATGTTCATAGAAAAGAATATTTCATACTCTGTTAAGCCATGTAGAAACTGGCTCTCTTTGAGGCAGAAGCCCATCTTTGATCTAATCAGCTGTGATTGGAGCTGCAGGGTCATGTGGAACAGAGAGCATCGTAATCTGTGCATACCCTTTATCAAAGGCTTTGGCCATAGGCCTTGGCAGCCTCTCTGAGTAAGAGAAACAGAATCTCAGAGCCAGAGAGCTGCCCTGAGAACATATTCATATTTATTTGGATAATGCCTGCTGGGCATAAATATGGCAAGGGGATAACAAGTAAAGGCAATAATTGCAAACTGTGTATGTCAAATTGAAGAAACCAAAATGCTCTCTGTAGTGGAAATGATGAAAAAGTGTGGAAATGATAATGTGTCATTTGTAATCATAAAGCAGTACCTTAAAATATGAAAGACAAAGATGTAACAAACTTGGGAGTATAGTATCAAGAGGGAAAGCACACCTACAGGTATGCACGTGCACATGCACATGCACACACACACATCAACTCTTTTCACTAAGAGCAATGTGAGGTTGAACCATGTTTAAGAACCTTAACAGTATCTCCTTAGTTTTCCATTAACTCACTCATAGGGGAAGTCTGACCACCCATGGGGCAGAAACTGTTTACAGCTATTTACAAGATAGCAAGGGTATACATTTATTTATGGTTGTATTCTGCTTTTAATTTTTGAATTGTTAGGTATCTATCTTTCATTCTGTAAATTGCATACAGAAACATGGTAGGTGATTTACAGATTAAATCATTTAACTGTAAGAATAATAAAACACTAAAAAAATCCTTTAGACTTGATAACTACTTACCTTAACTCACACCCAGACATCACAATACAGCAGTAACACTATAAAACAGCCATGAAATGGAAGAAATCACAAACACACAAGGTACTTTTGAAGGAAATGAGAAGAGAAAGGTCCACAAATATTCCACCCCCCCAAAAAAAAATTCTACCCAAATTTGTTTGTGATGACCTCATACAGCACAATCATCCAAACTCTACCCACAAAAGGGAGGGAAAAAAACCCCAGTGTCCTTTATGGAACAAGCAAAGGTTTTAATTTTTATTCTTGAATTATCATCCATTGTTGTTGCCTGACAAGATTTTCTTCTTTGCATTAAAAGGAAAAGATTTATATATTTGACTAAGTTAAAGTTTAAAATGTCTGGAAGATAAAGGAAAAAGATATACATCAAATTTGTAAAAGATATATGTAATACATATAACTGAAAAAGGTTTGGTATCCAGAATATATAAAGAACTTCTAAAAACCAATAAGAAAAATACAAACAAATCAGTAGAAAGACAGCAAAACAATGACTATCAACACACAAAGGAAGAAGATCAAAAGGCAATAAACACAGAATGCTCAATCACTGACGACAATATAAAGCAGTGGAAACTGAGAGTTCACATTGGTGAACTGAGAGTTCAATTGCTCACCATTTTGGTGAACAATTGGCGATATTAAAACAAGTTGAATACACATACCTTAATTTCTAGCAATTTCCCTCCTAGCTGTATATTTTAGAAAAAGTTTCATTCATGTACCCAAGGAGTCACATGGCCACCAGTTTCCTCATCATGTGTTCACCAAATATTAATTTATCTCCACTGTTTTCTTTAGTGTGGAGCTTCTCTAGTCCTCATCCATCTTTTGATATGAAGGCAATGCAGTGCAGAAGGTTTGAGAAGAAAGAGTCTGAACCCTCCAGGTTGCTCTGCACATAAGTATTACAATCAAGAAAGATGCTTTTTTTCTCACACCATATACAAAAAATAAGCTCAAAGTGGCTTAAAGATCTAAATGTAAGACCTGAAACCAAAAACTCCTAGAAGAGAACATAGGCAGGACACTCTTTGACATAAATCACAGCAATATTTTTTTGGATCTGCCTCCTAAGGCAAAAGAAACAAAAGCAAAAATAAACAAATGGGGGCTTCCCTGGTGGCGCAGTGGTTGAGAGTCCGCCTGCCGATGCAGGGGACACGGATTCATGCCCCAGTCCGGGAAGATCCCACATGCCATGGAGCGGCTGTGCCCGTGAGCCATGGCCACTGAGCCTGTGCGTACGGAGCCTGTGCTCCGCAACGGGAGAGGCCACAACAGTGAGAGGCCCACGTACTGCAAAAATAAATAAATAAATAAACAAATGGGACTTAACTGAACTCAAAAGCTTTTGCACAGCCCAGGAAACCATCAACAAAACAACCTATTGAATGCGAGAAATATTTGAAAATGATATGACCAATAAGGGGTTAATATCCAAAATATATAAACGGCTCATACAACTCAATATAAAAAAAAACAGCCTGATTAAAAAGATGGGCCAAAGACCTAAATAGATATTTTTCCAAAGAAGACATACAGATGGTTAATAGGCACATGAAAAGCGCTCAGCATCGCCAACTATTAGAGGAATGCAAATCAAAACCACAATGAGATATCACCTCACACCTGTCAAAATGGCTATCATCAAAAGATCTACAAATATATTACAAATATTGTCAAGGAGGTGGAGAAAAGGGAACACCTGTACACTCTTGGTGGGAATGTAAACTGGTGCAGCCACTATGGAAAACCTCCACTACGGATGTTCTTCCAAAGACTAAAACCAGAACTACCATATCATCCAGCAATTCTGCTCTTGGGTATATAGCTCAAAAATTCCAAAAACAAAAACAGTAACTTGAAAAGACACATGCACCCCAACATTCATAGCAGCTTTGTTTACAACAGCCAAGACATGGAAGTAACCCAAGTGTCCATCAACAGATGAATGGATAAAGATGTGGTATATATATACAATGGAATAGTACTCAGCCATAAAAAAAGAATGAAATTCTGCTATTTGCAATAATGTGGTTGGACCTAGAGAGTATTATGCTTTGTGAAATAAGTCAGACAGAGAAAGACTAATACTGTATATTATCACCTATATGTGGAATCTAAAAATAAGACAAACGAATGTACATAACGAAACAGAAAAAACAATAATAAAAAGCTTTGCAGTGGCTCTTACCCGACTTTGAGTCATAGCTCTGCCATTTGCTAACCATCTAGCTTTTGGCAAATTTTCAAGCTAAGTCTCAATTTCCTCATCTGTTAAGAAGGGCTAATAAAATCCACCTCAAAACTAAGAAACTAACATTGGTGCAATACGGATAACTAAACTACAGACTTTATTTAGATCTCCCCAGTTTCTTCACTAATATCTTTTCCCAAAATCCAATCCAGGACATCACATTATATTTAGTTGTCCTATCTCCTTAGTCTACTCCTCTCTGAGAAAATTCCTCAATCATTCTCTATCTTTCATGACCTAGGCACTTTTGAAGACTAATGGTCAAGTATTTTGCAGAATATCCCTCAACATGGGTTTTCCTGATGTCTTCACATGATTAGACTAAAGTTATGGATTTTGAGAAAAAAATACCACGAAACTGATGAGTCATTCATTACATCATACAGAAGGTACATGATATCAACATGCCTTATTTCTGGTGATATTTGTTTACCTAGGTTTTTTATTTTGGGTAATTCATGAAGTTGTATACTAAGTCATTGCATTTAATATATATATATATGTGTGTTTGAATATATATTCTTAAGTTGAAGTATAACTCTATATGTGTTATATATCACACATATATGTTATATAACAAAACACATATAAACAATTTAAATGTTTTTAAAGCTTAAAAAATATAAACCAAAGAATAGGAAAGATATTTGTAATATTTATAATTGAGAAAGGACTAATTTCTAAAATATGCAAAGAGTTTCTACAAACCAATAATAAAAAGATAGACAACTAATTTTTTTCAATGGGCAAAACACTTGAACACATATTTCACAAAAGTGAATATCCAATCAGCCAATTAACACATGGAAGGGTGCACAATCTCATTAGTCATCACAGAAAAGCAAATTAAAATCACAATAAGATACTACCACACATATACCAAACTGGCAAAACTTAAAAGTCAGAAAATCTGTTGGTTTGATTGCAGAGCTACTAAACTCTTCTACACTGCTGGTGAGAGAGTAAACTGGCAAAAGAACTTTGGAAAATAGTGTGACATTACCTGTTAAAATTTGATATATTCAAACCCTATGACCAAGCAATTCCACTTGTGCAATATTCTCAAAACAAACACATGCACTTGTACATCAGAATATTTGTACAACAATGCTCAAAGTGCCTTATTTCTATTTGCCAGAAACTGGAAACATCATCAAATGGATAAACTGTGGTATATTCACCCAATGGGATATACACAACAATGAAAATGTTAAAAAAGCACAGCTACACACAACAATGTGAATAAATTTTACAAATATAGTATTGAGCGAAAGAAATCAGATATAAAACCATACATAGATCATGAACCCATCCATATGCAGTTCAAAAACAGGCAACACCTAAGGGGTCTATTTGTAAGAGTTCCAACTATAAAGTAAATCAAGGACATTATTACCATGAAAATGCAAATAGTGGCTACCTCTAGAGAGGAGGGAAGGGTGTGTGATAAAAAAAAAGCTTCTGGAGTACTGGAAATATTATATACTTTTTGCCTAAGTGGTGGTTACATGGATATTCACTTTGTAATTGATTATACTGTACATTGATGCTTTACATACTGTTTCATATATGTTATGTTTCAAAATAAAATATAACAAAACAACTGTGCCATCAGTGATGTGACAGTATTACTGGGGAAAAGACATACATATATGGAAAAATTATTGAAACAATACAAAACATATGATCAAATGCCAAAGATAAGAGGTATTGCCGTAAGAGGTCAAAGAGAACAGGCTTTGAAGGATCAAACTTTGCACAAAAGAGAAAGGACAGTCCAGGTTGGCGGAACGTGAACAAAAGTTGCATATTCAAATTTCCAGTGGTTAGTATGGAAAAGTAATGAATGATAAAGTTGAATAGGTAGCATTGGATCAGTTTAGTAAGCCCCCTCTATTTGATAACATGCACATCTGTGTTAATGAAGACATGAAATATTAATAGCTACTATTTATTGGTTGTTTATTTTGTGCTAGGCAACTTAAGGCTTGCAATAATCTTATGACTATCATTATCTATTCTTTTTTCAAATGAGGAAACTGAGGCTCAAGTTAAGAACAGTGGGCCCTCCACACCCATGGGTTCTGCATCCAAGGATTCAACCAACCACGAATCGAAAATATTCGGAAAAAATTCCATAAATTTCCAAAAAGCAAAACTTGAATTTGTCACATACTCCAGCAACTATTTACATAGCATTTACATTGTATTAGATATTATAAGTAATCTAGAGATTATTTAAAGTATATGGGAGGATATGCATAGGTTATATGCAAATATTACACCATTTTATATTAGGAATTTGAGCATCCATGGATTTGGGTATTCAAGGGGGGTTCTGGACCCAATCCCCTGCAGATACCAAGGGAAGACTGTATCTTGCCTAAGGACACAGCTACGAGTAGTGGGGTGAGGACTCAGACTCATGTCCACATGTTTTGAGTTTAAAGCCCATGATGGAAATAAGGACCAACCTATCAGGAATGAATACTCCTAGTAAGTAGTTGTCTCTAAATACCATTTCCTACTTAAGGAAGCAAAGATCTTTAGAGAAGTGGATGATTCCAGCTCTGAAACCAGAAATGTACAGGTTAAAGCTGAAACATCTTGTCATTCCAGATCACAAGGAAACTATGAAACTCCTACAGCCATGACTCTGCTGGCCAAAGTGGAATGTCAATAAATATGATAACTACAAGGGATTAAAACACATAAAATATGACTAAATGATTTTTAAAAAACTAAAATCTCATTGGTCCCCTTTGGAGGATGCTAGGGAACCACCTCCTTATTTTTAAAACTGATAAATAAAGGGAAAGAATCAAGCATTTTCCTGCCTTTCCTATATGATTTGTAGCTCTGGGTAACCAAATAGTTGATAAGGGAAAGCTTCTCTTTAAAGAAGCATCCAGCTAATAAGTGAAGGAAAAATGGTAGAATTAGAACATCTCCCTTTTCTAATTCTTAATAAACTAAAGGTTCCAGGTAATGATCATCAGTGGCTGATAACATCACCAAACAACAAGAAAAAATATGACATTTTGTGCTCCCTGACGGAAAAGTACCACACATAGGAAATAGTACTGTCAAGAATAAGTTGAATCTGAATCTTATAAAGCCTACTATGAATTTATAGGAAATATGAGGGATAATGGAACATGTTAAACAACACAACACTGATGGAATAATAAAAGTTCAGACTGAGAAATTCTACAAATGAGCTGGCTCTTCCTCACACAAGTACAAGGGGAAAAGAATGGAAAGACAGGGTGCCCAGAGATTAAGAGATAACTTAAGAGCTATATCAACTGGTGTCAATGTAAAAGCAAAAAACATTTATAAGCTAACTGGGGAAATGTGAACACCAGTTGGATATTTAACAGTATTAAGGAATTGTTGTCAATGTTTTTACGGGAGATAATACGGTTGAATATTTTACGTGATCTTATCTTTTAGAGATGTATGCTGACATATTTACAGATGAAATATTTGATGTCTGAGATTTGATTCAAAATAATCTATGAAGAGTGGAGAGTGGGTCAGAGTACAGATGAAACAAGACTGGCCACATATTGATAACTGTTGAAGGAGGGAAATGGGAACAGCAATTGTCTCTACTTTGGGTGTCGCTTTTACATTCTACAGTAAAAAGTTTTTTTAAAAAATTTAAACATGCTCAGAGTCTCTCTTCCTCTGATTCATGGAGAAGGAGAGACAAAAAATATTGAAGAGGGGAGAAGTGTGATTGGGAGCACAGTTAAAAAAAGGGGGGGCTGGCTTTTCCTCCAAGGCTGAGAAAAAGATAAGTTTACAGAGAGGAAAAATAGAGACCTAGTGAACTCACATCAAGTGGCCTCTAGCCTATCAGCAAAGTGAGAGGAATGTTCCTCTCCATGGAGGAAGCCCATGGGGAGATGGAACTGGGTCCTGAAGAGGAAATGGTTTGGACCATCTGCTTTATGGAGATATTAGTGAGTTGACAAAAGGCGAGCAAATGGTAAAATTGGTAAATACGGTAATGTCATAGGTTCATGCCCCTAGGTAATAGAATTTCTTAGTAGGATTCTCACCATTACACTTCACATATATTTCTAAAAATTAGCAATCCAGCATTCTTAACTTCACCCTTAACTAGCAGGTTAGGTGGTCCTGAACTTTGTCCCTGGGTTATGAGTCAGCTTTGGTATATGGTCATAACACCTCTGATTTCTAAAGCTGGAAAACCTGACCTTCTTTATCTTCTGCTAAAGTTGGAAAAATAACTGTTCTAAAGTGTAAAGCTGATCAGTTTCCCCGCGAAGCAAGGACTCCTAGGCTTTGGTTATTTATCATTTGAACTGTTGTTTTCTTGGAACAGATTTGGGCAATGGATTTAGTTAATCTGAGAAAAGAGCCTCCAATTACATAAGGAAAAAGCAAACACATCACCTCAGTTCTTGCCTCTTTGACAAAACATAGTGAATGCATGTCTCTGGCAAAGTCAAAACTTACCCCTTCATCGCATTTCCCACATCCAGAAAATCATCTGTACCACAATTATTTCCTTATTCTTCAAAGCATGCTCCTTTGATGAAAATGTTTCCTAGAGAATTCCCACCATGCTTGAGATATTGCACTCCTATCTGAAACACATCACTGATCTTTACAACACACTCCTACCAGCTACACAACTCCTACAAGCATCAGCATCCTCTTGATCTGTGACCCACCCTTGCACCATCACCTCACACCCAAATTCCACCTCTGCCCCCAATCAGAAGTAGCTCGCTAGCCCTAAGTTGCTCTTGTTGGCGTTTTGGACTCTTCCTATGAATCTCAGGGGTCTACAACTAACCCCTTTAGTGTTCCTCATATCCACAATGGTCACTGAATCCTCTGAGCCTCAGTTTCCTTGTCTATCAAGTGAGAGGGCTGATAATGAACTCCAAGATCTCTATGAGCTCTGTAATTCCACAGTTCCTTGGTGTCTGTGCATGAGGTTAAGTCAAGCAAGTGAAAACGTCTACCACATCGACTCCTTGTCTAGTCTCTTGCGTCAATGTTCTGTAGACATCCTAACAGAGTATTTCCTCATCTGAGAATTCTACAGTTGAAAGTCTGTGAAGGAAGTTCAGTTTACTTTAACAGGAAGAGTTGTTTAAATTTTTTCTTTGTTTTTTTTTTTTTTTTTTTTTTTTTTTTTTGGTACGCGGGCCTTTCACTGCTGTGGCCTCTCCCGCCACGGGGCACAGGCTCCGGACGCACAGGCCCAGCGGCCACGGCCCACGGGCCCAGCCGCTCCGCGGCATGCGGGACACTCCCAGACCGGGGCACGAACCCGTGTCCCCCGCATCGGCAGGCAGACTCCCAACCACCGCGCCACCAGGGAAGCCCTTTTCTTTGTTTTTTAAGTGGATGAATTACAATCTCGTCTTTGACCTTTGGGGTCTATGTCTATGACTATAGTTCTCATGAGTTTAGTTATGACCAGGAATAAGCACAGATCTTTATTATCATAGTGTAGTGGGAATTGTTTAAAATTTATTCTTAGACCAAGCCCTTGCCTGGGTCTCCTGGATCTTCCTTACTACACCTGAGACCATCTGTGGGCAGCCTCAGTTTAAATGCATCCCACGCCGGCTCTCCTTATGCCACAGCTCCTTGTGCAGTGAACACACTCCACTTGCAGTTTTTCTTGTTTACATACTAACTCAATTTTGGATGCTGTCTCAGGTATAATTTTTTTGTAAGTTGAATCGGTATCACCAAGGTCCAATAAGGAGAACAAAACAAGTTCAACAGAAGAACTTTACTATCGAGAAAGAACTAGTTACAGAGGTGTTGGAGGGGCTAAAAACAAGTGCTAATGAGGCTATGTAGAAGGTAACAACTACAAGAAGCTACTACTACCCATGGGGCCTGAGGGACAGAAAAGGGCTGGTGCTATCAGCACAAGAGCCAGGGCTACCCTGTGGGAGCTAGAACCTTGGAGAAGGAACCATTCAAAAGGAGCTAGAAACAAAACAGGGGTTGCCTGGTGGGTGAGGCTTCCAGGCAGAAGCTGGAACCACAGAAGAGACACAGCACTGCTAGACAAACTTGCAAAGCAGAGAGGAGAGAAACACCTCAGGGCCTCCCCTTCCCAAACTTCCATCTCCTGTCAGGAACTCCCACTAGCTGAACCTAATCAGAAGGCAGTGGGTGAGGGAGCCTGAAAAATGCAGAGCAGCCCCTTGGGAGTCAAGGGAGGGAAGGTCATGGAATGGATCCAAGAGAAAACAGACAAATAACCTGTACAAGAACTGGAAAAGGAAATACAAATAACCAATAATCATAGGAAAACATGTTCAACCTCATTAGTAATCAGGGAAATGCAACTTTAAACCACAATCAGATACCATTTTGCCTCCCACCAAAAATGTTAAAATGCCAAGTGCTGATGGAGGTGTTCAGCAGTGGAAACACATGTGCACATCACTGGGAGAGCAGAATGGAAAGCGCATTGACATCGTCTAATAATGTGATGCTGAACATACACTATGCTCCAGGAATTCCACTTCTAAGAACACACCCTCAGGAAAATCCAGCAATGTGCACAGGAGATATGTACAAAAATGTTCACAGAAGCATTGCTAAGGACAGCAAACCACACAGCTGGAACCTACCCAAATGTCCACCAATAAGAGAATGGATAAAGTGTGCTTTATTCTTATAATTGAATACCACGTAAAAATGAATGAATTATACCTACAAATGCCAACACGGATGAATGTCACAGGTGTAATTTTGAGCAAAAAGGAGAGTAGGAAAAAAACTTGAAATGATTCTATTTGCATAAAATTCAAAAACAAGCCAAGTTACATACACTGTTTAAGAAATGAATCATAGATGGGAAACTGTAAACAATGAATGATAATTCAGAGGAGTGTTACTTCTGTGTGGTAGTAAGGTGGGTATAATCAGGAGGAGGCCCCCAAGCATAGCCACTCTTTTTTAGGTATGATATACTTTACAATTAAAAACATGACTTCAGGGGGGACCTTCAAGATGGCAGAGGAGTAAGACGTGGAGATCACCTTCCTCCCCACAGATACATCAAAAATACATCTACATGTGGAACAACTCCTACAGAACACCTACTGAACGCTGGCAGAAGACCTCAGACCTCCCAAAAGGCAAGAAACTCCCCACGTACCTGGGTAGGGCAAAAGAAAAAAGAATAAACAGAGACAAAAAGATAGGGACGGGTCCTGCACCAGTGGGAGGGAGCCATGAAGGAGGAAAGGTTTCCACACACTAGGAAGCCCCTTCACTGGTGGAGATGGGGTTGGGCAGGGGGGAAGCTTCGGAGCCACGGAGGAGAGCGCAGCAACAGGGGTGCAGAGGGCAAAGCGGAGAGATTCCCACACAGAGGATCGGTGCCCACCAGCACTCACCAGCCTGAGAGGCTTGTCTGCTCACCCGCCGGGACCGGTGGGGGCTGGGAGCTGAGGCTCAGGCTTCAGAGGTCGGATCCCAGGGAGAGGACAGGGGTTGGCCACGTGAACACAGCCTGAAGGGGGCTAGTGCACCACAGCTAGCTGGGAGGGAGTCCGGGAAAAAGTCTGGAACTGCCTAAGAGGCAAGAGACCATTGTTTCAGGGTGCGCGAGGAGAGGGGATTCAGAGCACCGCCTAAACAAGCTCCAGGGATGGGCGTGAGCCGTGGCTATCACGTGGACACCAGCGACAGGAATGAAACGCTAAAGCTGCTGCTGCAGCCACCAAGAAGCCTGTGTGCGAGCCCAGGTCACTTACACCTCCCCTCCCAGGAGCCTGTGCAGCCCGCCACTGCCAGGGTCCCGGGATCCAGGGACAACTTCCTGGGAGAGCACACGGCATGTCTCAGGCTGTTGCAACGTCACACCAGCCTCTGCCCCCACAGGCTCACCCTGCATTCTGTACCCCTCCCTCCCCCCTGGCCTGAGTGAGCCACAGCCCCCTAATCAGCTGCTACTTTAACCCCCTCCAGTCTGGGTGAAGAACAGACGCCAGAGGGCAATCTACATGCAGAGGCGGGGCCAAATCCAAAAATGAACCCCAAGAGCTGTGCGAACAAAGAAGAGAAAAGGAAATCTCTCCCAGCAGCCCCAGGAGCAGCGGATTAAATCTTCACAATCAACCTGATGTACCCACCAACTGTGGAATACCCAAATAGACAATGAATCATCCCCAAATTGAGGCAGTACACTTTGGGAGCAACTGTAGACTTGGGGTTTCCTTTCTGCATCTACTTTGTTTCTGGTTTTATGTTTATCTTAGTTTAGTATTTAGAGCTTATTATCATTTATAGATTTGTTTATTGATTTGGTTACTCTCTTCCTTTCATATATTTTTTTTTCCTTTTTCTCTTTTTGTGAGTGTGTATGCTTCTTTGTGTGATCTTGTCTGTATAGGAATGCTTTTACCATTTGTCCTAGGGTTCTGTCTGTCTGGTTTTTTGTTTGTTTGTTTGTTTTTTAGTATAGTTTTTATCACTTGTTATCATTGGTGGATTTGTTTATCGGTTTGGTTGCTCTCTTCTTTCTCTTTTTACTAGTTTTTATTTTTTATTTTAATAATTTTTTCAATTTTTTATTTTAATAACTTCATCTTATTTTATTTTTTCTTGCTTGCTTGCTTTTTTTTTCTCCCTTTTCTTCTGAGCTGTGTGGCTGACAGGGTCTTGGTGCTCTGGCCGGGTGTCAGGCCTGAGCCTCTGAGGTGGGAGAGCCGAGTTCAGGACATTTGTCCACCAGAGACCTCCTGGGCCCAAGTAATATCAATCAGTGAGAGCTCTCCCAGAGATCTCCATCTCAACACTAAAACCCAGCTCCACTCAATGACCAGCAAGCTACAATGATGGATAGCCCATGCCAAACAACTAGCAAGACAGGAACACAACCCCACCCATTAGCAGAGAGGCTACCTAAAATCATACTAAGTTCACAGACACCCCAAAATAAACCACCAGACACGTTCCTGCCCACCAGAAAACAAGATCCAGCCTCATCCACCAGAACGGAGGCACCAGTCCCCTACATCAGGAAGCCTATACAACCCACTGAACCAGCCTTACCCATAGGGGGCAGACACCAAAAACAACTGGAACTACAAACCCGCAGCTGTGAAAAGGAGACCCCAAACACAGTAAGTTAAACAAAATAAGAAGACAGAGAAATATGCAGCAGATGAAGGAATAAGGTAAAAACCCACCAGACCAAACAAGTGAGGAGAAAATAGGCAGTCTACCTGAAAAAAGATTCAGAATAATGATAGTAAAGATGATCCAAAATCTTGGAAATAGAATGGAGAAAATACAAGAAACATTTAACAAGGACCTAGAAGAACTAAAGAGCAAACAAACAATGATGAACAACACAATAAATGAAATTTAAAATTCTCTAGAAGGAATCAACAGCAGAATAACCGAGGCAGAAAAACGAATAAGTGACCTGGAAGACAAAATAGTGGAAACAACTAACGCAGAGCAGAATAAAGAAAAAAGAACGAAAAGAATTGAAGACAGTCTCAGAGACCTCTGGGACAACATTAAATGCACCAACATTCAAATTATAGGGGTCCCAGAAGAAGAAGAGGAAAAAAAAGGGACTGAGAAAATATTTGAAGAGATTATAGTTGAAAACTTCCCTAATATGGGAAAGGAAATAGTCAATCAAGTACAGGAAGGGGAGAGAGTCCTATACAGGATAAATGCAAGGAGAAACACACCAAGACACAAATTAATCAAACTATCTAAAATTAAATACAAAGAAAAAGTATTAAAAGTAGCAAGGGAAAAGCAACAAATAACATACAAGGGAATCCCTATAAGGTTAACATCTGATCTTTCAGCAGAAACTCTGCAAGCCAGAAGGGTGTGGCAGGACATATTTAAGGTGCTAAAAGGGAAAAACGGACAACCAAGATTACTTTACCCAGCAAAGATATCATTCAGATTCGACGGAGAAAATAAAACCTTTACAGACAAGCAAAAGCTAAGAGAATTCAGCACCAAAAAACCAGCTTTACAACAACTGCTAAAGGAATTTCTCTAGGCAGGAAACACAAGAGGAGGAAAAGATCTACAATAACAAACCCAAAACAATTAAGAAGATGGTTATAAGAACATACATATCGATAATTACCTTAAGTGTAAATGTATTAAATGCTCCAACCCAGTCATAGACTGGTTGAACGGATACAAAAACAAGACCCACATATATGCTGTCTACAAGAGACCCACTTCAGACCTAAGGACACATACAGACTGAAAGTGAGGGGATGGAAAAAGATACTCCATGCAAATGCAAATCAAAAGAAAGCTGGAGAAGCAATTCTCATATCAGACAAAATAGACTT
Organism: Stenella coeruleoalba; assembly: GCF_951394435.1. Classification (NCBI taxonomy): domain Eukaryota; kingdom Metazoa; phylum Chordata; class Mammalia; order Artiodactyla; family Delphinidae; genus Stenella; species Stenella coeruleoalba. The sequence goes on along the minus strand of NC_137151.1, from coordinate 56,891,673 downwards.
TAAAATAAAGACTATTAGAAGAGACAAAGAAGGACACTATATAATGATCAAGGGATCAATCCAAGAAGAAGATATAACAATTGAAAATATTTATGCACCAAATATAGGAGCACCTCAATACATAAGGTAAATGCTAAGAGCCATAAAAGGGGAAATCGACAGTAACACAATAAGAGTAGGGCACATTAACACCCCACTTTCACCAATGGACAGATCATCCAAAATGAAAATAAATAAGGAAACACAAACTTTAAATGATACATTAAACAAGATGGACTTAATTTGTATTTATAGGACATTCCATCCAAAAACAACAGAATACACTTTCTTCTCAAGTGCTCATGGAACTTTCTCCAGGATAGATCATATCTTGGGTCACAAATCAAGCCTTGGTAGATTTAAGAAATTTGAAATCATATCAAGTATCTTTTCCGACCACAACGCTATGAGACTAGATATCAATTACAGGAAAAAAACTGTAAAAAATACAAACACATGGAGGCTAAACCATATGCTACTAAATAACCAAGATATCACTGAAGAAATCAAAGAGGAGATCAAAAACCACCTAGAAACAAATGACAATGAAACACGACAGCCCAAAACCCATGGGATGCAGCAAAAGCAGTTCTAAGAGGGAAGTTTATAGCAATACAATCCTACCTCAAGAAACAAAAAAATCTCAAATAAACAACCTAACCTTACACTTAAAGCAACTAGAGAAAGAAGAACAAAAAAACCCGAAGTTAGGAGAAGGAAAGAAATCAAAAAATCAGATCAGAAATAAATGAAAAAGAAGGACACAATAGCAAAGATCAATAAAACTAAAAGCTGGTTCTTTGAGAAGATAAACAAAACTGATAAACCATAAGCCAGACTCATAAAGAAAAAAAGGGAGAAGACTCAAATCAAGAGAATTAGAAATGAAAAAGGAGAAATAACAACTGACATGGCAGAAATACAAAGGATCATGAGAGATGACTACAAGCATTATATGCTAATAAAATGGGCAACCTGGAAGAAATAGACAAATTCTTAGAAAAGCACAACCTTCCAAGTCTGAACCAGGAAGAAATAGAAAATATAAACAGACCAATCACAAGCACTGAAATTGAAACTGATTAAAAAATCTTCCTACAAACAAAAGCCCAGGACCAGATGGATTCACAGGCAAATTCTATCAAACATTTAGAGAAGAGCTAACACTTATCCTTCTCAAACTCTTCCAAAATATAGCAGAGGGAGGAACACTCCCAAACTCATTCTACAAGGCCACCATCACCCTGATACCAAAACCAGACAAAGATGTCACAAAAAAAGAAAACTACAGGCCAATATCACTAATGAATATAGATGCAAAAATCCTCAACTATATACTAGCAAACAGAATCCAACAGCACATTAAAAGGATCATACACCATGATCAAGTGGGGTTTCTCCCAAGGATTCTTCAATATATGCAAATCAATCAATGTAATAAACCATATTAACAAATTGAAGGATAAAAACTATATGATCATCTCAATAGATGCAGAAAAATCTTTCAACAGAAATCAACACCCATTTATGATAAAAACCCTCCAGAAAGTAGGCATAGGGGGAACTTACCTCAACATAATAAAGGCCATATATGACAGACCCACAGCCAACATCGTTCTCAATGGTGAAAAACTGAAAGCATTTCCACTAAGATCAGGAACAAGACAAGGTGGCCCACTCTCACCATTATTATTCAACATAGTTTTGGAAGTTTTAGCCACAACAATAAGAGAAGAAAAAGAAATAAAAGGAATCCAAATTGGAAAAGAAGTAAAACTGTCACTGATTGCAGATGACATGATACTATACATAGAGAATCCTAAAGGTGCCACCAGAAAACTACTAGGACTAATCAATGAATTTGGTAAAGTAGCAGGATACAAAATTAATGCACAGAAATCTCTTGCATTCCTATACACTAATGATGAAAATTCTGAAAGAGAAATTAAGGAAACACTCCCATTTACCATTGCAACAAAAAGAATAAAGTACCTAGGAATAAACCTACCTAAGGAGACAAAAGACCTGTATGCAAAAGTTATAAGACACTGATGAAAGAGATTAAAGATGATACAAATAGATGGAGAGATATACCACGTTCTTGGATTGGAAGAATCAACATTGTGAAAATGACTATACTACCCAAAGCAATCTACAGATTCAGTGCAATCCCTATCAAACTACCACTGGCATTTTTCACAGGAGTAGAACAAAAATTTTCACACTTTGTATGGAAATACAAAAGACCCCAAATAGCCAAAGCAATCCTGAGAAAGAAAAACGGAGCAGGAGGAATCAGGCTCCCTGACTTCAGACTATAATACAAAGCTACAGTAATCGTGCCGATATGGTACTGGCACAAAAACAAAAATATAAAATAAATGGAATAGGATAGAAAGCCAAGAGATAAGCCCACGCACATATGGTCACCTTACCTTTGATAAAGGAGGCAAGAATATACAATGGAGAAAAGACAGCCTCTTCAATAAGTGGTGCTGGGAAAACTGGACAGCTACATGTAAAAGAATGATATTAGAACACTCCCTAACACTAAACACAGAAATAAAGTCAAAATGGATTAAAGACCTAAATGTAAGGCCAGACACTATAAAAACTCTTAGAGGAAAACAGGCAGAACACTCTATGACATAAATCACAGCAAGATCCTTTTTGACCCACCTCCTAGAGAAATGGAAATAAAAACAAAAGTAAACAAATGGGACCTACTGAGACTTAAAAGCTTTTGCACAGCCAAGGAAAGCATAAACAAGACGAAAAGACAACCCTCAGAATGGGAGAAAATATTTGCAAACGAAGCAACTGACAAAGGATTAATCTCCAAAATATACATGCAGCTCAATATCAAAAAAACAAACAACCCAATCCAAAAATGGGCAGAAGACCTAAATAGACACTTCTCCAAAGAAGATATACAGATTGCCAACAAACACATGAAAGGATGCTCAACATTCCTAATCCTTAGAGAAATGCAAGTCAAAACTTCAATGAGGTATCACTTCACACGGGTCAGAATGTCAATCATGTAAAAATCTACAAAGAATAAATGCTGGAGAGGGTGTGGAGAAAAGGGAACCCTCTTGTATTGTTGGTGGGAATGTAAATTGATGCAGCCACTATGAGAACAGTATGGAGGTTCCTTAAAAAACTAAAAACAGAACTACCATATGACCCAGCAATCCCACTACTGGGCTATACCCTGAGAAAACCATAATTCAAAAATAGTCATGTACCACAATGTTCATTGCAGCACTATTTATAATAGCCAGGACATGGAAGCAACCTAAGTGTCCATTGACAGATGAAGTGGATAAAGAAGATGTGGGACATATATACAATGGAATATTACTCAGCCATAAAAAGAAATGAAATTGAGTTATTTGTAGTGAGGTGGATGGACCTAGAGTCTGTGAAACACAGTGAAGTCAGAAAGAGAAAAACAAATACCCTATGCTAACACATATATATGGGATCTAAAAAAAGAAAAGGTTCTGAAGAACCTAGGGGCAGGACAGCAATAAAGACTCAGACGTAGAGAATGGACTTGAGGACACAGGGAGAAGGAGGGGTAAGCTGGGACAAAGTGAGAGAGTGGCATGGAGATATATACACTACCAAATGTGAAATAGATAGCTAGTGGGAAGCAACTGCATAGCACAGGGAGATTTGTTCCATGCTTTGTGACCACCTAGAGAGGTGGGATAGGGAGGGTGGGAGGGAGACTCAAGAGGGAGGATATTTGGGGATATATGTATATGTATAGCTGATTCACTTTGTTATAAAGGAGAAACTAACACACCATTGTAAAGCAATTATACTCCAATAAAGATGTTAAAGAAGAAAAAAAAAACATGACTTCAGGGGTCCTAAAAGTTCATACTCCCTCTCCTTAATTGTAACTGGCAATAAAATAATAGTAACAACCACACACACTCATGCAAATTCTTGGTATCTTCACTTATGGCTACTGACCATGGTCAAGTTGTTGATACTGTCTGTGTTGTTTCAGTTTCCACAATGAGTATAATAGTAATAAATAGTAGTGAAATGGGACTTCCCTGGTGGCGCAGTGGTTAAGAATCCACCTGCCAATGCAGGGCACATGGGTTCACGCCCTGGTCTGGGAAGATCAAGGCCTGCAGACCCTCACTTTCACCCTGATTTCTCCCTCTTTTAAATACCTAGACCTCCTGTTACCTGCACCATTTATGAGGCATTTACCACGTATTTATTCTTTTATTCATCCAGCAACTCATGGGCTAGGTACTGCGAACATAGAAGTGACTAAAATAGATACAGTCACCACATTCATGGGTCCTATGGCCTGGGGAGGGAGACAGACATTCAACAAACGTGCAAGCACGTAATTATTTAATCCAGCTGTGCTAAGTGCTATCAAGACAAAGTGTGGCATGCACTGAGAACCTGTCACAGAGGAAGCTCACCTAGCCTGCAGAGTCAAGAAAGGTTTCTTTGAGGAAGTGACATTCAAGTTGAGGCTTAAAGGATACACTGCTTTCTACTGTCACCATAGACAATAAATGTTTATTTAGGATCTATAACCTAGGTGGAATGTCAAGGCACATGTACTTACAGAAAAAATAGCCGCAGGAGGTAGCACTACCAAGGGAACAGAATGTACCTTCTACCGATGATTGGAATACCGGAAGGTTAGAGACCGTCTTAGAAACATTTTATATAAAGTATGAGATTTGAGCAGGGCCTTAACTGGAAAGGTGGAACTAAGACAAGGATGGGGGAAAAGAGGAATTCTTGATAGGGGAAAATATAAACTTATGGGCAGAGATAGGAAAAGGCAAGACATTTAGACAGGTTGCTTGAATCAAGGAGTGACATAGGAAAGTAATTAAAGACAAAGAGTGGGGTCATAGAGGGGCTTGCTTTATCTTACATGGAATTTTCTTCCTTCTTTGAAGGAATGGCCTTCTTTGAGACTCTCATGAAAGCCTTGGACCCCTCCTCATAAGAAAGAAAGAAAAGAAAAGAAAGAAAAAAGAAAAGAAAAGAAAGAAAGAAAGAAAGAAAGAAAGAGAAAGAAAGAAAGAAAGAAAGGAAGGAAGAAAGGAAGAAAGGAAGAAGGGAGGGAGGGAGGGAGGGAAGGAAGGAAGGAAGGAAGAAAGAAAGAAAGAAAGAAAAAGAAAGAAAGGAAAGAGCATTCATAAAGCTGCATACAATTTCAGGGGTTCACAATCCCCCTGAACTCCCATTTAGGAACCCCTGCTATAAGCAAGTAGCACTGAAAGGGTGTGAGTGAAGGAAAGGCAGCACGTTTCAGACCATGTTTAGAAGCCTTCACTTTCCTGAGAGGCTAACAGCTGTTGGCAGTGAGGTTAATTGAGAAACTATTGCAATATAATGCAAGCCAGAGCTCATACCGCCCTAGGCTAAGGTAGCAGCTTTAGGCACTCATTAATTAAGTAAACTAATATTTATCGGGAGCTCACTCTGAGACAGGCCTGGTTCTATTAATGAAGAAAAAAAGATCACTGCTGTCAAGGAACTCCAAGCTGGGCAGGATCAGAAAGGTAAGCAGCCACAGACTTCGAGGGAATCAGAGCAGTAGCAGATTGTCTTAACCAGAACTTGCCACTGCCCATTCCCTACAGAATTAAGTCAAAGTCTTTAATATCTTGTTCAAGGCATTTCACAAAATAGCCACATCTCACTTTTCTGCTGTCATTTCCACTTAGGCCTGCATGACAGCTTCTTTCAACACGCACCTGCACCCTGCAGGGTGGCCACACGGGACTCTTGACTATCTTCTGACACTGCTTTGCCTTTTCCTGCCTCTGTTCTGTCAGTATTTTCCTCCCACCAGCTGTGCCTGGTCAAATGCCTACCCATTACCCATGCTTCAAGGCCCATTTGAGGTGTTGCCTTCCTTGAAGCTTTGTGGAGTCTCCCCATTCATTCTGCCCTGATTTACTGTGTGTGCCTCACTCTCCCCCAGTACTCAGTAAGCTGGAGAGGGCAGGGTGTCATCCTTTGATCTCATCCTGGGAAGTGCCCAGTTCCTGTGCTGACAGGTGCTCAATATATACACTGAACCGAAAGGCAGGGGCTTGGTGAGAGAACAGGGCCAAGGGAGCTTTGGAAGCCATCATCCAAGCCTTGGTGGTTGGCATCAGAAAAGGTAAACTTCCTATTCACCTCTTCCTGGAAGAATTCACCCTGTAGGGAGGGAGGGAGGCCATCCCCGGCACACACCATGCGCTCAGTAAATACGGGTTTAAAAATATAGGACATTCAGATCCAGGTAACTTAGATCACCCTGTTTATAATGATGGCGGTTCCCACAGGCTGAGGATAAATTCTACTCTCACAATTACCAGTTTTGGATGCAGACTTCCACATTTCTATTGGATTATTATTGTTGCTGTTTAATTATTAAGAAAAGAGCTTACTTGCAAAAGCCAAATGGTTATAAAGCCTAATCATCCTTGGAAGTATTATAGGGTCACTCGAATAGCTCTTGCTTTTAATTCTTTAACAACTGTGGGTCGAACCTCATTGTGCCATTACCTCACCTTTGTTTGCATTATCAAAATACGCAAGACGTTGCCAAGGACGACTGAGTTCTTTGGCTCGACCGCAGCTGTAACAGGATGGGTGCACATTTCCCTCTTTGGGGTACGAGGGGATGTGGGTGCCTTCCCAGGCCAACCGTGCAAAAGGAAGAAGTCTTGCCTGACTGAGGGGGGCTAGGCAGAAATCAAGGTCCTAAAATGAACACTCACCAGGGCAGTGCCAAGTCCCAGCAAGGGCCGCGTCTCCTCAACTTTACTGAAGAAGCGGCGGGCCGCAGGCCCCCCTCATCCGTTAGTCTGGGTGACGCTCTGCCCTCTGGCCTGACGCTCACCACCCGCCTCCTCGCGGGGCCGCCCTTCGCAGGTGCGCAGAGCTCCTTACGCATCGTCTTCCCGCCTTGTATCCGCACCGCCCCCCCCACGCCCTGGGGCCGAGGACGTGCTGATCCGATTGGCCGAGGGCGGCGGGGGCGGGTCCGGAGCACCGGGGGAAGCCAGGGGCCAAAGGCGCTGGCGGGGCCGACTGCGCGCAGCGGGAGTGCTGGGTGCTGAGTGCCCCCGAGGACTCGACTGACCCGCCCGAGCCGGCTCAGGATGAGGACGCGCTGGGCCACCCCTCTCCGTGCGGCGGAGCTGCTCGTGCTGCTCCTCCCGTGCTTCGGTCTGGTGGAGCCCTCTGACCGCTCAGGTAACCGCGGGCGCGTCCGCTCGCCGGCCGGCTAGGGACCTCGACGTTGCCAGGCCGGCTGACTTTCCTCAGTTCGGGTTAGGGCTGCGCTCCGGAGTCACGTCACCTCTGCTTTGCTAGGGGCTGGAGCCGGACAAGTGAGCCGAAGGGAGGTCCAGGGAGAAGCAGCTCCATTACCCCCCGGGGTCCCGGAGGAGGGCTGGGTGGGGCGTGGGAGCGCCGGGCTTTTCTCGTGCTGAGGGCGAGGAGTCCACCGTAGCGGAGGCACCCAGAGTCTTTTCAGAACGAGGCTCCCGCTCCTTCCTCGTCCTCTCTCTAAAATCTTGCTTCCCTAGAGTATAGGGCTCCTTAACACCCCCCCCCCAAGCCCCATCCCGCCCATCTCGCCCCTCCTTCGTCCCTTGGTCACCTTGGCCACTCAATGTCAAGAGGAGCTTTCCACCCACAGCGCCAGAATGAGTAACGATGCCCTGACTTCACTGCGCTCATGGTGCACATCAAAAAGCCATGTCTCCTCCGGTGACCATGGCCGTGACTCTGTTATGATGCCCTCCCCCAGTGCCTCGAGCAGCGAGCGTTTCTTCTACTTGGCTTATCAGCTCCAAACGACCGCCCCATGCCCTACCCCAGAGGCCGGTGGTCCCGCGGTGGAGCTCAGGTTGCTTGCCCGGAGACCTCCTGCCTGTCGCTTCAGAAGCAGGACCAGGATCGCTGATGCTCTGGGCAGTGCTTGCCGCACCAACCCCTTCGCAGCACCTGGAGTATGCTTTTACTTTCTCTTTTTGCCTTGGTCAAAGGTGCGCTGAGGATTTTGTTTCTTAGTCTGGCCGCTTAATAGGCAATCCGTGAGCCGTCCCTACCTATCACTTCCGTCATCTTGTCTAGATGAGGAAGTAAAAGATGGTCGAGGGAGTTTTTGAAAAGCTTCAGTTTGCTTGTGGCATTTACTTTCTTTGCAGCTAAACTAAGTTACTATCTGAGTTATAGTTTGTTCAGCGTATGAGTGGCATCGTCTTATCTACATTCAGAACTTTTTAGTTGACCCTGTGCTGATTCACATTTCTGTGTTCTTTGATCCTCCATGTTGGAAACTACCTAAAGGCCTTTACTGCTGTGAGAAATTCTGTTCTGCCTGCCCCCTAATCCAGAGAGAAAATTTTCACCGCAGCGACTAACTATAGTCAAAACACTCTAGCCTTTCAATCACTATACTCTTGGTTTCCATCTACATTTGCTTTAGTCTTATCTGTTTTGTCTCCCCCATAGAACTCAAGACTTCCTTAATTTTTGCAGTCCCTGCAATCCCTGGCCTTTCTCATTAACCCAAAGCAAAGAGCACCAGCTTAACGCCATTCTTCCTGCACTAGGTCCTCGCAGGTATTTGTTTTCCTGCATCCTTCCCCACCTTGAGCAGCTGCTCTGATCAGCTTACACGCACCATCAGACCAGACTTGTGGCCCTATTCAGGGAAGCGCTGGAATTTTGAAACCCTAGCCACTTGGGTAGCTTGTTGGCAGTATGCCGGCTTCATGATGCTGGTGATGGCGTGCACTCCATCCCATGTACGCAGCTAGGTTTGCGCAGGTGGTCTCCATTGCTCAGACGCTGGAGGAGTACCTCTGTGTCCTTGGGGAAATGCCAATTGCTTAGTTAACTTTTTTTGCCTCCTTGGAGAGCCAGCAGCTTGAAGTAAACTCATTCTTCAGGGACTTCTGAGGTTCTCACCAGCCCACACCACCCAGTCTGAACCCCATGACTTTCTGACTGCTAGTACACTGATGTGGACCCAGGTGTCACTTCAGGACCTGTGTTTTGTTTGTTTGTTTTGGCTTTATTTATTTATTTTTGGCTGAGTTGGGTCTCCCCGCTGCTGCACGCAGGAGGACCTATTTTTGAACTGGCAAATCCAGACTTCTGAGTCTCTCCTAGTGTACACTCTGTGCACACATGGTAGCAGCTCCACAAAATGCTTAGCAGTGTGGGCTGTGGAAGTTCCCCTGAAACTAAAAAAGCTGCAGTCTTCATCCTTCTTGCCTTCCCAAGCCATCTCTTCTCCATTTGTCTGTGGTTACAAAAAGTTGAGGTCCAACTTCTCTTTGGAATGTGCAGAACTCTTTGGTTTAGGGCTTGTAACAAAGGAGTTACTTCACAATCAGACAATAAGAAATAGTTTTCCTGTGATGGTCTAAAAATTCATTTTCAATTATGATAATGCTATGTAGCCATTTCCTCTCAAACACCAGTAAAATGTTTATATAAAACGAAACATTAAAAAGTGCTGCTAGAGGTGTTGAGGCTTCTTTTCATCAACCTCTGTCTTTTAGACTTGTCCCAATATTGTATTTGTAGGTAAATATTAAAATTCCATTTAGGGCCAGTATAAAGTGAACAAGATGCAATATAGGGCTATCAATAAAGAATCTGTTTTATAAATTGCTCTGCAATCACCTTTTCAAAGTGTAATACATTTCTGATATATGTCATAGACCCTTATTAAACAAATTTTCTAAATAAATTATTTTCACACCTTCTTAGTTCTTCTTCCCACTCTTCAACCTACCCTCCCAATAGGGTCACAAGACTGGGGCAGACTGAACGCTTCTTCTTAAGGGTAAAGAAAGATAGGGGAAAACATCATGAGTACAAGACTCTCCCTACGTTATGTATTATGTACGAATGCTTACACATACATCATGTATGAAGGCTAATAAGAAGTTTCCTTAAATCATATCAATAATTACTGTATTTGCTAAGTGATCACTATAGGTGTCAAGCATTGATATTACATACTTGGTTAAAAGACAGATTTAGAATGAGGTAAGTATCTATAATCACAGATGTTTGCGATTAGGTAAGAAGCTTGGCAATTCCTATTCAATGTAGCTACTCCACACCTCTCCTGTAGTCTTTCAGAGGTCCTACAAGCTTGTTAAGTCCATGGGTGTCCTAAAAGTTAAACATACAGTAAATGGGAAAGGTTAAATTTTTTTTCTCTTCTAAAGAGTACTTATAAAGCAGCACTGTCACTTAAGTGCACATGCCCAATACAGATGGAATTCAAATGACCTAAAATTCTACTAGCATGACATAATAAAGTTGTGGACATCTGTTTAAGAACAATATGCAATGAACTTAGCACAGGCCTGTAAAGCCTACAAGGCTAGAAAAACTCAGTTAGTAGAAGCATAGGATGTTAGTACTGGAAGTGACTTAGATTTCTTATATCCACTGCTTTCATCTTACATTTGGAGATTAGAAGACCCTGAGGAGATTAATTGACTTCCCCAAGGTCTCCCAGCTAACCAATAGCAGAGGTAAGTCTTCAGTCTAGGACCCTAACTCCTTATTCCACTGCTCTTTCCACTATTCTAAGAGCTGTAGCTAATCCATTGCATTCTGCAAAGGCAACTTAGAAAATCTAGAAATCCAGATTGCAAAGGTAGGCAAAGCTGGGGTCAAAGGGCACAGAGCAAAGTGCCCAGGAAAGATTATAATGTGCAGAGAGATTATAGGGCAAGAGAGGGGACGGTTCCAGCAGGGGTGGCCACCGCCCACTCTCCTGCAGAAGCAGACTTCTTTTTTTCTGCGGTAATTCCTGATACTTTGGAACACAGGAGAGGTGAGAGGGAATAGGTTGGGAAAGAGGTACATCACAGTCTGATAATCTTCTAAAATAGTACATTTTCCTTTTTTTTGTTAACTATCCTTCCAAGCTGTGCCCATAAAATAGAGAATGGCAGAGTGATGTCAAAGAAGAGTGAGGGATGGAAGCTGCTATCCAAACAGATCTAGCTGCAACCCTAGGCAGTATTTTAAAATACCAATTTGAAAGCAGAAATAAAGTTTTAAAGGATTTTGTTCTTGTTGTTCCTGTTGTTTCTCTTGGTGCTGCTACTGCTTTTTTTTTTTTTCTTTTGCGGTATGCGGGCCTCTCACGGTTGTGGCCTCTCCCGTTGCGGAGCACAGGCTCCGGACGCGCAGGCTCAGCGGCCATGGCTCACGGGCCCAGCCGCTCCACGGCACATGGGATCTTCCCGGACCGGGGCACGAAGCCGTGTCCCCTGCATCGGCAGGCGGACTCTCAACCACTGCGCCACCAGGGAAGCCCCTGCTACTGCTATTTAAAACAAACAAAACTTCCGTCCAAAGTTCAAACTGGAATTGGACTTAATTTTATAGTTGTTATTTGCATGGTGAAATTTCCCCTCAAGGCCTTACTTAGTGTGAGAATTTTTAACTCTGCAAGCCTGTGAATTATTAGTAGAAAAGGTGTTTAGTGTTAGTAAAACCACTGAATGTGAGGCTGGTATCAAAATCAAAGTGCCTTTTGAGAACTAAAATCTTACAGCTCCTTCTGCTGAACCCTTTGGTTCATTGACAAAGATTGCTTACGTTTGTCTAAACTGTTTCAGCTCACCAACATGAGGTTCTGTGCTATACCTTCAAAAAGTGTTTCTTTGTCGGAATATGTTTCTTTGTAAAAGCACTGACCAAATTGTTCAATTGTGGTTTTCTGTAACAGATGTGAGTGACTCTTGCTCCACAAACTCATAAAATCAAATTAAGTTTTGTTCTGAGGTCCCATTCTACCAGATTAACAGAAATTCAGTTTCTGTCACTACTGAGGTCTTCCCCAGCTCATGCAAAACTGCCAGGGAAGCATTCAGGGAGATCCCTCCCTTTGCCCTCAGCTCACACTGATTACTTCTGAGTTTCCCGTGGTCCAAACCTACTGAGTCTTGAATCCTGTGGCTCAGGTGATTTCTGGAGCTCAGGTTTGACCTTCCCGGGCGATCCAGGTGGTCAGTCCCCACATCCCCTCCCCAGGGGCATCCTGTCACCTTCCTGGAGGTTCAACAGTGGAGCTTGTCATAGGTGCCCCTACCGTCAGAACCCAGGCCACCATTTCCTCTCATCCTTTTATCTCACTATTCTGCTTCTACCCTATTTCCTCTCAGACACATTAATGTTATATAACAATTTACCCTGCTGTAGTAGCCAAAGTGTAAGCAAGACAGAATTGCAGTCCTGAATAAGCTCAGGATATCTTTCATTGACTACAGGTCACTTATCTAAAGAAGATGAAAACTAAGGAGTTTCTTCATCTTACTAAATAAGGGGGAGAAATAGTTGAATGAATGGCAATAACAAATATGCATACTATTCTAAGTGCTTTACATGTATGAGCTCATTGTATCCTCACATCTACCCTATGAAGTACTGTTTTACAAAGGAGGAAGCTGAGGCATAGCAGGTAAATAACATCCTGATCACATGGCCGGTAAGTAGCAGAGGCAAGCTAGAAACCCAGGCAGACTGGCTCCAGAGCCCATGCTCTTACACAACACTGAACTGCCTCTCTGGCTCTCACTGTCCTCCGACCTTGTGTAGAACATTACAGTTTATACAGCTTGGAGGGTCTTAACAGTCCAGGGGTGCTCAGACTCTCCTTAGCAAACAGGGGCCAGGGCATATCAACCACATAATTCAGAATCCTGAAATGTCTTTTCTGCCTGTCTTGTCTCAGGTAATGATTCATTCACCATCGTTAATGAAAACACAGGCAAGTGCATCACGCCACTGAATGACTGGATAGTAGCAAAGGACTGTGATGAAACCAAGGACATGTTGTGGAAGTGGGTGTCCCAGCATCGACTCTTTCATTTGCAGTCCCAGAAGTGCCTTGGCCTAGACATTACCAAACCCGTGGATACCTTGAGAATGTTCAGCTGTGACTCCAATGCCATGCTGTGGTGGAAATGTGAGCACCACTCTCTGTACGGAGCTGCCCAGTACAGGTTGACTCTGAAGGGTGGACATGCCATAGCAAGTACCAATTCATCTGACGTCTGGAAAAAAGGAGGCTCAGAGGAAAACCTCTGTGCCCAGCCTTACCATGGTGAGTACTGGAGAGGCACTTTGACTCACTTGCTGCTGTATTTGGTGAAAGTGGCCTTGAACATGTACCACTGACCACAAGGAGAGTCATACACTTGTGAGGGGAGTGAGCTGGTGTTTAGTTCCAGACACCGATGTCAGTGCCATTTGCTTCCTTTAACAGGCAAGGCTAGGAGAGGTTAGGTGCCTTGTCAGAGGTCTTGCAGCCATTCTGTGGCACCCTGGGATTCGAAATCTCTCCGATGCCTGAGCATATGTACTTCCTATGATTACATCCTGAACTCCAGAGAAAAGGAAATGTTAGAGGAACAGGAAGTCCTCTACACAGGATAAAAGTCAAATGATCTAGTAAAGTTGAACCTATTCTAAGTTAAAAAAGAAGAAAGAGAAAGGAAAAAAAAAGGAAATGAATTTTTTCTTGTCTGCAGATTTGGATGTAATGGAAAAACTTTAAGAGTCTTGCGGGCTTTACTTTTATTTTTGGCATGCTATCACACTTTGATGTTTGAATTTATGATTCAACATTTTAACAGTGGACTTTTTCCTCACTTCCTTCCAAAAATAAGTATATGAATACAGATCTTCCTCCACTAACAATGGGGTTATGTCCCTATAAACCCATCATAAGTTGAAAATATCATAAGTCAAAAATGCATTTAATACACTTCTAATGAACATCATAGCCTGGCCTACCTTAAATGTGCTCAGAACACTTACATTAGCCTACAGTTGGGAAAAATCATCTACCACAAAGCTTAGTTTAAAATAAAGGGTTGACTATCTCATGTAGTTTATTGAATACTGTACTGAAAGTGAAAAACAGAATGGTGTGTGTCAGTTGTTTACCTTCATGAGCGTGTGGCTGACTGGGAGCTGTGGCTGCTGCTGCCCAGCATCATGGGAGAGGATTGTACCATGTACTGAGAGCCCAGGGAAAGACCAAATTCAAAGTACGGTTTCCATGGAATGAGTCCCACTTTCACACCATCACAAAGTCGAAAAATCATAAATCAAACCATCGTAAGTCTGAAACTGTCTCTGTTGCCTTTGGGGGAGCTGATCATGAACTTTGTTTTGAGTCTAGAGACTCAGTGATAACAAATTTCTGAGTTTAGAAAGAAAGAGTAGATTCATTTTTTAAACCTCTAAATGTAAATTACCCAAGCAAATCTTTTTTTCATTATGTTGCTCTAACTTACATCAAATGTTGGTGCATATATATATATATATATATATTTAATTATCTAAGTCTTAACTATTGTCTGTGCTCTTCTTTGTACATTTACATAGCTTTACAGAGATTTTCCTCTTCTCTTAAGCTAAATTTGGCCTCCCATTCTTCTTGTTGTCTGCATAATTTTTTCTCCTAGGGGAACCTCTTTCTGTTTCCTAGTGAAGATGCAGCAGCTTCTGAGATGTCAGGTTCTGCTGTTACGGGAAATATTAGAGAATCAGAGATGGCATTTTCCTTTTCTTTAGTCCTCATCCCTTAAGTAGTTGAAAAGTCTGCTTCTGCTAGCCACCTTCCTCCTAACCTTAAAGAGCAACTGGGCTTCCCTGGTGGCGCAGTGGTTGAGAGTCCGCCTGCCGATGCAGGGGACACGGATTCGTGCCCCGGTCTGGGAAGATCCCACGTGCCGCAGAGCGGCTGGGCCCGTGAGCCATGGCCGCTGAGCCTGCGCGTCCGGAGCCTGTGCTCCGCAACGGGAGAGGCCACAACAGTGAGAGGCCCGCGTACCGCAAAAAAAAAAAAAAAAAGAGCAACTGCTTTCTGGATCCCACTTAATGGCAAGCTTAAATTTTGTGCTATAAAAGCCTTTCTGTAACTTGGCAGCTAAGAGAAAACATGGAACCAAACAAATTGCCTTTTGAACTGGATTTGACTTGTTTCCTTGTATTTGTTCAAGGATTAGAAAAGATAATTTTCTGGGCAGGGCTCTTTCTGTCCCCTGCTCCTAATTCTTTTGAGGGACATAGTTGTAATTATAAATTCCTCAGTCCCCAAAATGCCTTTATTTCAACGTAACTGGTTTTCTTTGTAATCCTATGTGTTTTATATTATGCATTTATAATATTCTGCTGAGAAGGGGGCTCGTGTGCTTCACATGGCTGCCAAAGTGATCAGTAGCACAGAAAAGATTAAGAACTCACCTAGGGGACTTCCATGGTGGCACAGTGGTCAAGAATTCGCCTGCCAATGCAGGGGACACGGGTTCGAGCCCTGGTCCAGGAAGATCCCACATGCCGTGGAGCAACTAAGCCTGTGCGCCACAGCTACTGAGCCTGTGCTCTAGAGCCCGCAAACCACAACTACTGAGCCCACACACCTAGAGCCAATGAGAACAACAAGAGAAGCCACTGCAATGAGAACCCGTGCACCGCAATGAAGAGTAGCCCCTGCTCGCCACAACTAGAGGAAGCCCGTGCATAGCAACGATGACCCAACACAGACAAAAATAAAATTAATTAATTAATTAAAAAACAAACAAAAGGAACCCACCTAGGATGTTACCCCAGAGAAAGCTAAACAGTGCTCACCAGCAAGAGCCCATAGGCATAGAGTGTTTCTTGACCTTAGCAAATACAGTGTTTGGAACACTAAATTTCCAGATAAGAAACTTAAAAATTTCTAAGAAAAGATGCATGTAGTCCTGACTTATCAACACATACCTCGAGTTTTAACATGCACAGAGGCCAGGGCCAAACGTGCCTCTTCTTCATTCCTCTCCAGGTGACTTGTACCATCGAAGTTGCATATGTCAGAAATCTACAAGTCACTCTAGAGTTGCCCTGCTTTCTTCTCCCACCATTCAAATTCAATCAAATATTAAGTCCTGGCAATTCTACTCTTTTAAATTTATGCAGTCCCTTCCTGTTCTTGGGTTGTAGACTGCTGTCTTAAGTTAGGGACTTCCCCTAGGACTGCTCTCTCAGACTCCTCATGTTGGTCCCTGCCCCCTCCTTCCTGTCTAATTGTACAGAATAAGAAAGATAAGATACCTGAGTTCAACAAAATGAAGTTCAAGGTAACCCAGCTTGTTACAGCAAAGCTAAGGCTCAAAACCAGCATTGTGTTCCCCAAATTTAGCTTCTTTTTTTTGGGCCTCTCACTGTTGTGGCCTCTCCCATTGCGGAGCACAGGCTCCGGACGCGCAGGCTCAGCGGCCATGGCTCATGGGCCCAGCCGCTCCGTGGCACGTGGGATCTTCCCGGACTGGGGCATGAAGCCATGTCCCCTGCATCAGCAGGCGGACTCTCAACCACTGCGCCACCAGGGAAGGCCAAATTTAGCTTCTTTATTTCTCCCTTGGCTTTTGCTGTATAATTTCTTTTTTTATTACCTCTGATATAAGAACATTTATCTGTCGTTGTGTCCTGGGTTACCTCTCTCCCCAACCCCCATCCTGTGTGAGCCATGTTTCTCTCAGAGAAAAATTTTAGCTGTATAAATTTTATGAATAAATTGCTCTTGACTAGCATCCAGGTATGCATTTATATCATTAAGATATCTTGACCTCACTAGCAGTCTTCAAGTTTTGAATGTTTGGTGAATCATGCAGAGGAAGTAGACAGTGGAGGGGTGGCTGTAGAAGTGTCTAAATTCTGAGCAACTCAGAAGCCTGCCGAGCTCTCTAAACATTGAAACTGTTTTGTCTTGTGTTACCAAAGAGATTAATGTTAGTTTTCAGGACTTCCCTGGCAGTCCAGTGGTTAAGACTCTGTGCTCCCAATGCAGGGGGCACGGGTTCGATCCCTGGTCGGGGAACTAGATCCCGCATGCAGTGCCATGCGGCCAGAAAAAAAATGTTTTCCGTGTAAGCATCTCATCTCACAAATTTGTGCCTATCGTAGAATAAGCTGCTGTCTTAAGGCTGCCATCACCATAAATTCATACATTCAGAGAAGGTTCTTCTCAAGAAAGCCTGTGTCTCTGGGGAGACGCTTGGGACTTAAGAGGTCCAGTAGCATCGAACAATGTGCAAGAATAAAACTAACACAGTATTGTGAAGCAGTTATACCCCAATAAAGATCTATTTAAAAAAAGAACCCTTAGTGAGCAGTTAGCATAATTTAGCTGCTGCTCTTGTGGTGGTTGTTCCATGTTATCATTCTTTAAAGCATATTGTGAACAGGAGAGCGTTTTAATTGAAGCCCAGCTTTGAGCTATGACACTACCTTGGAACCTGAGAAAGCAGCCATTGGTGTCACAAGTTGTCCTTATATGTCAAGGACTCTAATCAGAGAGTCAGTTCTCATCCCTGGCACAGCTGAATGACTGAATGTTTCACTTAACTTTGCAAAAATGGGGATTTCACAAACAAGTGTAATACTTGCCCTACTGATCTTGTGGGCTTATGGGAAAGAACAAGTGAAAGTACTTTGTATTACAGAAACACAAGGTTTTACAAAAAAACCCTGATGGTTCTACAAATGATAGTCATTGTGCTCAGGGACTCTCCTTTTAAGTGCTGTAATTTGGGAAGAGAAATTGGTCATGAGCTATTGGGAGTTTTGGTATGGTTAAAAATAAAACATGCTAATAAGCAGAATCCTTATAAAATATAAGGTCAAATTACTCTTTAACAGAAGTACACTGTTCAAAACCATTTATATGTCAGAGGAAAACCCAATGTTCCTTAAAAGATTGTTTGCAAGTAAAAGCATCTAGATTACTCTTCCTTTTGCTGTACTGCTCCTTAATACATTCTAAACTGTCAAATTAAGTCTCACACTTAAGTTAAATGAACATTTGAGAATAATAAAGGATATGGAATCAAATTCTACCTTAAGCACACTTTCAAGCAAATCTATGAGACATTTTGAGGGACCCTAATAGCCTGGTAAATGATGCTAAGATCTGATTACTATGCTTTTTTTTTTTAATAGTCATTATTTGATCTGGTAACAACCACGGTTTTAAACAAATTAAGGCTATGGAAAAAAGTGAGCGAGATAGTCACAGGGTTAGCTGTTCTATAAGACACCTCTCCAAAAGAACTGTTATCAACATAAGTATTTAGCACTTCCTCCAGCATTTCCAGACATATTTGAGGTTAGAATAATTTTTCAGTTCCTCTCTGTGTACCAGAGGAAATTGTTAAAAGGAAAAGCTAGTTCTGCTACCTTGCTGGTCACCAGCTGGTTCCATGACTGCCTAGCTGAAGCTGGTTCTTCTTTCAGAACCTGAATTACCATGTCCTGCCCTCTCCAAGAGACTGCTGAGAGACTCAGCAGCCCTTCGTCCTCCTTCCTCAAAACGCACAGCCTCAGTTCTACCACCAGACTGTAAACAACAGGGCTATTTGTGCATCTCTCTAACTGCACAGTTAGTTTCAAAGTCCACAACCAGCCTCAGTGATTCCAAGGTATTTTTCTAGCCTCACTCTTACTAAAGAAAATAGAGTGTAAGTTTAATCTCAAGCGGGGCACCCCTTCTGGTGAAGTACTCTGCTACCCACAGTAGTCCGTTGATCCTTACTGGGTAAAGCTGGAATCTTTTAGCTCTTCATCGCATCACAGTTAATGAAGCTTTACATGGATCATCTCATAGAATCTCATGAATAACCCTATGAGCCCCATATCATTATTCCTAATTTGCAAATGCAGAAACTGAGACTGATAGAGGTTGGAAAGCTTGCCCACAGACGCACAGATGATCAGTGGGGGAGCCGGCATCCATGCTCTGAATCTCCACACTGTGCAGCCCACCCAGATACTATATTCTCATACATGTGAAAACATAATCTTTGTTTCACAACAGTTTTAGAAATTAGTTAACTAAAGCTGGTTATCCAGTTTTTAACTCTTCTTTCCTCTACTTTCTCCCCAACCCACAGAGATCTATACTAGAGATGGGAACTCCTATGGGAGACCTTGTGAATTTCCATTCTTAGTTAATGGGACCTGGCACCATGAGTGCATTCATGATGGAGATCGCAGTGGGCCATGGTGTGCAACCACCTTAAATTATGAATATGATCAAAAGTGGGGCATCTGCTTACAACCAGGTATGTATGGGCTGGTAAACTTCATATGTGGAAGGGAAAGGATACCATTCCTATGAGGCAAAAGGGAGAAGGAAGGGTCCGTCGTGACTGAAAAATGACGAAAACAAATATCCTAGAGAAGGGGTATATATTTGAGGAAAGAGAGAGAAGTCGTGTGTAGCTAAGAACTTACTTTCAGAAGTAGGCCAGGAAGAAAACCAAGACAGAATGTTGTGATGGAAGACAAAGGATGAGGAAGTGTTCTATACCCCCAGATACCTTAGGAAGGGGAAATGGACCAGGCAGGAGCAGTCAGGAAATTGCTGTTGGCCTTTAATAGAGCAGTTTCCAAAAAACTAGTGTTCAAAGAAGATGGGTGATAGTGGACTGAGGAAGCTTCTTTTCAGATGATGGAGACCTAAGTATGTTTATGGCCTGAGTAAAGAGCAGCGAACAAGAGACAGATATCCCTATCCCTCTCAAAATTGGTGACGTTGTTCCTTCTGCTGTACCTGTACGTTGGTCAAAGCATTTTTTCTAGTTGCTTCTTACTTGAAGCAAACTCTTCAGGGTGTGCTAAAATATTCATTGTTCTTTAGAAAGAGAGACCAAAGCAGCAGCTGCGTCACTATCCGGTATATAACCGAGACATATTTTCTCGATAATCTGGTGAGAATTACAGGGGATCATGGTACCTGACATGTGATGGGTGCCTAAGAAATATTTTTTAATGGGCAATAAGTTAAAAGAATCTACAGTAAATAGAAAGGAAAAAGCTCCAGGCCTAAGTAGTAATAGTTATTACTTAAAGTAGTAATAGTTATTACCTGGCACCGCCGAGTGTCAGGTACTATTCTAAGCATTCAGCCTTTCTTAACTCATTTAATCCTCACACAGTGCTATAAAGTAGGTACCATTATTTAGCACCATTTTACAGATGAGCAACGTGAGGCACGGGGGAGTTAATTCATTTGCCTAAGGTCACATAGCTAATAAATTTCAGAGCTAGGATTCAAACCCAGGATATCTGGCTCTGAAGTCCTTGCCTCAAATAACTGTACTATCCTGCCTTATTCAGTAGTCAATCTGGTGGTATTAGTAATACCACCACCAGAGCTCAGTTCTCCTTAAGGGAAGCTGAGCTTCAAAATGCAGAGTCCTAAGCAACTTGAAGAAATTATATTGAGCCAATGGTTCTCAAACTTCAGGTTGCAACAGAATCACTTGGAGAGTTTGTTAAAATACAGATTTCTGGGGCCTTGGTTGATGAAATAGCCTGTCTGGGTCAGACCATATTTGTGTGGAGCCGGGTGGAGATCCCAGGATTCCTGACCCTTATTCCCCTGTGTATTTATCCCATTCTACCTTGCTGCCTTGACTGACATGTGTCTTGGTGCCTTTAGCCTACTTTGGATGGAAGGGGGGATTGTCAGTGCATTCATGTGACTCCCTTTCTACAGAAGAAGCAAGATTGTGAGTTTCTCAAACCTGAGAACTGCCAAACCACGGAGACTGTATTTTATAGCAAACACACTGCCCTCCTGCTGAAAGTTTCCAGATTTACAAGTGTTGGCCTTAGTGGTAACAAAGAACCTTTAGGCAATGCACTTGCAAATCCACCTATTTTGTTTTTACCAAATATCAGAACAACGTCTGTTGTTATTTAGGACATTCAGAAGTGGCTGAAGAAGCAGTGTATGCCATTCAGAAGATCAACACCACCAGACTTAGACAACAGTACTCTGGTTATAGCTTTGCCACAAACACCCCTATATCTTTGTTCCTATCTGTGAAATGAAGACATGACACAAAATGATCTCTAAGGGGCCTTCCAGCTTGAGAGTCCATAAGTTTGACTGGTTATGGGAGACCCTTTGGAAAAACCCCAAGTGAAACCTGGGATACGCTTGACATAAGTTATGTTGGTTTTTTCTTCTTGTTGGGAGCACATAGGAGGCTGTGAGTATATTTTTGAACTAGTTGTATCAAGACCTACAAATCTTGTCCCAGAAAGAGCTTGAAGGTTCTTCATCTGAAATTATACATGCTTTTTAGATATTTGTGAAAGAAAATGATGTTCACATGCGTATCTGTATGTTTATAAACGCATATATGCACATATATATGTACATATAGATATACAATGCATGTATAATGTTAGTTATATAATATTTGTCATATATTAAATCATCTATTAAAATATTAAGGAGAAAATGGACTGAGTTTCCCAAATAAGCTATCACTAGGCTTTAAATCTTGGGTACTTAAGCAGCATGTCTAAACACACACACATGCATATCCAGTGGTTTCACTGCAGGCCATGAGCAAACCCCTCTGCAGTCTGCCACCATCTTTAAGTGAGCTCAGGGGTTGAGCACAGTTGAAGACTCCTACTTTGAGGCAGAGGGTAGGCATGGGCTAAAACATGGCATTGTAATTGATGGGGGTAAAGGGAGGGTAGAAGATAGGAGAGTGGAAGCTTTAGCCAGCCTAAGTCATTTCCTGTCCTATGACTTCAGTTTTTTTGTGTAACCAAAGAATCAAAACGTTGTCCAGTAGAACAATAACAGCCTCCATTTTAGCATATCCTAAGAGTATGCAAATTGAATGGCAGTATTTGTAAGCATTCTAAGTAATAGACAACATTGTGCCCTTACTTTATGATCACTAACATATCTTTTTATCAAAGAAAATGGCTGTGAAGATAATTGGGAAAAGAAAGAGGAGATGGGAAGTTGCTACCAGTTTAACACTCAGGCAACTCTTTCTTGGAAAGAAGCTTATGTTTCATGTCAGAATCAAGGAGCTGACTTACTGAGCATCAACAGTGCTGCTGAGTTAACTTATCTTACAGGTAGGTTTAAGTTGCGTGTGGTAGAGCAAATTGCTGCGATTGTAAAGGTGCTGTCTGCCTTCTGTTTTCGTATCTAGGTATGTTGTTTTCTGCATATATTTATCTTTTCTTGGGATTTAAACTTCAACACCAAAGCCCACAAGTAAAAAATACTGAATATAATCCTATTCTGTCTATTGAAAATGCATCTCATGATAGAGACCAAGAGAGGTTAATATTCAGAAAACGAGGTGAGGTAGCAAGATTAAACTGCTACCTGAAGCCTAGGTGAAAGGATTTGAAGAAAGGTAAGCATTAAACTCTTTGAACATTGAATGGTAGAGAACTTGAGGAAGGTGGAGAAGGTGGCTGAGTCAGAGTAGATCACCTCAGTAAAAAATCTTCACACTTGAATAAATGAGTTCAGTTCCACATCCGTAGATTCAACCAATCATAGATTGTATAGTTCTGTAGTATGTATTTAGTGAAAAAATCTGCATATAAGTGGACCTGCATAGTTCAAACCCATATTGTTCAGGGGTCAACTATAATTTAATCATCATTACAACACCATAAGACAAGTATTTTTATCCCCACTTACAGATTAGGAATTGATGTTTAGAAATAATATACCCAACATCTCAGAGCTATGAAGTACCAGAATTGGGATTTGAATATCAACATGTATAACTCCAGAGCCCTTGCTTTTTTACTATAGTACTTACTCCTCTTACATATCTTTTTTTTCTTTGTTTTCATCATTAAAAGTCTACTGGACTTTCACATTCCCACCAACAGTGTAAGAGGGTTCCCATTTCTCCACATCCTCTCCAGCATTTTTTATTTCTTGCCCTTTTGACAACAGCCATTCGAACAGGCATGAGGTGATGTCTCATTGTGGTTTTGATTTGAGTTTCCCTAATAACTAGCCATGTCGAACATCTTTTCATATGTATGTTGGCCATCTGTATGTCGTCTTTGGAAAAATGTCAATTCAGATCGTCTGCCCATTTTTCAATTGGGTTGTTTGTTTTTTGCTGTTGAAATGTATGAGTTCTTTGTATATTTTTAATATTAACCGTTATAGGATAAATGACATGCAAATATTTTCTCCCATTTGGTAGATTGTCTTTTTGTTTTGTTGATAGTTTCCTTTGCTGTGCAGAAGCTTTCAGTTTTATATAGGCCAGTTTATTTACTTTTGCTTTTGTTTCTCTTGCCTAAGGAAACATATCCAGAAACATCGCTAACACTGGTGTCAGAGAACACACTGCCTATGTTTTCTTTTAGGAGTTTTATGGTTTTAGGTCTTACATTCAAGTCTTCAATCCATTTTGAGTTGATTTTTTTGTGTGGTACAAGATAGTGGTCTAGTTTCTTTCTTTTGTACATGGCTGTCCAGTTTTCCCAATACCATTTATTGAAGAGACTATCCTTCCTCTGTTGTATGTTCTTTGCCCCTTTGTTATAAATCAGTTGTCCATATATTCATGGCTTTATTTCTGGGCTCTCAATTCTGTTCTTTTGATCTATATGTCTGTTTTTCCTGCCAATACTCTACTGTTTTAATTACTATAGCTTTGTGGTAAAATTTGAAATCAGAGAGTGGCTACCTCCAGCTTTGTTCTTCTTTCTCAGGATTGCTTTGGTTATTTGGGGTCTTTTGTGCCTCCAGGTAAATCTTGTTTATATAAAATTTTGTTCTATTCCTGTGAAAAACCTCATGGGGAGAACTTGAGAGTATTGTGTTAAGTGAAATTAGTCAGACGGATAAAGACAAATACTGTACGGTTCCACTCATGTGAAATATTTAAATAAATAAACGAACAACCCAAACCAAACAAAAACAAACACATAGATACTGAGAACAGAGCAATGGTTATCAGAGGGGAAGCAGGGAGAGAAGTGGGTGAAATGGGTAAGAGGGGTCAACTGTGTAGTGAAGGATGGAAACTAAAATTTGGTGGTGCGCACGCTGTAGTGTGTACACAAGTTGAGATATAATGTTGCGCACATGAAACTTCTGTAATGTTATAAACCTGCGTAACCTCAAAAAAAAGTCTGCTGGTCTTTTGTCATGCTTTTTGGCTTAAGCTTTATTCAGACCTCTTTCTTATAGTTTTAACCTTTTCCTGCGTTGTTCGGGACTTAAATAATCAGACGTCTTGAATAGAAATCTGTCAAAGAAGCATAATGGGCTAGTGTTTGGCAATGGAATTCTATTCCAGACCCCGCTGAAACCTTACGAAAAATATTTTTGAGAGTAGACAGGACCAATACATTTAAGTCTCCCAAAATACTGACATTTGGAAACTGATAGCTTCAATGAAGGAAAAAGGTGTCAAAGTGTGACTATCAACACCATACCAAACAATCTAATGATGCCTTTGGAGGAATAAATGTTGCAGGGTTCCTTTATGCATCAGTTTTCTTTAATAACACATAAAAGTGAGAAAATGTGTTGAAGGACCCAGTTTTCCCCTATCCCTGGCCAGACACTCCCCACATTTTTTGCATATCACTAATTTTAGAGGTACAGCCCTTTCTAGTGATCCAAGCTTCTCTTTCACTGTGAATGTTCTTTAGGGATATCAGTATGCCTAATTATGACTGCCGGTTTCCTAAGACCTAAGAAAGCTGTACTTTAACATCTGGAACATTTCTTGAAGTCCCTGTTAATATTGTGTTCCTTCCCTGAAAACTACCATGTTAAACAGTGGGCTAGGAACAGTGGGGCCCACAAAAGTGAATCAGAGATTTTGTGATCAAAGTGCTTGATCTACTCAGGGAAATAAGAGTTGTACATACGCAGAGGATAGTGGAGAATGTTATTCCTAAAGGACTTCAGGGTTTCGCAGCTACTAGTTAGGTGGGACTAGGGAATTTGCTGACAGAAATAAAGCAGAATCAGCTCTCTTGAAGATAAATCCCATGCAGTCTAAAAGAACTTTCTTTCTCTTTTGTGCCTGCCCTGCACCTAATTAGCTTGTTTCGATTTTGTTTTACTAATACAGGGACCTACGGTGGGGGATTTGGTTTCCTCAGCCTCGCTGGATTCTGTTTGAGAGTCTAATTTCCTATGGCTCTGGCCTTCCCGGGGACCTGTAACCACAGATTCAACCCCAGAGCTCAAAGGAGGACTGAGAGTCCCCAGAGCAGGAACAACACATTTCAGTTCTTTCTAATTTATCTCTGGCCTCAGGGGCTGCTCACTTTGAACTACCTTGATAGTGACCCAAGGCTAGAACACTCCTAGGTCAGGGCCTCTGCTTGCTGTGGCCTTTCTGGTGTTCATCCCAGATGCATGACCATTATCAGGCCCTGCAGTTTCTCATTGTGGGAAGAGGAATAGAAATATAGGGTCATGTCGGAATAGGGGTGTTGGGAACAGTCAAGAACATCTAGCTCATTGGACTCGCCCATTTGATTAGATATAGGAACTTACGCTAGCAATCATCTGATTCTTGATGGCAAAGATGGGCATTGATAGAGTCTCAAATTGGTCAACGCCCTGCCAAACAATCTAATGATGCATTTGGAGGAAATGCATCATAGCTTTCCTTGCCTGGACTCTAGGAAGGAAAAAATCAAGCTCCAAATTGTCCAGGCCATATAAGAAATCCCTGCCCTTTGCATCTGCCCAACCAGGGCCTTTAAAATTTATCACACCCACCTGGCACGAGACACATAAAGAGCATTTGAATTTACCAACACAGTCACAATTTTAAAATCTTATGATTCTAGTGAAGAATAAGTCATCATCAAT
The DNA here is from genome assembly GCF_951394435.1 of Stenella coeruleoalba. Lineage (NCBI taxonomy): Eukaryota > Metazoa > Chordata > Mammalia > Artiodactyla > Delphinidae > Stenella > Stenella coeruleoalba. The sequence goes on along the minus strand of NC_137151.1, from coordinate 56,865,896 downwards.
ACAGATCACAAATAGAACATTGTGATGAAGTAAACAAGAGCCTGACACCCTCCAAACATCATTTCGTTCCATTGTAAATGTGTACTTGTCATATGCAGGTGAACAATAGGATTATTCATAGGAAGCAGTAGGATTATTCAGACTTCCTGCTGGGGGATATCTGGAAAGTCTTCATGGAAAAGAGGACATTGAACTTGGGATAGATGGGAAGGATTGGTCCTCTATAGTATCCCTGGTTGGATTGGTCCTCTATAGTATCCCTGGTTAGAGATGAATGAAAGGAATTCTGAATGTCAGGGTATGGTTGAGTCTGGAGTACCATCAATATGTCATAGTTCCCAGGACTTCTTTAGGAATGCTGGAAAATCAATCACATTTACTAATGAAGAAAGATTTAGATTAGAGTAATTCCTCAAGGTCTTGCTATGCCAGTGCTGGCAGCCTTTGCTTATGCTAACAAGGTGAAAGAAAAGGATAAATCCAGAGTTCCCTTCAACATTCTCCTCAAGCCATCTACCCAAACATCCACCTTCTCCTTCCTTAGTAGAGAGTATCCTTATCATCTATCTCCTTGAGAAAAGTGAGGTGAACCCTTAGTTTGTCACCCTCACACTTACAAATTTATCTATACTGTTATTTCTCCAGCTCGTTCAAGGTTAACTACTTCCTCCAAGCTCATTGTATCCACGTCAACTGTTTCTTCTATCTCTTATACTTTTATCGACACTCTATTAACTCTTCTCCAGTAGGCTATAAACTTGTTTAAACTTCTACCATTAAAAATTTTTCCCTAGACCCTGAAGCCCTGCCTCTATCTTTCACAGTGAAGCTCCTGGAAAGCACAGTGTATCCTTAAAATTCACTTTTTTTTTTTTTTTGCTGTACACGGGCCTCTCACTGTTTTGGCCTCTCCCGCTGCGGAGCACAGGCTCCGGACGCGCAGGCTCAGCGGCCATGGCTCACGGGCCCAGCCGCTCTGCGGCGTGTGGGATCCTCCCGGACCGGGGCATGAACCCGTGTCCCCTGCATCGGCAGGCGGACTCTCAACCACTGCGCCACCAGGGAAGCCCCTACAATTCACTTTTAACCTCACATTTATTCCTCACTGGAGTGATAATTGGGCCTCTGTCCTACCACCCTCTTCCCAGACTCCTGCCCATCCCTTGGATGTTGGTGTCCAGGTTACTGCTCTTGGCCGCTTTTGTCTTTGCTGGTGCTATTTCTGCTTTACCCAGGGATTCTCCTCCACTCCCAGGTGTCAGTTCTGGTGAAGTTACTTGTTTTAGGCATTTGGGTTCTAAAGTGTGAAAGTAAGGCAAAAATTACATATAGTCAAAATTACCCTCAAAGAGCCCTTAAAGTATGGATATGGTTCTCTGCATGCAAATCACACAGATGTATCTGATATGTATGATGGAACAAAATCCATACTTTAAGAATTATTTATACTTATGTAATATATATATATTATGTAATATAGAATTGTATTTTACATTTATATAGAGAGATACATGAATTATATATATAATACTATAATATATCATACAGAATTCTCTGGGAGGAATTGAGAAACTGTTATCATGTGTTTTATTGCTGGGAATATTTCAACAAATTTATAGAGATTCCAACCTGTTAGCTCTTCCTGTTTGTCAACATCATCCTTGTCTTCTGTAGACCATTTCATTAGTTGCTTTATCTCTTCTACCTGGCCTTTAATATCTTCAAATTCTTTGTGATGTCGATAAAGTCTTACCAGGTTCTTGAATAATGGTGTTGACTTCCTTGACAGTGGTGTGAAAATCCTTACAATTGTTCGCACATTCTTTTTTTAATACACATGGCCCCATACAACAAGCATGATTGCATCCATTGCTTGTGAGCATGTGCACATTGAGTGGCATATCAGCACTTAGCTTCTCTATTTAAAGTATTTCTGCTTCTCTTTTTCTTTTATGCTAATGTCATCTAGTTGTCAAATAATAACTTTGAATGATGTATCTCAACTGTAACACGAGTGTTTGCGTGTGTTTGTGTGTGTGTGTGTGTGTGTGTGTGTGTGTGTGTGTGTGTGTGTGTCCCATTCTGTATCTCCAGCCTTAATGTCTCCTCTGGACTCTAGAGTTGTATATCCCTTGCCTAGCTCAGTACATATTTCTGAAACAGTACTGGTTACACTTCACCATTTGGGGATCCATATCTGTGTCCTACTAGATTGAACTCATCATGAGGGCAGGACTTTATCGTTTTGGTTTTTATGTCCTTAGTACCTGGCAAATGATATGTGCTTAACGAATGTAAACTGTCAGTCTGGAATATAATCAGACCTTCAAAACTTAGATATGTAATGGAAACTACTTTTTCTATATCAGTACAAGAGGGTTAAAAGTAGATAGTGAAACATCTACTCTGAGAAAATTCTGTTCTTACTAGAAGAAAGGGAATTGGACAAGCTAATGGGAAAGCAGCAGTGAATTAACTTAGCAGCCTTTGGATTTCTCAATAGACTGCAGTTTTGTTGCCTCTCACATCATCTGCCTTTGTTGGATAGACAGCCTCCTACAGGGTTCCTGCCTCATAATCAAGGCCTTCAGATATTTTTGCTATTAGTATAAACTTAAGTCTGACTTAGATAATAACAGGTAATTTTGTCACTTTTTAAAAATGTGTAATTCTTACAGAAAAAGAAGGCATTCCAAGAATTTTCTGGATTGGTTTAAATCAGCTGTACTCTGCTAGAGGCTGGGAATGGTCAGACCACAAGCCATTAAACTTTCTCAACTGGGACCCAGGTAATTGCTCCCTCTTCCGCTTACTATGCACAGAGCACAGGCTTCAAAAAAAATAAGAGCTTCCCATCCCCTGAGAGCTTGTACAAATTTCAAACCTTGACAACTCTTATTATGGTTACCTCTCAGAAGAATATTTTTTCCTACACGCTTGTGATTCCATTATAGGCAAGTTGACCCCCAGCATGGGCAACTGAGCATTTGTCCCTAATCTTTAGAGTGACCCTGCATTTTTAGATAGGAGCAGAATGAGCCCCGCTACGTGGCCCAGGAACCATTCTGTGTCCCTGAGAGGACTTGACGTGTCCATGACTGACCCATGTTGTGTTTCATCTGCAGCTTAACTCTGATATGGAAATAGTTCCTCAAACTCTTGGTGTCTTCCACTGCAGCACCCAAGTACTGACAACATAATGGTTATATTTTAATACACAAAGACCTTAAAGAAAATTTTATACTAAATAAACAAACCCTAACTCACTAACTAGCCAAAATGCCTTTTTTCCCCCTGGAAAGAAGGTTTAGATACCTTTTTAAAAAATAAAACCATAGGCTTCTGACAAATGTAGAATGTAAAAGTTAACACTAACTTCAGTACCAAAATATTCTGCATACATATAAGAAAAACAAGTTAAGCACAATAAGATACCAATACATGGGGCATTTTAGTTAATGGAATTTTATAAGTAGTAAATAAATTTTCTATTATCTCAGTAAATAAAATCTTTAAAGAGAATTTAATCTTAAAGCCTTAAAGGCATGGCAGAATCATAAATCGGTATTTTTATTGTGTAGGGTAACTACTGACCACAAGATATGACATGCAAGTTGGTTTGGGGCAGAGGTTTGGTTTTTGGTTTTGTTTTTTAAATTAACTACAACAGATCAGAGTATTCCTGCCCCCCCCCCCGCCCCCGCCACATCCTGTATTTAAGAAGACATAGGTAAGCACATGATTGTCCATTGCAGCTTAAACATTTCAATTTAGTTGAAAGTTTTAACTATTTTATGAGTCCCCCTAAAAGCAGAAAATTAGGAATACAAGTTATTTTTTTCTAACCACCACCCTTGCCCCCAACCTTCTTCTTTTAACTCTTTGAAAATCCTGCTGTTCAAGATGTGCCGAGTGCACCTATAATTGACAGATCAAGCTGTGCGAGAATGGATGCCGACTCGGGTCTGTGGCAGAGTTTTTCCTGTGAGGCTCAACTGCCCTACGTCTGCAAGAAACTGTTAAATAACACAGTGGAGTTGACAGGTACCTTTCTCACTTCCTCCAACAAAGAGGTGCCACAATTACAGTTTTGTGAAGTTAAGTGAATCCATTTCAGATACCTGTTTTCCCCTTTCCTTCACCTGATACTGCCAGTGCAGGGGAGTATTTGGTTTTGAACCTGTGGTTAGATATTATCAACTCCACATGAGTAAAGTTTTGGTTTGGTATATGCCCATGAGAAGGCAGAGATATTCTAGATAGGAAATATATTTCTGTTCACAGGTGGCTCTTCTTTCTCTAGAGCAGAGTGGTTTCCCCAGACCAAGAGCATCAGCTTCACCTGTACCTGTAAGAAATGCAAATTTTCAGGACCTACCCCAGATTTACTGAATCAGGAACTCTGAGGGTGGGAACCAGCAATCTGGGGGTTTAAAAAGCCTTCCAGGTGATTCTGATACACACTCAAGTTTGAGGGCCACGGCTTTAAGGCCAGGTCTTACATATTACCTACCTCCGTGGGAAGTAAAAAATGATGGACACGGGAATGTTCCCACCCCCTTCCCCACAATGCCCACCCCTTCTTTGCCCACCTCTCTCTCCTTCTTTGCCAGACTAGTTCTTTGTGTTGCTAAGTCAGGTAGAAAGGAGGGGTGCAGATGGACAAAATATGTGCACAGAGGGGTTTTTTTCCAGGGTGTTCGGGGATAAGAGAGACACAGGACAGCTGCAACTTCTGAGCTGCAGAAAAGTTTAAAAGTTTGAAAGAAAAGTCTTTGAAAGAATGGAGAAGAGAAATACCCTACTGTCTTTCACAGCGCCCACCGTATACCTGGTATTTGATTAAATCCTCACTGAATAAGAAAAACTAATACTTAAAACTGGGAGGAGAAGAGGAGGTTTTAAAATGTCTTGCTTTAAGGAATGTTGGGGGAAGAGAATAAAGTATAAAATTTCTTATCATCCAAATAGGAGCATAAAGCTATATTTTAAGTTTAAAAAATAATAGGGGAAAATGAACATTTATCTTCCAAGTTGATTCAAACCAAATTTAGTCCATACGATAAAAGGCATAGCAGAAAAAACAGCACAAATGAAAATAAACCAGGATGACTAATGATAGATCAAATAAATATCCTGTAGTATCAATTGTTAAGTAAATTAAGATGCTTCCACATGATTGAACAGTATGCATTTATTAAAATAACTGTGCCAGCAGGAAAATACAAAAAGCAGAACAAGGGGCTTCCCTGGTGGCGCAGTGGTTGAGAGTCCGCCTGCCGATGCAGGGGACACGGGTTCGTGCCCGGTCCGGGAAGATCCCACATGCCGCGGAGCGGCTGGGCCCGTGAGCCATGACTGCTGAGCCTGTGCGTCTGGAGCCTGTGCTCCACAACGGGAGAGGCCACAGCAGTGAGAGGCCCGCCTATCGCAAAAAAAAAAAAAAAAAAAGGCAGAACAAAATCATATGCCTACCTATCATTTTAATCTTGTAAAAATATGTATTCATAGAGACAAAGACTAGAATATGAAAATAATTATTTCAAGTTCAATTATGGGTGTTTTCCCCTCTGTTCTTTTATTATAATTGTAAAATATCATAGTAATAAGCGCTATTTCAGGACCTTAAAGCTAATTGAGTTATTTTACAAGTGTGAGAAGCTGAACCTGAATTTTATCGTTTAGTAAAAATCAAACTGTCTACATTTTTAAGATGCTATGTTTTCTTATAACAAACATTCCAAGTGGTCCGAATCCATGAAGCCTGAAAAGCCAAACTGTTTTCTAGTTCTTTTAAGAGGGGTAGGTAGAAGTATTTTGTATGGTTTATACCTTGCTCTTTTTCTCTAATCTTTCTTGACCATCACTTGAATGAGTTTTATTATAGTCAAAACAAAGAGTCCCTCATTCCATGGACTGTAGGACTAGCAGAGGGGAGGAAAGAAGAGGTCCAGAGATGCCCTTTTCCTCCAGTGATGCCATTTCTTGGGTGTGAAGTGAATAATGTTTTATTATGTTCCTTAAATCTCTGCCTGTTCTCTGTTCAACAGTGAGCATTAATGCACATTCCTTTGCTAAGCTGACCATACATGCAAAGGAGGCTCAACTTCATAATCTCTCAAAGTCAGAGACTGGAGGGGAACCTCACAAATCCCATACCCAGGAAGAGATTTGTCAACAACTGGCTTACCCCACACTTTTCTTCTGTCTACTAGGACTAAGGGCAATCCCTCTTTAAATAGTCTGTGGCCAGCCATGTAGCACATTTGTATCCCTTTAAAGTCACATTATTATCTGAACCCCTGCAGTCACTCTTATGATGTTATGTATACCTTAGGCACCACAAAAATGCATGTCACTGATCTGACATCGCATTCTCCAGTTTTCCAGAAGTCTTATGATTCAAGAAAGAAGAATTTGCAATTCAATATTCAGGAATTTAAATATTGATTCAAAATAGATGTGTCTTTACTGGAATATAAATAGCTTCTTTTCCTCCAGATGTTTGGACATACTCAGATACCCGCTGTGATGCAGCAGACTGGCTGCCAAATAATGGATTTTGCTATCTGCTGGTAAATGAAAGCGATTCCTGGGATAAGGCACATGTGAAATGCAAAACCTTCAGCAGTGACCTCATCAGCATTCATTCTTTAGCAGATGTGGAGCTGATTGTCACAAAACTCCATAATGGGGGTAAGTTTTTAAGATATCCTCTTTGAGAGGTTTAAAACATTTGAAAGTATCCCCGTTTTCAGATTCTTAGCAAGAATGAAAAGCTTACAGTTTGATCCTGTACATCAGCATGGTCTAATGGAATTTTCTGCAGTGATGGAACCATTCTGTAATCTGTGCTGTCCAATTCAGTAGCCACCAGCCACTTGCGGCTTTTGAGCCCTTGAAATGTAGCTAGGGCGACTGGAGAACTGAATTTTTACTTATTTCATTTTAATTGATTTACAGTTTTAAATAGCCGCATGTAGCTAGCAGCTACCAACCTGACAGTACAACCATTGATTGAATCATTTCCCTCTTCTCATAAGCTAAATGCTGTTTAAATTACTCCCAACACTTAAGTGACGATTGTTTCACTTTTATAATTATTTGAAAGCTGAAAAATGAAGAACGAAACACTAGAGAGCCAGTATTAAGACCTCCTCCTAGGATTCACCCATAGTAATAGTAAGTACTAGATACCTATTCTGTGCCAGCATGGTGCCAGCTGTTTTACCTGGGAAGGCAGTATAGTCATTCCATGGCCGTGATGGACAATATCCTTATTCTAATTGGAATATCTATGACTGTATTTGTAGAGTTTCATTATTTCTCATAAAGCAAGGTTTATCTAAACCAGGTATCAGGAACATCCAGCCTACAGGTCGTAGTACAGCTGTTCCACCTGTGTACCCTACCTGTATAAGTGACCTGAAAAACCCTCATCATCGGGCCTGCCTAACTTATCAATACTTTTACAGGTTAATTAAGAGTACCATTTACTGAATTAAAATTTTAAAAGAAAAAAAATACCGTCAAGGCTCCTAACACCCCATATCAGAATGTAAAACTCAGTAGCGGTGTACATATTGAAGTATGTAATTGAGTAACCAAACAAATAAAACATTTTTCTTTTAGATGCCAAAGAAGAAGTATGGACAGGCCTTAGGAACATAAATACACCAACTCTATTTCAGTGGTCAGATGGTACTGAAGTTACTCTGACCTATTGGGATGAGAATGAGCCACATGTTCCCTACAATAAGACTCCCAACTGTGTTTCCTATTTAGGAAAGGTAGGAAACCTCCTCAAGTTTATTTATATCCTTATTGTTATACCTGAAAATCTAATAATAATAATAAGATGACTTTGGTTGGGATATTTGTGTTTAAGCTGGGAAAGAAAATAAAAGGTAAAAACACTGTAGACTGTCTTTCCAGTAGCTGCTGAGAAAAGGTAAATGAAGCAATTACTAAAGAAGCAATCCAATTCCTGTCTGAGAGTATCTTCTCTGGTGTGAAACAGATCAAGAGAATCCCTTTAGAGCTCAGATTCTTGGGCCAGATTGCTTCTGAGAAGCTGCTTTCTCTCAGTACCACCAGTGTGATATTTAGCAGGTAGCCACAATGTGACCTGGAAAATCCCATCTTCTCATGTTCAGATCAAAGTAAGCCAACTTTAAGAACTGAAAAACTATTGTTAAAAAATTAGGTCTGACTTTGTTCAGAGACTGTCTTACTCCTATAGAATGCATAAATGTTTACTGAGCATGCTTTGGACTTTCAGAAGAGTCCAAAATAAACTATTGAGCCGAAAGGACATACGTATCTCTATATTTTTGTTTGTAGCACTTTCCTGTGGACTCCTAATTGTTTGGGAGGCCAGTCGTGTCACTCCGACTTCTAGAGAGACTTAAGTGGAAGCCATAAATGGTAGGGCTATTTAGAAGTGTTTCAATAGTAAAGATGTTTTTAGAAAGGTGTAAAGCTGAATTTAGAAGGGTGTCCCATTTAATGCTCCATTTAAAAGGATACACAGGATATCTTTAAAAGAGTATCAAAGATAGAAATGAGGTCCCATAGGCCAGAGTGAACTGATGGCTGATCTAGACAGCTTCCAACATTCAAAACTGACCCGCATCACAATTGACTTACTAAAATTTAATTCAAAGAAAGCAGAGTGACTTAAGCAAAATCAATGTTAAGGAGCACATTTGAAAGCTGGAACTTTGACGTCTAGACTGAAGTAGAGTTGGCAGAAACTTTTGATTCTAAATTCTTAGGGAGTAGCTATTCTAATCACCATCATCATCTTAAATATGAGGAAACTCAGACAGGGAGATTAGGTGACCTGCCCCAAATTTTCTTTTGTTTGTTTGTTTGTTTAACATCTTTATTGGCGTATAATTGCTTTACAATGGTGTGTTAGTTTCTGCTTTATAACAAAGTCAATCAGCTATACATATACATATATCCCCATATCTCCTCCCTCTTGAGTCTCCCTCCCACCCTCCCTATCTCACCCCTTAGGTGGTCACAAAGCACTGAGCTGATCTCCCTGTGCTATGTGGCTGCTTCCCACTAACTAGCTATTTTACATTTGGTAGTGTATATATGTCCATGCCACTCTCTCACTTCATCCCAGCTTACTCCTCCCTCTCCCTTTGTCCTCAAGTCCATTCTCTACATCTGCATCTTTATTCCTGTCCTGCCCCTAGGTTCTTCAGAACCATTTTTTTCTTTAGATTCCATATATATGTGTTAGCATACGGTATTTGTTTTTCTCTTTCTGACTTACTTCACTCTGTATGACAGTCTCTAGGTCCATCCACCTCACTACAAATAACTCAATTTCGTTTCTTTTTATGGCTGAGTAATATTCCATTGTATATATGTCCCACATCTTCTTTATCCATTCATCTGTCGATGGACACTTAGGTTGCTTCCATGTCCTGGCTATCATTGCCCCAATGTTTTTTAACCTGTGGACAAACTGGCTGTGTCATATGGAAGAGGACTAGAACTCTGGCAACTCTGTGGGCTGGGTTCTTCTCTCTTCAACTTCTGTATAGTGTCCTTTGGTGGTTTTATTGTCACTCTTATAAGAAAATGAAATTCATCCCCACTGTGACCTTGAGGTGATGCTGAAGTAACAGGCTTCCAGGTTTTTTGGGTAGCATTTTCTAGGAGTATGTTCTCAGATTTAATCATTCATTTATATTCCTTTCCTCCCCCTCCCTTTCCTCCTTCCCCTCCTCCCCCTCTCCCTCCCTGATAGTTGTGGGAAGAAACTATCTTGACTTAAGATAAGAGTTCAATTCTAAATGTGTGGCAAATAATTTCTCTTGTGGGAAAAATTATTTTCTGTTTTTTAAAAGCTAGGTCAGTGGAAGGTCCAATCATGTGAAGAGAAACTTAAATATGTATGTAAGAAAAAGGGAGAAAAATTGAATGATACAAGATCTGATAAGATGTGTCCTCCAGATGAGGTATGTAAAACCCCTGTGGAAATTTTTCTAGGCAATATTATACCTTCTTGGTTAGATATGGTAGTTGAGACTTAAATACTTTAGACTTGGAAAATAGAAGAAATTACTAGGTTCTGTTCATTTATACGTTAGAGCAAGCCAGAAGGTGGTGAATCATAGATATCGGCACTCTTACAGAAGAAGAAAGAGTTATAGGAAAACTAATTATCTATTCATGAATTTCTATAAAAATGTATATGATTATATCCTCAACGCTAATTTTTTACTTCTCTTACTTGTATTATTCTTATTCAAAAATAATTGAACTAACAACTGTTATACTCTTATGATGAGCTAGGCATTAGGGGTAAAGAAAGTTAAGACATTCCTTCTGTCTGACACAGGCTCACAGGCTTATGGAGGTTTTCTATGAAATTGTATCCCACTCTCATCATGTGTTTAAATTCCCTGTCCATGTCCTTAATTTCCCTTAGTTGTAAGATGTTACTTATGTAACAGAAACTGGCTTGTTATCAAGTGCAGAAGACAGTGTGATATTTCTCCTCTGATTTAGGGCTGGAAGAGACATGGAGAAGCCTGTTACAAGATTTACAAGGATGAGGTCCCCTTTGGAACCAACTGCAATCTGACTGTAACTAGCAGGTGTGAACTTTTAACTCTGGGTTCCTTTGCTAAATAATCTTCCTAAAAAAAGTGCGTCTTCAATTTATATAGTATTTCAGTCACTGTAAAAAACACCTACTAATTTGACTCTCATTTTGTAGATTTGAGCAAGAATACCTGAATGATATGATTAAAAAGTATACTAAGTCTCCAGAAAAATACTTCTGGACTGGCCTGAGAGATACAGATGCAAGTGGAGAGTATAGTTGGGGAAGTGCTGGTGGAATAAAGCGGGCTGTAACCTTTTCCAACTGGAATTTTCTTGAGCCAGGTGAGTGCCTTAGCCTTGAAAGCAGTAGAATACAGTGACTTGTGAAAGGCAGCATTCCTCCCAAATCTGTTCTTCACATACCTTTGAAATACGAAGGAGATGATGATTTTCAGGACTAGAGTCTGTCTACGGAACCATAAATAGAAGCAGCGACTATGTCTTCCCTATGAAATCCTCGGCAATTACCCAATAAAAGCTAGAAAACTCAGTTCTCAGAAACCACCATCTAATGGCACAGAGCTAGAAGCATCAGTGTGAGTTTGTTATCTTTTCCACATAGTCTCAAACAGAACCTAGAAGCTTCATTGAGGAGCACTTTACATTTTCACCTCTCTGCTTCTTAACTTCTTTCTGCAAAATTGAATGTGTTTATTTCTATTATTCTCAATGGGTGAGAATTAAGGAGGCAATGTATTATAGGTATTATTTTTTCTGAAAGGTAGTTTATCCTTCTTTAGCCTAAAGCGTTGACCATAATTAGTCATAGAATCAGAACATTTGAGCCAGAAAAGGCCTCAGAAGGCCCTTCTGATTTTAGAGTTGAGAAAACAGAGGCTTAGAAAGGTGACTTACTTGACGAAGGTTACCTGGTTATTGAATTGCTAAAATCCAGATCTGATTTCTAATTCAATGCTTTTTAGAGGACTTTCGCTTTTTATGAGACAGCATTCGACTTTTCTTCCTTTGAATTATTTATGTTTTCTTATGTTTGTATAATGGAATCATGAAGACCATTTTTATAACATAGAAATTGGAACATGTGAATGTGTAGTTAAACACATCGTTTGAAATAGAGAATGCCCACAAAATTTGTAATACATGATCATCAGTATAAATATGAGTGGTATTGATAATAACAAGGTCATCTTTTTACTTGTAGAAGATGGAGGATGCAGATGCTAATCCTGGTTAAATGTCATCTTAAATTAGAATGTTCTAAAATACAAAATACATGATTTCTTTTATAGACACTCAGACATTTTAGAGTCAGTGTCACATTCTTCACGGATAAACCTCAGTGGTCGGGGGCAGGGGTGCTTAGGAAGTAGCTGTAATAGCTATTCTCTCAGTCTGTAGCCAGAAAGACTGCCTGTAAGTCCTCTTTACCATTATTACTCCCAGATTCAGCCAGTTTGGTTTGCATTGGGCAAGCCATGGATAGGGGGTAGAATAAGAGAAAATAGCACACCCATCCAGGGTAACACAGCATTATTTTTCCCAGTTCCTTGTTCCTCTTGCTGTCCTTGTATAATGAGACATGAGACCATATGGCTTCTCTGTGTGATGGAATGGAAGTTGTCCTTATTACTTTGCAATGTATGTTCTTCTTGTCCTCTGTGCATTTTCAGCAGTGTGATGTAATGGGAAAGGGAGCATGGCATTTTGCCAGACAAATCTGGGTTCAAGTTCTGACTCCTCCACTCACTAACTATGATTGTGGGCAAGTCACTAATTCTTCATCTGGAAATGGATCTGACAATACAAACTATCTTTTAATGTTGTAGTGAGTAAATAAAATTCTGGCTGCCATAAAATTAATAGTAAACAAATGTATATTACCACACACCTCCTTCTACCTTTATGGTACCAGCTCTTCCTTTGGATCTGAATCTGAGAGTCTTGTTTTGAAGTTTACTAAGTTGCTTAAAAACTGTTGAAAGCTGTTAGGTGAATATGAACGATTTAGACTGTTCTGAGCATCATAGTGGTTTAGGGTACAGCTCTACACACACACCACCTAGATTCCAATTCTGGATCAGCAACTTTCTCACATGTGACCTTGGACAAATCACTAATCCTCACTGTACCTCAGTGTGACAATAGAATCCACTCTATGTGAGGATCAATTCACTTAATCCTCTTAGAATAGTACCTGGCAAGTAGTAAACACTTCTCTGTATTACTGTCATCATTATTATTGTGAACAACACATTTATTTCCTCCATTTTCTTTCCTATTCTCTCTCCCCACTTTGAATCAAATAAAGTGTGTAGACACTAGAAAATGTTTGGGCTTTAATTTTTTAATGTTTTTTAAAAATATTTATTTTATTTTTTGGCTGCTGTCGGGTCTTAGTTGCAGTACCTGGGATCTTCATTGAGGCATGCGGGATCATTGTTGTGGTGCACTGGGTTCTCTCTAGTTGTGGCATGCAGGCTTCTCCCTAGTTGTGGCTCACGTGCTCAGTAGTTGCGGTGCACGGTCTTAGTTGCCCCGCAGCATGTGGGATCTTAGTTCCCTGACCAGGGATCGAACCCGCGTCCCCTGCATTGGAAGGTGGATTCTTAACCACTGGACCACCAGGGAAGTCCCTTTAATGTTATTTTTAATTAAACTTTTCTGTTCAACCCCAGCTTCTCCAGGAGGGTGTGTGGCTATGGCTACGGGAAAGTCTCTTGGAAAGTGGGAGGTAAAAGACTGCAGAAGCTTCAGAGCACTTTCAATTTGCAAGAAAATAAGTGAGCACCCTGAGCCTGAAAAAGCAGCCCCCAAGCCTGAAGACCCCTGTCCTGAAGGCTGGCATAGTTTCCCCTCAGGTCTGTCTTGTTATAAGGTAAAGTAATATTCTCATTCAATCCCTCAATGAAGCTATCTGTCTACTCTCCTAGTCCATGTTTTTGTCCAAACTGTGCTCCTTCCCAGACATATACATCACCTCCTGAAGTGTTTGGGAGCACAGAGTCCTTGTCAGGGTATCATTGAACCTCTGGTGTCAGATGACTTATTCCCATATAAACGCATGTGCTACCCAAAAGAGCAGGGCCAGAGCCAGAACTGGCTCTTTCCTAGGGTTCTTTTGTTTTGGGAAATTGGGTGAGCTGCATGCCATGCTAATACTTTGCTTACGATTCTCATATCCCTTTAATTATTGTTGTCAAATGAAGAGTTCTGTCACTTCTTACAAGTCAAAAATTTTACTTTAGGGTCCGTGTCAGTCTGGCCTCTAGTTGACACTTTCAACAGGACCTGTTTGTGTCACAGTATATGGGCCTTTACCTATGACTTTATTACACTTCTAAGAGTCCATTTCAGGGGCCCACACATTTGACTGTAATTGACTTTGAACTTATGAATACTTTATGATTATACCAGGAAACAAATTAACATTATATTTTGTTAAGCTATTTCATATAGAAAGAATTGTAAGAAAGAGGAACTGGGAAGAAGCTGAGAGATTCTGCCAAGCACTTGGAGGGCACCTTCCTAGCTTCAGTCATATGGATGAAATAAAGAAATTTCTTCACTTTCTAACAGACCAGTTCAGGTAATACTTTTAGAATGAGATCTTCTCTGTTAAATTTGATGTCCTCTAGGTATTCAGAATTGACATGTTTTATTATCTAAAAGGGTTTTTCAGTACTTTAACAGTCATTCAACATCAAACATTTTTATGTGCAAGATGCTATGAGGGATTCAGAGATGAAGGAGACAGAGACCCCACCCTTTGTGTAGTGTAATAGTGTGCAGCAGTGGGGATAAGAAAAGTATGGTGGAAAAATCTAGAACACGAGTAGGGAGAGGCCATGGGAATTTAGAGGAGGGAGGAAGTGTTTCTGGGAGGTATAATTGGGGAAAATGTTATGAAGAAGGATGGTTCTTAGGAAGTAAGGTAATATTTGAAAGTTAAGATGGGAGAAAAAGCCAGGGAAAGCAGAACATAAGCAAAGGAACTGGGACTAGAATATACAGATATGGTGAAAGAGAAATGAGCCAAAGAACTTAGCTAGAAAATGGAATTTGGGTATAAAATTGAAACACCCTTTCTTGCCAGGGAAGGAGTTTAGTAAGTCAATAGGCAAAAAACAAACAAACAAAAACAAAGTGTGTGTGTGTGTGTGTGTGTGTGTGTGTGTGGAGAGAGAGAGAGAGAGAAACAGACAGACAGACAGACAGACATGGTAGGTAGATGCAGAACAATTAATTATAAGGCTATTACAGCCCAGCTGGTAGAAAACTACATTGCAGAAGGGCAGTAAGATGGGACAGTAAGGAAGTGATCAGAGATGTAACAAAGATGGAGTCAATAAGCCACTGTGATTTTGATGTTATGTAGAAGGAGGATTCCTGAACAGTTTTCTTGGTGTCCTTAAAGATAATGTGGAGAAATATGGGCAAGGTGTTGCTGCCATAGAGGGAATTTTTTCTGAAGCTTTGGGGACAATCATAGGTATGAGGGGCTTCTACTTCACAATTTATTTTTCCCCTCACTTTTTTTTTTCTTTTTTAAGAGAATGAACTTTTAAATTTATTTATTTATTTATTTTTGGCTGTGTGGGGTCTTAGTTGCAGCATGCGGGATCTTTCATTGCAGCACATGGGCTCTTCGTTGCAGTGCACAGGCTTCTCTCTAGTTGTGGTGCGCGGGCTCCAGAGATCGTGGGTCAGTAGTTGCGGCGCACAGCCTCTGTAGTTGTGGTGCGCGGGCTCCAGACATTGTGGGCTCAGTAGTTGTGGCACACAGCCTCTGTAGTTGTGGTGTGCGGGCTTCAGAGATCGTGGGCTCAGTAGTTGCGGCGCACAGGCTCTGTAGTTGTGGTGTGCAGGCTCCAGAATGTGGGGGCTCAGTAGTTGCGGCGCAATGGCATAGTTGCCCCGTGGCATGTGGGATCTTATTTCCCGGACCAGGGATCAAACCTGCATCCCCTGCATTGGAAGGCAGATTCTTAGCCGCTGGACCACGAGGGAAGTCCCTCCCGTCACTTTTTGAATCGAAAAGAAGACCAGAACTTGGGGTTTCCCTGGTGGCGCAGTGGTTGAGAGTCCATCTGCCGATGCAGGGGACACGGGTTCGTGCCCCGGTCCGGGAAGATCCCACATGCCACGGAGTGGCTGGGCCCGTGAGCCGTGGCCGCTGAGCTTGCGCATCCGGAGCCTGTGCTCCGCAACGGGAGAGGCCACAATAGTGAGAGGCCCGCGTACCGAAAAAAAAAAAAAGAAGACCAGAACTTGTAAATCAAGGATTCAGGGTATACCAGGCAAAATTATGGAAAAGAAATCACCACCTGGACATACCCTAGTGAATACTTTCCTGATCGTTTTGACTCAAAAAAACAAAGACTTCAAAGAAAAATAGCAAAAATAAAACAGGTACCAAAACACAAAATCCAGCTAGCCTTCTTCTCTAGGACATTAAATATAAGAAGGCATTTTAAAAATTGACATCTAAAGAGTTTTGAACTGGAAAATGTGGGCAATGTGTTGATCTTAGTTCCCAGTTGTGTGGTTTTTCATTTGTGAAGATAGTAATTGATAATGCTCCCTACTTGAAAAAAATTTCAGACATATTCCAGTTGAGAGATGAATAAAAATCAAAACACATGAACAGGCATTTTGTTGTTAAAGAATTAGAAGGAAGAATACATAACATAAAAACATAGTCCCAGTCTAAATAATGCAATATATGTAATTATAAAATTACCCTAAATTATCCTAAAGTTAGAATGTAATTATCCTAAATTCTGAAAGAGAAACAAGAATATTTTAATAAAACCAGGTGTTAACTCTGGTTAATACCAGAGTTTATAACTCTGTTTGTAAATAAAAACTGAGATGTAAAGAGATAAAATGATTGTGAAAACTGAAAGTATAATAAATTCTTCATTTTACCTGGAAATCATATTTAGAAACACAGAGTTTGTATTTTTTTAAAACTGTAAAGAGTATGTTCATCTACTGAATATGTAATGAGTGGGGAAAAAAAGGCCCATACAGCAAATTATAAAGGAATAAAATAACAAAGCATAAAGTCCGGCATAATGAAGATGGCAGAAGACCAAATGTATCCATTATCAGTTATGTTTAAGTCCAAGTTTGCAAATGTGTTCAGTAATGAAACCCAACTCTATGCTGTTGAAAGATACCTAAAACAAATCTTGCCAATTAGTACCTTTCCAGCCCAAGGAGTATTATGTTCTTTTCCTGGAAGGAAGGGACCACAAAGTGTTTCAGAATCAAAACATTTTGATAAAATCCATATTTTCTGACACTCTTTTTAAAATTAAAACTACTGGCAACATTTTCATATTGCAGCAATAATTAGTGCTGATTAGCCAATGGCCCACCAAAATGTGGCATCACTCTCCAATTTGTTATGGTCTCCAATTTATTACTCCTTGGCCACTTCACTTATGTTATTTTATTTCTTTATAATTTGCTGTATGGGCCTTATTCACCCAAGTAGCATTGAGTTAATAATCACAAACTTAATGTAAAACTTAGAATGGGAAAATTAAAATCATGGGCAAAATTATATTGTGTAAATGTGAATGAAAAAGCTAGAGTTGTAGTATTAATATTAGATAAAATACAATTGAAGTAAAAAGACATTAAATGGGAAAATGAGATCTTATTATTGATTAAAGGTACAATCTACAGTGAAGTTATAATAGTCAAGAACCTTTACACACTTAAGATATCAAAATGTATAAAGCAAAAATATTAATTATATTGCTAAAATTTTTCATAAAAAATAGTAATGAGAGACTCTAACGCTCATCTCATTTATCAACGAACGAGACAGGCAAAATAGAAATAACATAGAACATATGAATAGTATAATTAAGATTGATTTAATAATATCCTCTTTATTTATAGATTA
This sequence comes from Stenella coeruleoalba, assembly GCF_951394435.1. NCBI lineage: Eukaryota > Metazoa > Chordata > Mammalia > Artiodactyla > Delphinidae > Stenella > Stenella coeruleoalba. The sequence goes on along the minus strand of NC_137151.1, from coordinate 56,848,381 downwards.
AAAAGTGTGTATATACTTCCTCTTCAAGCTCTTTGCCTGGATCACTTAAAATAATGGATCTATTAGGCTAAAAAAAAAAAACCCTAACATTTCAAAGTGGTAGAATTATACAAGTTACATTAGAAGTGAAATCAAATCCCCTTCACCTAAAAATTCAGTGTTTTTTAAAAAAAATTTATTGGAGTATAGTTGATTTACAATGTTGTGTTAGTTTCAGGTGTACAACAAAGTGAATCAGTTATACATATACATATATCCACTCTTTTTTAGATTCTTTTCCCAAATAGGTCATTACAGAGTATTGAGTAGAGTTCCCTGTGTTATACAGTACATCCTTATTAGTTATCCATTTTATATATAGTAGTGTGTATGTATCAATCCCAGTTCCAAATTTATTCCTTCCCCCACCCTTTCCCCCCCATATCCATGTTTATTTTCTACATCTGTGACTCTTATTTACAAAATAAACATTCAGTGTTTTTAAGAACTCTTTTGGCAAGTAAATCAAAACTGTATAGATGATAATAAAAACACTCATTCTGAAATTCATGAGATATAACCAAAGCTATAGCTGGAGGTACATTAATAGCTTTAAGGGCTTTAATTATTAAACAAAAATAATGAAAATAAGCATTCACCTAAAAGTTAAAATATTTATCAACATAAATAAAAGGAAACCATAAGAAAGAACCTAATAAAGATAAAAGTGAAATGAATTAATTAGAAACTGGAAAAGCAGTAGAACTGACAAATCCTAGAGTTTTATCTCTAGAAATAAAACTACAAAACAGAGGAAAAAAATCTACTGATGACTAAATCATGAAAACAAAAAAGAAAACAGATACTTAAAATGAAACCTAAGTAACAGATTATAAAATCCTTTCAATGGAGAATTTTTTAATTGGTAAGAATCCTATGCATAATTCTACGTTATTATAATGAAATTATTAAAGTGAACAATATCTAGGGAAATATAAATTAGTATATAATTGATTTAATAAGTGGAAACCCAGTATTCCAATAGCCATGGAAAAAATGGAAAAAGTTAACAAAGAATTTCTTCCAAGAAAAAGATAGTAACTACATATATGGTTCTATATGTGATCTCCTTCATATCTTAAAAAAGAGATCATTACCACGTATTTCAGTAGTATAACCAAGAGATTGTATTCCATTACATAGAAACTGGTGCAAGCATTCAGTTTATTTCACAAATAGTCTAATTCTGATATCACAACCTGTCAAAGATAGCACAAAGAATTATAGACCAACCTCATATCTAGACTTGAAAAAGTAAATACTAACGGGGGATACAATAACAAACGCAGATACACTGCTTATTGCATGCCAGATAATGTCCTAAGTATTTTCTACTAACTAATCCTTACAACGGCCTATGAGGTAGGTTACTATGCCCATTTTATCTAAATGGGGAGATGGAGACACAGAGAAGTAAAACAACTTGCCCAAGGTTATATAGTTAGTAAATAAAGGATCCAATATATGAACCCATTAGAGCCCACTTACTTAACCGACTGTGTTATAGTACCTCAAAATAACATGCCTTGATCATGTAGGATTTCTTCCAAGAGTACAAGGTTGGGCCAGTATTAGGAACTCTATATATCTAGTCAAATACGTGATCATCTTAATAGGTGCTGAGAATGCATCTGGTAAAATTCACTATTCATTCCTGGTTTTATATATAAATATATACTTAACATAATTAACACATAATTTCTTATTAAATTAAAAATAGAAGTGTAGTTCAACTAATAGCCATATGACACTTAATGATTAAACATTAAATGCATTTCCATGGAAGTCAGAAAAAAGGTAAAGATGCCTAGTATCATCACTTTTGTTGATCTTTGTTTGGAATTTATCCCCTGTTCATTAAGATTTAAAAAAAGAACATTACAACATGCAAGTATTTATAATGTATTAAGTGGGAAGAAAGGCAAATTATAAAAGAGTAGAAAATATACTATTTACATCAAAAATTAGACTGCAAAACTACGTCAGAAAAGATCATCGTTGTTACCTCTGGAAGATAAGATTTTGAATGCGTGTTTAAATGTTTGAACATTTTTCCACATTTTCCAGATTTGCATTAATATGCTAACGATTGTATTTTCTTCATTAAAGCAAGTAAAGTCTCACTACAGTGTGCTTGGAATCTGATGAAAAATACAATACATGCGTTCCATAAATAATCATTTATTAAGCATCTGTTGTATAATTTCTAGTATTTTAGACTTCATTTTCTAGCATTAGAAATTAATATTCAAAATTTCATTGCACACTAAGCTAATTTGAATATACAAACTCTTAAGTTTCTTTCAAGGTGAGTGTTTCTTAGCTACTGCCCACAACCTTGAGAGTAGAGTATAATGAATGCAATATTCAGACCGAATCTTTCCAGACATACATTTATTAAACAGTCATTGAAGCAGGCAAAAAACATGTTATATAACCTGTCTTGTAAGCTTACAACATCCCGGTAGTCTGTCCTTTTAGGTTCCAGTGACCATCTTGGCATGGAACGCTCATTTGAGGTAAATGTGACAATGTTCCAAAAGCAGGATTCTTCTGTTCCCACTATAGCTGGCATCAGGCAGTCCCAGTCACCTGACCCAATGACTGGACATGGGACCATTAAAAGATCAGGCCCCAGGGCTTCCCTGGTTGCGCAGCGGTTAAGAATCCGCCTGCCAATGCATGGGACATGGGCTTGAGCCCTGGTGCAGGAAGATCCCACATGCCGTGGAGCAACTAAGCCCGTGCGCTATAACTACTGAGCCTGCGCTCTAGAGCCCGCAAGCCACAACTACTGAGCCTGCGCTCTAGAGCCCGTGCTCCACAACAAGAGAAGCCACCGCAGTGAGAAGCTTGTGTACTGCCATGAAGAGTAACCCCCGCTCGCCGCAACTAGAGAAAGCCCGCACACAGCAACAAAGACCCAATGCAGCCAAAAATAAATTAATAAAAATAAATAAACTTTTTTAAAAAAGAGGGATCAGGACGTAGATCCATTTCCAGTGGTACAAGATACCAGCCTCACGAGATTCTCATACCCTTTCATGAAGAGTGAGAGTGTCCCTAAGTATTTTTAGCTATTCCTCATATCTTCAATTTTACCAATGAGTGCCCATTTCTAAGATCATGCTGATTAACAAGCTTCTAAGTTTGCTGATATTAACCTATTTCTGACATTTACTCTGCTAACAACCAAAGTCTCAGGTACGGCTTTTGGACTGCAGTCTCCCTTGTGGTGGCTGCCTCTGGAACATAACCTTTGTAATGCCCTGCTGACCCTCCCTGAAGAGAGAATTTCAGCTGGGCAGCTTGCTAGCCCCTAGATCTCAAGCTTGACACACACAGTATCATACTGTCTAAGCTAAAGTATCTTTAAGGAAAATACTGACATAAACAAACTGGGTTTTGAATCAAGTTCCTAACCCAGCAAGAGATTAGGAACCTTTAAGTGGTTCAGGGAGCCATGGATAAGTACTAAGCAATGAGGTTGTGGATACAGTCAGCCCTCCATATCCACACGTTTCACATCCGCAGATTCAATCAACTTCAGATCGAAAATATTTGAAAAAATTTCTGGAAAGTTCCAAAAAGCAAAACTTGAATTTGCCTCATGTTGGCAACTATTTACATAGTATTTACACTGTTTTAGGTATAATAAGTAATCTAAAAATAACGTATATAGGAGGATATGTTTACGTTACATGCAAATACTACATCATTTTATATAAGGGACTTGAGCATCTTTGGATTTTGGTATGAGGGAGGTCCTGGAACCAATCCCCTGTGGATACCAAGGGGCAACTGTATTTGTGGGAATCAGTTGATGAAAAATGGAATATCATATATGATATAAATGATCATTAAGAGCTTCTATATACAGAACAAATTACACTAGAAAACAAAAGTCTGAGAGGTAATTAAGGACTCTTTCTTGATTTTTTAATTTCTAATCACACTTGATGTGTTCTCCCCCTCAATTAAAAATTTAAAAATACAGGTTCATTATGTAAAATTGGGGAATGTAAAAAGTGATAATGAAGAAAATTAAAATCACCTCAAATCCTAGCTCCTAGTTATAAACTTAGTTAACATTTTGTGTAAATCTTTTCCATTTTCTTCTATTCCTATCATATACTTTATTTTCTACAGAATATACAATGATTAGGTTTTTTTCTGATCACAGAGGAAATGTATATTGAATTTAGAAAACAGAAGAGCACAAAGGAAAAACACATCACCTAATCCTTTCACTCATAGGGACTATATTTTATTTGTACTCATCCTAGCAGCTAATATAGTACCATGTATTAAGCAGACTGTAACGTCTGCTTAATACGTGCTCCATTAATAGAGAGATCATTTGCCCATGCTATATTTAGACAACGTATTCTAAAACTTATTCAATATTATAACCATGGCTTGAAGGGAAGAAAGGAAGCCAGCCCATTTATATCAGAAAATGATTCTAAAGCTTATTCCTTGAACACCTTAGCTTTTTATTGCAGGGATTGACCTTGCTCAGCAAGACGTCCATTGCCCAAATTGTGTTTTGCCTGCCAAGGAATAAGGTCAGATTACTGCTCTACTTCTCACAATCTAAGTTCCATGTCTCTGTATTTCAATGAAAAGGGTTCATGGTGCACCAGATCACTAAGGCTCTAAAATCTTTGCAACTCTTAACAGCAGCCCACCAGGGAAAGCCATTGTAGAACGAAAGTAGTTTTAGGATTAGGGAAGAAAGCCTTGTTTGCAGTGCGATTGCTGCTGTATGCACTACCTCCAGTGATGTGGCATGAGTGGATTTGGATATAAATCTAAGGCTTTGCAGACTAAGCGCCCTCATCAAATAGTGTTTACTGGGGGTTATGGTTGAGGTGCTGTTTTCCTTAGGAACCAGATGCAGCAGGAAATTTGATTGAGAGTAGAAATTTTAACGCAAATACACAAAGTAACCTTTCGTGCAATGTCTTCTTAACCTCATAGCCTTAAAACCATATACTTAGTGTTTGGAGCAGAAGAAATTTATATACAGAGAGAAATTTTCAGTTTGATTTAATTCCTCAGTTATGATCCATTTCTAACCACAAAATTTTTTTCTTCCCTCAAATTTTTGAAAATCCACATTAGAGGTGTGCAACAATTAATGTGATTTCGAATTTCTTCTTCTCTTTATCTACCTACAGACAAATCAGGCCAAACCAGGAAGAAGTTACAAATGAGGAAATATTTTCCACCTCTTACCACACACACAAAAAAACCCCACAAGTAGCTACTATTTACTATATTTATAACCGAATAGTAAATCTCTTGAAATGGAAGCTAAAAACTATAAAGGTCTGGGTTGCAATGAAGTTCAGTCTCAGAAAGTAGTGAAGATGAGAAGCTTCGGACAACGGGATAAACTTCTCTCTAGGAAACTGTTCTCTGAGATGCAGCAGAGGAGGCAGAAATGGGCTTGAAAGCAGAGGTTTCTAAGGGAAGATGGGGAGCTAAGAGCAGACTGAGTGGAAATGGTGGGGACAGACCCCTAAAGAAGCTTTCTGTGGGAGCTGCCTATAGAATAAATGCAGATGGCAAACGATCTTTGATCATCTTGCAGTCGTACTGTTGATTGTGCAAAGAAGATAAAATATCTAATGCTTACTTTAGGGAAACACAAAATTCCGCACAAATTCTCCAGGCCCAAATACATAATCTACAAAAATTAGAAAGAAGTGAAGTTTGAGGAAGCAAACTTGACCTCCTCTTTATTTTAGCTGTCTGACTTTAATTATAATGTATATGGCAATTATCTAGACCTGGTGGTTTAGAAATCCAGCAATCAGAAAGTATGATACATTTGGAAGTCCGTAGGAAAGCTCTGATTAGTTGAAGACACAAACTGCAAAATCCTTTTTTAGCTGCTAAATTCAAACTAGACTTAATTGTCTCCACTGGAGTTATCTTAACTCTGCAAATTGGTAATCTTTCTTTCTGAAAGAAAACAGTAAAACAATAAAAACTGAAAGGGGACCGCCCTCATATTCCATTGCAGTAAGTTGAAAAGCTTGAGGTTGGTAAGGTGAAAAACATGCTTATTGATGTTAAAATATGAGGGAATGTTGAACAGAGGAAAGAGACAAAGAAAAGCAGTTATTTCATTAAAAAGTGAGAAATTAATTTAAAATTAAGTTTGTTCCTGCCTTGGATTCACTGGCAAATATTTTTAAATGCAGACTTACTGTGTTTCCCAGCAGTCTTGTAACTGTACGTTCCATATGTTCCATATATTCTACTGAACTTGAGAGTAGGGATTAACTTTAGATTTGGGTTCTACCCCTTTTCTAATATGTGTTCTATTTATACTTAGCATTTATGTATGCATTGTTTTGCATATATAACATTCACTCTTGTACTGGTGGTACATGACATATACAATCAGAAGGTTAAATTATATGGAAATAACCAGCATCACCAACCCACCACCCCCACCAAAAAAAAAATTGCATGGTAAATGGTCTACTTTTTAAGGCCTAAGAAGTATACTATATTTTAGAGAGTATTTTCAAATGAAGTTAGAGGTGGAGAAATTTCTTATGGTTATATCGCTTCAATTTATTGAAAATATCTCCCTGGTTTGAGTATAAGTTTAATTGAGGGGAAGGGATCACTTACAATGTATGTCCCTGCCTCGATATGTTGTTGTATGTATTCTTCCTTGGAATGCCTATCCTTTCTCTGCTCAGCCAACCTGAATACTGGCACGTGGTAAACACTTAGATTATGGCTCGAAAGAAATGTTGGCAATTCTTCAAAGACTGTCTTTTGTCCTATTAACTCTACAAAATGTTTCCTGACTTCCTACAGTCCACAGTGACCTCTCCTTTTTCCGAAATTTTTGTAGTGCTTAAAATGTATGCCAATTTTTATCATTTGATGTTTTTCAAAAATGGCCTCATATTTTCTTTGTTCATATATATCTTGTCTCCCTGACTAGTTTATATGCCACTTGAGGGTAGATATTATGTCTTGTACTTCTCTGTATCATCATTGCACATAGCTCAATGCCTTGTACATAAAAGCATCATAGTTATGACAGTTAAATATATTCACTTAAGTGATTGCTTAATCACTTAATTAATCACTTAATTAATATTGCTTATATTGCTCTGGTATAACCCATGGAGTTTGGTATTTAGAAAATACTGATACTTGAATGCTTGTTTTACTTTAAACTTAGTGGGCAGAGGGAATTAAATTTTTTTTAAAATCTCATTTAATAAAAGGTTAGCCAAGCCAAAGGTTAGCCAGGTTCTTCATTTTAAAGAAAAGATACTTGATAGTTATAGACAAATGCTTTAAGGAAATGCTATGGTTGTTTTTGTATCTGAAAACATTATCTAAAATTGAAGCGCTTCAGTAAAAGTTTTGAATTAATCATATACTTTTTTCCCCCTCCTAAGTTGTTCAAAGCAGAATAGTTTTTGCCTTTCATATGAAGAAAATAACATAAAATTTAGTTTAAAAAAGTCTGGTACTTTTTTGACAGCTACCCTGTAAATAGGGTTCAGTTTCATTTCAGGAGACTTGTTTATATAGCTTGAAACTATGTTTCTCAGTTAGTGAGAAGGTCTTCTGAATAAGCTTACATGTCTTAAGCATTTTAGACATGTGGATACTAAATGTTTTTGCCAAATGCTGTGCTCAAATTTTCTTAACACTTCCTTTTCACATAGTGACCAGCGTTGGCTTTGGATAGGTTTGAATAAAAGGAGCCCTGACTTACAAGGATCCTGGCAATGGAGTGATCATACACCAGTAAGTTTAATCTTTCTCGTTTAGGATAATATGGAAAGAGTATTTATTTCAATAACAAGAAAGTTGATTGTTAATTAATATAGCCATACAACCATTAAGTTATGTAGATGTATCTTTATTGAAATGGAAATAGATTCACATATATGAAGTGGGGAAAAATAAGTTACTAATCTCACTTTTATTAAAAAAATAACCATACACATAGTCTCTCTACATATAATCCAAAATACATAAAAATATAGATATATAAATATAGCGGTAATTTTGGGGTAGTAAAAGTGATTTTTTTTCTTTTTCTTTGTTTTTTTTTCCATTTTTTCATAATGAGCAACGTTTATTTTTATTATTTAAAAATATGAGTTATATAAAAAAGAAAGAATTTTAATTGGAGGAAACAATTCAGGAGAACCTTAAAAAGTCCTTAAATATTATTTCAAATGTTTACATTATCCTAAGGAGAGGTTTTAGGTAACACATAGAGGAGCAAATTATTCTCAGGTATTAAATATTTGCTCCACATTACCGTTGTGTCAAGTCATTGCGTGTTCTTTCGAAATGTAAAATTCCTTGACTTCATTTTCAAATTGTAGCATATCCAAGAATAGTCAATCGAATAACTAACATTTCAACACATGCATTTAAAAAAAGTATTTTGCAAGCTCCTGATTCTTTATGACTCCAACTGTGAACTTAATACATGATTAACCTCCACTTCTGAAACTGTAGCCTCCTTTGTTTGGAATCTGAAGACCTCATGGCATTTTATAAGTCCTCACGTGATTTAGCATCCTGACATAAAAAAGAGATGAAAAAGTTTTCCTCTCTTGGCTTTTGAACACACTTGAGTTATTAAAGCTGCCTAAATTACATCTAAATTGCAGATATTTATACATCAGTCTTAAGTTATCAAGCCTCTCTTGTCTTTTAAGGTGTCTACTATTATCACGGCAAATGAGTTTCAGCAGGATTATGATATCAGAGACTGTGCTGCTGTCAAGGTCAGTACAATGCTGGAAAGTCTGCATATTTAAAAAATAAATCTGGCAGTATGTGCAGTCAGGCAACAGACCCATGAAGTGCCTTTTGCGTGTGGAGCATGATATTGGGTGCAGTGGGAGGTTAGAAGTACACCCATGGCCCAGCCCTCAAGCAACCTAACTGACACTTAATTTGAGAAGATAAAATTCATATTCAAGAAAGACGACTCTTGTTACTATGCAGTAATAAGCTCCAAATGAGTGGGCTGAGGAGGGTTAGTGAAACTCAGAAGAGGAAGTGATTTCTATTGCCTATTTCCAGAAAGAGGTGGGACCTCAACTGGACCTTTAAGGATGCATAGAGTTTGTACAGGTAGGATAGGGTAAGGCATAAAAGAAAGTGGGAGTGGAAGGGAGAGGCTAGGGCAGTGAGGGGAACAATGCAGATCAAGAAGTTTTAGTTGGTGCTGTGGTTGAAAACAAAGGTGGGAAGTTAGACTGATGCCAGGTTAAGGAGTTTGTGCATTTTTTTGGTAGGCAACAGAGCATGATTAACGGTTTTTGTCAAGAACTACGGAGGGTGTGAGAAGATTCATCTTGAGGCAGATTTCAAGATGCAAAAGATAGGACCAGAAGACATGGAAGACCAGTTAGGCCTCTTCCTTTGCAGACTTCATTTGTTTATTCGTTCCATAAGTAGTATGTCCAAGCAGTCTGTGATGCTCTGGGGGGTCAACAATGACAAGATATAAAACAGTCATTGTCTTCACAGAACTTACAGTCTCGTAGGAGGTAAAGACAAGTAAAAGGGCAATTACAAGGGCTATGACAGACAAAGTGTATGTTTTATGCAAGAACAAGAGTGTTCCAGGAGAGTAACAATGACGGTGATGATGGTTATGATACAGCAGCTAACACTTGTTGACTCATGAGCCAGGCACAGTCATGTCACATATATTATCTCACTTAATACTTAAGCAACCTTGTCAGGTAGGTACTGTTACTGTATCCATCTTACGGGGAAGAAATGTGAGCTCTGAGTAACTTACATGATCACAGAACTGAAATTTAAACTCAGGTGTATGGGTCTACTATGCTATGTATGACATTTACAGAAACAGTCAGAAGGGGTATTTGTTTATGGAGAAAATAGTAGTACATTTTAGTTTTAACTGATGTCTTGAATCCAGGCTTGCAGTAAGAAATATGCTGTAGTAAGTTAGAATAAAGAAACTGGAGTTGAAGGAAAATGTTCATTAAAAAAAGAGTTCTCTAATGGCCTAGTGGTTAGGATTCTGGGCTTTTACTGCCAGGGCCCAGGTTCAGTCCCTGGTCAGGGAACTGAGATCGCACAAGCCATGCAGCGCGGCCAAAAAAAGAAAAAAAAAAAATCGCAAAGGGCCAAGAAGTGGATTTGAGGCGATTACCAACATTTTATAAAATGTAAGAGGATGAGGAGGGAGGAGACATCTAGAAAATATCTTTGCTATGTAAGCCCAAGAAAGAGATTCAGGAAGATGATTGACCAGAAACGTTGCACGAAGGTTGAGACCAAGTACTGAGAAGGCCATTGGAAAGCATTATTTCAAAGTAACTGTTTTAGTAAAACACTCTGTAGTATCATGCTGTTTTTATAGAATTCCCAGTTTAACACATGAAAGAATGAAAACTTAATAGAAGTTTGTGAAGTTTCCAGAACACTGATGCAATAAACTACATTCTATGCAAGTTGTGTCCCTATGTGTGAAAAGATTGGAAGAACCTACCAAAAAAACTAAATAGAAGAGACATTGATCAGTAACAAGGCCAGCTAGGGCAGTGTCTGGAAGGAGAATCTTACCTCACCTGCCACGTTCTAACCCTCCAGAATGTTGCCCTTAAGAGATAGCAGTCCAAAAACTGATGGATGCTCCTACCAGGTCCTGTCCTCCCCTTTCCTTTCCCTGTTGCTTGCTGCCTGGAATTTGTAGAGAGCCATCTTAGACCACACAGAGGAGGGCAATATCCCAGAAACACAAAGCAACGCCAAAGGTGGAACTTGGGCCCCTGATGCCAGACTTTTATGTCACTTTTCACAGATCTGCTATGATCACAGGCTGGTGTTTGGAAACCACTGAACCAAATATTCTTTTCTAGCTTGATCTTCCCAAAATTTAAAGTTGCAAGATTCTACAATTTCATATCAACAAAAAACAGAAAAAAAAAACCCCAGTAATTTGCATTTTGGACATAAACATGACCCTATGCTATATTTTATCAGTCCCTTTGAAGGCTCTTGCTTAGACTGTTACTGCTTAAACACTGCATTCTTTCATGTGTTCATTCATAAACATATATCCTAGGTGCTAGAGCTAAAGCAGAGTTAAAGACCATAGGGCTTACAGTTTAGTGTTGTACAAGGGCTGCATCAACTTGAAAATATTCTACAATCCTCTTCCTCCTTTAGGTCATTAATAGGCCATGGCGAAGAAGGTGGTATTTCTATGATGACAGAGAATTTATTTATTTAAGGCCTTTTGCTTGTGATACAAAACTTGAATGGATGTGCCAGATTCCAAAAGGTAAATGTAGTTATTCCTTTTCACAGTCTTCTCGTGTGAACTTGTGAATGCTGAGCCAGAGTACCTAGGAGGGCATTTTAGTCTATAATTATAATTTTAAAAGCCTTTGACACTACAGTTAATATATTAAGCTCCATCCTGCCTGACTCCTACCCCTAGTAAAATGCTGCCTTATTGAAATTAGAGACTACCTTCCTCCTTTGTCATGAAAGAAATTGTACAGGAGATAAAATTTAAGGCTAATTTAGGGAGATTAGGTCTTGGAATGAAGGATTATTTCAAGTGAAAGGACAGACGAAGTAGAGAGAATCATTTTAATTTTTATTGTGTTGCAAAATGAAGGACGAAATGAAGACAGGCTTGGGAAGAATGAAGCAGGTCCCGAATCTAAATTTTACAATTTAGAAACAGTTTTCAGTGAGCTCAAAATTACTAGTAGTTTTATCTCATTCAAATTCAGGAAACCAGTTAGCTTGATAGTAGAGCCTTTGGTGACGAAACAGAGAGAAAGGGTAATAAATAGATATCCTTTTACTTCACTTTTTAGTAGGAAAATGTCAAGGATGTATTACAGAAAATGTTAAGATTTTAACTCCCAAATTATTTTTAAGCAGATATTAGATACGTTAAATTAATTAATATAATGGTAAATGCACAGGAAGTTCCAAAATGAATTTCTGAACTGAATGTAAACAGATCATTGAAACTAAAGGGGATTCCTCATATAAGTTCTCAGAAACCCAAAGATTATCTCATGGAACTGCCCAGTAGGAGACTGTTCTTCTTTCCTAAACAAAGCTACCATCTTGCCTTTAAAAGAGCTTCAGATGCAACATCCAGTGCAGTAACTGGAAAGTCTCTTTCACAGGGCAAACTGGGGGGTCATTAATAAAAGGGGAATTGTGTGTGTGTGTGTGTTGATGGGGTTTTTCTTTTGTGTGTGTGTGTAATTTACTTTTATTTATTTATTTAAATTTGTTTATTTATTTATTTTTGGCTGCGTTGGGTCTTCGGTGCTGCATGCGGGCTTTCTCTAGTTGCAGCGAGCGGGGGCTGTTCTTCACTGCAGTGTGTGGGCTTCTCATTGCGGTGGCTTCTCTTGTTGTGGAGCATGGGCTCTAGGTGCGCAGGCTTCAGTAGTTGTCACAGGCTCAATAGTTGTGGCTCATGGACTCTAGGGCACAGGCTCAGTAGTTGTGGTGCATGGGCTTAGTTGCTCCGCAGCATGTGGGATCTTCCCAGACCAGGGCTTGAACCCGTGTCCCCTGCATTGGCAGGCGGATTGTGAACCACTGCGCCACCAGGGAAGTCCCTGATGGGGGTTTTCTAAAGGAGAAATTATACCTGAGTTAGTTAGTCCTGATTATTGATTAAACCTGAAAGAAGAAAAAAGGAAAACCATACCTTTCAAACAAGTGGCAAAGTAACTAATATATAATTAACTTGGACAATATCTCTGGCTTGAAGCATTAGTTGTGACACTCCTATTATTCTTTGGTATTTGGCATGCCACAGAGAGTGTCACTGCTCCCTCCAAAGTATGCTTTCACTGGTAGCTGTTCCCCTGCCTCATGTTTTGAGTACTGAGGCAGACCCTAGAGTATACACCAGGAAAACCTTAGAAATGACAAACCAGTAACCACAGGAAATATTATGAAGAACATACGGTTTTCTTTTTTCTTTTTAATGTATTTGTTATTTTAAACAAAAGAGAAGGGAATTAACTAGCTTAGCAAACATAAATCAGGTAACCAAATAAATAAATCTTTTAAATAATTGCACCCCTGCTCTCTCCAATACAGAAACAAAATTAAAAACTAAAGAACTTCCTGCCTCAGCCTATTTGCAGTCATTTGAAGCAATCAGTGATGGATTGATCCAGGGTTTAAATGTTATATTAACTCCCCTTTGACAGTCCCTAAATTTCTGAGTTACAATGTGTCACATTCACTGGTTGGATATTTTCTTGGCTATTAGAACAGCCAAAGCCTGCTCAACTGGACACTTTTGTATTAATCTGTGTTTTCTGGTTTTCTTAAAGCAGTTTACCTCTTCAATAGCCCAAATCACCAAACCTTTTCTCTAGCTCTTGCCTTTTTTATTACCGCATACAGCTGGTTCTAATTAGTCCCCTCCTCTCTAAAAGGGATATTTTGACAACCTACTTTTTTTTAATTATCATAATCACTATGGATATATATACTTTTTAAATATTCCTTTTTAGTTGCAAAAACAGTAGCAAAAATAACGTTCATAAAAGTGTTTTTAGGAAAATGACCTATAAACACAACTTTTTTATATTGTGTTTCTTGATACCTTGTACACACATGCATGTTTGCAATCCTGTGTAAAAAGGCACCTTTTATTTTGCTTTTCTCACTAATTTAAAGAAATTTAAAGGTTAGCCATAGCTTTCCCCCAACATACAAATGGACAGAATTCTTTGACAAGATTACAAACAAGAAACTATGTCTATTTTTTTTAACTGATTTGCAGCATTGTTAATGGAAATTATCCAACATACAGAGGACTGAGTTAGAGAGAAAAACCACAGATCCTGGATATATAGGCAGTCCTCGAAGTAGGGTCCTCTCGTGCATTGGCCCTGATACAATAGCAAAATTAAGAACAGCTATTTTACCCTGTAATTTCTAAAATTCCTCAGATTATGTCTTTGGCTTGAAACCACGTGACCTATGACCAGCATAAAAAGGGAGAGGAAAGCAGCTAGCATCCTGAGAGGAACTGTTCTGTGCCTGGCCCTGTGCGGGGTGCTTGCATAGGGGTGATCTTATATGATCTTTACATTGTCTTTGTGAGTTAGGTAGGAGAATTTCATTTTTATAGAATAGAAAGTTGGGGCTCAGGGAGTTAAACAACGGATCCCAAGTAGCACAGCAGCAGAGTCTGAGGGCGTTTAGACACTGACTCACCCAACTTCAAAGACCATAATTCTTTGTACGGTACCATATTTCCTGCTGGGTGAATTTTATTATTTTCTTCCCAGTTTTGTCTCTCATTTTCTCAAAAGTTTCAGTACTGGATCACAGAACATTTTTTTCCAAGGATATCTTGGGAGGCAATAAACTCTACCAACCTAAGTGTATTCAAATTGCATTAGATGGAGACATGGTTCCTGAATAACCTCATCCTACAGTGATGATTATTTTGGTGCATGTTCCTTAGTGCTTCTATGTAATGTATACAATGTATTCATTTACTTATTTGTACTTTCTAATTATTATCTATACTTTATCCATCTAGTCTTCCTTTGTGACTTCTGTGATGTAAGGTAGAGAACTGCTAGTAATGCTCTATTAATATTTAACAAATCTGCCTTTTTGGTTGCCACAAAAACAACTTTAGTGTGGGCCCCACAAAATTCAGTGTTATGAAGTGACCCTAACATGAAAGGAGATGGTTTGGCCAGAAATGGACAAATCTCAGCCGTACTGCAAGTCCTCTTGAGTTAGACTAAAGGCACTTATTAGTACGCCATGGTCTGTAATTGGATACTAAACTTAAGCCATTTGCTTTCTTCTACAGGTCGTACTCCAAAAATGCCAGACTGGTACAATCCAGGTGAGTTAAGAAAACTAAAATGTATCCAAAGCTGCTTTTACCTTTTCAGTGATGTATTTAGTTAATTATTTAAGCCCAGGCCTAAGTGCCAGCTTCTTCTCTGTCGTGTCTTTAAGTGAGATGAAGTATCTCCGTGCAGGGAAGGTGATTAGCTGGTGTGGGGTGAGACTCTGAGGCTGGATTTGTCCTTCTCTGTGAGTACAGGAGGGTAACAGAGTCACTCACTGGCTCAGGAATCCTTGGTTGGATCCTTCCAGGCAGCACTGCCCTGGCCAAAGAGAGCCAGTAATCTAAATGGATTATTATTTATAAATAGTTTTGAAAAATAATCCATGCTGAGAGGGTACAGTTTGGTTTATGCAGTCATAATTGTGCTATTTTTCTTCTTTAGAGCGTGCTGGAATTCATGGACCTCCAGTTGTAATAGAAGGGAGTGAATATTGGTTTGTTGCTGATCCCCGTTTAAGCTATGAAGAAGCCGTCCTGTATTGTGCTAGCAATCACAGCTCTCTGGCTAGTGTAACATCTTTTGCGGGACTAAGAGCCATCAAAAACAAAATAGCAAATGTAATTTGAAAGAACGTATTTTTTAATATTTTCTTATTTTTACATTTATTCTGTTAAAAAAATTTCAGAAATCTACAAAAGTTAAATGTTCCTCTCAAGTAAAATTTGCCTAACAACATATAAGTTCATCACTTCGGGTTAGAAAAATTAAAAAGAATTGCTTAATGTTTTAAAACATTCAAGATTAATTATTAATGTCAGTTGGTAAGATGAGCTTCAACAGATAATATAAATTAGTCTAATTCCTTGTCACGTTTTTTACTAAAAGTTAACTTGGTAGTTAACTTGAGATTCTGTTTCTAATAATAACTAATTTTGCAAAATAGTTTTTTGGAGGAAAAATAATTTGTATATTTTAAAATTTATAACTAGTAGCAATAGGATACTATATGTCCAATTTATATATGCCCATAATTACGGTGACCATATTTTTTGTATGCAAACTAGGGCCTGTGAATATAAAAAGAGTTTCTAAACTACTTTCTTCTGTGAAAGGACCTGGTTTATGTAATTTAGAGACCAAAGTAATGAATATCTGGAAATTATAGTGGTTTGTGGTTATGATGGGCCAGGGTATTAAATCAAAACTCTTCTAGAAAAGTCAGCATATATAAGGATGGGTGTTTAGTTGTTTTTTGTTTTGTTTTGTTTTTGTGGGGTTTTTTTTCAGATATCTGGCGATGAGGAGAAGTGGTGGGTGAGAACTACTGACCAGCTAATAGAACGTCGTTTTTTGAGGTATGTGACATCCTGGATGGTGCCTTTGTAAAGTTATCGTCTAAAAGAAGCAGTCCCAAATCCCTTTTTACTAAATGGAGTACTGTTTGTAATTAGTTTTGAACATTAATCCATAAACTACCTAGACTAGAGAAACCAAATCCTTTAGCAAATGAGCATCAAGAAAAAGTAGTATAAAATAATGGCCTAACCTTAAATTTAGAATTAAAATTACTTCAGGAAAAAACAGAAGGGAACATGTAACTACGTTATGAGCTGACACATCTCTTATTTTCTTTCAGCTCACGACATCCGTTTCATCACTTTCCTATAACATTTGGAGAGGAATGCTTTTACCTCTCTGCCAAGACTTGGTTTAGCGGTAAGGTTAATTCCCAATCCTTTAACGTTAATTATGTAATATGTGAACTTCAGTTTCAATTACTAGCTTGATCTCGCTTTCCTTTTGATTATATGTTTGGCAGCTTCGTCATATTCTGATTTATTGCTGATGACAGTAGATCAAGTTCCAAATGCAAATAAAGGTGCTTTTCACTGTGAATATTTCGACTTCCTTTATCCTAAAGCAGTTACTTAGAAATAAACTGACCACTTTCATAACCAATAAGGATATAGACAAATTCACAAAGATGAACAGGCAGCAATTCTAAAGTATAGTTTAGGTCCCTTTCCCCCTCATTAGCCTTCTTCAACTCTATTTCCTGCCATCAGGAACCATAGTAACTGTGTGTGTACCAAGTATGTTCATTTTTATAGGCAATATTTGTATGCTGCAACTTACTAATATGAATGATAATAATAGAAGACAAAAATAACTAGGGAAGAAAAGGAATATATTTTAACCATTTGGGAAAGATTGATTTAAAGAGACTTTCTTCACTACTGGATGGTTTTAAAATGTGCTGAATGGAAAATTCTCACCACAGTAATCCTGCTTTTCATTTCTCAGACATACATAAACCAGCAGACTGTAGTACGAAGTTGCCCTTCGTCTGTGAAAAATACAATGTATCTTCATTAGAGAAATATAGTCCAGATCCTGCCGCTAAAATACAGTGCTCTGGGGATTGGATTACTTTTCAGAATAAGGTAAAAAGAGAATTGCTACGTTGTGCAAATGATGATTGCTTTCATGATGGTCATATGGCCTGTGGCAGAATGGCATCCCACCAAGTAACTTCACTAAGATAGACTCTGCATATTTCAGTATCTCACCTGATTCTCTACATTTTCAGAAACGAAGTTAACTCTCAAGTTAATCACGCGTACAGGTCTTTCAGAGTACCGTGTTCCTGTTCTGTTGCTACTGACACTTAAACTGCCAAAGCTGATCTTTCAGTGAATAGTAATATATTGACTAGTCAGGACTATCTCTTTGGCATGTAGGAAACTGGCTTAATTTCTGGCTGATAAATTTTCCCCCTTAAGGAAAACATCCAAGCAGCATTTACCAATCAAATTAGACCAGCATTTCCCAAACTACTTTTTGGGAATATACACATATGCTAACAAAATGTTAATCATTGATGTTGCTTCCAGAGCAGGGTTTATGATTAAGTAGCTTTGGGAAATGCCACATTCTATATTTGCTTCCTTGAGATGCACAATTCATATTGGTGTATGTATCTCTTAGGAAATGCATTTGGCTGCTAAAAAGATTACTATAGTATGCTAAAACATTTATTCTCTCAGATAAAAGAAGTTTGAAGATAAGCAGGCTGGGGTTGGTATGAAAGCTCTGTGGTCTTCAAAACCAGGCTTCCTTTGTCTTTCTGCTCTGCCATCCTCAACTTATGGCTTCCAAGCTCAAGTTCAGGGTGTTCTCTCTAGAGTCTTTTCTAGAAGCCACCCAATGACTTTATATTTCTCTGGCCATTCCAGTCTGTAAGGAGGCTGAAAAAAAAAAACCCATTTTATAGCATGTTTCAAGGAACACAATTTGGGACATGCTACTCCACACTAACATGATCATAATATCAAGAAGAAAAAGGAAGAGGTGTGTCTGACAGCTGAAAGCATCTGTAGTAAAGTTAAAATATTAGGGGTATATTTTGACTTTTTAAAATTTGGACAATCTTTCCCCCCCCCCAAAGTACTAGATTAATTTACATAGTTGATGTAAATTTATGGTTTTTTTGTTTGTTTTTATTGAAGTATAGTTGAATGAAAATATATTAGTTTCAGGTGTACAACATAGTGATCTGATATTTCTATAGATTACACACCATACAAAGTTATTATAAAATTACTGACTATATTCCCTTTGCTATGCATTACATCCCTGTGACTTATTTATTTTATAACTATTAGTTTGTATCTCTTAATCCCCTTCACCCCATTAAAATATCCTGTCAAGAGACAGGGGCATGATTTCTTTAAAAATGTGGTTTTTTTAATATAAGGTAATGATGAAGAATACATATTTGAAACCAAATGGAGCAGAGTCTAAATGCTGACCATACCGTGCTATGGCTATTTCACTTATGGGTAAAGTTACTTAATGTCCTTGTGCCTCAGTTTTCCCATTTGTTGTGAGAATTAAATGAGATAATACTGTGCAAAGTGTTTTAGGAAGGAAGCACTCAATAAAAGGGAGATTTTTTTTTTAAAGTAGCTCAAGGACTACTCTTCAGTTGCTTAAATTAAGTGTAGTGTTGCATTCTTGGGACTTCCCTGGTGGTCCAGTGGTAAAGAAGCCACCTTATGATGCCCGTGACATGGTTTCACTCCCTTGTCAGGGACCTAAGATCCCACATGCCATGGGGGCAACTGAGCCTGCACGCCACAACTACTGAGCTCTTGTGCCTCAACTAGAGCCCACGTGCCACAAACTACAGAGCCCACGCGCCCTGGAGCCCACGCGCCACAACTGGAGAGAAGCCTGAGTGCCACAACGAAGAGCCCGCGTGCCGCAACTAAGACCTGACGCAGCCAAAAATAAGAAATAAAATAAATAATAAATAAATCTTTCAAAAAAAAAAAGAGTGTAGATCTGCATTCTTTTGGTACTACTTTGTGAGTGTCTATATCTCACAAACAGAAAATTAGCAGCCTTCTAAAAGATGAGGCATTTTCTTCCTATGTGAGCTTTCCCATGTGTGGAATCTTATACTTCATATGTGTTCTTTGTTTGCAGTGCTTTTTAAGGATCAAACCTAAGTCTCTTACATTTTCTGAAGCCAGCGATACTTGTCACACCTATGGTGGAACCCTTCCTTCAGTGCTGAGCCAGAGAGAACAAGGTAGCAGAATTGTTTCGTAAACATGTTTTATTCTGATCTGGAGGCCATGTTTGTGTTGGGAGGCTGTGGGGAATTAACACATACAAAGAATCTTATTAAATTACTTTTTACAGAGTAGGTGAAAGATTATCCTGGTAGTTAGATAAGCAAGAGGTATTCATTGACATTTTTAGTATATCTTTAATTTGAATAAGTCAAATGTTTTTTTTTTTTTTTTTAAATCTTTCTGACAGATTTTATTACATCCTTGCTTCCGGATATGGAAGCTACTTTATGGATTGGTCTGCGCTGGACTGCCTATGAGAAGATAAACAAATGGATGGATAACAGAGAGCTGACATACAGTAACTTTCACCCATTATTGGTTGGTCGGAGGCTGAGAATACCAACAAATGTAAGGTTGTTTTTTTTTTTAATCAGTAAACTACGTAGCTCTATGAAATACCTGAGTCTTCCACAAATTATTGGATTAAGAACAAGGGCCTATTTCATGAGCCGACTTATATGAAACGTCCAAATAGGCAAATCTATAAAGATAGAAAGTAGATTACTGGTTGCCAGAGGCTAAGAGGCTAGAAGGATTGGTGGTGATGGCCTAAAGCATATGGGATTTCTTTCTGGGGTGGTGAAAATGTTCTAAAATTGATTAGGGGTGATGGTTGCACAACTCTGTGAATATACTAAAAACTATAGAATATATGCTTTAAATCAATGAATTATACCATCTATGAATTATATCAATAATGCTGTCACAAGAAGAAGAACAACAGAGCTTCCACAGCCTTCACGTAGATGCCCCAGTTTTTCATAGTAGTATCAGATTCCATAGCACTTATTTCATAACCATGTAAAACCATCAATAGTGAGTTACAAATAGAAGCTAATATAAATGCTTTACTTATCATCTTGGAATTTGGAGCTGTCAGCCTCAGTCTCCTGAGGTTAAAACGTACAAAGTCTGTGGTTAGTGATCATTTTTCCCTAAGATCTAAATGTAAAGAAGCTATAGAATGGAAGAAGGCATTATATCAACAGTAGTTACCCTGTACCATGATATTGCTGCTCACTACTTCTGTCTTCCTTATTTACTGGATACAAACCACCTTTTGCACAAAAGGCAAAGATTAAGAGATTAACTTTAAAGTTGAATTCCAAAAGTACATCCTAGACAATATCAACTGATATTCCTGATGCAATGGCACTTTGCTCAACGTTGACGTTGGTGGTAAAGGGAACTCTGCAACATGTGTAATTATGTACAAAGTAAATATCAAAATAATGCTTGGTTATTGTAGAACATTTGGAAGTTATAGAAGAGTAAACAAAATAAAGAAAAATATCAACGCTTATCCTGCTTATACTTAGGCTGGTAGCTTTTAAACTTTTAACTCATGACCCATAGTAAGAAATAAATTTAAATTACCATTCAGCACATAGATATAAATATAATATTGAATTGAAACAAAAGTTTCAGGAAATAATACTTACCCTTAGAGCTTATATTTCTTTCTTTTCTATTCTACTCTAGTCTGATCTAGTCTAGTCAACCTATTTTCTGTGTTCTATCCTATTCTATTTCATTGTCACAAATAAGAATCAAGATCCACTGAACTGGTTTCATGAGCTACTAAATAAGTCTCAAACCATATTTGAATCCTGATCTAGGAAATCACAATGAATATTTCAGCATTTTTCTTCTAGGGCTTTTCTATACATTGTCTTCTTGACATAGATAAGATCATAGTATATATACTGTTGTATCTACTTTTCTCACTTAGTATTATATCATAAGTAGTTTCTTATGCCATTAAAAGATGTGCTTGATAAGCATTTTGATGGCTGCACAATATTTCTTGATAGATATACCATCATTTACCTAAACAGTGCTGGGTATTTTGGCTGTTTCCAGTTTTGCATAATTCTTAATAGTGCTGCAATTAACATCTTCATGCATAATCTTTGCCATATATTTCAGGTTACCTCCCTAAGATAGATTTAGGAAGTGATATAGCCAGATCAAAAAATATAAGTAGTTGTAAAACTCTGGTTACCAAATTGGTTTCCAGAACGGTTTATGAGTTTATATTTTTGTCAGCAATATATTGTGATTACTTTTCTATTCATACCAGTGTGTTAATAATTTCCAACATTTATTGAGCAGCTAATATGTGTCAGACACTCTGCTAATGCATCACATGCATTATTTCATTTAATCTGCACAATAGATGTGAAACAGTCTGTACTCCTCTCCTATCTTAGAAATGTGGAGACAAACAGAGAGAGTCATGTAACTTCCCAGAAATCATGCAGGGTATGCGTGCAGGGTCGGCATTTAAATCCAAGTCTGCAGAGTCAGCATTCTTAGCTTCTCCACTGCATTGCCTCTACTACAATGCTCTAAGGAGAATTATCTTTTTAAAATTCTTGCTAATTTGATAGTTTAAATGATATCATATTTTCATTTGTATTGCTCTGATTTCTAATGAAAACATATAAATTCAGTAATAATTTGAATTTCATCCAATGTGAATTTCTTATTCTTTGACAATTTATCAAAGCCTTCATGTATTTCTTATTGATTTTATGACTGTGTAAATACTAAGTGTGCTAACCCTGTGTTTCTTGCATTTATTGCAGATATTTTCACAGGTTTTTTTTTTTCTTTAGGTCTAATACCAAAAATATTACAGAAATAAGTTTTGATTTTTTTGGTATGTGTTCAACTCTATTTCTTTTTTTCCCCTCCATTGCTTTTAGGTTAGAAAGTCCCTCATGTAAATGTTAGTTAAATGAATGCCTTTATTTTCTTCATTTTGTTTTATAGCTTGCTTTTTTGTTCTGACAATATGATACATCCATGGTATATGGCATATGTTGTCAATGGTTACTTAATCCTTTTCCCTAATCCTGGCCAATTGTCTAGCATCATTTGTTGTATATACTTCCATCTGTTAAAATCAATATAGAATGCCTTTTTTATCATATGTGAAGTGTGCATGTGTATGTATCTGTGTGTGTATGAGACATATTCTTGTATAGCTCCCACACTGATCTAAATACTATAATGTTGCCATATTTCAAAAAATATAATAGGATTAGTTATCCTTTGTTGTATGTCTTTTAAAAATATTTTTAGCTGTTTTTGTCTATTCTTCAAGACAAACTAGAATTATTTAGTTAATTTCCAATCTAAACAATTCAATAGAAAACTTCTGATAAGAATTTGACAACATTTTAGGAAGAATTGACATCTTTTTATTAATTTTCCCTCAAGAATATGGTGTAACATATCTCTCCATTGATTCAAGTCTTCCTTTTAAATTCCTCAGTGAAGTTTTTAGAGAAGTTCACTTTCTTTTTGCCATTGAGAATGGCAGCTTTTTAAAACTGTCTTACTGATATGTAGGAAATCTATTATTTGGGTATTTTTGTATATTTATTTCATAGGCATCCATCTACTAAAAGCTCTTATTACTTCTCAGAGTTTTTCAGTAGATTTTCTTGGGTTTTCTAATTAGATAATCATAATTGGCAAATAACCATTCATGCTTCACTACATGTGGTAGGACTTCCGGAACCATGGTAAATACCAGGAGTAATAAATAACATCCTAGACTTGATCTAGACTTTAATGGGAATATCTGCAGTCTTTCATTATTATATTTGATGTGGACTTTTTGTTTAAGATGTATCATTTATTTAGAATTTTTATTCAGGAATAAGTAGTGGATTTTCTAAAACTTGTTTTCACCATCTATTGAAATTGTCATACAGTTTTTCCCATTAGGCCTATGGATATGTAGTATAATACATTAATAGATGTTATATTAAACCATTTTTATCTCCTTATCATAAAATCTAGTTGCTGAGAGTGGGTTATTATTTTACTACTGAATTAGATTTGTTAGAATTTTATTTGGGAATGTTTTCATCTCTGTTCATAGAGTTAATTTTTTTAAGCTTTTTTTTTTTCTGATCATGTCAGCTTCATAAGATGAACTGGGTAGTTTTCTGCCTTTGTGTTTTGAAATTATGACTCAGTCTGGGGAATTATCTTTCCCTGAACGTTTGAAGGAACTGTATACAAAACCATGTGATTTTAGAACCCTGTTCAGAGATCATTGTTTAATACTGAAGGGATTTGGTGTAGTGGGTGAGGGCTAAACTCTAAAGTCAGATTGAGTTTGAATTCCATTCAGCCATTTCGTATGCCTTAGGAAATTCACTTAACTTTGCTTAAGTCTCATTTTTTCATCTGTAAGTTGTGATACTGTTGTTCCTACAGCACAATGTGAGGATTGCATAAAATATTTCATTTAAAGCTTTTAAGCACAGTACCTGACATATAGTTTTAAAAATGAGCATTATTATTAATTTTCAATTTCCTCTAAAGTTACTGGTACATTTTAGTGTTTCCACTTTTCCTTATAACAGTTATGCTAATTTGTATATTTCAAGGAAGTTGTCTATTTCATGTAGATATTCAAATGTATTAGAATAAAGTCGTGTCTGCTATTATCTTTTAAAATCTCCATGTCTTATTTTAATCGTTTTTACTTTTTCTTATTTAGATTTTTACAAAAACTAGTGTATGTTACTGGCTTTTTCCTCCCCTTTCTCCACCGCCTACTCCTATTGCTTGAGATATACAAATACTACTACATTTTTCTATCCTGTTTTTCTTGGAGTTATATTTTTGCTGATTTTCTAATCTCATATTGAATTCTTAGTTCATCTTTCCTTTAAAAATCAGAATGCATTTAATAATACATGTTTGCCTTCACATAAAGTTTTACTCATATCTCTTGTAATATTTCTCATATTAGTCTTTCCTATAATTTTTTCATTTTTGTTTTAATGTTTATTGAATAGCATGGGAGTATGCAGTTTTTTTTAAACTTTTTTAGCTCCTGGGATAAGCTTACTTTTCTTATTTTTCTGAGTGTGATATGTTTCAACCATACAGAAAAGTATAGGGACAATATACTTTGAATAAATTTCCATGTCTAATGTTATTGATTTGTGGTCAGAGAATGAAATCTAGATAGATACTTTTATTTATGGATGTTTTATAGTGACAAGTATAGGATCAAAGCTTTAAGGTGAGTTCTCTATTGTGTGGTACACCATTTGTCATTATAAAAAGTTTATAAACATCTAATGAGTTGAATTAACAGTCATTACTTTTTTGCTTACTTGCAACGTCAAGAAGGAGAGCAGAGTGTTAAATATTATTATAATTGTGTATTTGTCTTCTAACAGTTTTTCTTTATCTGTTTTGAAGATGTATTCATCAATATCGCCACTATTTTGTTCTATAATTTCTAAAGTTAATTGCCCTTTCCCATGTTTTGAAAGTTTATCAGAAGACACAGACCTACTAGAGAATGGACTTGAGGATATGGGGAGGGGGAAGGGTAAGCTGTGACAAAGTAAGAGAGTGGCATGGACATATATACACTACCAAATGTAAAATAGATAGCTACTGGGAAGCAGCCGCATAGCACAGGGAGATCAGCTCGGTGGTTTGTGACCACCTAGAGGGGTGGGATAGGGAGGGTGGGAGGGAGGGAGACACAAGAGGGAAGAGATATGGAAACATATGTATATGTATAACTGATTCACTTTGTTATAAAGCAGAAACTAACACACCATTGTAAAGCAATTATGCTCCAATAAAGATGTTAAAAAAAAAAAAAGTTAGTTTATCAGGATTTTCTTAGTGATTTCATGGTCAGCTCCTTAATGGAGTTTTTTACAGGAAGAAAAATCCAATTTGGAATATAAAGTTCCCTTGCTGGGATCTTCAGACTGTTAGTTTCATAATTGCTTGTACATATTTGCCTTTTTGTTTAGATTTTTGATGAAGAGGGGTCCTACCACTGTGCTCTAATGCTCAACCTCCAAAAGTCACCTTTTACTGGGACGTGGAATTTTACTTCCTGCAGTGAACACCATACTCTGTCTCTCTGTCAGAAATATTCAGGTATAGATTATTATTTAGATAACTATGGTACTTTATGCTGTTAGATATGTACAGTACTTTTTCACAAAAAAACTTATAAATTAATATTAATTTGTAATCATACAGCTGCCTTAAAATTTTAGCAGGACTAAATCCATACTGGCTCAGTGAGTCAAATTAGCTCAAATAGAATGTGATTTTTTGTCAAGATCATTGCCATAATTAAATATCAAAATTAAGTATCCAATGGAGTTTGTTAATCGGTGTTATCTAATGACAGTAAATTATGGTTGCATTTTGTTCTCCTTTCTACTCTGGAATTTTTCAGATTTTACTGTCATGAGGAAAGGAGGAGACAAAAAATGTTTTTAACTGAGTTCGGTATAAACAATCACGGTTAAATCTAGGACTCAAAAAAAAAAAAAGGATGTGAAGCATTATAAATGGATCACTGTCTATGCCCTCCTATAATCCAAATAAAAGTAAAATGTTTACTTAAAAGTAGGAATCATCTATATATTCAAAAAGATTTTTTTTAAAGGTATTAAATCGTTTTCATTGGTCACAGTAAGTTTTTAAACAAACAATTAAAAAACAAAACCTTTGCCATGTAATGAGAACTTCAAGTAGCTAATCCATGTGCTTCTGGGTTTTTATTTTATTTTATTTTTATACAGCAGGTTCTTATTATCTATTTTATACATATTAGTGTGTATATGTCAATCCCAATCTCCCAATTCATACGTTTGTTCTCTACATCTGTGTCTCTGTTTCTGCCTTGCAAACCAGTTCATCTGTACCATTTTTCTAGATTCCACATGTTTGCATTAATATACGATATTTGTTTTTCTTTTTCTGACTTACATCACTCTGTATAACAGTCTCTAGGTCCATCCATGTCTCTACAAATGACCCAGTTTCATTCCTTTTTATGGCTGAGTAATATTCCATTGTATATATGTACCACATCTTCTTTATCCATTTGTCTGTCGATGGGCATTTAGGTTGCTTCCATGGCCTGGCTCTTGTAAGTAGTGCTGCAGTGAACGTTGTGGTACATGCCTCTTTTTGAATTATGGTTTTCTCGGGGGATATGCCCAGTAGTGGGATTGCTGGGTCATATGGTAATTCTATTTTTAGTTTTTTAAGTCACTTCCATACTGTTCTCCACAGTGGCTGTATCAATTTACATTCCCACCAACAGTGCAAGAGGGTTCCCTTTTCTCCACACCCTCTCCAGCATTTGTTGTTTGTAGATTTTCTGATGATGACCATTCTTACCGGTGTGAGGTGATACCTCATTGTAGTTTTGATTTGCATTTCTCTAATAACTAGTGATGTTGAGCAGCTTTTCATGTGCTTCTTGGCCATCTGTATGTCTTCTTTGGAGAAATGTCTATTTAGGTCTTCTGCCGATTTTTTGATTGGGTTGTTTGTTTTTTCAATATTGAGCTGCATGAGCTGTTTATATATTTTGGAGATTAATCCTTTGTCCATTGATTCATTTGCAAATGTTTTCTCCCATTCTGAAGGTTGTCTTTTCGTCTTGTTTATAGTTTCCTTTGCTGTGCAAAAGCATTGAAGTTTCATTAGGTCCCATTTGTTTATTTTCGTTTTTATTTCCATTGCTCTAAGAGGTGGGTCAAAAAAGATGTTGCTGTGATTTATGTCATAGAGTGTTCTACCTATGTTTTCCTCTGAGAGTTTTATAGTGTCAGGTCTTACATTTAGGTCTCTAATCCATTTTGAGTTTATTCTTGTGTATGGTGTTAGGGAGTGTTCTAATTTCATTCATTTACATGTAACTGTCCAGTTTTCTCAGCACCATTTATTGAAGAGACTGTCTTTTCTCCATTGTGTATCCTTGCCTCCTTTGTCATAGATCAGTTGACCATGGGTGCGTGGGTTTATCTCTGGGCTTTCTATCCAGTTCCATTGATCTATATTTTTGTTTTTGTGCCAGTACCATATTGTCTTGATGACTGTAGCTTTGTAGTATAGTGTGAAGTCAGGGAGTCTGATTCCTTCTGCTTAGTTTTATTCCCTCAAGACTGCTTTGGCTATTTGGGGTCTTTTGTGTCTCCATACAAATTTTAAGATATTTTGTTCTAGTTCTGTAAAAAATGCCATTGGTAATTTGATAGTGATTGCATTGAATCTGTAGATTGCTTTGGGTAGTGTGATCATTTTCACAATATTGATTCTACTAATCCAAGAACATGGTATATCTCTCCATCTGTTTGTCTCATCTTTGATTTCTTTCATCAGTGTTTTACAGTTTTCTGAGTACTCCATGCGCTTCTGAAGAACTTTTTGCTAAATTAATCTTTGCTCATTTGTCTCATACTTTTTAGTAACTGCCTTTTTCAGAGAGATACTGTAAATCAATAATTCAAATATATCCTCTTAGGGGTGGTTGTATACATTTTTTCGTGGGTTCTCCCAGATGAAAACTTGTAAGGGGACACCCAACACCTCCTGTTGAAGCAGTTCAAACAAAGGAAGAATTCGACACCGATCTGAAATGGTAATCTTATTGCCATTGGAAGTCGTCTACTTTTATTTATAGCTTTTCTCCTATTGCAGTTTACTTTTATTTATAGCTTTTCTCCTTCCTAAATCAGATCGACTAAATCAGAATTTTGTTCTAATTGTAAAAAACAAATTTGTGGTTCACAAATTTCCCTAAGGTATACAGCAAAACATACCTAGTTCTCCCACCCAAAGTCTAAAATAAATGAATAGATAAGTAATACCTAAAGTACATTATTACAGGGAGAAATTTGAAAAAATGTCCCATGACTTGCCAAGTAGGTGGTTTTTGTGGCTTTATTTTTCTTTTACACACAGAAATTGAAAGCAGACAGACCTTGCAGAATACTTCAGAAACTGTGAAGTATCAAAATAATCTGTACAAAATAATGCTGAAGACTCTGACTTGGACTGATGCTCTCAAGGAGTGCCAGAAAGAAAACATGCAGCTGGTGAGCATCACAGACCCTTACCAGCAGGCCTTCCTGACTGTGCAGGCGGTCCTTCATAACACTTCCTTATGGATTGGACTCTCCAGTCATGACGTAAGTTTTCAGTCCCACTGCCAGGATTGGGTGACGGAATGTGACATTTTTTTCTGCACACAGCATCTCTCATATCAGACTAAAAGAAACCAGAGATCATAAAATCTTACTCCAGTGAATGAATTTCATGAGGTATGTCATTTTTAGCAGCAGTCATCTTTCCACTGTTGAAAGATCAGGTGCTTTATCGTTTGGCTTAAGAAAAATGTCTAATAGACATAGGTAGCTGAGTACTTCTTTTTATTTATTCCAGTCGAAGATGGAGCTGGAATCAGGAGCTGCCATGTCTCCTCAGCCAATGAAAAGAAGAGAGGGAGGGAAGAATTAAAAATTCAGATGGGGTTGGGTGAGCAGAAGCCCGTGAACGTTATTAAAGGGCTTTTTATCCCTTTCCGAATCAGCAGACTGAAATTAAGCCACTCTGCAAAGGGATTAGAATAGCAGTTTGCCACATCTCAAGCCCTGATCTCGGGTACTTCTCATTCATTTCATAGCCCAGCAAAGAATGCTAGTCTCCTATTAACTCCCAGCACTAAACTACATACATGTAGCACAAACAGGAATGTTTATGCTGCTAAAGATTTTGGCTATAATTAATAGAGAATCTTTTTTTTTTTTAAATAAAGCTGTAGCATTCCTCTTAGCATTGTAGGCCATTTTTGCCTCTTTTCTGAGCCTTGTATGTAATAAGCTGGTGCTCTGCCCACGGAGATGTATTGAAAAGTAAGATATAGGGCTGGTCTAAAAGGCTGCATACGTTGTGCACTGATGGGGGTGCCACTTATTTATAAAGATTGTGATGTGAATTTTGCTTCCTGCGTCTCTGCAGTGTGTGACCCGTAAAGCCCTAGTTAGATAAGTGTCACCTGAACCAGTATACCTAATCCACTCTCGGAGGGAAGGTAATTGGGAGAGTAGGAAAGAAGTGTCCATTGCATTATGAAGCAAACCTGAGTTATGTAGATGGTAGGCTAACCCTCAGTATACCAAGATGGTTTTAGGGCTGCATGGAGAAAATGCGATTGAAGACAAGTTAAGTCCTTGCGCAAACCCCAAGTTGAACTGGAGAATGGATGAAAAACTTAAAACTTAAGACTCAGAAGTAAACATTATCTTTGACAAACTGTGGACTTACTACCACCAGCATTTGTCAGAAGCTCAATTAAAGAAGCAGTATTTAGAAATTGCTTGAAGACTAGCTTCTCCAAAATTCTGGATTTTAAAATGTACCCTCAGGTCCAGCCAGGTTATCAGCTTGAACTGCTTCCCTAGACCTCACAGTATCAATTCCTTCATAACATTGCTTTACTTCCTTTCTCTTTTGTGTTTGGCATTATGTGAAACCCATCACTGTGTCTCTTGTGCGGGTGGTAATTAAGTTATCACATTTCCTAGTTTTAACCACCTTAAACCTTTTTAAACAAAAGCAGTATTGTCGCTGGAGAAAAATCATGAAGTTAGAATAAATTAAAAGAATAAAATTGGAATCACCTATAATTCCAGTATCTAGTGATAAATGTGGTTTAAATATTTGGTATATATCCTTCAAGTTATTTTTCTATGTACACGAATTTATTTTTAAGGCACTTCGGATCATACAGTTTTGTAACTTTATTTCCCCACTTGATGATTTCGGTCTTCTTTCTTATCCTATTTTCAGTCATCACCTGTGTTTTTCTTTTCCCTTTTGCTCTTTAACATATTAAATTTTACATAGCTCTTTCTTTTGTATCTTCATGAGCTGCCTGAAATCTTTGGAACATGGCAGAGTGTAAGTAAATACAACTTTACATTGAAAGCAATGGGAAGGTTTTGAAAGATTTTAAACATGGTAGTAACAATATCAGATTTTGACTTGAGAAAAACTATGCTGGGCAGAAGCTGGGGAAGGAAGTGAGCAGTCCAGAGATAGAAGACCAGTTAGAGTTTCTTGTAGACATTCATGCAGGAAATGATGTTGGTCTGGACCGAGGCATGTTTACAGTGTCTGCAGTGCAGCAGTTCTGGGTTATAGAAGGTCTGGAGTGTGGCTGTGAGAGCAGGTCACTCGAGTACATAGAAGTGAAAGTCCATAGAAGAAGAGGAAGTCAAGAAGGCTTGGGAACGGGGTGAGTCATCCACATGAACATAGACGTCCCTAAGTCAGTGGTATGACCAGGAGGACAGAGCAGGGCATGGGACACCTCCTTAGTAAATATCAGGAAGGAGCAAGGGGGCCAAGACCAAAGTGAATGTCAGAGAGACGGAAGGACTCTGGGAGTTTGCCAAGACCTCAGTGAATGTCAGACAAGAAGGGCATAAACCTCAAAGGAGATGACTGAAGGAAATAAAAATACCCACTACCTCATTCTCATGGCTCTGTGATATCTGAGACTAAAAATAACAAGCAGCCTTCCCTTGGGGATGCTGAAAGGAACTTATTCTATTAGAAAAGACAGGTTTTAATCAAGATCAATCAAGGTCTAGAATTTAGTGAAGAGATACTTACAGTCTTAATAAAGAGATTTAGTGTTCAGTAAAGAGATGGTGGGGGTGGGATGACTTATCCACAAGGAACAGAAGTTCCAAAGGCCCAGGGACCTGGGTTAGTTGGGAGTGCAACAAGAGGGAAGGAATCCAGGGTAATACTCAGTACAGGCAACATCACAGGGGCAAAGGGCCACATTTGAGGCCACTTGGTTTAGAGATTAACTGGCCATAAATTTACAACTGGAACACTGGTAGAGAACACTTCTGAATGAAACAGTTGGTGGTGTTGAGGTTTGGCCACATTTGCTAGTTTGGGTTCACTAAGGAGACTGTGAGACTGTGTGTGGCCTTTGGCCCAATATTCCAAATAAACCAGTGATGCAAAATTGCCCCAGGCCTCAGGAAAGCATAGCTCAGTGGGTCAGTGTGGAAGGGCTGGTGCTCTGGCAGCACCACAGGAAAACTCAGGCAGGCCTGTACTTCACAATGCATCTCCTGCACATCTGTACCTACCTTGTAAAGCCTCTCTCAAGACAGGTGGGTGGTCAGGCCCTTGTCAGGATGTAAAGATAGATGTTCACAGACTTCTAGCGCACAATAGAATGTAGTGAATAAGGACGTTTCTCTTCAAAGACAAATGTGAAAAGGGTGGCGTGAGATCCACAGGGCCTGAAGGTTTAAGAGGAAGGGAGCTGACGTCTCTGTAGCTCTTCTTGTGTACCAGATAGCCACTGACTTATGTGTCTTACACGTTACCCCATTAATTCCAACCCCATGAGATTAAGTGTCACATCCATTTAATAGATGAAGGGATGGAAAAGTGGCAAGGTAATGCCACAATCAAAAGCTAACAAGTGACCGAACTGGAATTCAAAACTAGGTATGCTTAGCTCTAAAGCCTGTGTTCTTTCCACTACTACATATTATCTCTAAGTTAATCAGAGCTTACAGTGGTCCTCACTCCATTTTAGCTTTCTGATTTCCAACAACCAATGGTTCCAATTATGTGTGAGGCAGCAAAGCATAATGGTTCAGACCATGGACTCCAGGGCCTAACGGCCTGGATTTGTATCCCAACACTGTGGTTTACATTCTGTGTGACTGTGCACATTACATGACTTCAGTTTTCTCATCTGTAAAATGGATATAATAATAATACCTATCTCGTATGGTTGTTATGAAGATTATATAATATTTGCAGAGTACCTAAAACAATGCCTGGTATGTAGTAAGTGCTGTGTAAATATGTGCTAAACATAAGATAAAATTAAAAATTATTAGATTGGGGACTTCCCTGGTGGAGCAGTGGTTAAGAATCCACCTGCCAGTGCAGGGGACACGGGTTCAAGCCCTGGTCTGGGAAGATCCCACATGCCACGGAGCAGCTAAGCCCATGCACCACAACTACTGAGCTCACACACCACAACTACTGAAGCCTGCATGCCTAGAGCCCATGCTCTGCAACAAGAGAAGCCACCACAATGAGAAGCCCACGCACTGCAATGAAGAGTAGCCCCAGCTCGCCAGAACTAGAGAAAGCCCGTGTGCAGCAACGAAGACCCAACACAGCCAAAAATAAATAAATAAAATTAAACAAATTTAAAAATTATTAGATCGACCACAAGGGTCAAAATCATACAATAGGGATAACATGAAGTGTAACCACTTAAGATATATTTCTGCTCCATACAGGATGAACTCAACTTTGGTTGGTCAGATGGGAAACATCTTCAATTTAGTCGCTGGGCAGAAAATAATGAACAACTTGAAGACTGTGTAGTATTAGACACTGATGGATTCTGGAAAACATCTGACTGCGATAATAATCAACCAGGCGCTATTTGCTATTATTCAGGAAGTATGCTAATTTCAAATATTTTAATTCTTAAATTGTTATCAGTCTCATGAGTAGTGGAATTTTGAGGAAATGGTTTTGTAAAATCTGGTTTTAAAATTATAAAGTAATTATAATCGTCCTTTTTACAACAAAATCTGTTGTGAAAATTTGTATTTGAGGAGAATTATTATATGTTAAATATTTTGTCATTAATTTGTTATTTTAGATGTTTTATCTTTATTTTTGTCACCTGACGATAGTAATTGACCTTTGAGTTTTAAGTCCTTGTTAGCCTCATTTTGCATACATTTTGTGTTTATATTCTTATGGAAAACTTACACTTGTGGGAATTCTTTTGTAATTCTTATCATCAATGCTTAACATTTCTTTTATGAGTCACTGTTAAGATTCATTTGGTTGCTAACAGTAATTAGCTCACGCTAGCTTAAGCCCAAAGGAAAATTTAGATCCTCAGAAATGGGGATAGAGCTGAGCCTCCCGAGGAGAGGGGATCTCAAAGCCAGAGATGCTGTCTTGCACCTCTCCTTTCTGTTTCTCTCAGTGGATCTGCACTCTTCTCTTTATGTACTTCCTGCTTCTCTCTGCACTTCCTGCTTCTCTCTGCACATGGTGAAACATGGCAGCTCTGCAGCTTTCAATTTTAGCCGTAACTGGAGATGAATTGACTATCTCTGAATTCCATTTTTCAAATCTGAAAAGAATTGAAAGAGAGAATCTGATAGACTCAACTTAAGTCAGATATGCCGTCTCTAGCCCAGTCGGAGGAAAGTGGTTTTACAGCTTCCAGGGGCCCACATTTGTGGGTTTGTGGTTAGAAAAAACACTACTTCACAAAGGGAGTTGCTGTGAGCTGGGAGAAATATTGCATAGTCTCTACCATGTGTTGAATCAGTGTGATTGGCTTTGAATAGAGCATATCTCTATTTGCATCTTTTTGAATCTGTGGCCTTTTCATAAAATGAAAAAGAAATGCTGAATTCAGATTTTTCTAGATGTCAGATTTTAAATTATTTCTGTTTGCTTTGGTTAAAGCAATAACTTATTTAGAACATCAAGTATTTCATAAAATATTCTTTTAAAGTTAGAGAAGGTATCAGTAACCAGAAAATTGAAGATGAATTCTCAAAGTCATATTTAGGTGCCTCTTATTATGTTTGTATAGTTTCTCTGAAGTGGCCCCTTGTATTAGAAGTTTGGTGATGCAGGAAGACAGAAACTGCATTTAACCTAATAACACCTCATTTTCCACATTCTTCTACTCATTCCACATCAGGGAAAAGAAAATTGTATTAAGTAATTTCCTTCCTACAGAAAGCCGGTTAAGAGGTCACATTTTATTTGAGCATAAACAGAACAAGCATCACCAGGCTATTATTTCTTGGCTTCCTGAATATTTCCTACAAATCAAGTCTAAATATGATGAACAGGATTTAACATTTATATCTGAAGTTAGAATTCTTACCATTAATTCTTTTTCTAGATGAGACTGAAAAAGAGGTCAAACCAGTTAACAGTGTTCGATGTCCGTCTCCTGTTCTAAATACTCCATGGATACCATTTGAGAACTCTTGCTACAATTTCATGATAACAAAGAATAGATATATAGTGACAACACGAGATGAAGTTCATTCTCAATGCCAGACACTGAGTGAGTATGTTGTATGGCCATTATATGTTGCATTGTGCTCGTTAGTAAACAAATCTCATCTGAGTGTATTATATTCAATAAATATCTCTAATTAGCGCTAGTAACTAGAACTCAAAAATATTCCTCTCCTAATTTCTACATTATCAATGACAAAGTATTAAAATTTGTGTTTAGTTAAAATGGAAAGTATAGGAGTTATCTCCTTTCTTACCCATCCATTAGGGAACTAGTCTCTCTTTAGATGTATAAATGGGTTCTACTTAAAAAGAGAAAGAAATGACACTAGAGAGCAGAGAGCTGGATATTAAATCAAGTTAGGCTGTGGGCAGAGAGAAAATAGGCCAGTTTGAGTAGTTGAAAACTTAGATAAGCCAGAAAGAAGCAGCTCTGCTTAAAAGAAATACACATTTCATACTTTCAGCTCTCAGGACTCTCCAGATATTTCCTATGAGATCCACTGAGGATTTGTGACTTTTGAACAATGGACCCATCAACTTTATAGGAAGTTCCTATGGAAAATGTCAAACCATTATTCCCCAAAGTGTGTTCTGTGGAACACTACTCTTGAGATGTTCTGTAAAGAAAAAGATCCTTAGTTAAAGAACAAGGGTGAGAAATACCACACATCTTCACTTCCTTTTAAACATTATCAAATGTGCATTAGCATATACTTTAAGAAATACTGACATGAATGAACTAGTTTACTTTTGGTTAACCAAAATTTGTAAAGTTTTTTTCAATGTAGCTCTTTTCCGAGGAACACACTTTGGGAAATATTAAACTTTTAAAATCCTGTTATAACAGTCATCGCTAAGGAAAAGGAAGGTCTGTCTTTTAGCCCATCTAAGAGGTTTTTATTTATTATAGTCTTTGACAGTGTGTCATTAATATAGGTGGATTTGTACCAACTCAAAATAAGCCTTAAATGGGGAAAAGGAAAGTGAATCAATGTTTCAAATTCTCCTCTCAGCTACTAGTTTTCCACTATTCTGTGAGACCAAATTGAAGATCAAAACGTTTGAAAGGGCTTCCCTGGTGGCGCAGTGGTTGGGAGTCCGCCTGCCGATGCAGGGGACATGGGTTCGTGTCCCAGTCCGGGAGGATCCCACATGCCGCGGAGTGGCTGGGCCCATAAGCCATGGCCGCTGAGCCTGCGCATCCGGAGCCTGTGCTCCGCAACGGGAGAGGCCACAGCAGTGAGAGGCCCACGTACCGCAAGGAAAAAAAAAAAAAAAGTTTGAAAATGTTTTAACCTATTCATTTAGTACAACAAGATAGTTTTAATTTATATGTCTTTCTTATTTTCTACTATTGTTTAAGTTTTGGAGTGTGTTAAACTGGGAAATAAAAATGACTAAATCTATCAAACAAAGTGTTCTAAATAATTAATTATTTAAATTATTGACTCTTTTTTATTTAACAGATCCAAAATCACATATTCTGAGTATTCGAGATGAAAAAGAGAATAACTTTGTTCTTGAGCAGCTTCTACGCTACCATTACATGGCTTCATGGGTCATGTTAGGTATAACTTATGAAAGTAAGTTGTAAATCTACTGTTTTTCACTATTTATATTCATAGTTCATTATAAACTACTTGTTTATCAAGCTGTGAAAGTATATTCTTCAGAGTATATGTTAATCAGTATACAAAATTATAATTATGCACTTAGCATAACTTAATACAAATACCAAGACAGTTTTTGTGTCTCTGCTCTGCCACTAAAATGCCTTTACCACCAAGCTTAGAGTTAAATGGTGGAAAATAATTTCCTTTCTTCACCCTCCCTCCTAGCAGTACAAGACTAACTAAAATGACTGCACTCCTGCATAAATCTCCAATACTTACTTTATATCTCTATGTATGTGGGATGAGTGAGAAGAGAAATACACTTCTACTAATGTTGCATCTTTGGTTTTATATCATTGGCTTGGGGTATACATTACAAAAATGAGACACATAGTCTGCCAATGGGATAGAATATTTGAGATTGCAAATGCCACAAATTCAAGATATAATTGCTATGAAATTTTTTTTAAAGCACAGACTCTAATAATAGGGGAAGTAAGACCAATTTAGAAAGATACTCAATTAGAGGTATCCTGAAAATCATAAAGTTTTGGAATTAGAAAAAAATCACTGTGTGGGCATAAAGCATTAAAATCATACATTCACCCCAAAAAAGGGGCTTAATAAGGGGCACAGGACAATGATAGCTAGAGGTAGGGTAGGCAAAGAAACTTAATTACTCAAATCTGACCATTTTAAAAATAGTCTTCTCTTTGCTATCTAACCTGTCTCTTTCTTAGAATTACTCAGGTTTTTCTTAAATGTTTATGGCTTGCAGATGAGTTAACAAAAATTAAGCTATCAAGTAATGGGTAAGACTTGGGTTGCCAGCTGAAGATTAGTTCATCATGGTAGGACTTAGTTGCCCAATTCTTTTCTCTGATGATGCTTGAACACTCTTAAATTTAAGAATGGAAGAAAATGGAGAGGAACTAGGTAGAAAGTTCCCAGGCTTTACCTGAAAGTGACTGAGGAAACAGTGATCCCATGTGGAGCAACAGAAACTATACCCAGGATATAGTTAGAGATTTCAATTGTACCCTTTGCTGTACTTTGTTAGTTATATTATCAGAAACAACTGAAAATGTATTCTGTATTCTGCAAAGCATTTTCAGATCTGTAGGCTTTCTTTTAATCATCTTAACTTCTTTTATAAGATGTAGTTGTAACAAAACTTCTATTAAAATATACAGACATATAAGAGACATATAGAAAGATATTTCCAGCAAACAGTAAATTTGGCTTAAAACTAATTCTCACTGGCTTAATTTATATCCATAGTGGTTTTTTATCACTTAAATATGCTTAAATATTATTTAATTGTATATACCACCTATACAAAGGATTCTGGTTTTTTTTAAAGTTCTGACTCTTCAAAAGTAGGGCCGCGAATAGAAATTACTAAGAGAAGCCATGTGTCAACTGAGAGATATTTCAAGCCAAGTGAAAAAGTGACTCTTTTGTTATAACAGCTTTAGAAATATACCATTGCCCATCGCATGGGCCAGAAAATTGTAACTTTATTAACATTGGGGGAGAGGGAGAGAGGGACTCAAAGACATGAGGTGAGATAAAGCAGCAAGCAAGAACCAAATCACATGTACCAGATTCCTTGTGTATCATGGCTGCAGGCAGATGTTTAGGTAGAATGCCTTGGGAGACGGTAATCAGTGAAAGGAAGAAATAACCAGGACAACAAGGAGTATGTGTAGGTAATAATGACATCACTCTTCATACCAATTCATAATTTTAATAGGCCTAGCAACTTGTTTTACCAAAAACTTTAGTAAGGTATATTCACGTAGCATACAATTCAGCCATTTAAGGTGTACAATTTAGTGGCTTTTGGTATAGTCACAGGGTTGTGCAACTATCGCTGTCCCCCAAAGAAACATCATACCCATTTAGCAGTCCCTCCTCATTCCCCATCCCCTCTCCCAACCCTCAGCAACCACTGATCTATTTTCTGTCTCTACAGATTGCCTACTCTAGGTATTTCATGTACGTGAGATCATATAATATGTGACTATTTTGTGAATGGCTTATTCCACTTAGCATAATGGTTTCAAGGTTTATGCATGTGGCACTGTAGCAAGTATCATTCCTTTTTTGGCTGAATAATATCCCATTGTATGGATATACCTCATTTTATTTATCCATTCATTAGTTGATGGGTATTTAGGTTTTCACTTTTTTGGTTATTATGAATAACATTCATGTACAAGTTTTTATGTGGATATATGTTTTTGTTTCTCTTGGGTATATACCTAGGAGTGGAATTGCTGGGTCTTTGTGTAACTCTTTGAAGAACTAACAGATGGTTTTCCAAAGCTGCTGTACCATTGTCCATTAGGGGTTCCAATTTCTCCATATCATGCCAACAGTTGCTTTTATCTGTTATGTTGATTATAGCCATTCCAGTGGGTACGAAGTGGTATCTCATTGAGGTTTTTATTTCATATCCCTATTGATTAATGATATTAAACATCGTTTCGTGTGCTTATTGACTATTTGTATGTTATCTTTGGAGAAATCTATATTCTGATCCTTTTCCCATTTTTTAAATTATTTGTCTTTTTTATTACTGAGTTTTAAGCACTTTTTAATGTATTCTGGATATAAGTCCCTTGTCAAAGAAATGATCTGTAAATATTTTCTCTCATCACTTTCTTGGTAGTATAATTTGTAGCACAAAAACTTTAAAAATTTTAATGAAGCCCAGTTTGTCTATTTTTTATTTTATCACTTGTGTCTATCGACTTTGCCTATCCTAGGCTCGTGAAGACATACTCCTGTGTTTTCTTCTAAGAGTTTTATAGTTTTAGCTCTTACATATAGGTCTGTGATCAATTTTGAGTTTTTTGTATGGTGAAAGGAGAAGGTCCAACTTCACTTTTTTTGCATGTAGATATCCTGTTGTCCCAGGAACTATTCTTTCCCCATTGAATTGTCTTGGCGCCCTTGTCAAAAATCAATTGACATAAATTGTGCACAGTTTAGGTCCAGAGAAGAGGTTTCTATCACTAGTTTTATATAT
Source organism: Stenella coeruleoalba (assembly GCF_951394435.1). Classification (NCBI taxonomy): domain Eukaryota; kingdom Metazoa; phylum Chordata; class Mammalia; order Artiodactyla; family Delphinidae; genus Stenella; species Stenella coeruleoalba. The sequence continues at coordinate 56,809,254 of NC_137151.1, read as the reverse complement.
GTTAATTTTTTAAATAAAATAATTGTGTTAATTTCCATTACAATTAAACATATATGTAGGAAAAAATGAATATTGGATGAAAAAAATAACAAAATGTAAAGTTATTTCAGGATGGTAGAATGATAAATAAATATTAATTTTCATGTTTATAATGTGTACTTTCTATATTAAAAATAAGCATGGTTTACTGTTAGAAAATATTTTAGAGGGATACACATAATTATACAACCTTTTAGAAGGTGGTGAAAGAAGAAAGAAAATTAGTTGAGTTTGAAATATTAACCTCATAAGTGTAACTCAAGTCTTGATTTAATCTCTAAGCATAGAAAAAAGTGTTTCTTTTCTAGATAATTCTCTCATGTGGTCTGATAAGACCACGCTGTCATATACACACTGGAGATCAGGAAGACCAGCTGTAAAAAATGACAAGTTTTTTGCTGGCTTGAATACTGATGGTTTCTGGGATATTCAAACCTTCAATGTTGTTGAAGACATACTTTACTTTCACCAGCACAGCATTCTGGCTTGCAAAATTGAAATGGGTAAGTATGCTAATGTAGGGTTTCTACTCCAGGGAAAGAGAATGTAAAGTCATTAGCTTCACTAGCGGGAATCATGCAGTTGTACTTTTTGAGTGGCTCCCTTGTATTCAGTCCTATGAGAGGCGCTGTAGACGTCACAGAGGAAGGAAAAGACACACTCCCTGGTGTCATGGTCTTGATCTCAAGGAATAAAATGTAGTTGGGGAGACAGCATTAAATGTTTATCACTGTTTTATGCAGGTTAGTCTTAGGTTATTTGGTACAGGCTTACATTTGTTGGGAAGTCAAAAGAGACCAATGAAAACAGGAATAATGAAAACAAAGAATGTACTGAGGAGGAGGAAAAACTTGGTTGGGCCTTGAAGGCTGGATAAGATTTCTATAAATAAGGAAGTGTGTTTGGGTAGAGTTTTGACATTACAGGCCGAAAGTGAATGTCTCTCAACCTTGCCTAATTCCTTAAATACGTGTATTTTTAAATGCATGTCAGTTTTTAAATTTTCACAGCTTAAAAACTGTTCCTATGGCCATTCTGCTCTAAGTCCTCTGCTAACATGGAGCCCATCACAGTTGCATCCAGGCCCATTTTCTCCCTTCACAGTCCTGCAGAATAACTTTCTGATGCACCATTTCCATCAACAATCTCCAGGGATTCCCTATTATTAATTGTTTTGAGTTCATGTAAGCTTTTGAGACATTTTAGAAACCAGAGTCTCTTCTAAAATTCTAGGCTTTCTCTCAGTCTCCATTTTTTTCCCCATTTTTGGTTCAGTAAGTATCTTTTCCTGTCACGCTGATCTCTTCACTGTCCCATGTACAGTGTATACCCATTCTCATTTGCACCTTTATTTATGGTTTTTTTTCCTGTCATGATGTCTTCTACCTTCTTTTTTCTTTCCTTTCTAAATAAAATTTTCATTTTAGAATAGTTTTATATTTACAGAAAAGTCACAGAGATACTACAGAGAATTCCCATATATACCATAACCAGTTTCCCCTGTTGTTGACATCTAACATTAGTATGGTACACTTGTCACAACAAATAAACCAATGTTGGTAAATTATTATTACCTAAAGTCCATACCTTGTTCAGATTTTCTTAGTTTTTACTTTATGTTGGTTTTCTGTTCAGGAATTCATCCAGGATACTGCGTTACACTTGGTCTTCATGTCTTCCTAGGTTCTTCTCAGCTGTGATAGTTTCTCAGATTTTCTTGCTTTTTTGGACAATTTCAAGGAGCACTGGTCATGTGTTTTGTAGAATGTCCCTCAGTTTGGGTTGGCTGATGTTTTTCTCATGATTAAACTGGGGTTATGGGTTTGGGGTTTAGGGAAAAAAACACAGAGGTAAAATGTCATTCTCATCACATCCTGTGAAGGGTATATTCTGTCAGCATGACTTACTTACCACTGTTCATTTTAACCTTGATCACCTGGGTCTAGGTAACGTTCATTAGCTTTCTCCACTGCAGAGTTACTCTTCTTCCCCCTTTCCATGTCATACTCTTTGTAAGGAAGTTACCATACTCAGTCCTTACTTGTGGAATGGAGAGTTATTCTCTATCTTCCTGAGGTGGGAAGTATCTATATAAGTTACTTGGAATTCTACACAGGAGATTTGTCTATTCTCTCCCGTTAAAAAAAATTTATTTCGTCATTTATTTATATCAGCACAGGCTCATGGTTATTTATTTTATACTTTGGGTTATAATCTAATAGACTATATTATTTAATATTTTGCTCAAATTGTTTCAGATTTGGCCATTGGTAGCTCTTTTACTTGGCTTCTGTGTCCTTTTGAAATACCATTATTGTGGTTTTGTTATTACTGTTGTTTGTTTTTAGCTGACTTTCTGGTTACCTTATTTCTTTTTGGTCCTAATTTCATCTAATCTAAAGTCTGGAGATCTAATTTATCAAGCAGGTTTTCTGACTCCCTTAATTCAGATGACTCTTTCTTTCTCTAGTCAGTCACACATATTTTAGTGGTTAATTGTTTTGCCCTCATTTCAGGTGGTGTTGTTTTCTGTGCCCAACTAATATGTGAGCTCCTTAAATAAAAGACAATGTTTATCCCTTTTTTTAATCACTCAGACAATTGTAATAGTTAAGAGCCTATTATATATGCTGTGGCTATAAGAGAAAGTATGCATTTGACCTCCCTTATTAATAAGAGGCCCAGTTTTATTTATTTTTTAAAGTATCTGATCAAGGCTATCCAAGGGTTCGGGGAGGAAGTTTTTTTTTTAAATATTGATTTATTGATTTATTTTTGGCTGTGTTGGGTCTTCGTTTCCGTGCCTGGGCTTTCTCTGGTTGTGGCAAGCGGGGGCCACTCTTCATCGCGGTGCGCGGGCCTCTCACTGTCGCGGCCTCTGTTGTTGTGGAGCACAGGCTCCAGATGCGCAGGCTCAGTAATTGTGGCTCACAGGCCCAGTTGCTCCGTGGCATGTGGGATCTTCCCAGACCAGGGCTCGAACCCGTGTCCCCTGCATTGGCAGGCAGATTCTCAACCACTGTGCCACCAGGGATGCCCCAGTTTTATTTAACTTTTGAAATGATTGCATGTCCAACCTTACCCAAAATATGTATTTTGAATAATTTAAATTTAATCACTAACATTTTTAATTTAAATATTACAGTTGACTACAAGGAAGACTATAATACTACTCTGCCACGGTTTATTCCACATGAAGGTGGTATTTATAATGTTATTCAAAAAAGGGTAACATGGTATGAAGCATTAAATACATGTTCTCAAAGTGGAGGTCATTTGGCAAGTGTTCATGACCAAAATGGCCAGCTTTTTCTGGAAGATATCGTAAAGCGCGATGGATTTCCACTATGGGTTGGGCTCTCAAGTCACGATGTAAGTCTTGTTTTGTTTTCCAGAAATTTTCCAAATATGTTAGAGGGCTGGAAATCTGAGCATAAGATATTAATTCAAAGTATAACATCAGATTAAGTCCTCGGATTACATTTGCATCCCATAGTGCTTTCTATCTTTTCACAACATAGAGCAAATGGAAAATTATATTTATAGAGTGATCTAGGCAAATGGCCAGGACTGCAGCTGCCCTGGGCACTGCCAAGCCATCCCAAGGGCTTAGTAGATTAATGTCTCAACGACACCCCTGTAACCTATTTGGGATAGACCAGTTGGAGAGCTGGTGAAAAGGGAATAGCACAGGATCAGAAAAACCTGAGTTCCAATACGAGTGGCAGGTCTTCTGTTTACATGTTGGGTGATCACAAGCAAGTTATTAAACCTTTGCAAGCTTATTTCCTCATCTGTAAAATTGGGGTGATAATGTTTTCCTTAATAGAGGATTATTAGCACAAAATTTGTACTGTATAAGGTGCCAAGTAAAACTCTTAACATTAGGACTAATAGATGTATATTTTCTCCCCACTTTCCCCCTAGAAATTAACACTAATTTGAAAATAATTTTCTGCAGGTAAACACATCTTTTGTACCACTATTCGAACCCTATTAATTAGTATATTCATGTACTGATAATGATGTCTAGTATACAAAAAATAGACATCCATTGAGATTAGAATTGAAGGCTTAATTTAACTAATCTTTAGAACAAAGTGGGGAAAATAAAAGGATGGCAAATTAGGATTATAGAATCGAGGACAAGTCAAAACTAATCTTCCCGTATGAGTTTCTTGGGAAGTATTTTTCTCTTCCAGACCCCTGCTGGTTGATGACTTCTGTAATATGAAAAAATCTAGCCAGAGACACAAACCACAAAACTATGAAACATAAAAGACAATATTTAGAATAATGTGAAGGTTGAGACTGTAAATCTGTAATTGTGACAAATGGAAGACATTTGCATGTCATCTAATTTCAAGTGTTATATAAACTCATCCTTTAAACAAAAAAAACAAATCTAGAGATATAGTAACCCTGTCTTTAACTTTAAAGTCCTATTTAAATTATGCCAGAGCAAATGTCTCAGATCAATGCATCAAAAATAAATCCCTGATTTTACAAGTAGGTCCAGATCTACAATACTTGTAAGCAAATAATTAACACTCCATCCCTGTATTTTTTATAGCATGCATGTTCTTCTTTTTTTTTTTAACATCTTTATTGGGGTATAATTGCTTTACAATGGTGTGTTAGTTTCTGCTTTATAACAAAGTGAATCAGTTATACATATACATATGTTCCCATATCTCTTCCCTCTTGCATCTCCCTCCCTCCCACCCTCCCTATCCCACCCCTCCAGGCGGTCACAAAGCACCGAGCTGATATCACTGTGCTATGCGGCTGCTTCCCACTAGCTATCTACCTTACGTTTGTTAGTGTATATATGTCCATGCCTCTCTCTCCATGCATGTTCTTCTTAATGTTCTTTTTGAAGTCATACATCTGAATTCAAGTTATCGCTATTATTCTTAACACAGGGAAGTGAATCAAGTTTTGAATGGTCTGATGGCAGTGCCTTTGACTACATCCCATGGAAAGATAAAAAATCTGCTGGAAATTGTGTTGTCTTGGATCCAAAAGGAATTTGGAAACATGAAAAATGCAACTCTGTTAAGGATGGTGCTATTTGTTATAAACCTACAAAATGTAAGACTTGATTTCAAATAACTGTATATTTACTGAAACGTGACATTTATTTTATGCACATGATTAAATACTCAAAGGAACTTTTTGTATATTTTAAATAAGGTTTATTCACAAGTCCTATCAAAATACTTTTGATACTTTGTGAAGAGAAACAAATATGATATGCCCATTCAGGGAATTTGTTCTCAAAGACTTTCAATTGTTCTGTCACTAGATGAGTTTTACTCTAGAATTTGTGAATTTTAATTTCACTTAGCAATGTTTTTCAAAGGCTGAGATGCTTCTTTTAAAAAAGGGTTCTACAGCATAGAAATTTGGGAAATACCTCTATGATTTACCATATTGATGGCTCTGAAAGTTTCTATAGTAAAGAGTTTCTATAGTAAAGAAATGTTTTGTGTAACTAAATGTTTTCCAAACATATAGGATCGTTAAAATCTAAGGAAAGAGCCCCTTCCATCAGGGACTGGACCTGGGGTCGTCCCTGGTGGGTGGAGTATGAATCATGATGAAGAGCACAAGAACCTACAACACAAGCTGCAGAGGCGCTCTGGGCAGGCCACGAGATGGTGGCCATGTGGTTATCTGAAGCTTCTGGTTCTCTCAGTGCTTACCATATTTTCTGTTCTGAAGAATCCTCAAGAGAAGATTTAACATTTGGAATTTCAATGGATTTAAGCAGAAGAAAATGTGAACACCTTATCTAGATATACGAGTGAATACAAGAAAAGGAGAATGATATAGAGAATGAGGAATAAAGACACAATCAAGAACTGACATCTTAGTTGTTAGGTATAGAAAATAAATTTAATCTTTTAGAAAAAACAATTGAAATACATGAGAAATATGATAAAGTATGTAGAAATGGAGAGGACATCTGTGTTAGAGAAACAGACTTTATAGGATAAAGGAGAATGAAAACAGCTCAAACACAAATTCAGTGATGTACTGGGTTGAATGGTGTTCCCCAAAATGCATGTCCACCCAGAACCTCAGAATGTGACCTTATTTAGAAATAGTCTTTACAGAGGTCGTTAGTTACGATGAGGTCATACTGGATTAGGATGGCCCCTAAATCCAGTGACTGGTGTTCTTATAAGAGGAGAGACTCAGACACACAGGAAGAAGGCCATTTGATAACAGAGGCAGAGATGGCAGTGATGCAGCTACAAGCCAAGGATTGCCAGCAACCACGAGAAGCTAGGAGAGAGGCATGAAACAGATCCTTCCTCAGAGCCTCTAGAAAGAACCAACCCTGCTAACACCTTATTTTCAGACTTGTAGTCTCCAGAACTATGAGAGAATAAATTTCTGTCGTTTTAAGTCAACAAGTTTGTGCTAATTGATTATGGCAGCCCTGGGAAACGAATACAAGTGCAAACTTATACTGGATCTTAAAAAGAAAATAACAAGTACTGGTGAGGATGTGGAGAAATTGGAACCCTTGTGCATTGCTGGTGGGAATGTGAAATGGTATGTAGCCACTGTAGAAAATGGTATGATGACTCCTCAAAAAATTTAACATAGAATTACTGTATGATCCAGCGATCCCACATCTGGGTATGTACCCAAAACAAGTGAAAACAGGGACTCGAACAGATATTTGTAAAACCATGTTCACAGCAGCACTATTCACAATAGCCAAAAGGTAGAAGCAACTCAAGTGTCCATTGATAGATGAATGGATAAGCAAAATGTGCTGTGTACATCCTGTGGAATATTGTTCAGCCTTAAAAAGAAAGGAAATTATGACACATAATGCAACATGGATGAACCTTGAAGACATTAACATTATGCTTAGTGAAATAAGCCAGTCACAAAAGGACAAATACTGTATGATTCCACTTATATGAGGTACATAGAGTTGCCAAATTCACAGGGACGTAAAGTAGAATGGTGGTTGCGGGGAGGAGGGAGGAATGAGGAGTTATTATTTAATGGGAACAAAGTTTCAATTTTGCAAGATGAAAAAATTTTGGAGGTGGATGGTGGTGATGTTTGCACAATAATGTGAATGTACTTAATGCCACTGAACGGTACAGTTAAAAATAGTTACAGTGGTAAATTTTATGTTGCGTGTATTTTACCCCTTTCAAAAAAGTTGAATCTTCTTGAGAGGAATATAACAAACTTACCACAGTGCAAGAGTTGGAAGCAAAACTTCATGAAGAACAGTGAGGAAAGAAAATGTATGCAGTCTAAAACAGCCCAGTTGCAGCCTGGACTAGAAACAAACAGACTTTGAAGATAAGGCATTTCCATATGTTCCCAGTGTAAGAAGAATTTTTTTTAAGCCAGCCCATTCATAAAAGTCCACTTGTCCTAGCCATGCATTGGTAGCCAATGTTCAACATGTTTTGCATCTAATGAAGCAACACACATTACTGCCTGTGCAATGAAGGAGTAGTCAGCTGTATATTTTTGGCAAAGAAACTATATTCACAATGTGGTAGAATCAAGAGCTTGCTAATACCGTCTTCCTCCTCCAGCAGCATTAATGAAGAATTGTCACAAGTCTTACACACTTTGCAGATGAATTTGCAGATGACCAAACGTCATCTGCAACTAGGAAACTTACCCAGGAGTAATCAATTGTCAAACTGAAGGAAGACTTAGAACACAAACTAGTGGCATTAGTGGGAAGTATGGAGGCAGAAGCCAATCAAATAACTAGATTTCAGAAAAGAACAAGCCCAGGTGGAGAAACAGAGGATAGAGAAGCAGAAGGAGGAATGGAGAGCCATCCTGAAGTCTCTTGATGAAGAAGGAAAGGACAGCAGCCATTCTTCTGGAATCACAGGGATCATAAATAAAAAGAATTCTACCAAACTGTGACAAGGATAAAAAAGCAGAAGAGGCCTTCAGTGACTGAAGGATATGCAGACCATACATAATGCATACAGAAAAATGGTTTGGGTTGAGATTACTGGCCATACGAGGTCAGATATTTGATTCAGATAATCTGTACCCCACCAACAGGATGCCAGCAATTTACTTTCCAGTTCTCATACTCTCTTCTGTTGGAATTAACAATGGTCTTAAGGGGTACAGGCTTCATTACACAGGCTTCTTGTGTTACACAGCACAATTAAAAATTAAAGAGTTTAAATGGAAACAAGGGGAATTGTTAAGAGCTGCGAAGCTACACTTCTTTTGTTTGAGACAGATTTTGCTGTGCTGATCTGTTGTGCTTTGTAAACAAATTACCAAATTTTCACTTGTGGGTGTGATTTTTTTTTTTTGTGGCAAGGTACAACTACGTTTTTATTATTACTATAAAAAGGAATCCAAAGAAATAAAGAATTTTAATTATTATTTCAAAGTAGTTACAGGTCTACCCAGGCTGTCTTTTCTTCTTCTCCTAGTCTGTCTTTCCAACTGTTTTTACTTTAGTCTAAATTCATCTTAGAGGGCTAAGTACTTTCCTTTGTATTCTCAGTTTTAAAAATGGTATCCCAAAAACTAACAAGAATGCAAGTGTGGGCTGTAGCTCTCTCCGATGTGTATTGAGTTGAATGCTTCTTACCCGCAGGAACCACAGTGTCAACCACAGTGTCAGTGACATTTAATGAGATTTTAAAAGTCAGTCATTTTTTTCTGTGCATTTTCACAGTTATGTCTAACATTTTTACAGCTAAAGAGGTGTCCTCTCATACATACTCATCAAGATGTCCAGCAGTAAAAGGGAATAAGTCACAGTGGATTCAGTACAGGGACCACTGTTACACATCTGATCAGGCATTGCACAGTTTCTCAGAAGCCAGACGGTTTTGTTCGGAGCTTGGTAAGTTAAAATGTGTTGACTTTCTTTGACTCAGTAATTTAATCATTGGAATTTTTCTTAACGAAACCCTTTAAAACAAAGATTATGTTTTTGAAAATATTTCTAAAGCACTCACTAATTATAATAGCATTATTACCCAATTGCCAAGTGGTGGGGAAATGGGTAAGTATTTTATGATATATGAGCTCAATGTAATATTGAAATAGCCATTAAAAATGATCAGTGTCAAAAAAAAAAAGATCACTGTCAGACCTAGGGACACATACAGACTGAAAGTGAGGGGATGGAAAAAGATATTCCATGCAAATGCAAATCAAAAGAAAGCTGAAGTAGCAATTCTCATATCAGACAAAATAGACTTTAAAATAAAGACTATTGCAAGAGACAAAGAAGGACACTACATAAGGATCAAGGGATTAATCCAAGAAGATATAACAATTATAAATATTTATGCACCCAACATAGGAGCACATCAATATATAAGGCAAATGCTAACAGCCATAAAAGGGGAAATCGACAGTAACACAATAATAGTAGGGGACATTAACACCCCACTTTCACCAATGGACAGATCATCCAAAATGAAAATAAATAAGGAAACACAAGCTTTAAATGACACATTAAACAAGATGGACTTAATTGATATTTGTAGGACATTCCATCCAAAAACAACAGAATACACTTTCTTCTCAAGTGCTCATGGAACATTCTCCAGGTTAGAGCATACCTTGGGTCACAAATCAAGCCTTGGTAAATTTAAGAAAATTGCAATCATATCAAGTATCTTTTCTGACCACAACGCTATGAGGCTAGATATCAATTACAGGAAGAAAGCTGTAAAAAATACAAACACATGGAGGCTAAACAATATGCTACTAAATAAAGAAGAGATCACTGAAGAAATCAAAGAGGAAATCAAAAAATACCTAGAAATACGTGACAATGAAAATATGACAGCCCAAAACCTACAGGATGAAGCAAAAGCATTTCTAAGAGGGAAGTTCATAGCAATACAGTCTTACCTCAAGAAGCAAAAAAAAATCTCAAATGAACAACCTAACCTTACACCTAAAGCAATTAGAGAAAGAAGAACAAAAAAACCCCAAAGGTAGCAGAAGGAAAGAAATCACAAAGATCAGATCAAAAATAAAAAGAAATGAAGGAAACAATAGCAAAGATTAATAAAACTAAAAGCTAGTTCTTTGAGAAGATAAACAAAATTGATAAAGCATTAGCCAGACTCATCAAGAAAAAAAGGGAGAAGACTCAAGTCAACAGAATTAGAACTGAAAAAGGAGAAGTAACAACTCACACTGCAGAAATACGAAGGATCATGAGAGATTACTACAAGCAACTACATGCCAATAAAATGTACAACCTGGAAGAAATGGACAAATTCCTGGAAAAGCACAAGCTTCCAAGACTGAACCAGGAAGAAATAGAAAATATAAACATACCAATCACAAGCAATGAAATTGAGACTGTGATTAAAAATCTTCCAACAAACAAAAGCCCAGGACCAGATGGCTTTACAGGCGAATTCTATCAAACATTTAGAAAAGAGCTAACACCTATCCTTCTCAAACTCTTCCAAAATATAGCAGAGGGAAGAACATTCCCAAACTCATTCTACGAGGCCACCATCACCCTGATACCAAAACCAGACAAAGATGACACAAAAAAAGAAAACTACAGGCCAATATCACTGATGAACATTGATGCAAAAATCCTCAACAAAATACTAGCAAACAGAATCCAACAGCACATTAAAAGGATCATACACCATGATCAAGTGGGGTTTATCCCAGGAATGCAAAGATTCTTCAGTATATGCAAATCAATCAATGTGATACATCATATTAACAAATTGAAGGAGAAAAACCATATGATCATCTCAATTGATGCAGAAAAAGCTTTTGACAAAATTCACCCATTTATGATAAAGGCTCTCCAGAAAGTAGGCATAGAGGGAAGCTACCTTAACATATATGACATAAAGGCCATATATGACAAACCCACAGCCAACATCATTTTCAGTGGTGAAAAACTGAAAACACTTCCTCTAAGATCAGGAACAAGACAAGGCTGCCCACTCTCACCACTGTTATTCAACATAGTTTTGGAAGTTTTAGCCATGGCAATCAGGAAGAAAAAGAAATAAAAGGAATCCAAATCAGAAAAGAAGAAGTAAAGCTGTCACTGTTTGCATATGACATGATACTATACATAGAGAATCCTAAAGATGCTACCAGAAAAGTACTAGAGCTAATCAATGAATTTGGTAAAGTAGCAGGATACAAAATTAATGCACAGAAATCTCTTGCATTCCTATACACTAATGATGAAAATTCTGAAAGTGAAATTAAATTAATTTACCATTGCAACAAAAAGAATAAAATACCTAGGAATAAACCTACCTAAGGAGACAAAAGACCTGTATGCAGAAAATTATAAGACACTGATGAAAGAAATTAAAGATGATACAAATAGATGGAGAGATATACCATGTTCTTGGATTGGAAGAGTCAACATTGTGAAAATGACTATACTACCCAAAGCAATCTACAGATTCAGTGCAATCCCTATCAAACTACCAATGGCATTTTTCACAGAAGTAGAACAAAAAATTCACAATTTGTATGGAAACACAAAAGACCCCAAATAGCCAAAGGAATCCTGAAAAAGAAAAATGGAGCTGGAGGAATCAGGCTCCCAGACTTCAGACTATACTACAAAGCTACAATAATCAAGACAGTATGGTACTGGCACAAAAAAGAAATATAGATCAATGCAATAGGATAGAAAACCCAGAGATAAACCCACGCACATATGGTCACCTTATTTTTTTATAAAGGAGGCAAGAATATACAATGGAGAAAAGACAGCCTGTTCAACAAGTGGTGCTGGGAAAACTGGACAGCTACATGTCAAAGAATGAAATTAGAACACTCCCTAACACCATACACAAAAATAAACTCAAAATGGATTAAAAACCTAAATGTAAGACCTGACACTATAAAACTCTTAGAGGAAAACATAGGCAGAACACTCTATGACATAAATCACAGCAAGATCCTTTTTGACCCACCTCTGAGAGAAATGGAAATTAAAACAAAAATAAACAAATGGAACCTAATGAAACTTAAAAGCTTTTGCACAGCAAAGGAAACCATAAACGAGACGAAAAGACAACCCTTAAAATGGGAGAAAATATTTGCAAACGAAGCAACTGACAAAGGATTAATCTCCAAAATATACAAGCAGCTCATGCAGCTCAATATCAAAAAAGCAAACAACCCAATCCAAAAATGGGCAGAAGACCTAAATAGACATTTCCCCAAAGAAGATAATCAGATTGCCAACAAACACATGAAAGGATGCTCAATATCACTAATCATTAGAGAAATGCAAATGAAAACTACAATGAGGTATCACCTCACACTGGTCAAAAAGTCTACAAACAATGCTGGAGAGGGTGTGGAGTAAAGGGAACCCTGTTGCACTGTTGGTGGGAATGTATATTGATACAGCACTATGGAGAACAATATGGAGGTTCCTTAAAAAACTAAAAATATTGCTACCATATGACCCAGCAAGCCCACTACTGGGCATATACACTGAGAAAACCATAATTCAAAAAGACTCATGTACCGCAGTGTTCACTGCAGCTCTATTTGCAATAGCCAGGACATGGAAGCAACCTAAGTCTCCACTGACAGATGAATGTATAAAGAAGATGTGGCATATATATACAATGGAATATTACTCAGCCATAAAAGGAAACAAAATTGAGTTATTTGTAGTGAGGTGGATGGACCTAGAGTCTGTGAAACAGAGTGAAGTAAGTCAGAGAAAAGCAAATACCGTATGCTAACACACATATATGGAATCTAAAAAAAAAATGGTCTGACGAACCTAGGGTCAGGACAGGAATAAAGACGCAGATGTAGAGAATGGACTTGAGGACCCTGGGAAGGGGGAAGGGTAAGCTGAGATGAGGTGAGAGAGTAATATTGACATAAATACACTACCAAATGTAAAATAGATAGCTAGCGGGAAGCAGCCGCATAGCACAGGGAGATCAGCTCGGTGCTTTGTGACCTCCTAGAGGGGTCGGATAGGGAGGGTGGGAGGGAGACGCAAGAGGGAGGGTATATACGTATGCATATAGCTGATTCACTTTGTTATACAGCAGAAACTAACACAACATTGCAAAGCAATTATGCTCCAATAAAGATGTTAAAAAAAAAAATGATCGGGCTTCCCTGGTGGCGCAGTGGTTGAGAGTCTGCCTGCCAATGCAGGGGACACAGGTTCGTGCCCTGGTCCAGGAAGATCCCACATGCTGTGGAGCGGCTGGGCCCGTGAGCCATGGCCGCTGAGCCTGCGCGTCCGGAGCCTGTGCTCCTCAACAGGAGAGGCCAGAACAGTGAGAGACCCGTGTACTGCAAAAACAAACAAACATACAAACAAAACAAAACCAAAAAAATTGCTAAGTAAACTAATATGTGAAAATACTGACAAATGAAACTGTTTTAAATATAGCTAGATATGCTTAAATGAAAGGATTAAGAAGCTGATTTTTTGTAAAGTTGGTTAAGTAGTAAATGCAAAATTGTAGATTTTTCATTACCTAGTCATTAATAAGTAAGCTTAGCCTGACCAGGGTAACAAAGTCTAAGAAGTATGGGTTGTTCATCCATTCTGCAAAAGGGATGGCCCACACCTCTGAACACTATAAGGGACAGGACTTTTTGTCTTCAGATTTAACTAAAATGAAAGAGCAGCAATGATTGGCTCCCTCCCATGAGAAACTTGGCGGGTAGTCAAACTGTGAAATGACTTCTAGGGAGACCACCTAGAGTATTTCAAGTACCTGCATCCTTGGGTCTCAGTTTAAGCAGGCAGATGACATTTATCTTATTTATTTTACTAACTTGTGGAGACACTTTACTGATTTAAAAATCTCCTTGTTACTGCTTAACTACATGATGGAAACTTTTGTGTGGGAACTGTTGTGTGTTATACATGTTACACGTGATAGGAACTATTTTGAGCTCTATATACATGTTCTGAAAGTCAGAAGCCTTTTGCTCCTAAAGGAGAAAAAAAGGTTTACTGTCATTGTAGTGTAGGGTTTAAGCACTTAAGTCTTGGAGACAGGTCTGGGTTCAAATCCCAGCTTCCATACTAACTAAGCTGAATGATATTGTGGAAGCTACGTAATTGTTTCTCTTTCTCCTCTGAACAATGAGAATGAAAATAGTACTCACTTCAAAGTTTGGGTAAAGGTTGGGTTGTTATAGGAATGAATGAAATGGGATAATGTGTGCTAATTTATCACAGAGCTCTGCAAATGGAGAGCATTCGTAACTACTCTTATCATTAGAAAGATTGAGATTGACTTTCTATTTCTAAAGCTGTCTAGCTATGAAAGTCTGACAAACTTCCTTAATCTTCTTGCCCCTCCATTTCTACATCTGTAAAATAGTGATAATACCTTTTCTACAGGATTACGTAGTATTAAACAAGGTAAAGTACCTGCACACTGTGGTGATCTGTAGAGGAGAAAAGCCTTTCCTTTGCCCTTCTTTAAATACTTCACACCACAAAAGAAATGCTTTAGTTCAAGTATGGGTAAGCTTGTTTGGGTTGAAGACTATTTGATTCCATTTAGGATGGATTTCCAAGTCTAGTTATTATTTTGTTTCTATCCGTTGCCTGATGCTGGTGATAGCACTGTTATCTCTGTGGGTTTAGGGCAACCTCTCAAACTTCAAGAATACTCACTCATTCAGTGCCATACTATATTTAGGAACTTACAATGGATGACCAAGTACTCTTATGTATAAAATAATATTAAAAGGAAGGCCAATGCTCTCTGACATCCCAAACCTATTTGCTTTCATTTTAACAGAAGCAAAGTTAAAGCTGAGTTATTATACAGAACTGGTTGTTGAGGAGAGAGTATTGAAAGTCTATAGGGGAGCACAGACTTCTACCATTACATACCCCATTCTTATGACTTGCTGTTTATACAGAAAGGTCTCACTGGTTACGTAGTTCCAAGATCCAAAAATATTACCAGGTAAACATTTTGAGGAAATGTAAAATTTCTATATGCAAAGTTTCAATCTAGAACATTACTAACTTTTTTAGAAGCTATTAATGTTATATTTTTAAAAATCTGAAATAAATATCAGATTTTAAGAACATTCCATGTCAAGTTTGAATATCTTCGTGATCTTGATCATGATAGTTTTTTTCAAATGGCTGGTTGAGAATAAACCGCTTCCCTAGTTTGCATAAAGCTAATTGGTTTGGGGTTTGTTTTCCTTCAACAGATCATTCTGCAACTATCGTTACCATAAAGGATGAAGATGAGAATAAATTTGTGAGCAGACTGATGAGGGAAAATAATAACATCACCATGAGAGTTTGGCTTGGATTATCTCAACTTTCTGCCGGTAAATGACATATCTGTATGTACAGTGTGCAAAGAGAGTTCTAACTTGTCCTAAATACCAAGTCAGCCTCACTAAAGAATGTCAAGTGGTGGCTAATTCGAATGCTTCTTGGTGATGAATAAACTAGATCTGCTGTTTTAGAGGCTCATAAACTCCTAATGAATAAACAGGTGACATTAGTAATGATGGAAACACTAATGAAATAGAAAATCAGGTTAACTCAACTGGAATTGTTTTAGAGGCTTAAGATACTTGGGTCAACAGAATTTGTTTTTCTCCTGTGGCAATATCTGTGTCCCTCGTGTCCCCCACCAGGAACCCTTAGATTTCTAGTGTCTATCACACAGTGTTTTTGTAGCTTTTAACTGTTATTCAGAAGTTCTCTTCCTGTTGTTCCCTTCCCTCTTGGAACGTTTTTTACCATAGAGCTAAATTAAGTATTTTGTTTGTTTGTTTTTGTTTGTTTGGTTGGTTTTTTTTTTTTTTCTGTACGCAGGCCTCTCACTGTTGTGGCCTCTCCCGTTGCGGAGCACAGGCTCCGGACGTGCAGGCTCAGGGGCCATGGCTCACGGGCCTAGCCGCTCCACGGCATGTGGGATCTTCCCGGACCGGGGCACGAACCCGTGTCCCCTGCATTGACAGGTGGACTCTCAACCACTGCACCACCAGGGAAGCCCTAAATTAAGTCTTAATGGTGATTTTTTTTTCATACTAGCTTAGTAAAATGGCAGAAATTTGGTTCAAAAAGGTTTGTGGAAGAGTTTTTCAATAAGGCGTAATAGATAGAGGGTTTCAATGCACTTGGAATTGGTAAAGAATGAAGAGTACAAATTTGATAGAAGAATAGGAAGTCTGCTTCACATTTTATGCAAATTTGAATTCTAAATAATTAAAATGTGAATTCCAAAATATTAAGTATGTGTCAAAAAGTCAGTGAATTCAAAGTTGGCCATCTAAATGAATTATAAATTGTGTTTATACTATCACCACAAGGTGGTGCAACCTCAGCTGGAAAGCAAAAATGGAGTCATGGTGAGGAGGCCTTCTTGGACCCCGCTGTACCTTTCCTCGCCCAACAGCACACTGGGAATGATTTTTAATGGGGGAGGGGGGCGGAGAGCAAGAGAAAAGGGATACAGGTCTTTAGAAGTCTATCCGTCACACAGTAAATGTACAGGCATTCTGCACTTTAATCAAAGCACCATATTCTACATCAGTGCTGTCTAACAGAACTTTCTGCAAAGATGAAATTGTTCTATATCTTCTCTGTCCAACGTAGTAATCACTAGCCATATATGGCTATTGAACACTTGAAATGTGGCAAGTGCAGGTGATGGACTGATTTTAATTTTTTCACTTTCAATAAATTTCATTTTAAAATAGTGGCACAGCACAGTTCTAAGGAAATAAATTATATGAGCCATGCACCTTTTAACCTTAGTAATTTAGTTGCAATAAACATAGTTATACTTAATTTCTTTCTTTAGATCAGTCCTGGAATTGGTTAGATGGATCAAAAGTGACATTTGTCAAATGGGCAAATAAATTTAAGAGTGGCAGTGGACAATGTAGCATTTTGTTAGCTTCAAATGAAACTTGGATAAAAGTTGAATGTTCACGTGG
Source organism: Stenella coeruleoalba (assembly GCF_951394435.1). Classification (NCBI taxonomy): domain Eukaryota; kingdom Metazoa; phylum Chordata; class Mammalia; order Artiodactyla; family Delphinidae; genus Stenella; species Stenella coeruleoalba. Next base: position 56,792,247 of record NC_137151.1, on the reverse strand, counting down.
CTATGGAAGAGTTGTCTGCAGAGCTCCCTTGGGTAAGTATGTAACCTGTCCTTAAGGAACACTTTGCAAAATAGGTCAGGAAATAATTGTACAATTCAGTTATGTGCAAAGTTTTGTACTTTGTCCTAAAGTACTTAGTCCTTAGAGTATATCCAAACAATCTTAACTCATAGATTCTTTTCCTCAGAAAAATAGATAGATTACAAATTACAGTAAATGCAAAAGATGTCTAGGACTCCCAGAGGAAAGTGCTAAACTGTCCAAACTTTGTATATTCTTTCCTAAGAAAAATGGAAGCTGCCAGAGTATTAGGGAGGTTGTTTCTATGAAAATGTTAAGATGTATTTTATTCCATAGTTCAAACATGTAAAAACTCAAAGGTCTAATTCTGCAGTGTGTTTCCTTTCTCCTCATTCCCATACAACTCATAATTAAGAACAATGCAAAACTATTTAATTACTTAAAATGTCCTGAGTATCTATAGGAAATCATAACTTGAACTTCCATTTCATCATAACTGATACATAAAATAACCACAAAAATCTTAATAAGCTCTAAAATTTTCACATCAACATTTTTAAAGATTAGCATAAAATGTTCAGTTTGGTGTACAAATATTAAAAATAAAACCCTAATTCTAGGTGACCAGTATCTATATATTTATGCATTGATTCAGCAAATATTTAGATTATCTGTTTTATGTGTGGAGCTGTTACCCATGTACAAGACAGATAAGATTCCTTTTCTCACAGAGCTTACAATCTAATAGGGGAAGACATAATAAGTAACCAAGCAGGTCTATTTTTAAAAGAGAGGAAAATATCAAATAGTTATAAACTCTATATAATGGAGACTAGGAGGTTGACTACTCTAGATCAGGTTATCAGAGAAGACATCTTAGAGCAGGAGATATTGAAGCTGAGATCGGAAAGGCCTTGGGAACCAGGGTAGGAGTCATAGCAGGCAGAGGTGCCAGCTGGAGCAGAGAGCCTGAGACAGAACAACCTGCTGTGGCCTCAGGGAAGAGCTGCCAAGTAGACAGGTGCCAGACACTTAGGGCTTTGGAATCCCGAGTCAAGAGTTCAGGTTCCATTCTGAGTGGAATGGAGAGTGACTAAAAGATTTGGGGGGGAGCAGGGTTAGAGTGGTATAAACCAAGAGTTCTGTTTTGGCATTTTGAACTATCCATGTGGAGATGAGCTATCCACATGGCATGTGCGGTGTGTGCCTTTGGACGTAGGAGAGAGAAGGGAGGTCAGCATAGAGACGGTATTAAAGCCATGGGAAAAAATGAGTCCATCTCGACAGCATGTAGACAGGGGCCTGGGACAGTGTTTGAAATTGAATAGCAAGGAGCTAAATGAGGTCATCCTAAAGGCTTAAATTCCTTTAAAGCAAATAATACTTTATTTGGCACTAGGTAAGTCAAACACAAACATTTACAACTTTTAGCAATTTGCTATCAAAGTAAGGTAATATACTGGGAATGATGGTCTCAGAGATGATGGGAAGGGAAGTGAGAATAATGATAGCACTTTAATTTCTTTGGAAGAAAATTGCTATAGCAATGAAGAGGATTTGAATGAAAAGAGTTAAATTGGAAACGAAAGCTCTTAAGTATCTGATGATGAATTTGAATTGTGTTCACACTATGAAACAATCAGGTAGTTATTGTATCTAATTTGTACAGTGTTTACATATGTGACATAGAGCCTAATGTATAAAATCAATAATAATCACGTTTATATTCTCTCCTCCACTGTCAAACCTTTCCCTGTTCTAGGCCCTGATTACAGAGGAATGGGTATCACATTTGCTGTGCTAAGTTTCTTAGCTCTCATCAGCGGATTGATCTGGTTCCTTTTCCAAAGGAACCGTTTGCACTGGGTGGGCTTCTCTTCAGTTCGGTATCAACAAGGAGTCAATGAAGATGAAATTATGCTTCCTTCTTTCCATGACTAAACTCTTCTAAAGGTTTGCTAATTTGCACTGATGGTTTAGGAAAAATGGGCCATTTAAAATTTTCCCAATGTCAGTATTTACTCTGTTTCAACGTAGAAGTCTTAAGTACTTTTTCTTTTTTTGTTTAATTGCTATCCTGGTATCTACAATTACACAATTACCCACAAATGCCATGTTTATAACTACTTAATAGAATGAAAAGGAACCAAAGCTGGAACTAAAGTCCAAATTGTTCATAAGGTAATGTTTAATGTGCATTTCTCTCTGTAAGAATGTGGTTGGTAATAAGGATATGTATATTTTAATGGTATTTTAACACAACGTCTTAGGAAATCAAAACTGGCATATTACTAGGTCACAGATCTACCTTTTAAGAACATCCGAGCCAAATGCAAAATTAGTACCTCAAGGTAAAAACACAACTGTAAATAATGTCAACATTGTTTTAAAATAGTCATTTGTAGCATTTGGGGGAAATTATTGAGCAATGAAACATGTAAACAGCAAAATGGTGCCTCTTGGCAAGAGTTTCTTATACTATTCCAAAGATATTTCACACCAAAATTATTTAAATGCAAATGTTTTGTTCTGGTCATAGTTTTCTTTAAAAAAAAGACTTTAAAAAAAGATTTAGTACTTAACATTTTTCTGAAATGTGTTTTTTTGTTTTAGGTACAACATATAACTGTTTTCTTTTTAAAGGGAATCAGCTAAGTATAAGATTTTTTGAAAATTTCACAATTAATATACTTATATAGTATGGCAACTTCTGACTAAGAAATTTTTATTACTTTGTTGCCTTTTTACATAAGCTAAAGAGAAAAGAGGCCTGTGAAGGTAACGGTGTATCTCACATTTGTAAAAATGAAAATTTTACCATGAAACTAAACCTTGTGATTACTACTAAAATATTTAAAATTAGGAATGGTTTAGGAAACAGTCTTGTGGTTATCGTTTAGAATTTTACCACCTAGAATATTTTCTTAATAATAGCTTCTACTGCATATGATGAATGTTCTATTCAGTGTTTAACTTATACTTGTACTTTAGAATATTTTTGTATAAAATCCACAGATTTATTTTAAAATTTAGAGTGTTTATACTGTGATAACATTGTAAATAAATTTCTAAGACAACGTTAGTATAGTCTAAAACTCTATAGTACAGTTGTCCTGAACTATTTTTTACTGAATTTGTTAAAGTAATTCTCTTGCTCTATGATCTGTACAATTTTAGTTGTTAAGACTTTCTTCAAAGAACTAAACAAACTGGATGCAAAAAGTACAGGTATATGTAGTAGTGATGCCATAATAAAGTCATTTTATTTTTTAAGTAAAAGTGTTGTTGATCCTTGTTGGGGAAAAAATATCTCTAGATTGGGCTTTATTATGTTAGGCATATAGCATGACAAGAAATAAAGTGTCCAGCTATTGTAAAGCAAGGCATCCTTAAGATTTTGTGTGCATTTTTAAAAGAATAAACGTAATCATCCCTACATCTCTGAATGTTTGATTTTAGGCTCTTTTTTCGATTCCTCTGACTCAGCGTTTCTTTAAACTACTGGATCAGCAGGGATTCCACCTATGATCCACTTGCTTCTCGTTCTGTGTGCTCCCTTCAGGAGATCCAGTACACCACCTCCCACCCCACGACATTCATCAACCACTTCTAAGTCAGTAGTTCAAATATCTAGTTTATGTTTCTAACTCCCACTGAACAATCTCCATGAAAGTCCTTCTCAACACGATCAGAACTGCCTGTATTGTGTTCCCTTCCTCATTTCCCCTGTTCCAAATGTCTCAGAGGAACTGAAGACAACTTTTTCCGATCTTCCTAACTAATCCAACACCCACATGTGGTCTGACAAAATTGATATTTCAAAACCAGGCACCTAAAAAAGCAGGCAAATACACCCAATGATCAGGTATAGGGGACAAATTTAGAAGTGCTACCAATGACTATCCTCTCACAGCATGTTCCCTTCCCTGATCCCAGGCCAAGATGTTTCGTTATCTGGGAGATCTCCTCTGCAAATAGTGTTGGCAACCCCCAGTCCTGACCCCTCTGCTGAGTTGAATCTAGGGAAAGCCAGAGATTCAGGTTCCTTTCTCTTAGGTTCATTTAATCCTAAAGACCTCTTGGAGAAACAAAGACCTAATTGTTAGGTCTTTGCTCAACAACTTTTTATCTAAAAAGACAAATTTTAACTATATATATCAAAGACTTTTTTTTTAATTAGACCTCATGATCTGTACAAAGTTAACTCTGATTTCCTGTATAATCTAAATTCAGACATTTTCACAATATTACATCTCAACAACTTTAGTATACACCTATTTCTCTTTTTTCCCAAGCTAACTTAATCACAAGCAGAATTTGAGACTTTTTTCTATTCTTCCAAACAGTTCTTCTTCTTATATTCTCCTTGAATTAATATGAAGACAATATACCCCTTGTTTCCCAAGCTAGAAACTCAGAAATCATCCTTAAATTCTCTCTTTCTCATCTCTCTAATCCAACAATTCTGTCAGTTTTTTCCCACACTTCTCATGAACTGGTTATCTCCATTGCCAGCTGTCTTAATTCAGACCTCTATCCTTTTTTGCTTCCTGGATTATCTGCACGAGGCTTTTCACTGGTCTTCCTCATCAGCCTTTCCTCTTCATCCCATTTTTCCTGTTCCTGGGCCTAGGGGACCTGAAGTTCACAGAGGAGGACTCCTCCTCTGTTTTGGTCTAAAGTTATCTAGGCCTAACTTATCTCACAACAAGGGAGCTCAGCAGTGCCCAGCCCAGGACCCTCCCCAGGGACCTTATGTGGGTTGATGTCAGTCCTGAGAAGTCCTAAGAGGGTATCTGGTTCCCTGGCCAAATACCCTCTTAATACAATGTAGGGTCAAGTCAATATTGCTCCAATTGCTAAACAACAAAGAGCCAAAGTCAGATAAAACTGGAATCCAGGAATCAGGAAAACATTGGTGATTTTAACCAATGGAAATGCAGGAGATCACCAGAATCCAGATGGGAGTGAGCTGAAAAATGAAAGGGAAATTAGGAAATAGAGAACATGAAATCTTGAGAAGTATGTAGAGATGGGCCATACCTAGAGAGAGGAGGAGGGTTGAAGAAGATTTTTTCCCAAAGGAGAACAGAAAGAGATTCACACGTTGAGAAGCTTAGAGGAAAGAAAACAAAACACATCAAAAACTAAAAATGATGGACAGTAGTTGATGATGCCGGGGAGAGATGGGGCATCATTAATGGAAGAAAATCTTGGAGCAGTTGGGATGAGAGGCGCAGTTCTAAACCCACATAAAGAGGAACTAGGTTTGGATGGGATGGGAGGAAGCATGCATTCCTCTCTGAGGACAAAAGAGAAAGACCTGTGTGAAAGGGAAGGGGAGAGCAGATAAGTCTTTGAAGATGTTTGTCTACACCTGATGGCCCCTATTTTCCTACTGAGTAGAAGGTGAGGTTTTCTGCCGAGAAAGACAAGTATCAAATGGGGTTTCAGCTTGAAGAGCATAATAAAAAAATTGAAATATTCTATGTGGGGAATGAGAGAGGATAATGACCAAGACAAAATGAAAAGACTGCAGAAGAGGCTTACTGGGCCCAGATGAAATTAAAAGCCATATATTAGTAGAGGCAAGCATCAAGAGGATTAATAGATTTCCTCTACCTGCCCTCAGCTACTTCACTAGAATTGAGGGAAAGGAGACTATGAAGAAGAAAGAAGAGACCCCATCCTCAAAAAATTAAAAACAGAACTACCATGTGATCCAGTAATCCCACTTCTGGGTGTATATCCAAAGGAAATGGAAATAGGATCTTGAAGAGATAACTGCACTCCCATGTGCATTGCAGCATTATTCACAATAGCCAAGGTATGGAAACAACCTAAGTATCCATCAATGGATGAATGGATAAAGAAGATGTGATACACACACACGACTATTATTTAGCCATGAGAGAGAAAGAAATTCTGCCATTTTCAACAATATTGGTGAATCTGGAGGGCATTATACTAAGTGAAGTAAGTCAGACAAAGAAAGATAAATATGTATGATATCACTCACATGTGGAATCTAAAAGAGCCAAACTCATAGAAACAGCAGAATGGTGGTTACCAGAGGTGGGAGTAGGGGAAAAGGGGGGATGTGGTTTAAGGGTACAAACTTCCACTTATAAGATGAATAAGTTCTGAGGAATATACAGCATGGTGATTATAGTTAACAATACTGTGTAATATAGTTAAAAGTTGCTAAGAGAGTAGATATTAAATGTTCTCATCACAAGAAAGAAATGGTAATTATGTGACAAGATGGAACGCTATGGTGGTAATCCTTTTGCAATATACATCAAATCAACACACTGTGCACCTTAAATTTACAAAATGTTATATGTCAATTATATTTCAAAATATTTCAATACAGCTGGAAGTTAAAAAAATTTTTTTTAATTTGGAAAAAGAGGGAAAAAAGGAAGAGACCCCAGGAGTCAGAGTTGGCCAGGTGGATGCAACAGAGAAACAAGGGAGGGTATGGTATCCAGGCTGGATGAAGAAGGGAGAAATAAAAGGCCAGGAAAAATGAAGTCAAGGGATTGGAGTCTGGAATGAGGTCAAAGAGAAGTGAAAGAGAAGGAAAAATAAAAGGTATGAGGTGTGACTGGAAAGTAGAACATCATAGTGAGAGATTTTGATGAAATAGTGTATTATTCCATGCAGACGTGGTTAAGTAGTCTGTTTTGTCATATTAGCATAAAAAATGAGGAAGTATGCATCAGAGTTAACAGTGGGGAAAATATGCCTTCCCTTAGTTCAAATGACTTAAAAATAAAAGACAGCTGAAAAGGGTTATTTGCCTAAATGGTGTTGATTCATTAAGGTTCTACTTCTATTGTAAATCTAACCATTATTTGACAATTAGTTTTCATGCAAAGTAATCCAGATTGATACAATATGCTTTGGTGCCCGAGGCGGGGGGTGGAGATGACTTTTCCAAATACATGACTGCATAGAGCTGTTCATTTTACTTGTGTAGTTAGCAGGACAGAAGTGTCCAGAATCAGGATGTTTTCGTATTTAATAAACATTGTGTACATTTGGAAGGATTTGCTTTGGATTTGGGTTTAGTATATAAACCCGTTATTGACAGTCTGAGAGGAATGATGGAAATAAATAAGTTGAGCAAGACATTGATACTTTGGCAAGAGAGACTGAACCTGGAGAGGGTGGGAGAGTCCAGCAGAAGACCTGGGCTCTGGTTCATTTTTTGGCATTCACTGTGTGCCTGTGGCTAAGTGATATCCCTTCTCTGGACCTCAGTTTCCTTATCAGTAAATGAAGATGGCCCCTACCACCTCTAACATTCTGTGACTCTCCTTATAGACCCCTTTGGTCAGATAGATTTCCTTGGTGCAATCACTCCATTTCCGACTGGACTATTAGAGAAATGGAAAGGGTTAGAAAGGATTGGAAAAGGTTAGACTTGATCTTTTAGAATAGACTTTAATTTTTGAGCAGTCTTAGGTTAAAAAACGAGCAGAAAGTACAGAGAGTTCCCATATACCTCCTTATCCCTCGCCATGTTTCCCTATTATTAGCATCTTGCATTAGTGTGGGACATTTGGTAAAACTGATGATCCAGTATGGATACATTATTATTAACTAAAGTCCGTAGTTTACATTAGGATTCATCTTTATGTTGTATATTCTATGGGTTTTGACAAATGTATAATGATATGTGTCTACCATTATAGTATCTTACAGAACAGTTTCACTGCCCTGATAGTTCTCTGTGCTCCACCTATTCATGGCTCCCTTCCCACCTCCCCCAACCCTTGGCAACCACTGATCTTTTACTGATACCACAGTTTTGCCTTTTCCAAAATATAAAGTTAAAATTACAGGGTATGTGGACTTTTCAGATTGTCTTCTTTCACTTAGCAATATGCATTTAAGCTTCTTCCATGTCTTTTCATGGCCTGATAGTGCATTTCTTTTTAGTGCTGAACAATATTTCATTGTCTGGATGTACCACAGTTTATTTATCCATTCACCTATTGAAGGATATCTGGGTTGCTTCCAGATTTTGGCAATTATGAATAAAGCCACTGTAAATATCTACATATAAATTTTTGTGATAGGGACTTCCCTGGTGGTCCAGTGGGTAACCCAATACAGGGGGCCTGGGTTCAATCCCTGATCAGGGAACTAGGTCCCACGTGCAGGTCGAAACTAAGAGCCCTCATGCCGCAGCTAAGAAGTCTGCATGCTGCAACTAAAGATCCTGCATGCTGCAACTAAGATCCACATGCCACAACTAAGACCTGGCACAGCCATAAATTAATTAATTATTTTTTTAAATTTTAAATAAAATTTAAAAATAAATAAATAAAATATTTTTAAAAATTTTGTGAATATGTAAGGTTTCAGCTTGTTTGGATAAATACCAAGGAGCATGATCACTGAATCACATGGTAAGAGTATATTTAGTTTTGCAAGAAGCTGCAAAGTGTCTTCCAAAGTGGCTGTACCATTTTGCATTCTCACCAGCAATGAATGAGAGTTCCTTTTGCTCTCCATCTTCATCAGCATTTGGTGTTGTTGATTTTAAAAGCCATTCTAATAGGTGTGTAGTGGTATCTTGTTTTAATTTGCAATTCCCTAGTGACATGTGACGTTGTATGTTTTCATATGCTTTTTGCCATCTGTGTATCTTCTCTGTCAAAGTGTCTGTTCAGCTCATTTGTACATTTTAAAATTGAGTTGTTTGTGTTTGTAGAGTTTAGACTTGATTTTAAAGCACTCTTTTGGTAATGACATGAGACAATGTCAGGGTTTAAACAAGCAGCCTGCCTGGCCTTGACTGTCTGGTTCCAGAGACACTCACTAGTGGAGTTACAGTTGCATAGTTTATACATATAATAAGTATGGGTGGTTTCCCTTTTTTTTTTTTCTTAAACGACAGAAATTTATTGTGCCACAGTTCTGGAGGCCAGAAGTTCAACATCAAGGTATCCATCAGAGTTGGTTCCTTCCACGGGCCGTATAAGCGTAGTTTAAAGACCCTTAATCCAGGAGCTGCTGACAGAGAAGGGTTGTCTGAGGGCCACAGTCCACTGAGAGAAGAGCCTTTGAAAAGGTTTCTGACCATTAGGTCCAAAGGACAAACACCACTTTAACCAAGGGATCAAAGTTGGCATCACCAGTGATGAGACAGAATGACATGGTCCTCCTGGGCTGGGCATATGCCTTCTGTGGTACTCTTGCCAGAAAACAAACAACAACAAAACAAAAACATAACCTGAATCCTGTTCTTCTAATCTCCCTCAGGAGGAGACATCAGACAAACTGAAACTAAAGGACATTCTACATAGCGACTGGCCAGTACTCTTCAAACTTGTATCCAGATCGATGGTGAAAGATAAGCAATGACACAGGAACTGTCCCACATTAAAGAGACTGAGGAGACGTCATATCTCAATAGTGTATGACCCTGGATTGGATTTTAGAACAGAAAAAGAACATCAGAGGGACAATCGGTGAAATGTGATAACGGCTGTAGATTAGTCCACAGTATTACACCCGTGTTAATATGCTGGCTTTGACTCATTGTACTGGAGTTACATACGACGTTAATATTTAGAAAAGCTGGCTGAAGGGTTATAGAAATTCCTTGTACTACTTTGGCAACATTTTTGAGAGGCTGAATTTATTTCGGTTCAGATGAAAAGTTTTAAAAATCACGGAGAGCCGGAGCGCCGGCCGGAAAGCAGCGCGGGCGGGCACTCGGGCGGGTTAGGGGCCGCGGGTGGGAGGGGTCGGGCGGCGGCTCCGCACTTCCGAGCAGCGTGCGCGCCGGGTCCGCAGCGCAGTCATGCCCCGCGCCGCGCCCCCCGCTCTCCTGCTGCCGCTGCTGGGCCTCACAGTCGCCGCCGCCGCTGCGGGTAAGCTGGCCCCTTGCCGCGCCCCCTCCTCGGCCTGGGAGCCCGGGCCCGGAGCGACCGCCTTCCCGCCGCCCGGCGGAGACTCTCCACCCCCTCCGCGGCCGAGGGCTTCAACTCCACGGGCATGTCGCGCTCCCCTGCACGCCCACCCCGCGCGCACCCGTGCGCCCTGGCGTCTGGTCATCCCCCCCCAGCACCTCCGCGTTCGGTGGGTTCCGAGAGAGCGCCCCCGGGGAGGGGGTAGCCGGGGACCCGAGAGCGCCCTTCGTCTCCCGCCGCGTCCACATCCTCGGCGCAGACCCCACTCGCGGGCAGGGGTCCCAAACGGCGCTAATTGACAGGAGAGCGGAGGGACTTCGAGCCCCAGGACGAACATAGTTTCAGGGCCATTTGGGGCTGAAAGGAGAAGTGGGGAAGTTGGCTGCGGAGATGTCCTCAGCTGGTGAGCGGCGGGGGCGGGGGCTGGGAGAAGCTGGCCCTCTTTTGCTCTCGGCGTTGTTTGACCAATTGGTTGGTGTTCAAGTTGTCCAAACAGGAAAACAGTTCAGCCAAATAACACTGAATGGAAGTGGGACGAGAACAGGCGAGGCCTGGATTCCACTTAAGTCGTGTGATTTAAAAATCTTTAAGTCCAGTCTGCTGTTGTGCAAGTGACATCTGAAAAATTACTCTTGATTAGTCAGTCATTTCCAAAATGAATCGTGAGGAAAATGGACAATTCTCTTGAATGTTTTGTGTTTTTTTAAACAAGTTTCTCTTGCAAACATGTCAAAAATGTTGATGGGGGAAACTCTGGGGAAAGACTTCCATCCAAAATCACTGATTGAACAATTCCAGGAATTAAGGAGCAAAATAAACAAGAACTAAGTGAGTACTTGCGTGGGTTTGAATAAAATGATTATGCAAGAGTTTGGCTCGTGAATTTCACTGCCCCCTGTGAATTTCACTGCCATTTTATAAATTCCTGCTGGAAGCCCGCTGACAGGCAGGAATATATTAAAGGATCTCAGTATTGGAGGCAGCAGTAGAGTAAGCATCTCAGAAGTTGCCTTTTTTTTACAGACTCAAAGCTCCTATCCTGACACCTTTTGTCGACCAGCATTTATGACCAGTTATGGCATCTGCTGCCTATGGAGGAGCAGAAACAAGAGTTTCACACTGTTGAGACTGAACACATTCGTTTTGTCCAAAACAAGGCTGGACCAGAGATTCTGTGAATCCCTCCTTATGCACGCCCTCCTTATGTTTGCCAGTAACATCTAAACGCCCATTTAAGCCACCCTCTGGGTTGCCGCGCCTTCATATGTCAGGCTCAGTAAAACAAATACTTTTCTTGTCAGATTTTTTAAAAAGTCCGTTTCTAGATTGTGTGGTATTTCTCTTCTTAAGAGAAGCTGTTTTGATCAGCAGTGGAAGACAGGCTGTTACCCACCTGGGCTCTTGGGCTCCTTAATAGAAATTGACGAGGCCAGATGAGGAATTCAGGCGAGGCTTTATTAGGGATGCTGCAGCGTGAGGGAGTGAGAACAAATAACAAGTGCCCTTGCTTGCTCCCTAAGCGGGGAGCGAGCTGATCCCCTAAGTGGGGTTGAGGGTAGGAGCAGACATGGGTGGCTGGAGAGGTTGCTTAGGTGGGCTGCCCACCCCCTTGGTGGTGCTGTGTGCAGGGATCATGCGCAGTACCCTGCCTTTGCTCCTGGCAGCTCAGAAGCGGCAGTTGGGTTTTGATCTTTTTGTATCTTGTTGCTCATAATTTGCCCCAACTGTGCATGCGTGCAGTTATTTTTAGTCTCTTATAGTTTCTTTGCATTCTGTTGCTGGAGGAGACGTTTGTCCAGGTGCAAGCATTGCAGCAAAGGGTCCCAGGTCCCAGCCTGTCTCAAAACTATCTTTGGAAAGTTTTGTTCTTTTTCCTTTTATAAGTCAAGTATGGTTAAATAGACTTTTCAAGAGCTGAAGAAGTGCCTGTCGAATAAATGATTGCTATTAATGAATCAGCTTCTCTCAGGAGGTTTGAAGGATTAATTTAGAAGGAGTATGAGCTTTGGAGTTAGGTACAGACTCTGTGGCCTTGATCGAATTGTGCAACTCATTGCACTTCAGTAAAATGGAGATAATACCCATGGGGCTGTAGTGAGCATTCAGTGAGAACTCCATGTCTAGCACCTATTCCAGACATGGTGAATCTTGGTTTTCCTTTGTTCTCTTCATACGAAGTGAAGGGTAATTATTGCAACTAGAAAATTATGTCACAAGTGCCGCTTTATGTCTGTTGATGTGTATGGTTACCGAGCACATTCCCATACATGTTGATAACACAGGGCTGAAAAACTATGTGTTTTATCATCATACTTCACAAATCTATCTAGACAAGATCAGGAATCACATTTGGCTTAGAACTAAGTAAAGAAAGAGCTTTTCAAGGTTCTCATGGAATTTGCTGAATGGCAAGGTCTTAACAGAAAAGCTCCTAGGGTGTTGCATAAAGCATAAATGTAACATTGAAATGGAAATTATTGTTCTCTGTTATTTTGGAGTTTATTAGTGTAAATGATCTTGTGTTGTTCTTATTATAGATATTATAATATCTATAATAATATCTATATAGATATAGATATTATAATATCTATAATAATATCTATAATAATATCTATAATAATATAGATATTATCTTGAAAAATCACAATGAACAAAAAATACCTGAGTAAGGTTCCATGCCATCCCTTTTAAAAAGTTCTTCTGTAACGGCACTTGTTGTACATAGTACATGATTGGTGTCTGTTTCTTGGGTCAGTGGTTTCCTGTGAGCAGCGTGAATATAAGTGAACACAAGCATGTTAGAGGAAACCCCATTCTGTGGTCACTGAATCGTTTCTCACTTTGAGTTGCCGTAGCCTACAATACTCTGCCTCCTTCCCTGACGCCACCTCTTACCGCCCTTCCTGCTATCCACTCTGTTTATCCACGATGACCTCTGGGCACTCAGCTACCTCCTGGCTCTTCTGCCCAGACCCCCCTCCCCTTCCCCAGTCCTTGGCATGGCTACCCACTCCCATATCGTTCAGAGCTCTGTTCATATGCCACCTTCTCTATCACATCCCCGTGTTTTCTCTTCTTCAGAGCACTGAATTCTCTCAGAATGAATCTCGTTTCTTCACTCTCTTCTTGCTTTTCGCTCCCCTTACCAAGGGAGCTCCATAACAGCAGAAACTTTACTATCTTGTGGATTTTTTGTTTTGTTTTGTTTTGAAAAGTGTCTCTGTACTTTATTCTAATTTATAATGAAAGGATAAAAAATTTAGATGAATGATTTAAGAAGTAGGGGGCGATAATGGGATTGCAGTTTCCTTCAAGTTATTTTTACTTCCGCCCATGAACTCATCTCATAATTGAATTCAAAGCATTAAGTCACCTTAATCTATTGATGTGACTTTTTCTGGCCCTTTGTGAATGGAGCAGTGATGTTTCAGGGGAAATTATTTCAGATTGTAAATTCTGAAATGTTAGTAAGTGTTCATTTGCCTTCCAATGAAAAAGTGAAATAGTAATTAGGTATTATTTCAGGACTTCTTTCATTGTTGAGAAGCTGTTAGAAATGTGCTTCCGTGTTGAAAATTAGTTTTGCAACAGGGTTGCTGTCCACAATTTTTTATTATACCTATCAAGTATTTAAGATTATTTTAGATTTTGAGGACAAATCTTGAGATTGCATCTATAAGAGAATAGACCAGCGTTGCCCAGTAAGAAAGGTGCAGAGAAGCACTGGCACCCTCATTCTATGAATAAAAGTCATGACAGCTTTTCTGAGAAGGGACGTGAAGGGAGAAGATGGGGGTGGACATCTTGGAAGCTAGGTTGGGTAGCGTGGGGAGGGGACTGAGTGTCAGAGTGGCTGAATTTCCTTACAATTCAGGGATATCTTTGCAGCCCAGGCCCTCCGGATTATCAGGGGCCTGGTACACCATGTCCTCCTCCATACTTAATAAAGGTAATAACCAGCGCCTCTTTCTTCCTCCTCCTCTGCCCTTGTGGAAGGTAAGTGACTGACTCATGTCTAATAGGAGAGGGGCGAAGGTCTTATTATTGGCAAGGAAAAAAAAGTACAATCTTGCCTCCTTTGTTAACATTCAGAACAAGTCTGTCCCAAGGATCACTTCCTCTTATGCTGTGCCTGGTTCTTTAAAAAAATTAATTACAAGGGAACAGAGAGTTCCATTAGAGCTGACTGGTAATGCAAAACATTCTTGTGGCTCTGCCATTTTAGTCTTTTAGCACATGATAATTTTTTTTGTTTTTTGGTTTTTGGCGGTACGCGGGCCTCTCACTGTTGTGGCCTCTCCCGCTGCGGAGCACAGGCTCCGGACGCGCAGGCTCAGCGGCCATGGCTCACGGGCCCAAGCCGCTCGGCGGCATGTGGGATCTTCCCAGACTGGGGCATGAACCCGTGTCCCCTGCATCGGCAGGCGGACTCTCAACCACTGCGCCACCAGGGAAGCCCAGCACATGATAATTTTAAGCGGAGGATCTATTTGGAAACTTTTGGAGTTAAGTACAAGCTTTCAAAATTTTCATCAGGCTCCTAAATTTCTGTACATATTAAATCAATAGAATTATAAAATTATACAATCCATGAAGAGTCATTTAGGTGCGTTATTAATAACAACCTATCTTTCAGCAGCTGTGAAGAAGCAAGAGTAACAGAAAAGCACTTTGGAGAGAGCATTGTGGGCAGGATTTTTTTTTTTTTTGACCCAAGGATGTTTCTTGAAATATACTTTCTAGAAAACATTACAGAACCCGTAATTGAAAACTTGTGGCAGTATTTTGGGGAGACAGGTTTTTCATTATAGCAAAGATACTTGGCGTTGAAAAAGACTTAGTTTAGCCTTTCTGCTTATGAAGTGCGTGAACCTCCGTAGTTCCCTCACAAGAGGTATCAGCCTCTGTTGGAACACTCTTCTCCCAAAGTAAATATATATCTCTTGAGTAGTGCTTAAAGCTTGTTTCTGGGGCACTCACTCTGACTGGTAGCATGAGAAGAAGGGTTCAGTGCTACATTAACTGGAGTTAATTGCTAATGCTGAAATGAGCCTAAGGAAGAAACAGTTGAAAGTTGGAAGGATCTGAAGTTAGCAGTTTGTTTTCTGCTTTTCTGCCTATAGCTTTTTGTTTTTATTTTTGGGTTTGGGGGCTTTTTCTTGTCTTATCACATACTGCTTATTGAATTATCCAGCAAGGGACTTTGTCAGTTATCATTATCATCACACTCATTCCCATCCCAGAGGCCTGTGTGACCTAGATAAGTACTTGGCTCTTTTCCTTCAGCTCCTTCAGATCTCTTTTTGTATAGGTCACCTTTACAGTGACGTCTTCCTTGGACACCTTTCTACAACTTCAACCCCAGCCCCCACCCTACAGTCAGGACCTGGCATCTCTTATCTGTGGTTGCTAGCCTCCAAGGTGGCCCCAAAGATTCTTGCTTCCTGGTGTTCATACTCTTCACTGAATAGGGCTGACCTGTATCCTGTATAACCAACAGGACACTGTGGAAATAATGGAGAGTGGCTCCCAAGGCTGGATTGTAAAAGACATTGCACTTCTACCTTGTTCTCATTTGAATCACTTGCTCTTAGGGAAGCCACCTGCCATGTCATAAGAACCCTTGAGCAGCCCTGTGGAGAAGTCCAGATGGTGAGGAACTGAGGCCTTCTACCCACAGCCAGCTCCTACTCACTTGGTGGCCGATCCTCCAGCCCCAGTTCACTTTTCAGATAGATGCAGCCTTGACTGAAACTTTATGAGAGGTGCCAAGCCAAAATCACCCAGCTAAGCAGCTGCTTCTGAATTCCTGATGCAGAGAAATTGTGTGAGATAATAAAGGTTTTTATTGTTTTAAGTTGCTAATTTGTTACATAGCAATAGATTGCTAATGTACTATCTAAATAAAATACCAGGGCTTCCCTGGTGGCGCAGTGGTTGAGAGTCCGCCTGCCGATGCAGGGGACACGGGTTCGTGGCCCGGTCCGGGAAGATCCCACATGCCGCGGAGCGGCTGGGCCCGTGAGCCATGGCTGCTGGGCCTGCATGTCCGGAGCCTGTGCTCCGCAACGGGAGAGGCCACAACAGTGAGAGGTCCGCGTACTGCAAATAATAATAATAATAATACCATCTAACATATTATTTTACCTATTTATCTTGCCTTCATGTATCTGCCTCAACTAGAATATAAGCTCCAGGATGGCAGGATTTTTGTTCCTTTTTATTCACTGTGGAATCCCTGGCACCTAAAACAATTTTCTCACAACAACTCCCTGAGATAGGTACTGTTATCATCCCCATTTTACAAATAGGGAAATTGGAGCACAGTTAAGTAACATACCCGAGGTCATGTAGTCAGAGCCAGACTTTTCTCCATAGCTTAATGTGCTTAATCAGAACCCTGCACTGTCCCATTTCTCTGCAGGCTATCTGTGTTATGTACAAAACTCTATCATAGTTATTATTGGGGGTACAAGTTAGGTTTAAGTTATGATCTCTGTTGTCATGCAGTTAACAGTCCAATTGGGAAAACAGGATAGGTATCAGATAACTACCATACAGAAAAGCAGGATTTGTCAGTGCACGTGAATGTGTGTTGGTCATCAAAGGATAACACAGCCCCTTTTCCAAGAATGGCTTCCTACAGTTCTTATGCATAGGGCCATGGTTTGTTCCGTATTATGCTCACCATCCAAGCCATAAGTAATCAAAATAAGGATAATTTCCTATATCAAAGGCTGACTACCCTAAGCTAGGTAGGGGTACCTAAGGGGTACCTTGTATGTAAGAGCCCTAGGAGGCCTGTTTGCTGGGATAATATCCTCAGATTTCTTATTACCCCATGTATCCTTGCAAAACATCTCTATTATTTGGGGTAACCTGAACAGGTCTTTAGTCTTTATAACCAGAAAAGGCCTCTTACATGTTGTGTAGTGCAAAGTCCTGTAGAAGTTCAGAGGAATCAGAGGTTATGGGAAGGTGAGGGTTGGACATTTCATGGAGAACTGACACATGAGTTGCTACTGATAAAAAGAATATACTTTATAGATGGTTTGGAGATCAGAGTTCATTGTAATTGTAAAGCCTAAGAGCTACAAGTATACAAAGAAATAATATAAATTTCACTTCACTTGGTGTTGATTATATTTTTGTATACTTAATAGACATGCTTTATTCCATTTAAACAGTATTTCAAGAATTATTTTTTTATATTCTTGAGTTATTTATTGTCAGTACAAAATCCTATGTATAGTTTTGACTAGAAATGATACAAGAGGGCATTTCTTAACCCGTGGTTCAAGACTTCCAGTGTTTCACTTTATAAAGGTGTTTCAGGTGTCCTTAAATGTGGTAATGGAGTCTGTTTCCATTTCCATTTGTTTTCAATTCCATAAGGCTAAAGAAAAAGCAACAAAGGGAACCAGAAGAAAATAGGAGAAGAAAAAAGAGTCAAAGTTTGCGATTCAGAGTATGTGCCCTTGTGACTTTCAATTTGAGTTTCATTCTGGAAATGATTGCTTTTCTTTTCTCTCTCACGTCTTAATACATAAAACATCTGGTAGGAGGAGTGTAGGGAGGGAGAGACCTGCTTAGTTCACCCATTCAACAAATATTTGACTCCTTACTAGGTGCCTGTCACTGTGCTTTTTATGGTGTTCCATTCTGCCTGGGATTTCTTTTTCCTTTTCCACATGGTAAACTCATTTGTCCTGCGAATTGCAGCTCAAATATTGTCTCCTTTTTGAAATGGTTCCTTACTCTACAAGTTATTACTTTTTCATCTATAGTCTTACAGCATTTAACCCCTCACACCTTTGTTATTTATATGTGTCTGACTCTCCTATCAGACTGAGCACTTCAAGTGTAGGAACAATTCCCCTTAAATCCTTTTATCCTTACCCCTTAGCACTGACCGTTGTATCTGACACGTGGGAGTTGCTCAGCAAATGATTGTTGGATGGATGATGGTAGCACTTATCGATAACTTGCTTAAAAGTGTGAAAGAGGGAATTCTGCTTCTGGCTATAGTGGAGTGGGATACTAACGCTCCCACTAAGAACAACTGGAAAATCTAAATAAAATTCCATAATAATGGTTTTTGCAGGCATCAGAGAGCTGCTAAGGCAACTCGTTGATGCGAGCCCAATATTCTGTGCACTACTTTTCCCTTTAGGAGAGTTGCCCAAATTTTAAGCAGCTAAAAGCAGAGCAGAGTTTTTGGCATTCTCATGGTGTTAAGGAGACAAAAATTTGAGTTTTTACTTGCCAAAGAGGAGGGACTTTAGCTAATATCCAGGCTTTCAGTTGGAATCCATGGATACTGGGCCTCACAAAGGCTGTAACATCCCCCTCAGGTGGACTCCACCCTTGATTGTATTAAGATAATCTTCAATACTCCAGATGCCTACCAGAATCCTTTCTAGGGGAGAATGACATCCTCTAGAGCCTCTGCAATGTTTTTAACTTTAAATATTAGATACCAGATACTGTGCAATTTTTCCTGCACAGTATCTGGTATTTGATAAAAAAAAAAAAAAACAAACAAACTACCAGGCATAATAAGAAACAGGCCAAAGCGGGGAAAATAAAAACAGACCAACAGGTGACCCAGAAATTAGAGTTTTCAAAAATGAACTTTAAAATAATCGTAATAGGGACTGCCTTGGTGGCACAGTGGTTAAGACTACACACGCTCCCAATGCAGGCGGCCCGGGCTCGATCCCTGGTCAGGCAACTAGATCCCACATGCATTCTGCAACTAAGGAGCCAGCACGCTGCAACTAAGGAGCCCATGAGCCACAACTAAGGAGCCCATGTGCCACAACTAAGGAGCCCGCCTGTGCAATCAAATAAATAATAAAATAAAAATTAAAGAAATAAAAAATAAAATAATCGTAATAAGTTTGAGAATGTTTATAAGATTGAGAATTTCACCAGAGACTCAGAATCTATAAAAATACAAACAAGCTGAAATTCTGTAACTGAAAAATAGCTGACATTATGAACTCAGTAGATGGGTTTAATAGCAGATTTGTTAAAACTGAAGAGTAGATTAGTAAACCAGAAAGAACAAGATTATGATATGGAGAGCCAAAAGTATTAAAAATAGAAAAGAGCAAAGTGAACATATTGGACATCGTGAGAAATCTAACATATATGTATTTTGAGTCCCAGAAAGGGAGGAGAAAGAAAATGGAGGAGAAGCATTATTTGAAGTGATGATGGCCAAGAACTTTCCAAAAGTGAACAGTGAAAATAAACCCACAGATTCAATAACTGCATTACATTATTACCAGGATTAAAAAAAAAATACTAGGCATACCACTGTCAAACTACTAAAAACCGAAGACGACAAAGAAAATCTTGAAAGCAGCCATCAAAGAGTAACAATCAGACTAATACCTGATTTCTCAATAGGAATGATGGAAGCCAAAACAGTAAAATTATATACATCTTCAATGAAAGATAAGCTGCCATTCTAGAATTTTGTACTTGCAAAAATTGCCTTCAAACAGGAAGGCAGTATAAAGACATTTACAGAAAATCAAGAGTTGAGGGAATTTGTAATAGACCTACCATTAAAGGGGTTTATTCAGGCAAACAGAAAATTATTACAATTAGTAATACAGAAATGTAAGAAGGAATGAAAAGCAACAGAGAAGGTAAATATGTGTTTAAAACTAAATGAACATTGACCGTGCAAAATAGTAATAACAATAACACAAAGGAAGAGAAGTTAAATTACTGTAAGATCCTAGTGCTGTCTAGGAAATGGTAAAAGTACTCATTTATTTTAGGTACTAATAAATCAAGGTTGCATGCTGTAATTTTCAGGGTACCCACTATAGAAATAAAATTAAAGAATGTGTAATTAATAAGCTAAAAGAAAAATGGAATATAACATTGTTTAATAATCCAAAAAGAAGACAACAAAGGGGGAAAAAAGAACATAAAACAGGTAGGACAAATAGAAAATGAATAGTAAGATGGTAGATATACACTCAAATACATCAATAACTATGTTAAATATTAATGGAAATACTCAAAAGACAAAGATTATCAAACTGGGTTTTTTGTTTTTTTTTTAAAGCTACTTGTTTAAAAGGATTATAACCACCTTGGAAAAGTGTTTGGCAGTATCTGTCAGAGCTGGACACATGTACACTCTATGGCCCAGCAATCTACTTCTAGAAATATACCCACAAGAAAGCATGCATATGTGCACCAAAACATGTGCAGAGGTTGTTTATAGCATCATATATTGTCATGGCCACGAACTAGAAACTACCCAGACATTCATCAACAGAATGAATAAAGTCATACAATACTATATAGCAATGAGAAAGAACCTACAGCTACATGCTACAACATAAATAAATCTCATAAAAGTAATGTTTATCAAAAGAAACCAGACACTAAAGAGTACATACTGTATGTGTTCATTACTGTAGAGTTCAAAAACTGACAGAACTAATCTGTGGTGTTAGAAGTCACACTTCCAAAGGTGTGATTACCTTTGGAAGTGAGTGGACCAAACGGGTTTGGTTAATGGTCTGTTTCTTCATCTCACCGATGATTACATGGGTATGTTCATTCTATGCAGATTCACCAAGATAGGTATGTATGATTTGCACATTGTATATTGTATTTCAGTAAAAAGTTTAATTTTTAAAAAGTATAGTCTCTCGGTATCTTCAGGGGACTGGTACCAGGACCCTCTGTGGATATCAAAATCCGAGGATGCTCAAGTACTTTATATAAAGTGGCGTAGTACAGTCGGTGCTCTGTATCCGAGGGTTCCACATCCACAGATACCGAGGGCCAAGTGTACCAGTAACGGTGTTAGAACTGGCAGCAAGGTCAATCCAGTTCTATTCCAGGGTATAAGAAAACAGCATGCTTCTAGAAGGAAAAGATGAATACACTGCAAAGGGAGTGTTTGAGGATGCTGAAGGGATGATAAATTAAGCCATTTAAGGATGTAGAGATAGGATTCATTCATTCATTTAGCAAAATATTTTGGTCCCTATTATAGTCCAAGGAGCTATCTGAGGTGTTGGGGATTCAAAAATAAGGCTCGGCCCCTATTTTCAGAGAGGTCACTGTCTCTAGTGAAGGGTGCCGAGGATGGTAGAGTTAATAAAAGCTACAATATATTGAGCACCTTCCTTGTACTAGGCGCTGTGCTGTGCAGTTTTGTTGCTTCTTAATGTTCACAACAACAGTCCAATGAGGTCGTTATCCCTTTTTGCCTGAGGAAATACAGGAAATAAGTTGTCCAAGGTCTCACCACCAAGATAAAAATACAGGTCTGTCTGACTTCAAAGTTGTGTTCCTTCTGCTACTTTCCGTGGCCATTGGATGGTGAGTTCGAAGAGAAAGAACTATGTGATGAAATTACAAGCAGAAGTTAAAATACATTACAGTGGTGGTGTCTTAGAGAAAGTGGTGTAGATAGATGGCCTGAATCTCAAAGGATGAGCAGTGGATAATGTTGATGGTCTGGAAGTGGAAACGGAGGAATAAAAGTCTTTTCTTCTGAAAAGAAGGCAGCAGAGGTGTATGGAGAAACTGAGATGGCTGAGTACTCTTTCTCAGGAAGAGGATCTAAGGGTTTGCTCCACATACAGACTTTCAACCAAGCACCTTGTTTTCAGGCCCTTCCTGAGCCTTCTTCCTACAAAATGCCTTTCCAATTCCTGAACTTTTCTAGACTTCCTTGCTATTTTAAAATTTAATTTAATTTTACTTTATTTATTTTAATTTTTATTGGAGTATAGTTGATTTACAATGTTGTTAGTTTGTTAGTTATGTTAGTTTCAGGTGTACAGCAAAGAGAATCAGTTATACATATACATATATCCACTCCTTTTTTGATTCTTTTCCCATATAGGCCATTACAGAGTATTGAGTAGAGTTCTGTGTTATACAGTAGGTCCTTATTAGTTATCTGTTTTATATATAGTAGTGTGTATATATGTCAATCCCAATCTTCCAATTTACCCCTCCCCCCCGTTACCCCCGGTAACAGTAAGTTTATTTTCTATATCTGTAACTCTATTTGTTGTGTAGATAAGTTCATTTGTACCCTTTTTTTAGATTCCACATATAAGTGATACATGATATTTTAGACTTCCTTGCTTTTTAAACATTGGAATCATACTGCAGATACATTTTTATAGTGAGATTTTTAAAAATTAATGGTTTACTGTGAGCATTTTCCCAAAGCAAAGTGCTTGTTGTTAAAACATCCCTCTCCAACTTTAAGCCACCATAATGGGAAAGTTCTAGATTCCTACCCGAGTTCAAACCAAGGTAGTCACATGTGTAAGACAAGAATTTATAAACAGCAGGAAGGAAAAAAAAAAAAAAGAACCTATATACAAAATAAATTGTATCTTGAGATGCCTACCCTCAGGCTAGTACATCTTGGATGGTTTAAATGTAGCAGTATGAGGCCAGAGAAAAACTCCTGACTCCCAAATTGAGATAATTTTAAGTAGCCCATTGTATTAATTAGGTTATTGATTCAGCTGCTATAACAATGACCTGAATTATCAGTGGCTTAACAAGATTGAAGTTTATTTTCTCTCTCTTTACAACCTGAGTGTGATATGTTGGCTTCACTTAGGATCCTTTTATCTTGTTGCTGTTATTCCTAGGCTGTTTCCATTGTTTACACAATTGATTGAAGATACCTCTACATTTTAGCCAGAGGGAAAGAGGAAATGTGGTCCAGGGAGCACACTCTTTCCTTTTAAAGGCATATTTTTGCACATTTCACTTCTGCTCACACTTCATTATCCAGAAGCCACCAGAAAACTGGGAGATAGTGTAGCTTGGTGGCCTGTAGTCTGTGCTGTATACGAAGCTGAGGTTAAGTACTGGAGACAACGAATGGGCTCGGCCATATTCTGAGCTTAGTGAGATGGAGGTTGTTGAATTTAGACTAACATAGCTGGCTGTTTGTAGTAAGCCATTCTTCTACTTGTTTATATTAAAAATGTAATTCAGGGAGTTCCCTGGCTCTAGGTCTAGTGGTTAGGATTTGGTGATTTCATTGCTGTGGTCTGGGTTCAATCCCCGGTTGAGGAACTGAGATCCCGCAAAAATAAAACCAGGTAAAAAGTGATTTTCCCTGTACAGACCTAAGAGAATATGGAAGGTTAATGCCTTAATGTTCCTTTATTCACTGGAATTCAATAACATCTTCACATCCTTTCTCCATTCTGGCCAGTGAAATCAAGGTCTTAACAGGCCTACTTTTGCTTCTAATGCTAACTAGTGAAATTCCAGAGGCAAGGCTGAAAAATACACATCTTTATAATGAATAACACCAAAAGATAGAGATGAAGGAGATGACCCTCTACAGCAAGAGAGGAAGAAGTATGGTTCTGTTTCATAAAACTAGTTCAAAGAATCTGCTTTGATGAAGTGTTAAATTAAAACGTTCATAAAAATATCAATCTTGTTTTCTTGTGCAATAGGAAAACTTATCTGAATATTCATAATCTAGCAACTTCTTTTCTTCTCTGTTCTTGAAAGTATATTTTGAACAAAAAGATCTTGTAAGACTCTTACGACTTATGAAATTGAATTGTTACTATATACTGCAAAGATAACCTTGAAAGAGAACTTGTAATTCTGATTGGTTTTCTTCCTTGATAGTTTATTGCCTTGGTTATTAGCATATGTAATATGCTATAATTTACATGTCTGAACTACTAAACACCTAAAGACTTGTAACTTTGCTCTGTCAAATCAGAAGGGAATCAGTGGCGCATTTTCCTTTTCCCATATGGTACAATGGTGAAAAAGAAATTCCTATCACGCTAGTCAATTTCTTATTTGAACAAAGACCAAGAGCCTTATGGCTAAATTAACAAGGGAAATTGCCATTCTTTTTCTTTTGTGAAAATTTAATATCTAATATCTTTATCTTTAGGAATTCATGAAATTAAAGTTATTTAATAGCGTATCTCTTTTTCCACATAGACTGCCCTTCATCCACCTGGGTTCAGTTCCAAGACAGTTGTTACATTTTTCTTCAAGAAGCCATCAAAGTAGAAAGCATAGAGGATGTCAGAAATCAGTGTACTGACCATGGTAAGGAGCTTTTTCTGTTTTGTTTTTTCACAGATCAGTAAAGAGTGTTCACTAATTTCTTTAAAAAATAGTTTTGTCGTATCTCACTTTTACCTTGGTCCTTGTAATAAATGGACAGCTTTTATTCTATAAGACACAAACAGTGGAATTGGGGTATACCCTTGAGCTGGAAGACAGTTGTTGGACCACACTGCCCAAAGCAGAGTGACAGAACCTTAGCAAGAGCAGGGTGTATTTAATGTAAGTACTCTGTGTCAGGCACTGTTCTTAAGCACATAATATACTTTAACTGGCTTTAATTATTACAGCAAACCTATCAGGTAGTAAATTATTAGCCTCCTTTTATCAAGAGAATAAAACTAGTTCAGTTATTTGTTAGAGGTCACACAGGAAATCATTGGCACAGCCAGGATTCAAACCAGGGACTGTCTGATTTTAGGACCAGCGTTCTTAATCACTCTTATTCTGCCCTGACAGTACTGTTTCAGGCATGCAGTGGGGGCAGAAGTTAGATTACATGGGACTGTGACATGAGACGGTGGTAAAGAAGCATACCGTTAAATAAAAATTTAAAAAAGGCTATGTATTTGCTACATGATATGCTCAGTATTCTCTGGGAAATATAACTTCACATTTTGAAATCTTTTAAATAAAAATGTCATTTTAGAAAAGGTGTGCTTGGGTGCTCGTTATATATTTGGCTGTTTGGCCCAAAGTGCATCCTTGTTGTTAAGCCTCTTATTGTGATACTTGTCAGCTCAAACTAAAACGATGGTGTGAATTACCATGTTTTTCCACTGAGATATCTGTGATGGTGAGATGAGAGTCCTTGATTATTTAAAGGTACTTTTTATTACTGTGTGAGATCTAAAAATCTCTTATTTCATTAAATTTTGTCTTAAGCATATTCATAACACCAGCATTTAAAAATGTGCTTTACTGGGACTTCCCTGGATGTCCAGTGGTTAAGACTCTGTGCTCCCAATGCCGGGGGCATGGGTTCCATCCCTGATTGGGGAACTAAGATCCCGCATGCCACAGGGCACGGCCAAAAAATACATAAATAAAAAATAAAAATAAAAATGCCCTTTATCTATTTTCTGACAACCCACCAATTAACATTTTGGAAGAATATCAAATTGCTTTAATTAAAATCATATTCTCTTATTATAGAAGGAATAAATGTAAGCATAGGAGTGTTAAATCCTACGAAGTGCCACGTACTACTCAGTACATATTTTCCTTACTTGCTAAATGGTGTTGAACATTGGCTCTTTGAAAACAAGACATTTCCGACATGCTAATATGGTTTCACTCCAAGGAAATGGAGTAATAGGAATTTTGCTGGTCTTCCAAGATTTTTATTTATATATATATGTATGTACGTATGTATGTATGGCTGTGTCGGGTCTCTGTTGCTGCGCGCGGGCTCTCTCTAGTTGCAGCAAGCAGGAGCCACTCTTCATTGCGGTGGCTTCTCTTGTTGTGGAGCACAGGCTCCAGGCGCGCGGGCTTCAGTAGTCGTGGCGCACGGGCTCAGTAGTTGCGGCTTGCGGGCTCTAGAGCACAGGCTCGGTAGTTGTGGCGCACGGGCTTAGTTGCTCCGCGGCATGTGGAATCTTCCCAGGACAAGGCTTGAAACCGTGTCCCCTGCATTGTCAGGTAGATTCTTAACCACTGCGCCACCAGGGAAGTCCACAAGATTTTTTTAAAGGGTGTTTCCCCAACAACTATTTTCTATCTCTTTTTTAAAAACCATTTATGTCAGGTATACTTGGACATAAACACAGATTTCAATAAACAAATTACATTGGAGGCTTAGAGCCAAGAAAAGACATGTTCCTGTACTCCTATTAGCTTGTATGAACCACAAGGTCAGATTTCGTCGTCCAGCTTTAATACTTAACTTCAGCAGTTAAGCAACTGCATACTCTACAGAGGCATAGTTAATATTTGTTGACTGACTTCCTCTACAACTAAACTGTAGTTAATTGTATTTGCTAATTTTTTTTTTAGAAAAAGAAGCAAAATGAAATTGAAAACACCCAGCAACTTTGAGGCCTAAGTTTTGATTATTTGAAGTCCATTAACTCTACTTGTTCAAGTAGAGTAGCCACTTAGGAATTTTAAATCGTTGTATATAAATTTGCTTATAAAGTTTATCTTGTGTCTAAAGAAAAATGTCTTTTTTCCCAGTTAAATATTTATAAATTCAGTTTGTCTTACTGATTTGATTTTTTTTTAATTTCTCATACATTTCTGATAATCTCATCATTTATTTGATCATCCTCTACATTTGCTTCCACTCTGGAAATATCCATTTCATTGATGAATCAGAAAATTAGCTAAAATTGGTTAATATTACCATTACTTTTTTTGGCTAGGGTGGTGTTTTGGTTTAGAACAGTAGGTGGACATGAGTTCAGTGTTTGCTATAGATGAAGAAGGAAAAGCATAAGGAGTACTAGGACATTTACATTTGGATTTATAAAATCTTCACAGGTGTACAAAATCCTATCTTAAACCTATAATTAGGGGTATAGAAAATAGGTGACTTGTTACCTTTTGGACTGCTGAGAGCTATATTTAGAAATATTCCCAGTGCTTTGTGGTAATTTACTTGATGTTACTTGTACTTATTTTGGGTACTGTTACGTTCATCTAGGAAAATAACTGTGAGAGGCTAACATTTTTCTTATTTTGCAACATTTACTTTTGATTTAGATATTTTCATTATAATAGAACAAATAAATATTTCCAGTCTTTCCTTTTTGTGATCTGTGTATGAGCTATGTCACTAACCATAAAAAGAATTAAAGACCCAAATTACATCTCAGCAGGTAGCATCACTGGTAATGCATTGTAAAAAAAAAAATTCGCTTGAGCACATGTGTTCTTCAGGGATTTATGCTATCATTTGTTAAAGAAAATTAAAGTGTGTCTTTTTTCCTGACATATTAATTTAAGTTTATACAGTATTTACTTAAATTGCAATGTTAAAAATCATTCAAGTTCCATTGGCTGACACAAGGTCAGAGAAAGGAATGAAAATCTCATCTCTGAACACCTAAGCCTAAACTCTAACCTAGTTAAATATTTCCCTTGAGGATTTTTCTAAAATGGCATTTTGGTTACATTTCACAACTAAATACAAGTAAGTATGAGGGTAAAACAGATTAAAAGTCTGTATGACATTTAACAGGACGTGATAGCAGCTAGAACTGATAAGAAAACCATAATAGAATTTTTGAAAATGGAGCTATGACTGAGAGAGAGAACCTTGCTGAATTCTAACTTTGGATTAAAGTATTAAGTATTTTAGAGGCTTCCCTGGTGGCGCAGTGGTTGAGAGTCCACCTGCTGGTGCAGGGGACGCGGGTTTGTGCCCCGGTCCGGGAGGATGCCACATGCCGCGGAGCGGCTGGGCCCGTGAGCCATGGCTGCTGGGCCTGCACGTCTGGAGCCTGTGCTCCACAACGGGAGGGGCCGTGGCAGTGAGAGGCCCGCGTACCACAAAAAAAAAAAAAAAAAAAAGTATTAAGTATTTTAAAGGTCAGTCTTATTTTTTCTTTTCTTTTAAAAGTTCTTAATTACACGATTAGTGCACAGTCGCTATACAGAAAAGCACATATGCAAATATTTTAAAAATAAAATTACCCTAAATTGTACCATCCTAAGGAAATGTAATAACTATTAACATTTTGGTGAGTATCCTTCTAGACTTCCAACCCCTCAGGCAGATATATTTTAATAAATATTTGATATATATGTATATATACATGTATATACTATATGTACATATATATTTCCATAATCTACATTTTCCCTTAAACATATTTTTCCATGGCAGTAAATATAGAATGTATATTTCCTAATAACTGTACACTATTCCTCTATATGGATATGCCGTAATTGATTTAATCCTCTAATATTGGTTATTAAATTATTTCCAGTCTTCCAGTGTTGTAAATGTGATGATCATCAATGATTGTGCCTATCTGAGCAGAGCCAACGATTGCCTTGCATACATCTTGCCAAATTGTCTCCAAAAAGGTTTTACTAATTTTTACTCCAACTAACCACTTACGAGTTCCTATTTTTCTACACCCTAAGCCGGCACTGTTTAATTGGCACGTCTGAAACTCTTATTTTCATTCTTTTACCAGTGAAACTGCATTTTTCACACACTTCTTGTGTTACATTTCCTTTCGTGAGGGTGAATTGTCTTTTTTTTTAATTGAAGTATAGTCGATGTACAATACTAAGTTACAAGTTGAACAATATAGTGATTCACAATTTTTAAAGGTTTTACTCCATCTTTGGTTACTATAAAATATTGGCTATATTCCAGTGTTGTACAATATATCCTTGTAGCTTATTTTATGCATAATAGTACCTCTTAATCCCCACCCCTATGTTGCCCCCTTCCCCCATCCCTCTCCCCACTGGTAAGCACTAGTTTGTTTTCTATACGTGTCTACTGCCTTTTTTAACAGTCTGAGACCAGTTTTTTTTTT
Source organism: Stenella coeruleoalba (assembly GCF_951394435.1). Classification (NCBI taxonomy): domain Eukaryota; kingdom Metazoa; phylum Chordata; class Mammalia; order Artiodactyla; family Delphinidae; genus Stenella; species Stenella coeruleoalba. Next base: position 56,763,671 of record NC_137151.1, on the reverse strand, counting down.
CTTCTGTTAAGGTGTTTGCCTGTTATTTTTTATTCATAACAGAGCTTTAGTCTGCCCAGTTTTTCTTCTTTAACAGTATGGTTTGTTTGGGGGGAGATTTTAGGTCCTGTAGTTTTCTTTTCCCCTGTAGTTAAATTTATTTTTTAAGCCTCTTTTAGAAGATGTGAAAGTAATTGCCTAATACAAATTTTTCTTACCACGTCATGACCTAATGGTCCTTTCTCGTCTCCATATATCTGTTAATTACCAAAAAGTTACTGATTTTAGAGTGGTGTCATAAATACAATGGCCTATTATTTAAGTTTCCTATAATTTCTCAGTGTGTTCCCTGGATCGGCAGCATCAGTGTCACCTGGGAACCGGTTAGGAATGTAAATTCTCAGGCCCCATGTTACTCCAGCTAAATCAGAAGCTCTGGGTGTAGGAGCCAACATTGTTTTAACAAGCCCTCCATGTGATTCTGGTGCACACTAAAGTTGGAGAGCCACTCATCCAAGGCAGTATTCTCAAGTTTTCGGAAGTTTTTGTTAAGTCAGGATGATTTGGGAAGAATGTAATTTAATAATAGGAAAGACTTCCTCATCTCTCCATGTAGTACCTGGATTAGTCGTAGTACCCAAAGCTTCCAAGATAACTTTAAAAATGTTTAGGATCAAACTAACACACCATTGTAAAGCAATTATACCCCAATAAAGATGTTAAAAAAAAAATGTTTAGGATCAATGACTTCTCCTTGGAAAATTAAGAAAATTTTAACTTCTAAAATTACTGAGACTGGAAAGTCATGTTTCTTAGAAACATTTTGATGTTTATTCCTCACTTAGCTGAGTACAGCTGAAAGGATGTATTTTTCCCAGGGGTTAGATGTACCTTCCCCACCAGATTTCTGGTTGCTTTTAGGCTCTGATGTCATCATTCATTCTTCACTTGCAAAAACATGCAATATCATGAGAGAAACGAACTCCATTAGCGTTTTCTCCTAAGTGTTATCCAGTTAAGACAGTGGAATGATTTTTTTTAATTTGCAAGAGAATCTTTGTTGGGTAAAGAAACAAGATTAAATATATCTGGGAAAAGTGAAGTTATTGCTAATATTTTATAGGCTGCTATGTAGCTTTTAGATTGAAAGGCTAGAAAATGTGAGACATAAAATATATGTGGCTGCTGCTCCTTACTCAAACCAGGTGAGACAGTACTAGGAAATATCAGCTATCCAATGAGAACAAGGACCAAGGACCTCCTTTATCACTTTCCCTAACCAGGACTTCCCTAAGGGCAACCACAGAGGAAAATATGGGAAGGCATAGGCTTCAGGCAGCAGGCACATGGCCAGTTAAGTGAGGCCGGTCAGAGACCGCTTGTTACTTGAACTTCACTAGGTCTTGGGACTGTTCTGGCAAGTTGCCCTGGTAGTTTTCAGCTCTCCTGAGTGTGGTCAGAGCTACTCCTCCCTATAATTGTGAACTGAGGGCAGGAGGGGCCATGACTGCTAGAGGAAGGGGCAGTGAAAAGTTGAGATGCAGGAAGTGTGTTCTACTGCTCCAGCCTTCCCATGATGTTTTCTTTCCGTGTTGTTTACGAGATTAGTTACTAACCCTAAGTGAATGAAATAAAAAGTATGATTCTGTTCAGTTTATCACATTATCATTTTACTTTTCTCATGAGTATATCGTCTCTTCAGAAATGTGCATGTCTTTTTCAAGCTTTTTTAAAAGGATGTAAAATATAATGTATTATAATAATGTGTAATTTGTATATACTTCATGTGATTTTCATTGATTTGGGGAACATGCTGATTTCTTCTCCCTAAAATAATTTCAGGAGCAGACATGATAAGCATACATAATGAAGAAGAAAACGCTTTTATACTGGATACTTTGCAAAAGCAATGGAAAGGCCCAGATGATATCCTATTAGGCATGTTTTATGACACAGATGGTAAGTGATATTTATACTTAAATTGTTTCTTACATTTTTTTCTTAATGTTAGTAAAACTGATAACTTTCTTTTAGATTCTTCAATTCTGTAGTTCGCTATTTCCTGTGGTTTCCAGGGACTGTATTTTCAGTATGCACCCATGTACCACAGCTTTGCCCTGAGCAGCTCAATGTGTGTCACATATGAAAGTTAAAGTTGATTCTTTCATCTGGATTAAAATATGGTTCTAGACTCAGTATTTCTGTAATATGGTAGGGTAATAAAAATTGGTACTAGTGTCAACAATAGGATAAAGATAGACAACTGTCAGGGTAATACTATGTAAATGTATTTACTGTCACTGTTGAAAATAGAAAGTACATAATTTTCAAAATGAAATGAAATTACTAAGGTTACCATTAACATTTTAACTATTTTCTTGACTATTTCTTCATGAAAATTATATATATATTTTAATCACAAATGGGATCTTCTTCAGAACCTTTTTGAACCAGTATCCTTTGCCTGAGTACAGGATATATTCCTCCTTCTAATTTAAATCCTACAATCAGAAGTTTAGACCAGACATATCTTAGTAACTTCCCACCTTTAAAACTAGACCCAGGAAATCCCTGGTGTCCAGTGGTTAGGACTCCATGCTTTCACTGCTGAGGGCCCGGGTTCGATCCCTGGTTAGGGAACTAAGATCCCACAAGCCATGAGGCGTGGTCAAAGAGTTAAAAAAAAATAAAGCTAGACCCTTTCTTTGACTTTCTTTTAACACATTTTATACTGTCATAATGTTAAAAATTTTCCTTAACTGACAGATGACAGCTTCAAGTGGTTTGACAAGTCAAATATGACATTTGCTAAGTGGTCAGACCAAGATGATGGCGAGGATCTAGTTGACACCTGTGCCTTTTTGCACACCAAGACAGGTGATTGGAAAAAAGGAAATTGTGAAGTTTCTTCTGTGGAAGGAACCCTTTGTAAAGCAGCTAGTAAGTATAATTGAAGGCTTTTTTCCATTCTAAGAGAGGTGGGGAAAATAGGACTGGTTTTAAAATAATTTTCTTTGTGATGTGTGCCTCAATATAAAGAGGAAGTAAGACTTCAGAAGATACTGGGTTGGTTTGCTCCCAAGACTCTTGGAAGTCAAATATGTAATCCTATTACATTTCAGAGGTAGGGCCAGATCATGTGAACCAGGCATACTTTTATTCTATCTGCTTATTCTTAGAGCTTCTAAGAAGTCAAAAATTTCTTATGTTGTTCAAAGGAATTATAATAGCCTCTTTGTGATTTGGTTAAACAGTGGAAGTGGTGAAAAATAATCATGGCTGATTCCAGAATTCTAATGTTAGTGTAAAAAGAATTTGATTCAAGGACATCTTTGATTAGGCCAAGAAAAATTGCATCATAGTTTATAATTTACTCTGGATTAAAGTATAAGTTTTCTTCTCTCACATCACAGTGCTTTCTAATGAACAAAATTATCCTGTCCCAAAATATTTTCATATTATTGTTAAACATTAGTTTTTATGTTGTAGAAAGAATTGTTTTCTCACTAAAGACATTTAAATTTCAAAATACAATTTTGGGTTGCTTGAAACAAGACAGAAACAGACATTTCCCGCATTGCATCCTTAATATTCCCCCCTTCTACTCCAACTGCAAACCAAAACTGTACATCTGCCTCCGATTATTTCCTTTCTTTACATCTGGAACTACATACAATTTTTTTTTTTTAAACTTGCCCCAGCAGGGTTTTTGACTAATCAGTCACACTTTTATGGTAGTAGCATTTGACTTCCAATATTTGTTGGATTTTTAGAAAGTTGGTTCTTTTCATATACTATGCCTCAGGGCACCATTATATAAGCCAAATTTTTAATTAAACTATAACTTCAATACATCAGAAATAGTGAGCAAGTCTGTACTACCAAGGTAAGGTCACAATTGTATACTTTTACTGTTTCTACAGACTTTCCAACCCAAATCCTCTTATTTCCCTCACTTCATCACACTGTCTTTTTCTTGAGTTCCCTTATTCTTTTTCCACCAACTGAGCTAATGAGTTTTTACCTCTCTACATCCTTTTTTAAAAAAACTGAGTTCAAAACAGATAATACAGACACATGACCAAGCAACAGAAATATGGGTAATACTAAGCTATTAAAGGGTTCGTTTTAAACTACTTTGAAAGTGTTTAGAAGCATTCTTAGAATAAGGCATACTTAAATTAATTATGATTTTCTTTTGTATTCTAGTCCCATATGAAAAGAAATATTTATCAGGTAAGTATGGTCTTTTGTTAAATTTTTCCCACAAGAAAGAATATATTAAGATTCTAGCATATTAAAGTAGTACTGAAGACCTCTTTAATTATATGACAGTGTAAAGTAGAACAACTTTTATAAGAATACAGAAACACTTGACACTTTAAATATATCTGCAAGTTATGTATGAAATGAACATTTTTTTAAAACCAAATTCTATCTCCTCATTGCTCCATTATCTGTTTTTGTGGAAAATGACTGCATCTTTTGTTAAAAAAATTTTTTCTTATAGCTGTAATTACAGTTCATGAAGAATCTGTCTTAGGGCTTACTAAATGTATTTTTTGGGAAAGGAACAGGTAATATATTTACATGGTTCCAAAAGCAAAACTATATAAGGCAAACACTGAAAACTCTGTCTCCTTCCATCCTATTCTACCTGAACCCTTATTGGGCACTAATTCAGTTTCTTCTTTAAATGTCTAGTGTTTCTTTTGCCAACATAAACAAATTAAGAGATATGACTTACTTTTTTATTCACTAAATCTCTCTCCATATCATTACCTATAGATAAATCTTCATTCTTTTTTACAACTGTATACTGTTCCATTGTATAGATACATTCAATTATTTACCAACTCCAGACCCCTACTGGGTTGTTTCCAAACATTTGCTATTATTACAGTGCTGCAAGGAATGAATCACCTTGCACAAAAACATGTTTATCTTAGATTCCCTGAAATATAACTGCCGTATTGAACGTGAATATGTAACTTTGATCAATACTGATAGTTTCAGAGAAATTGTACCATTTTGCATCCCCAAAAATAATGTGTGAATGCCAGTTATGAAATTTTTGCAAATTGTGTAGCAGTTTTTAACCTCCATATTTTTGATGTGTAATTAACTGAGGATAAAATGCACAATCTTAAATGTACACCTTGGTGGTTGCTTATGTATAAACCTGTATAACCACCACTCAAATCGAGATAGAACATTTCCATCACACCACAAAATTCCCGCATGCCCCTCCCAATAAACGCCCACCCTACCAGCATCCACCCCACAGGCAACCACTTTTGCTTTCTATCATCATAGGTTAGAGTTGTTTGCTCTTGAACTTCACATAAATGTAACTTTTTCAGTCAGAATATTTTGATTCATCAGTGCTGCACATATATATTGTACTTTTTCTATTGCTGCATACTACTTTATAAACACACCATAATTTGTCCATTCTCCTGTTTATGGATATTTGATCATTATTAGTCTGGCATGAATGTGATCGTACTATGAACATTCTCATACTCTTTTTTTTGGACCTTTGTTCTCATTTTCCTTGAAACAGCCATAGGGTAGCTAATAATGTTTAGCATTATTAGAAATAATTTTTCAAAGTGGTTGAACCATGTTAACATTCCTGCTGACAAGTTCCATTTGCTCTACGTCCATCCGATGATGGTCTTGTCAAATTTTAGCCATTCAGATGGGTATGTAGGGTGATCTTATTTTTATTTTTTTGCGGTACGCGGGCCTCTCCCGTTGCGGAGCACAGGCTCCGGACGCGCAGGCTCAGCGGCCGTGGCTCACGGGCCCAGCTGCTCCGCAGCATGTGCGATCTTCTCGGACCGGGGCACGAACCCGTGTCCCCTGCATCGGCAGGCGGACTCTCAACCACTGCGCCACCAGGGAAGTCCGAGTGATCTTATTTTAATTTCCCTGATGAAAAATGAAGTTGAGCACCTTCACACATTTATTAGCCATTTGGATATCTTCTTTTATAAAATGCCTATTCTTTTGCCCTTATTTTTTCCTTAATATCATGATTATTCAGTTTGGAGCTTGCTATGACAGAAGAGGAGGAAAGGAGTGTTTATGGGTTCACTGGGTTCATGTGTATATAGGAGAGTTAAATCCTCACTCTTCTATAAGATGAATATAACATCTAAAAAAAAATCAAGCAAAGCACCACCTCACACTCATTAAGTTGGCTATCAAAAAGAAAAAAGAAAGGGAAGAAAGGGAGAAAGAAAGGGAGAGAGAGAAAGAGAGAGAGAGAAAGGGAGGGAGGAAGGAAGGAAAGAAAAGAAAGAAAACAGAGGGACTTCCTGGTGGTCCAGTGGTTAAAACTCTGTGCTTCCACTGCAGGGGGCATGGGTTTGATCCCTGGTTGGGGAACTAAGATCTCACATGCTGCACGGTGCAGCCAAAACCAAACCAAACCAAGCCAAAAAAAAAAAAGAAAACAAAATAACGAGTGTTGACAAGAATGTGGAGACCGTGGAACCTCTGTGCACTACTGATGGGAATGTAAAATGGTGCATCCGCCGTGGAAACAGTACAGGAGCTTCCCCCAAAAATTTAGCATAGAATTACCATATGATCCAGTATATACCCAAAAGATGTGAAAACAGGGACTTGAACAGAATTTAAACAACCATGTTTATAGCAGTATTATTCTCAGTAGCCAGAAAGGTGGAACCAAATCAAGTGTCCATCTACAGATGAATGGGTAAGTAAAACATGGTATATACATAGTATGAATATTATTCAGCCTTAAAAAGGCAATTCTGACACATGCTACAACATGCATGAACCTGGAGGACACTAGGCTAAGTGAAATAAGCCAGTCACAAAAGGACGAATACTGTATGGCTCTAATTATTTGAGGTACCTGGAGTAGTCAGCCTGAGAGACAGAAGGTAGAATGGTGGTTGCCGGGGAGAGGGGGGAATGGGGACTTAATATTTAGTAACAGTTTTCAGGTTTGCAAGATGAAAGTTCTATAGTTGAATGGTTGTGACACAGCACAACAATGTAAATGTACTTAATGCTACTGAACTGCACACTTTAAAATGGTTAAGATGGTAAATTTTGTTATGCATATTTTACAATTAAAAAATTTTTTTAAATCAGAGAGCAGTATAAGCATGCATGGAGGCAAATAACAGAAGTAACAAGAGTGGCTGCTTTGAGGAATGGTAATTAAGGGTGAGTAGTAGTAGGGCAGGAAGAACACAGTATTATCATTACATACCCTGTAGAACTATGAATTTTAAGCTATGCACATGTATACTCTGGATAACATAAAATGATATATGCAAACAGGAAATATATGGTGAAACCTTCAGTGTGGATAATTTCCATTTTAGGATCTTAAAGTAGACTGGAGACCTGCAAAGTTTATTTCAAATTTTGAAGTATGGCAATTATTCAAGCTAAGAAATATAAATCTTGATAGGAATAAATGTGTGTAACTGTTTTTCTAACCAATGTGAGAAATTCTCAAAATAGTGAAATATTTATGTGATGAAACTATATTTGTGCTCCCCAAAAAGCAATGCTATCAACTTGTGTATCCTGATTTCCCATATTTTCTTTTGTCTTTTCCTTTTCAGATAACCACATTTTAATATCAGCTTTGGTGATTGCTAGCACAGTAATTTTGACAGTTTTGGGAGCAGTCGTTTGGTTCCTGTACAAAAGAAGTTTGGATTCTGGTTTCACCACAGTTTTTTCAGCTGCACCCCAATCACCTTATAATGATGACTGTGTTTTAGTAGTTGCAGAGGAAAACGAATATGATGTTCAATTCGACTAAGGTTCTGGAAATCTCAGATTAAGACATCAAATACCTTGACAGTGATTCCTATGCAAGATTTTAATATAAAACCTAACAATGAAAATCATGGTTTTTATGATTACCTAATTCCAGTAACGTTCACTATTCTCATGTTATCACTGACTGTGACAAAAATTAATCTTTAGGATTATAAGAACAAAGTTTTTTAAAAAGGAACAATCTTAGATATAATTTAATGGTTTTAACCACCTCCCCAAATGCACCTTTCACTTGAATGAAGGAAAGCTTAAAGCCTGATTTACTATTTACTAATAGTAAATCAGGTAAAAAAAAAACCAAAAAACCCAGTCTACTTGTTTTACCTCCTCCATCTTCCCTCCCAGAGTGAGTTGAATCACCTTGGTTTATAGTTGAATTAAAAAAAAAAAAAGAAAACTTCTACTTATCACTATAATTTTAGCAATCACTAGGCCTTTAGTAATTTCTATGGTCTTGCTCCTTTATCAATAAGATATGGAGAATAAACCTGACCTAAAAATAGATTCTCTATATTTAGATATCACTTATGCTGGTTACTCTGATAATTCCTCTAATATTTCCATCTTCATGATTTACATGCAGAAAATTTTACAGATTTTTAACACCCCATATGCCATGTAATTATACAGTTTCAGTACTCTTAGAACACTGTTTTGGACCACAAACAAACAGTATTTAGCACTGATCATAAATGGTCAGAATTTCAGTAAGATTTAATAAATTTTGTGAAACAAAAAAAAAATTACAGCCATACCAGGAAGGTGTAGAGGAGGCTGGCATTGCGGGTTAACGCTTGGGTCATAGTGTCCTTCAAGGATTTTTCTCCTACTGCCATATCTGTTCCTATATATCTCATGCTCCTCAAGCCTTGATGAAGTTTATCATTCAATGACATGAAACCTGTGTAAGCAATAACTGCAGAGAAAAACTAAATACTACTGTAGTGATCATGTTCAAAGTTTTCAGTATGTGTATTGTACATTTTAAGACAATGGTGAAATAATCATTTGGGGGGTAAAAAATGAAAATGGAAGAAAGCTGAAACTATGATTTCTTTAGCAACTTAAAAACACAGAATTAGAAAAGATAATGTATGTACTGCACATAAAATTGTATTTACTTTACGTAGAAACTTGGAAGTGCGAGGAAAGTAATCTCTCTCCCTAATGCATATCCCATCATCTATCATCTTATGGGAATACTTTTCATATGGATAGAGACACTATCTCTCAAGGTTGACCAGTGGCAACGAAGTCCTAGCTTGCGCCATCTGTTTCCACTGGCCACCATGAATCAGAAACATCCCTCGTCACAATTAATGGCAGTTTTCTTAATGAGACAATAACTGCAAAGTGAATAATGTGACTATGTGGTACTAAAAAATAAATTTTATACTAGGTGTTATTACAAAACAATTATGCTCTGTAAAAGCTTTGAGATTTTGTGTATTGATTGAGATGTCTATTTTATTACTGATAGAGTATTAATAGTGCTGCTAATCGTGAACATTAGACTGGAATTCCTTACTGCTTTTGCTACTCAAATTCTACCACTCCTTTAAGAACTGAGGCCAGCCATCTGTTCCTTAAAGCTTTGTAACTATCAATCACAGATCTTTACAGTATCTAATACAGTAGCCACTAGCCACATGTGGCTATTTAAATAAAGTTCATTTCCTCAATTGCACTAGCCATATTTCAAATGCTCAGATCACATGCAGTTAGGAGCTACCACGATGGGCAATGCAAATTGTAGAACATTTCCATTATCATAGAAAGTTTCAGTGGACAATGCTGCTCTAGAGTCTCCCCTTCCACTTCTACATAACTAATTTTCTTCAGTTCATTTCAATAACTTCTACCTAATAATGACAGCTCTACCAAAATGGCTGTTTTAACTGATTTAATTTTCCATGTTTGATTTTATTTTCAAACAAGTCCTTAAAGACCCCGGTAATGCAGTGCTAAATCTTAATTCTCTTTATATATCTGAACATCTGTAGTAGGCCCTTGTATCTATTTGGTGGTCAACAGATAACTGAATCATTCAAGTCTGTGTTTATTTTTAATATTAACAGTAACATTAGCATGCCTGTTTATATTCAGAATGTATAAACTGCTTTCTTCAAACATCTTGGTTCTACCCAATAATGACAATGTAATTCTTATGTTTGGCAACTATTACTACTATCATTACTTTTAGCTGCCATTTACTTTAACTACATTTTCTTAGGAATTTGCAATCTTAAATTCTTAGGAACTTGAGTAGTATATGGTCTCTATTTTGTTCAGAATTTAAAAGTGATACCAATGAAAGATTTTTCTTATTCCCTCTAATTCACATTTACAGGACATATGAAGCTAATACAACATTGAAATACTAAGTGGTACAAAGGAACTACAAGAATACTATAAAGCCCAAGCCACTGTCTGTATCTGTCATTTAGCAGTTAATATAGCAAAACCATAAATAAATTGTATGCACACCAATGGAATGTTTTCTACCATTTACTTAAAATTTTTAAATAAAAAATTCTGTGGGTTAACACACTACATTTTCATGCTGAGTTCTATTAAAAGCATAAATGTTTCAAATTCAAAGCATCCCTAAAGACCTGTAGAATAGATATTGATACTGACATCCTTAAATTTTGCATATCTGCTTTAAGGAAGGCAACGCAAAGATAACAGGCAGAAGTTGACAGGCAGAAGCTGAACAAATATTTTAGAAACAATTATATTTCATATAAAATGGGATTTAAAATAAGATTCTTGGCTATAAGGTTTGAAGGCTTCTTTGAGCACCAGTTTAAAAGGAAACATTTCAAACTATAAAGTAAATCAATCAGTATGCACTTTATTTCAAGCCGAAGTTTTACATTAAGACCAACAATCTGACTGAATGTGGGCAAACTGTTGATTCACATGTGAGAAATTACATGGTTTCTATTTGGGTTCTGAAAAAGTAGCTGGACAAAAGACTTTATTTAACCTGAAACCCACCTGCAGGCGTTTTTAAGTGTATCCTAAGGGTGTTGACAGAGAAAATATACAGTGTTATGGACATATACACAACTCAGGACCACAGTATGGTGAACAATGTTCATCTCTTCTCTAAAGGTAGTGAAAAATATTAAGTCATCAAATAAATGCTTAGAATTACCAAGGAACAGTTAAAAACGACCAGGATCCAAACAGGTTATTTATATCATATTTATCTATAAAGAAGTGACAACACTAAAAAACACATTGAAAACCAGTGTTTTAAATTCTGAATGTGGGATTTAAAAATATTTAACTTGAGACTGCAATAATATTTTTAACCAAATAGCATCTGACTGGCAATTCTGATATAATTTACAGCTGTAATATTCCTAAAAGGAATATCTACATACTATGGCCTATCAAATATAATCTGCATTTTGCACATCAATACAAAAAGTTATCCATTTGTACACTTTATATATTTTAAAAATTAGACCATTGCTAAGTGAATTTAGAATTCAAATTAAATTTGGAAATCTAATATAATGAATGCTCTTCTTAACTTTCTCCCCATTCTTTTTTTTTTTAAACACTGGAAGCAAGTGATTATGAAAATGAGACCGCAACTTAAGGCATTTTAAAAAGAAAAATAATTAGGTGCCATTTGGCAATTTATTCTAAAAGCATACTTTGTCCCACTTTTTTCACTAACGAGACTAAAACACCAACCTTTTTTCATAAATATAACTACAGTAATCACAACACAAAAAAGGGCTGTCAGCATTGCTTAGATATTTAAAACAAGGGTAACACTTTCCCCACTCATCTAAAAGAAAAATACTTTTAATTACCAGTTTATAAACATCAGATTCACTGGCCATGTTAAAAGGTCCAGCAGAATTTTAATTCAGCAACACTTGAGAATGAACATATATATACATGCATAATATGTGTGTGTATATATATATTTTTTTCCATTCTATATATATGTAGACAGTAAATGTATTCAATAGGTATTTCCCCAGAAAATTAATTCATACTTAATTGCCAGTTTTAATAAACACTGTTCACAGATCATCCATTTGTCTCATGTGAAGTTAGGCAATATCAAATGTTCTGTTATGGTCTCCATCTTCTTCAGAATCATCCTCTGAAGCTGTTGAAAGAAAACAGGATGATCAAGAATGATTTTAAGGGGGATGAGAATGGAAGTGTAAGTATGAAGCCAGAACAGCAATGACTTGTACGATAAAAACCCCAATGTAGTATATGCCAGGGTTAGGGCGGTCTGACTGTGGGTGAGGCCCGTCTACAACGCTCCCACCCCCATACTTTTTTCTTCTGTTAGTTTTTATTAAAATGAAAATGTTTAAAAATGTGATCCAAGAACATCTAAAAAGTTTCTGAGATCAATTTGTGTTCATAGTAGTTAATGAGAAATACACTAGAGAAAGAAAGAGTAAACTTAAGGCAAGTGCTCTCACACACCTGAGTAGAATCTGGCTTATTACCACTGCATGTTTGATGTATCCGATGAGAATGAAAAAAATGTACATAGAATAACAGGTTATGGGTGTTCTTGAAATTTACACCAGAGCTATGTCTATACAATGCCAAGAAAAAGCTCTAGTTAGTCAAAAAAGCTTTATATAGACACAGCCTAAGTTAATATAATTGGATTTAGTAAAAACCTTTTGTTGAGATTATTCCTATGCCTCCACATTGTCAGAAATTTATCACTCTCGCAACATGTCCGACCTCAATTTATTTTAAAGTCATTAGTGGCTCAAGAGTTTAATATAAAACTTCCACGAACGTCTTTAAGAAGGACACAGTAAGTACAAGACTATGTAACTGTCTGCATGTGAAGGAAAACGGAAGTTCACTAAACATCCTACCAGCATTTCCCCTATTATCAAGGGCAGAAAGGTTAAATGTACACTCTTCTTGTATTTAATACTGGACAATTTAAGGGCAACCAGCAAATGGAATCAACAAGAAAAAATTATGCAACACGTATAGATGAAACTTCAATCTCCATATATTTACCTTGCAGAAATTTAAAATCCACTTTAAATAAATATCAAGCATATACTTAGCTCATGAAGAGTAAATCCTATGCTTAACTTTTATGCAATATCATGGAGAAATGTTAAACTAAGAAATAAAATAGCTTTTCAGAGAATTTCTCATGTTTTCTATTGGATTAACTCTACAGAACAAAATTCAGTCAGAACCAATTTTCAGAATGTATTAATACTCTAGTACTTAGAAGTTAACTTGTAGCACCCACATCTTTCACTCTCAGTTGAGTCTGGGTATATATTTCAACTTCACCTTTTTCCTCTCATTCACAGGTTGGGAGTAGACCCTCCTATATGTTTAGAAAACTAAATTCTAAATGAGAATGTTAGTTGAAAAAAAACAAGCAATCTGGGGAAAATGTACACTGCAACAAATTACTCTCATCACATTTGACAAAGTATCAATTATAATTTACAAAAGACAGAACTAATCTTTGTACTAGCTAACATGATGGATCTGAACTAAGAAGGAATGAAGGAAAAAAAGATTTACACTAATGAAGTCCCACTTTATTATACCATTTGATTCCTTTATATACCATTTCCACACATACTAAAATTGTGAAAATGCATTACCTAGTTGTACCTCTAATCCTTTTAAAACTTAAAAAAACCTTACTTCAAAGGATGCTAAGCTTTCTCTAGAGGTAAAAATATTATGCACACTACAGGTTAACAGTCCAAGTATTTTGAAGATGAGTATAGAAGATAATCAATTGGAGAAAACATATATAAAAACACTTCAAAGAGTGTACTGGAATCTGATCATGGGATGCCAGTTGCTTTGGGTGAAAAAGCACAATAGGGTAATCTTGGATTCCCAGGAACTGTTCCAGAGCCACCAATATCTGTGCCCACCTGGTATGAAGCACCCTGGAGGTTGTAGGACTTTGAGAAGAGGGTAAGCTGTGCAGATGCCTGTAAAGATTTGGGCATTAAGTGCCTTCACATAGGAGCCCAGGCAGAAGTCCTAAAGCTGGAACGTGATCTTAAGAGATTGGAGCTGCTGGCGGAGCTGGCTGCCTATTAAAGGTCCATGAGGACCTGAACAAGGAGCAAAAAAAAAACAAAAAACTATGGCTTCTGTTAGGGACTCAGAATTAGGACTCTTTCACGATTATATTCCTAGAACTATATATAAACCCAGGGAACACCTTTTATGATCTAACAAAGCTAAAGAACAAGTAAAATTTCACACACAAAAAATCTAAAGAAGTGTGTTTTGATTAGTAGTTAAACGTTTTCTTTTAAAAAAGTGTTAACATTAAAAGTGTTAAAATTAAGGTGATTAAATATATATTTTTATTTTAAATAAAATACCGATGGTTATAACAACACCCTTCCATACATTAAAATTAATTTAATTTTTAAAAAATAGGCTCTTAAAAAACTAGTGTCAGTTGCCCAACCCATCTTTCCCAAATCAATTATTCTGGTATTATTAAGCCTATAAATGAAGCTCTAATTTGGTAGAAAGAGTATATATATACTTAGGTTTTGCTCTGTGGGTTTAATTTGCAAAAGTAAATTCAACAAGTCTGGGGAGGGGAAATTCCACCTACTTTCGAGATCTTCCATATGTGCCTGAAGAGTTCTTGCAAGGTTAATAAACTAGAAACAATGCAGAAAGAAATACAGTAGTTTAAATGTAGCAAATGGATCTAAAGAGAGAATCAGTATAAGAGATTCATTTCTACTGAAAAGTCAAACATAATTTTAAGCCTTTAAATAGGGGGTCTTTCTCCCCCCACATCAAAACTTACAAGCTTAAGGATATGATTTTTTTTAATGTCTTATATAATCATTATTACCTATGTAAAAATCATATATTAATCATGTAGAAACTGGGAGCAGATATAATATTCTATGAATACCGCTGTCTTCTTGCATTGATATAATACTTCCAAAAACTATGGAGAAAAAAATTAAACCTCTGCATTTTGGACCCAAGTGAACTTTAGTGGTCAATTAAAATAATAAATCAGTATTTTCCTGCCTAGAAGTATTACATTTGACTCCGTACTTTTAAAAAAATAAAAGTGACTTCCACTTTAATATTAACTTGTGTATACCTTTTACAAAGGCATGAATTCAACACATATTATTATATACTTTATATGGTTCGTTCACTCTGAAGAGGTAAGTTGCCTGTTTAGAAATCAAGAGCTCTTTGCTCAAATTCTGAAAGCTCTTGATAGTTCGTTCTCTTTTCTCTGAATGATAATAAATCTGTCAACTGGCTCACAGGAATAGTGTTTACATGATTACAGAAAAATGTTCTACCCATATACACTGAACTGGCTATTTGATAATTTTCAAAATATAATGGAAACATTATACCTCACCATAAACTCTACTAAATTTTCATCACCAAGAGAATATCTATATAAAAAATAGTTTGAAGGATATGTTTATGAACACATTTCAAGATAGTAGGTGTTCAGAATGCTACTGTAATGAGATATAGACTCTAGTCCCCACTACATAAAATGGGCAAGGCAGTATAAATTTCCATAACAGTACCATTTAATTAAAAATACCTAACAAACAGCTAGCTTAAGTGTTAAATTAAGGCAATAGGGTATAGACTAAATACCAAATAGTCCAGATCTTAAGTAGTTTGAAATATGGAGGCTTAAAAACTACTACACTGGTAATCTTTTACAAGATAGTAACAAATAAATTGAAGTTAATTTCCCATACTCTTTCAGTTTTTGGAGTTCAATTTCAGGTTTCTAAGTTAAAATACTGAGTCTTGTTTTTGTTTTTTAATTAAAAAGAGCATTTTCCTTAGTACTTCCAATTCTGTCCCCGTTTTTCACTGAAATATATTCCAATCACCTTCAAGAGCTAGAAAATTACTTCTTTTTCTAAAACAGCTTTATGAGAAAATAAGGTTGCTTGATAAAGAGGTAAGGCAGACAGCAATTTCTATTAAATCTACAGTACCTTTAATTTTAAGAAAGATTTTAATGTAAGAACTCCCCAAAGGAAATAGACTGTGAACATATAAAACAATCTGCTTTCCAAAGCAAACACTTGTTGCATCACATCCTCCCTTTTCCCCTGCTCCAAGGTTACTTACTCGGACACGTGTGCTTGGTTCATTCGTATTTCCCATCATATCAGAAAAGCTTTGTTCGCACAAGTGCAGTAACACAACTAGGTAGAGACCAGAGCTGATAAACTCATACTCAGCCTTCAAAAGGGAAGCAAACAAGAAAAAGAATATGGAGAATGAAAAATTAATAGACAAGAGATTGACATCCAAAGTATACTGAGAAACTAGAGAAAATGTATTCATATCCAGTCTTAGTAAGAGATACAGCATCATCCATTAAACCAAGAAATAAAAAGTCACGCTCCATAATTTCATAATTTTACTAATGCTGTAAGGTGTACAAATAGGTGTGTGAATATCCTCTTTATTTTCATACAGTCTTCTTTTATGTAATTTATATAAAAGTGGGACTTTTAACTCATTTGATGGTAGAATGAATGCTCTGGTTCTATCAAGTTATAATGCGCCTAACAGATTTTATTAATACAAATGGCTACAAATGTTTACTTAAAATTATCATTTCATCTATAGCTAAATCAATAAATTATACAATTAAAACCTAGTCACATGGGTCAAGTGTCTATTACATAATATAATTAACTTTAAGGCAACAGCAGATATAAAAATGAATAAAGATAATAGAGTAACTGTTCTTCGTATCATTCACATAGAAATTTATAGTGGGTAAAAACTGTCCTTTGGTTCAAAATTGTTGTTCTGAAGCTAAGAATACAAGTCATGAATATAGTGTTATTAAAAACCTAATCTGTCCTGTAATTTTTATACAGTGAACTACCTGTAAGTTGTACCATTTTTGGCAATTAACTCATCTGAAGTTAAGAACTATATGTTCTTAGTAACAACTTCAGCAAGTAACGGGTTATCAGATTCCACAGAGCATTCAAGAAATCTGAAATTGACTTATTAAAACTTTCTTTAAATCTTCACTTACTTTTCTTATTTTTAACTTAAAAGGAAATAAATTTATGTCCTCAAAATTTTTAAAAAATTTTTAATGCTTATCACCTTGAAAAAATTGAAGCTACTGGACAATGAGGAAATAAACTGCATTAAACTAATCATTTCAAATGAGAGTAGTTCTTGGGCCCCCAGAATCCAAGATTCACACAGAACAAAGTTAAAGCCAGGAAGCTTAATCAAGACTGTCATTGCTTTTATAATGACCCCACCTAATATTTCCTCACACTTAAATTATTTAAGATTGTGGGTCATTAAATCCTTGGAGAACCATGAAAACATTCCTGGTTGAATCGAAATGCCAAAGAACCACCTTTAAGAGACATGATGGAGCACCTAGAGAAGGAAGAATGGCAGAAGAAAACCATCCTTTGAAATCTACTCTCATTTTGAAAAGATGAAAAAAAAATTTTTTTCTTTCCATCATTCTATTTTTACATACTCTTTCCCCCGTTCTTTAAAATACCAATGCTCAGCTATCTAGAAAGACTCCTTAGGGGTTGAAGACAACTCCTTGCTGAAAACACTATTCTCTTTGGACAAGTGGCTCATTAAAGAATAAAGTAATAATTAGTATGAATAGCATCTATGCTACATCAATTGCCTTAATGGTTCATTAATTAAATCAGTGATTCTTAACCTGGATCTAAGTAATCAGCTTCAAAGGATCTGGGAATCCCTTAAATCATATACAAATATTGTGTCTTTGTATATTTTGTTAGGAGTGTGATTTTAATCAGATTTTCAAAGGGTATTCATTATTCCCACATTTTAAAAGTAAAGGGTATCCATAAAAGATCATGTTGCTTGATTCCATTTATATGAAATATCCATAATGGATAAATCCAGAGAGACAGAAGGCAGTTGGAGGTTGCCGAAGGAAGCAGGGGACAGGGAGCAACTGGCTAACGGGTACAGGATTTTCTTTAGGAGAGATGAAAGTGTCTTAGATGGCAGTGGTGGTTGCACAACATCGCAAATATACCAAAGTGTTCACTTTAAAATGATTTTTATGTTTATGTGAACTTTACCTCTATCAAAAAAAGGGGGGTGTCCACTACTCCTTTAAGTGTTTTTCAAGCATTCATGCATTCTCCCACCATCATATCTCTTTTTATAACAATTATGCTAAGCACACTTGGAGAGTACGGTTCTTGAGTCATCCTTGTAATCTCCTTTAACATCTTTTTTCCCCAGAATTTTCCTTTAGGAGGAAGAAAAGGGGGATAATATTGAACTCTTCATTCTACCTATCTAAGCATCTCAAAAAATTTTTTTAATTTAAAGCTTCAAGAAACAAAATAGTGACCAAATCATTATTAGGAGGAAAACATTTATCAATAATACCCCAAAATCTGAGAAATGAGAATATTTGAAAAAAAATTTAATAAGATCAGATTATTCATTATATGAATAGACTATAATGACACAAATACTAAAAGAAAGAGGTTTATAAACAATGTGAACTTGGAATAAAAGATTTCATAAGTTGTTCAACATAAAGTTGGAGGTAGGAATGAGGAGAGTGGAAGGAACCAGGATAGTAGAAGAACATGGGGGCAGATAGGCACATAAAAAGCTATTCCTAACATTAAAAAAAATGAAGGGAGGAAGGGAGGGACGGAGGGAGGGATGGAGGGAGGAAGGAAGGAAGAAAGAGGATGAAGATCCAGGGCTTGGTGTTTCAAAAATGTTCTAGGACTAAGAGGTATTCACAACTAAGACAGCTCTTAGCATGCCTATTTGGGGACCGACCACTTAGTAAGCCTTTATTTTCACTTTTATTTAGCAACCATATAATAAATTTTACCTTAATTTTAAACCTGTGACTTGCTTTTTTGCCTTTCACTTTCAAAAAGTTATAGGAAAGTAAAGAAAAATTATAAAATCATACCTAATGCAGTAAAAGAAAATTGTTGTTATTATTTTAATGCAGGTTTTCTGACCATGATTTAATCTTTTCTTCAAGAGTTGTCCTTTAAGCACAGAATAGACACTTACCAAGGTAAATTAGGCAAAATATACTAACTTGTTCATTTGCATGAGCTCTATGTAGTTCATGAATATCAAAATCCTCCAGGTTAAGCTGCAACTTCTCTTTACAGAGTTCACAGGTGGTTACAGCCTCTAGCGAAGAACCTGGTAAAAAATTACAAGTAAAGCTTAATTTTGCAGGGTCACCACAAAACATTTTTCCTTGTAGGTTTAAGCTTGGAATACAGAAAACTGAAAGGAAGGCAGGGAGGAAGAGATAGCAGGGAGACTGTGCTACAACCATAAACCAGTAATGTCTCCTAAAATATCAATCAGTAACACCTGATGTGCATGTCAAGTCCTAATCTGTGGTACCTAAGCCTCCACCCATTATTTGTGGTTCAGCCCACCAGATGCTCATACATTTTGATATGGGAAGCTGACAATGGAATGTTATCTGTACTTCCTACTTCCTCAAGTACTCTGGCAAGATGCCAAGAAAACATGGTATCTAAAACGACTAGTTACATATACTCAGGCTAGCATCTTTAATGTGACAACATATACTAAGACCTTCTGTGGTCTAAGAAATGTGTCTTCCCTGCAGGATAGAAGGCAAAAAAAGGGATCCACCTTTGTTCAGATAAAAACAGCCCCACTCCGCCATGAAAAGAATGAAGTCCTTATACATGCTACAACTAAGTAAAATAAGGCACAAATAAGATACAAAAAGGACAAATGTTGTATGATTCCACTTGTAAGAAATATGTAGAATAAACAAATTCACAGAGAAAGTAGATCAGAAGTTAGCAGGGGCTGGGGAGGAGGGGGAGAAGGGTGTTAGTGCTTAATGGGTATAACATTTCTGATTAGGATGACTTAAAAGTTTTGTAAATAAATAGTGGTGATGATCACAAAACATTTGGAATATACTTAATGTCACTGAATTATATACTTAGGATTGGTTAAAAAGGCAAATTTCATGCTATATCAATTTATATTTTACCACAAATAAAATTCCGTCTGTCCTATAGGCACTCAACATTTGGTTACTCCTAAGCTTCTGGCTCCAATTAAGTAAGTCTTGTCTAATTAAATAAATAGACATTTTCCCCCTTGTGTTTATTTTTAGACAGGGTTTTAAAATGAAAAAATGTACTAAAAATTAGAGCAAGTCATGTGCATAAACAAGATAAAGATTTAGATTCAATTTAACTAACATTTACTGAGTGTTTGTTATGTGCCAAAATAGATGAGAAGTTCTGGAGATTCAGGATAAGTCCATAGTATTATGACCTGATGGAGAATATAAATAATGTGAAACTTCAGAAGGCTTTCTCTTATCAGACATTTATTCTCTGATTCAGAAGCAGGAAAAAATGTGATGGTCATAAAATATGGACACTGGATATCATTAAAACAAAGTCTTTCACATCTTAGGGTTTCATTTTTCTCTTCCACGGAACAAGTGACCTACAGAAGTTGTTCAAAAAGGCCATACGCAGATGGGAGGAACCCATTTATCCCTACAGTCTTTAATCCAGGACTCTGTCCTTTACACCCCACCTCATTCAGTAGGCCCTGACTGCATTTGCCTAAACTTGTACTAGACGTATTCTATTTATCTTTGAACATCCTGTAAAGTTTTAACAGTCCATATATAGTAGCTGCCTAATAAATGTTGAAATGAATCTCTACCAGAGAATCACCTACCAGATGGGGTCTTTATGTAAATACGAGAAAGCCTTGTGGAAACTTAAAAGGAAGGTTCAGTTCTTGAGATCTTAACATTCATTTGACCATGAATACTTATTATTACCTTTAAAACCTATTTAATTGAGTACTTACTATGAGTCCAATACTGTGAGAAACTATTCATAAACATCATCTCATTTGACCATAACAACAAGCTATTACTCAATTTTATTCATGATGAAATTGAGGCTCAATCCCAGACCTACTTAAAAATGTTTAGGAATGGATGTGAGGCATCTATATTTTTAAAAACTCCAATGGTTAATATTTTGATCAGCAACCAGGGTTCAGAACCAATGTTAAAAGAGACTTACTCAAAATCCTATAGTTAAGTGTTAGAGTCAATATTCCAACCTAAGCATGTCTAACTCCAAAAATCCAATGTTCTTAGACAATATATTGTGTTATCTGTTTTCCTGCCTACATAATACTAACAATCCAATTGCAAATATAACAGAAGGTGAGTCAAGTTGTTTTTCATTTTGGTAATACCTAACATCTCTGGACCCTTGCTAAGTGTCAAGAACCATGCTGAGCACTCATTTTATCTTAATAACACCCCAGGGTGGTGACTAATAAAGCCTATGAGGCTGTCATAACACTATACAGCCAAGAAGAGGCTGCTACAGGTAAGACAGCCCTATCCCACAGGTTCGGGAGCAGGTTAGGTTACAAGAAAAGATAACCCCCTACCCCAAGGAGGCCTTTGCTAACCTTGCTGCAGGAAAAAAGTTTCCCACTAGCCTCGTAATCTCCAGTTTGAATAGGTTACTCAAACTTCTCCAACAGATTATTATAATTAATACCATCATACCTCACAACCTGTTTGCCTATGCTACCCAGCTATCATCATCAGACTGTCCTTTTCACACAATTATGTACATTTATTACTCTGGTCTAATTTCCCACCCTACTAGTCACATTCTTACCCTACGAGTAACATTTCACTAGGTCCTCTGGTACTTATAGTCTAACATTAAATTCCTCTTAACCAATCTCCTTTATGAATTATCTCTTCAACTGCAAGCCTGAACCACAGTGCCTCACAAACTGATACATACTCTTCTGCAGCCATTTTTTCCCCCACAATGCTTTGTACCTCAGGACCAAGAAATAGGGATAGATGCCCCCTCCCCACACCTATTGCTGTTTTGAAACCCTAAGTCCCTCCTCATTCATTAATGACTTTAGCACGTCTCTTCTTTACCCAGCTTATTTCCTGGCTATTTCAACATGCACATAAGACCACATTTGATTCTGACTTCCTCAACATCCCTGCTTCCAATATTACCCTTCCCCACCTAAGCCACCTACTTTATGGTCATACCCTTGACCCTGTCATTGCAGTGTACTACTGCACTACTCCTAAAATCCGTATTTTAAGCATCGTCTCCTGTGCACCTACAACTTTTCATCATTTTAGCTCACCTACTCTGGCAATTCTCTTCAATGTCACTGAGATTCAGAGACACTGACCCTACCACTTCTCGCTATCCACTTCCTAATGTCCTTACTCCCTTCCTTATTTCGTCTAATTTCTAGGCTTACCACAACTACAGCCTTATAACACCCTTAACTCCCTTCATCATACTTGCCTGGCAAAGGTCCCAACCCCATCGAACTCAAATCCTCATCTGTATCCAAGTATCTGAAAACTGCTTCTTAAAAAAATGTACATGTATCCCAATCCCACTTTTAAATCATATTCATGGCCACAGATTTTTATGGACATTAGTACTACCTGAAAACCCTGAAAGCATTTTAGAATGTTATTTTCCCCACACATGAAAATCTCTTAACCCATCCCCTCATCAGCTAAAGACCTTACTAAGAAAACAAGCAATTATATAGGAATTCAAGCACCTTCTCGCCAAAGCAACAAACTGATCAATAATCCATATCTACACTAGCTTTCTAGCGATGAAGTACCCTTTTTCCTATTAAAGGCTAACTACTCAACTTGTGCTCTGGATCCCATCTTTCCCTTCCCTTTTTTTTTTTTGCGGTACGCGGGCCTCTCACCGCGGGTACGCAGGCCTCTCCCGTTGTGGAGCACAGGCTCCGGACGCGCAGGCTCAGCGGCCATGGCTCACGGGCCCAGCCGCTTTGCGGCATGTGGAATCTTCCCGGACCAGGGCACGAACCCGTGTCCCCTGCATCGGCAGGCAGACTCTCAACCACTGCGCCACCCTCCCTTCCCTTTTCATAATTTTTTTTCTCTCCATTGTATCTCTTGTTAAAATAAAAAATGCCCTCAAATTTCTACCTCGAAACAAAAACAGAACAAAAACATGTACCATGACCCCATATAACTCTCCAATTCCTACTGTGTCTCCAATCTCCTTGACAGTAAAGCTTATTGTAAGAGGGCGTCTATGCTGCTGCTTTCTCAGTCTTACTCAGCTCAATTTAATCATAAAGACACCTCCCCACCACCTCCCCAGCACTGAAGTCACCAAGGTCATCCATGCTACCAAATCCAGCTGTCATTTCTTTGTTCCTTTTTTTTTTTTTTTAAGATGTACCTGGGCCTCTCACTGTTGTGGCCTCTCCCATTGCGGAGCACAGGCTCCGGACGCGCAGGCTCAGCGGCCGTGGCTCATGGGCCCAGCCGCTCCGCAGCATGTGGGATCTTCGTGGACCGGGGCAGGAACCCGCGTCCCCTGCATCGGCAGGCGGACTCTCAACCACTGCGCCACCAGGGAAGCCCCATTTCTTTGTTCTTATCTCTTTGTTCTGATTTCTTTGCAGTACCTGACAGGGTTGGTTACACCCTCTTAAAACATTTTCTTCTTCTGGCTTGCACAACACTACATTTTCTCAGTTTTCTTCATACCAGACTGAGGCTGCTCCTCAAATCTCCTTCTCTGTTCCCACTAAGCGTTTGGGTGCCTCAGGGCTCTGCCCTTGGGCTCATTTTTTTAATATCTGCTCTTGCTCAAGTGACCTTACTTAATCTCAAATCTTAAAATATTACGTGCTCATGATTCCTAAAACTGTTATTTTCTGTGCTAAAACCCCTGAAACATCACGCCTGTCTTGCTAACTGCCCATAACCATTTCCATATGGTTATTTAATAAATACAATATTTCTTCAAATACAATATATACAAATACAATATTTCTAAAACAGAACTACGTTTCCTCTCCCAAATTTATTCTATTCTGTCTTCTTTATTTGCAGTAAATGGCCCCACCATTTATTTAGTTGCTCAAGGCAAAAATATGAGCTTCGCTAAATGTTCTTTCTCCTTCACGCCACCACATCCAATCCACTGGCGAGTCTTATAGAATCTACCTCCAAAACATACCAGAATCCCTCATCCATTTCTACCACCACCATCACTACCTCTTGTAAAGACAGACTCCTGGTTGGTCAACACAATAGATTCCCGGTTGACCTCCCTGCTTCTACTCTTGTCCCACTAAACTCCACTCTTCACAGAGCAGCCAAAACATAAATAAGATCATTTCACTCCCCTGACCTTCAGTGGCTTCCCACGACACTTACCTAAAAATCTAAGCTTCTGACATTAACTCTCGAAGTCCTAAATGAGCTAGCCTCTGCTAATCTCTCTTACCTCAACTTATCACCCCTCTCCTTTCCCACTAATTATATTCCAGCCATGCTGGGCCTTCATTCAATTCCTCAAACACACCTAAGTCATTCCCACCTTAAAGTCTCTGTACTAGTTGTTCTGTGTGCTGGAATGCTTTTCCTTTCATTCTAGAATAGCTAGCTCCTCTTCGTTCAAGTATAAATGTCCTCACCTCAACAAGGCATTCCTTTAACACGTAATCCCACCAGGAGAGCAAGTGCCTTGTCTGTCTTGTTCTCTGTATCCCACATCTAGAACAATGCCTGGCTCCATAACAGGCACCTAATAAACAACGACTCCCTACAGTAATCTTATTGCTGCATAGCAACATTAGAGACAATAAAACTTTCTCAAGGACACATAGTTGGTAAACAGTAAGAATATTTCTTTGATTCAAAAAGATATTGCATGATGTAAGGGTTACCAACAATAACAAATTACAGTTGCATTATACATGTATGACAGTAGATTTGTTCAGTAAATGAAATATAAGAAACACTATTATACGTTAAATTTATGAAGCAAGACTAATGCTCTTCAATGCTTTTGCTTCAAAAAATGATTGATGCTTTTGATAAGAGTATAAATTTGACAATCAGTAAATTATAACCATATTTGTTAATTAAAATGCATACATACGTGCATCTCTTGAAAAAACTGTGAAAACAAAATACACAAAAGGGTAAATCTTACCAGAGTTAATTTTGGCCTGTAACCATTTTTTCATACACTCTTGGTGGACATATTGCAAACTTCCTGTGCACTTGCATGGCTCTATCAGCAAGTTAGAGGATGATGCAGCTGCCATCTGACAAATTCTACATAAATCACCTTCTTCTTCTTCAGAGTCCTCTAAAAGGAGGCTGGAAAAGAAGGTACATTTCCTAAACAGAGCTATCAAAACCATCCTGGTTGGTCATTTCCAATCATACATAATCCCAAACAATATCATGGTCTCTCTAGGTAGAAAAAAAGCAAACAACAATAATAGTAAACAGGAACTTCTAAGAAAAACTGTATCAGTAAGAATAAAAATTATAATAAATATTTTAAAGGTAAATAAGGTAGGCTATCCTATTACTTATCTTCAAATGGTTTAAGTAATTATCTTTTGTACCACAGTTTATTTTTTTAAATTTTATTTATTTTTTATACATCAGGTTCTTACTAATCTATTTTATAAGTATTAGTATATATATGTCAATCCCAGTTTCCCAATTCATCCCACCACCACCACACCCCACCCCTGCTACCAGAGTTTAAATTCCATATTTTTCACAATCAATTTGTAAGTTTCACTAAGATTTTAATTTCTGCAGTACCACAGACTACTTCAATTCCAGCAGTATAAAGATAATGTACTTATATACCCATCACTTTTGTCCCTGCAAAACTTTTTTTTTTTTAATATTTATTTGGCTGCACCAGGTCTTAGTTGCGGCACGAGGGATCTTCGTTGCAGCTTGCGGGATCTTTTAGTTGTGACATGTGGGCTCTTAGTCGCAGCATGCGGGATCTTTTAGTTGTGGCATGTGGGATCTAGTTCCCCAATGGGATTGAACCTGGGCCCCCTGCATAGGGAGCACAGTCTTAACTACTGGACCACCAGGGAAGTCCCTGTTCCCCCAAAACTTTTAAGACAAGTTTGATGAATTAAACAAATATTGACCTGTGATTTTTCAATTTACATGTTAGCAGAGCCACATATGTTTAAACTGATAAGCTTTTTGTATTAAATCATAATAAAAAAAACCAAAAGAAGAGATTTAAAAATTTTTCATTTTCCCCACCCCAGCGATGTTATTAAATCATCCTTATTTCTACAAGGGTAGGCTTTTAAAGTGTGGAGCAGTTTCCATTAACCTATGTCCTCTATTTCACAGGCCAACATGGACTGCTTAATTTAAATGCAGAATGATCACTGTAAGACAAGTAGTTTTTTAAATTAAAATCCCTATTGCCTTAGTGTACTGCTGACATGAAAAAGGTACTCAGTAAATTGATGATACAGAATGCTAAACTGTTACTGAAATATAACCTGGATTATATGGGTTCCAAATGAGTTTAGCAAAAGATGTGTGGAAAGAGGAACAGGCGTACTTTTAGGTGACTTTCATGCCTAGGATTAACCAGAGATACAACCTCAAGCATTAACATTTATGTTTTACCTTTAGATATAACTTTCTTTGGTTGGTAAGTTTTTACTTTGGGAGACTCAATTTTTTTATACTTTTATTCATTTAATTGTAAAGTATCTTATAATCCTCATTTTTAAGCAAAATATGTAATAAAGGAACACACACATATAAACTCTGTCAAAATAAGCAACAAATGCTGCTTTTTAAACTATCTTACCAGACAGGGTGGTGATGGCTTACTTAGTTTCTCTTTGGAAATCACTAAATTAATTTTTTGCCCTACTTACACTACTGCACTCAAATTAATCTAACTTTGAGCACAAGAAATATAATAGTTACTACATTACTCAGTAGACAGCTTGCAATTAGAGGGAGCCCCTGTAATAACATTAAAGCTAACACTACCAGGGCAGAGTAAATCTTTCTACAAGGAAGGAAAAAGCGCAAATTTTAAAAGAAGAGAACAGTCACATGGTAACAATTTGTCCTATATAAGGGAAAGTGGGAAGATATTAGTCAATGTTCAGTATCTCAGAAAGCATGCGAAGCTCCCTTTATTCCCCAGAGCAAGATTTGAATGTATTTCCTGTTAAAGACCATAAGACCCTAAAATGATATAACAACTATGCTCCCCCAAAATTCCATCACATGGGGCCTTTATGAACAAGAAAAAACAAAAACACCCAACGACCTTAGCTTTACGTAAGTCTTTTCTTCTTACAAGTATATTTTACATCTACTATCCTATCCCATTTTATCATAAAACTAATTTTAATAGGTGGAAAAAGTAAGTAACTACACTTACACGACAAAATAATTAAGTTGGAGTGAAAAATCTCAGATCTTTAATCTTTTTTTTTTTTTTCGGTACACGGGCTTCTCACTGTTGTGGTCTCTCCCGTTGCGGAGCACAGGCTCCGGACGCGAAGGCTCAGTGGCCATGGCTCACGGGCCCAGCCGCTCCGCGGCATGTGGGATCTTCCCGGACCAGGGCACGAACCCATGTCCCCTGCATCGGCAGGCGGACCCTCAACCACTGCGCCACCAGGGAAGCCCTTTCCCAAAGATTTTTAAGCAACTAAACTCTACAAAAGATTTCACACGAATAAAAAGATTCTAAGTCCTGAATTTAAACTGCTATCTCTGTCAAACAGTCACAATATATAAAGAATATTCAGTATACATTTGGACTTAAAAAGAAAATTTTAAAATTTGTGGAAACGATTTTAACTTATTCCAAAAAAGATCTGAAGTGAGAAATACAAATAAATGGTAAATAAATGATCTTATTTTTTTGTTATTTATTTATTTTGCTGCACTGGGTCTTAGTTGTGGCACGTGGGATCTTTAGTTGCAGCATGCAAACTCTTAGCTGTGGCATGTGGGATCTAGTTCCCTGACCAGGGATCAAACCCAGGCCCCCTGCATTGGGAGCGCAGAGTCTTGGCCACTGGACCAACAGGCAAGTCCCAATAAATGATATTATAAAGGCTGAAACATTGTCTTGATAATCCACAACGACTTGGGCTGCTTTACCAATCCCATTTAGCACTAGTCTACCTAGAAACAGGGTAAGAGATTAAGATTTTGTATATGTAAGATTTGTATATTTGTATATTAAGATTTTGTATATTTTATATATACATATATCTATATGTATCTGTAGCCAAAGCTGGTTAAAAATAACCTTTAGATTATTTCCCAATGCAATCTACACCCCCAGTGCCCACCACCAGTATTAATTCTTATCCATTTTACTTCTGAGCAAGACGCTAACATCTTACTGGATGTAAATTTTAAGGCAAGAAATTTCAGACATCACTCTTTTTTGGCGGGGGGTTCACAGGCCTCACTGCCGTGGCCTCTCCCGTTGCGGAGCACAGGCTCCAGACGCACAGGCTCAGTGGCTATGGCTCACGGGCCCAGCCGCTCCGCGGCATGTGGAATCTTCCCGGACCGGGGCACGAACCCGTGTCCCCTGCATCAGCAGGCGGACTCTCAACCACTGCGCCACCAGGGAAGCCCCAGACATCACTCTTATGAGAAACCATTTTAGAAACAAACAGTTCTTTCTCTCATCTGTTCTTCACAGGCTTAAGATAGGTATTCAAACTTACCTCTCTTTTATTTTTTGCAGTCTTTCTGGGTCTCTTGAGGGTACACTTTTAGTTTTATCATTTTTTCCATCAGATGAACTCCAACCTGAAGGAATAATATCTACAGTGATCATGACATTGTCGGTCAAATTACTTCCAAGTGCCGGGGGCACTGCAAATCGGAATAAGGAACCAGGAAGGATCCCTGTTATTCCTGTACTTCGTCCACCGTGAGCCGAATCCGATATGGAGCCACCCGTAGCAGCACTGCTTGGTGCTGCAGATGCTTGTGGTCTGCTGGCAGTAGCCCCAAGGGGATCACTCTGTGCTTCAAGGTGAACCACTTCATTTGATTCTCTTCTAAAAATATGATGAGATCTAGATGGTATATCAGAGGTAGATATCCTTGAAGATTCATCTCGTCCCTCTCGCCTCCTTCTAGAGAACAAAGGTGTGCATCTATTTCTAAGTGAGGAAGATAACCATGGTCCTGTATTTCTACCTTCAGATTCTTGGTTAAAATTTTGGGAATCTGGCTCAGAGCTATGATTTTGGCTAAGAGATGACAAACCCCATCTTCGCCGAAGAAATCGAAATCCCTGAGAAGCTTCGGATGCCCTGTTATCAGGACCATCAGAAGCTGATGCTGCATTACGAGACTGTGAAGCTGTCAAGATTCTTGGAGAAATGTAAGAATTCTCAGAACTCAGTGATCTTGTATTCAAGGAATCCTGACTAGACCTTCGTGAAAAAAAAGTAGATGACATACTAGAAGCTATACGTGACAGCAATCTCCTTGTTGTACGCCTACCTTCATTGTCAGAAGATTCTTGAAATGATCTTTGAGATGAGCCAACCCTATTTGAACTGCCTATAGTTGAGGTTTCACCTCTATTTGAAATATAAGAAAATCCAGGCTGTATACTGCTTTGGGGAGATTCTAATTCTCTTGGAGAAAAATTTGATCTTAAAGAATTTCTACCAGAGTCCCTAGAACATGGTATGGTCTGATGTTCAGAAGGCATTTGGTGATTTGTAGATGATGTATTCAATTGTAAAGTGCTCAAAGAGTTCTCTTTTGGTCTTGCTCCTTGTGAATATGAAGAAGGAACTCTGTCTTGAACATCTATTTTTGAAAGAAAGGAAAGGTAGTCAATTACATGAAAAATTTGTGCATTATTAAGGTTGTGTCTATTAACCACTAATCACTGCCAAAATTAAACACTGGATTCAAACTGAATACTGGCATATTATAACTACACAGCTTAACTATTATTACAGAAAAAATAAACATATTTATCTATCTTTCTATACCTTTGGTAAAATCCAATACTGCTGTATAAAGTCAGCATTACAAATTTTTTAAAAAAGAAATGTATTATAGCTTATGAGAGGCAAACATCAATCTACCAACTTGATGAAGTTAAAACAGTTGAATTTATTAATCAGAAATTGATATGGTAGAAGAATATCTAACATCTAAATGGATAAGGGATTTTAAATGGGCAAACAAATTCAAGGTAAATGACTCATAACAAGTAAAAGCAAAATAATAATAGAGTGTTTTGGAGATTTTTCTTACTCTGGAACAAGAACAAAAGTTATTTCACATAAATACTATCACCCTTATAATTTTACAGCAAACCATGCTAACAGTTCAAAATTTCTCCAATGTTTTATCTTTTCTTTCAAGTTAACAGCAGTGACTCTTACACCCGGTTACTCATCAGACGTAACTATGCTTTTTTTTTTTTTTCCAATACTGAGTCAGAAGAGAGCCCTGGCATCTGCGATTTTAATAGTACACTACTGATGGTTCTAATCATCAAATGGAAAGAGAAATACCAAAGCATTCCTTCATAAAGAATATTCATCCATACATCTAGTTTAACAGCTAGATTGCTACTGTGCTAATACATGGTGCCTCATGGAAGGATTAACTGTTAGGGACCAAATCAATTCTATTCTGTACATTTTTACGCCCCAAACCGAGAAGCTACCGACACTGTCTACTAAAGCTCCTCCACCCAAAGCCAAGCAAATGAAAAGATGCTTTCATTTGTCTTAAATAAAGCAACGGCTTGCCCCAACAGATTATTTAAAATAATCTAGTTAAATCTTTAAATAGAAATGTATCTTCTTCTCTGTAAATCAAATTCCACTTCTGTCTGCTATATTTCTCAACTTCAATTAGCACCTTTTATCTTCAGTTATTTAGTATTATTGTTTTATGGCATTTATTTTTTTTAAGGTGGCTCTGTCGCACAATGGACAGTGCATTGGACTTCTATTTTTTTTAAAGTTTTGGCTTATGTACACTGACAGAAACAGTGTGGGTCTTTATTCCAACTAAATGAAAATAAAGACAAATTCATGTTAAACTAAAGGAATTCTAAATTATGTCTTAAAATGATGATTTCAGGTTTTAGTTAATTCACAAGGCAAATTATATTGTAGTATACAAGAATTATCAAGTATATGTAAAACATACATTCTTAAGAGTGAAAAAATTATAGGCAGACAGAATCTGGATACTCATGTATATCTAAATATTTTATATTTACATTTTTAAAAGTAAAATGACAAATAAGGTTGAAAACATATCAAGCTATCCTGTATTCTAAATCTTTATAATATTCACTTCATTTATTCCTTTGTACTGTGATTTTAACGACATACAAAGACAAAAATGTAACATTATTAGATAAATTATGCATAACAATATAGTTTATACATACATGATGAAGTTGTGAAATCACCACTTCGGTGACTATAATCCATAAGATTACTAATGGAGGAATCTGCTCTCCTCTCTCTCATTAAGTCAGTTCCAAATGATCCAAGTACCACTGATGACGATCTGGGAACTTGACTATGCCTCCAAGAAGAATCTTAAAATAATTGAAGAAGTCTTAATTCACAGAAAGCTTTCAAGGTTTCTGATGACAACAAATCTTCAGTATTACACAGAGAGGTAATTATGGTTTATTACAGGAATCCCCAGTTACACAGTTGCAATCAAAAGCAAAACTGAGCAAAACATAAATTATTCACTAGTGAAATAATCACTTATAAAATTATCTCCTACTCAAACACATCCTTCTCTAATACTATAATCTACCCCCATCTAGGATGTCAATGTCTCACTCACTAGAACATCTGACCATACGATATATAAACATGACGTAAAATGATTACAGAACAAAAATATAAAGCTTGCCAAAGATGCAGAATTTCATGAAAAGTTGATCAAAGTGATGTCGGAGAACAGCCAAAATCAAAATCAAAGCCATCTCGAAATGAAAGAGGTTTATACTGTAGGTTATAATACTATTTTGTCAGAACTATTATTGCCACCATATTTGGTTCATTCTTATGCTAAGAAGTAATGTATCGTTGCAATTATAATCTAAACTTTGTTAGATATGATTTCATTTAAAAAGAAATTAAAAACTAAGTCTCAAAACTTTCCCCCCTCACCATTTACCTTGAAATTCTGGGTCTTCCTCTCCTAGTCCTAACAGCCTTAATAATTTCCCTTCGTTAAGGGAAACAGCCCAGGGTTAATGCTATGCCTTCACAGACCAGAGGAGAACAAAAGTATCTCTACACAACGGTATTTGTCTACAAAGTTAAGGTCAGTCTGCTCTTACCCATC
The DNA here is from genome assembly GCF_951394435.1 of Stenella coeruleoalba. Taxonomy (NCBI): domain Eukaryota; kingdom Metazoa; phylum Chordata; class Mammalia; order Artiodactyla; family Delphinidae; genus Stenella; species Stenella coeruleoalba. The sequence continues at coordinate 56,731,525 of NC_137151.1, read as the reverse complement.
ACACTACTCTTAAAATCCTTCAGATGGGCAGTGCCTTTCCCATGGCGGTCCTGCCTATCGAAATAGAAAGGAATCGCTTACACTAATTCAATTAGTAGTACATATGCATTTCAAGAATATTATTCTCCAACTGTGTCATCACAAGTTTTATCTTACCTTAAAACTATTTCAGGCATTGGCTAGTGTTTCATTTGAAGAGAAGTATAAGTGAGGAAGTACCTCTCAACAAAAGATCTTTCCAATTTGTGCAACAAATGTGTGCCTGTATCTTAGTATCTGTGAGTACAAGATACTAAGCATGGAACTTTAAGCGTAAGTCTTTCATACCAGAGTGGTAAAGTGACTTGTCCAATGTCACATAGTTAGAGGACTAGAACCATAGCTTTCTAATTCCTTGTATAGAACTCCCACTAGAATATCGCCAACTATTTTTTGTTTAACTAAAGAATTTCTACATTTTCTGAAAATATGTGTTATATAGCACAATGTTTATTATTTACAAAAAATATGCTAAGGAAACATGTATCAGTAAATCTGGCTTTCTTATTAACAATTTAAAAATTTACCTCCTATAGTAACCAGCAAAATACATGTCACTTTTACTAATTTTATTACCATATGTATCAGCTATTCTAATTAATTAAAATCTGCTAATATCCTGTTTGTGTAAGATATCTGTACCAAATTTAGAACAAAAATCCAAGATGAAGAGTTAATTTCAGTTCTAACTTAGTTAAGATTTTGGAACCTCCGCTCTATTTCTGACCCAGTCTTATGTGCAATCTACTTGCTTATTAGTACACTACATCTTGGGAAAAGGGCTTTTGTCCAAAATACATACACAGTGATTTATATTTATACAAATTTAATTATTACCTGATACTGCATTTAAACCATGTCCAACACTTCTCCCAGCTGAGGTAGATGTACAGTTTGTACAGGAAAGTTTAGGTCTTTTTGAATCATGATCCCGTTGCTGGTTTTGCGATCTTGAACGTGCTCCCTGAGTTATCTCAGACTCACTATACCATGTAGACTGAAATGGTAATGCAGATGCTGATGCTGATGTAGACTGTAAGTTAAAAAAAAGTTTTTTAAAGGAACAATAAAACACTTGCAATTTTTAAATATTAAATTTAAATATTACATTTAATCTACAGTGCTCTAATAAATTCCCAAGGACCATTCATTCCTCACAGACACAAATTTTTCTACCATGTAGGTTTTTCATAGTCTTTGTTCCCTTCTACCACTTGTCCCTTTACTTTATACTTTAATTGTACTTTGCTAGGTAACCAATCTGATTTAGATTATGTCTTCTATGTAACTGAATATAAACACTAGTCTAGGAAACACTGAAGAGTAAAAACTTTATATGTAATCATTTTGTTCTCCTGGTTTAATATTAACCTTTTGAGGAACCTTGTTTCCTCTTCTTAGATAAACACAACACCAAGAAAGGCACCAATACAGAAAGTGACTGTGAATACTCCACTATAAAAATAAGATTTTCAACTAATACAAAATGTATCTGGATCTTATGTCCATCTCAGGAATACAGTAAAACACTATAAATGGTACTAAAAAAAAAATCCTAATATACGGAATTTCTTCATCAGTGAAGGAAGAAACAGCTAAAACTACATACTGTAAAACTCTAAGCTCAAGGTTTTTTCTTTAAACATATAATTATATGTACAACAACATGAAATAACACAGAAGTTACAATGTACACACACACACACACACACGCAAACACAGAAAGAGACCAAGAAGGACGAATTTGACGCATAATCTCTGAATTGCTTGAAGACACTTACCACTAACGTAAAAGTTATTTCTAGGAAATAACTTATTCTAGGAAATAAAGGAAAAAAGACATTTATAAACCATTTTAACATGTAAGTAGATGGTAAGTAGTTCATTTTATTGAAGAATATTAAAATGAAACAACATTCTTTAAAGTGTTATATTTCTTGACAAAAGAAAAGTTAAAAATGGAATGTTATCATGGGCCATAAATTCAGTCTATATTAACCTAGTATTATAAACATAAGAGCCCAAATAATGTGCTCCATCAAAGAGTTTTAGAGTACAGATAAATAAATAGGTATAATGTAAGTAAGTACTGTAATAGGAGATATGTTGAAAGTTTTACAGAAAAAAAAAAAACTATGTCTGAGGAAAGCAGGGGAGAATTCATAGATGATTAACTATGAACTCCATAGGTGGAGTTCACTGAGTAGGCAAATGAGGAAGGAGATTATAGACAGACAACACAAAAAGATAAAAAGATGTCTCAACTATTCTGCCATGGGAATTCTTCTAAGGCATCACTACTTACTTGATCTCCGATTATCTTTTAATTATGAGAAGCATACTGCATGCATTCAGGGAACTGTATTAGTCCATGGTAACTCTACAGAATAAACTGTGCACATACATGGAAAAGCAGAAGATGCAAAGCTGAAAAAAGTAGGAATGGGCATATCAGGATTTCATCCATCCCTTGCCCATTCAATATTTTGCTAATTAAACGTAGAACTCCTCAGCTTAGCACAAACTTGGTCTCACAAGCCTTTCACACCAAGCTGTCCACAGAGCCCCCAATCAATGAACTGGAATAGCACATGAGACGAAATTCATGAGATATTTCAAAATGAAATCATTTTATGTGCCATTGTCAAGGTATCAGGGACTTAATCCTGCAGGCCAGTGGTTCTAAGACCTTTGAATATCAAAGACCAAAAATTAAAAAAAACTGGTTTGATTTAAAATTTAGGAAGAACTGCCACTTTTGACAGGTAAGGAAAACGAGAATAGCGAATACCACCTAACCCCATTCCCCAATCTTTTAAAAAGGGCATTTTATATGCTCCTAAAACAAGAACATAACAGAATAAAACAGACTTGTAAGGTGAATAAATTTTACTTGTACAAAATTCCTAACTTGTCCTTATTTTTCTCATTTTGCATGGACTGGACAAATTGTTATTGAATAGCACCTCCACAAATAAGACTTTAGGAGCTACTGAAGGAGGTAATACCATCAGATCAACTACTTACAAAGATCTTTAGAGCATTGTGGAAGGTTAAAAGAGTGGTATGGACAAAAAGTGGGCAAATCAGGAAGTCACTGGACTAGCAAGAAATGCTAGTAATTCCCATTACTTTCGTTTGTTGGGACGAAAGTAATGGGAATAGAGAGCCATTATAAAAGATAAAAATTCATCAAATTTAGAGACAACGTGAGAAATGAACAAAAAGTCTATAAAGTCACTCCACAGTTTTCTGGCACTGGCCACTGGTGAGATAAAGACACACTCACTGTTCGGCAATTTTCATGACTCACAACTCTAAAAGGTAACCTATATGTCATCCCAGAGACAAAAATACTCAGTATAGGAGAGGAGAAATAAAGTCTGACCAATTTTTCTGCTGGCTTAAATTCAAAGTCAAACTTTTCCCTGGTTCCTACCAATTCAATTTTGTCCACTGTTCAAATATTCTCAGTGTGAAGTAATTAGCTTTTTTCCCCCTCTGAATTCTTTTAACAATTAAATAAAGGATGGGGTTCATTTATACACTATCTTATCTCTTTTGCTATCTAAAACTACTGGTGGCCAAACGAAATCAGGAAGAGTCTGTCTCCAAAGTATACTTAAGTATACTGCCTTGCAGACACCAGATGCTTAAAAAAGTACTTTTGGGGTTGTTTGCACTTAGTTGTTATGAATAATGCTACTATGAACGTCTGTGTTCAAGTTTTGCGTAGACATGTTTCTAATTTTCTTGGGTGTAACTAATGGGTCATATAATACCTCGAAGTTTGACTTTTAGAATAATTAATAAACTGTTTTCCAAAGTGGCTGTACCAGTTTAAAACCCCACAAGCAATTTATGAGGGTCCAAATTTCTCCACAACCTTGTCACCTCTTGTTATTGTCTCACTTTTTAATTTTATTTTAGCCATTCTAGTGGGTATGAAGTGGTGTCTCATTATAGTGTACATTTGCATTTCCTAATGGCTGATGTTGAGCATCTATTTATGCGTTCATTTGCCATTTGTACATCTTTGGACACATGTCTATTCAGGTCCTTCGCCCATTTTAAGCTGGGTTTTTTTTTATTGTTAGGATGTAAGAGTTCTTTACATAGTCTGGTTACAAGTTCCTTGTCAGATAGCATATCATTTACAAATATTTTCTCCCATTCTGTAAGTTGTCTTTTCACTCTCTTCATGGTATCACTTGACTCACTAGTTTTTTAATTAGTTAAGTCCAATTAATCTTTTTGCATTCATTACCTCCAGACTAAGAACATTCATATGAAAATAAGAAGTGGATAGAATTATTAAATATCCATTCAAGTTCCATGGAGTTCTCTCTCATTTTCACTAAATTTCCAGTCTCTACCCCAAATAAGTAACAGATTTGGCTCCTGTAATAAACAATTTTTATGGGTTACTCTCAAAAGGCTATCTGTGATTAGAAAGGAAAATTGTATGGTATGTGCAGGGGGCTGTCTAGCCCAACCAAAGTAGCTGAATACTACTTTGTGTATCTGAGAAATCATATTAAACAGTTTGAAAACTTGATGGAAGGGAAGTTTACAAACATTCTGTAACTACTAGCAGGCATCCAATTTTCATTTTATTTACTTACTTATTTTTATCTTCATGATACTTATTTAGGTTGCCCTTCCAACAAGAGGTTTTTGGGAAGGACAGTCAATGAAATCATTATTTATTTACCATTAGTATTGTATAAGTCAGTATTTGCATTCAGAAAATAATTACTTCTAAAAAAGGCTAAAAAATATTCCCAATGCAAATGCCCTTAAAACAGTACAGCAAAAAAGAACCTTAATGAGAAAATATTTGTAAATCATATACCTAATTAGGAACTTGTAACTAGAATATATAAAAGAGTAAGAATCAAGAGTAAGCTTTCAAAACAGAAAACACCAAGCCCACATGGGTTCACTGGAGAATTCAATCAAACATTTAAGGAAGAAGTTATACTAATTCTCTACAATCTCTTTCAGAGGAAAGCAGCAGAGAAAATACTTCCTAACTCATTCTATGATATGATGAGGCCAGCACTACCTTAATTCCAAAACCAGACAAAGACATAAGGAAAGAAATCTATAGAGCATTCTCTCTCATGAACACAGCTGCAAAAATCCTGAACAAAATATGAGCAAATCAGGAAGTCCCTGACAGTATAGTGGTTAGGACCTGGTGCTTCCACTGCTGTGGCCTGGGTTTAATCCCTGGTCAGGGTAGTAAGATCCTGCAAGCCGTGTGATGCAGCAAGAAAAAAAAAATTAGCAAACTGAATCCAAAAAAGTACAAAATCCAATACCCCTTTATGATTAAAAACTCTCAGCAAACTAGAAATAGAGGGTAGCTTCCTCAACTTGATAAAGAATGCAAAGAATGCACAGTTAACATTATATTTAATGGAGAGAAACTCAAAAGCCTTCACACCAAGATCAGGTACAAGGCAAGGATGTCCTTTCTCACTTTTTTTAAAAACTGACATATATTGATATATAACATTATATCAGTTTCTAGTGCACAAGGTAATTATATAGACACACATATATAATGACCACTACAATAATTCTACTTAACATTCCCCACTACATAGTATAATTTTTTCCTTGTGATGAGAACTTTTAATATCTACTCTCTTAGCAACTTTCAAATACACAATACAGTATTATTAATTACAGTCACCATTCTGTACACTACATCCCCATGATTTATTTTATAACCGGAAGTTTGTACCTTTTGACCACCTTCACCCATTCTATACTCTGCTTTGGGTAGTACAGATATTTTAAGAATATTAATTCTTCCAATCCATGAGCATGGAATATCTTTCCACTTATTTGTGTCTTCTTCGATTTCTTTCATCAATGTCTTATAGCTTTCAGTGTAGAGGTCTTTTACTTCCTTGGCTGAATTTATTCCTAGGTATTTTATTCTTTTTGATGCAACTGTAAATTGGATTGTTTTCTTAATTTCTCTGACACAATAGATTTTTGTGTATTGATTTTATATCTTGCAGCTTCACCAAATTCATTTATTAGTTGTTTTTTGATGGGACCTTTAGATTTTTCTATATATAGTATCATATCATCTGCAAATACTGATAGTTTTACTTCCTCCTTTCCAATTTGGATTCCTTTTATTCCTTTTCCTTATCTGATTGCCCTGGCTAGGACTTCCAATACTATACTGAATAAAAGTGGCAAGAGTGGGCATCCTTATCTCATCTTGCTCCTGATCTCAGAGGAAAAGTTTTCCACATTTCTCCAGTTAGTATGATGTTAGCTTTGGGCTTGTCATATATGGCCTTTATTACAATGAGATACGTTCCCTTGACACCCATTTTGTTGAGTTTTTATCATAAATGAATGCTGAATTTTGTTCAATACTTTTTCTGCATCTATTTGAGATGATATGATTTTTAGCCTTCATTTAGTTAATGTAGTGTACCATGTTAATTAATACGCAGATGTTGAACCATCATTCTTGCAAGCCAGGGATAAAATCTCCCTTGACCATGGTATACGATCCTTTTAAATTATTGCTGAATTCAGTTTGCTAATATTCTGTAGAGGAGTTTTGCATTTATGTTCATCATGGATACTAGCCTTTAATTTTCTTCTCTTGTAGTGTCCTTGGCTAGTGTTGATATCAGGGTAATGCTGGCCTCATAAAATGAGTTAAGGAGTGTTACCCCTCTTCTGTTTTTTGGAAGAGTTTGAGAAAGACTGGTATTAATTCTTCTTTAAATGTTTGGTAGAATTAATAAGTGTTCTGATCCCAGACTTTTTTTGTTGGGAGGCTTTTGATTACTAATTAAATCTCCTTACTCATTACTGGTCTGCTCAGATTTCCTAATTCTTCATGATTCAATCTTCATAGGTTTTGTGTTTCTAGGAATTTATCCATTTCTTAAAGGTTGTCCAATCTTTTGGTGTATAACTGTTCATAGTAGTCCCTTATGCTACTTTTTATTTTTGTGGTATCATTTGTAACATCTCCTCTTTCATTTTTGGTTTTATTTATTTGAGTCTTTTTTTTTCTTGGTGAGTCTAGCTAAAGATATGTCTATTTTGTTTATCTTTTCAAAAAGCCATCTCTTATTACACTTATTCTTTTGTCTTTTTAGTCTCTATTTCATTTATTTATGTTCTGATCTTTGTTATTTTCACTTCACCACTCTTTTTTTCAACACTGTACTGGAAGTTCTAGCTAATGCAATAAGGCAAGAAAATAAAGTAAAAGGTATACAGATTGGGAAGAAAGACCTTACTTGCAGATGACATGATTATACAGAAAATCTGAAAGAAAAACTCCTGGAACTAACTAATAATTATAGAAAGGTTTCAGGATACAAGGTTAATATACAAAAGTCAATTGTTTTACTACATATCAGCAATGAAAAAGTAGAATTTGAATTTGAAACTAAAAACTCTTACAATTCAATAATAAAATGGCAAATAAACTGATTTAAAAATGAGCAAAAGATCTGAATAGACATTTCTCCAAAAATATAAAAATAGCTAATCAGCACATGAAAAAATGCTCAACATCCTGAGTCACCAAGGAAATCCAAATCAAAACTACAAGACACTACACTTCACACCCACGACAGGATGGCCAGAATCAAAATGTAAGATTAAGTACAGGAAAGGATGAAGAGATCAGAACTTTCATGTATAACTTCTGTGGGAATATAAAATGGCCCAACGGGTTTGGAAAACAGTGTAGCAGTTCCTCAAAAAACTGAACATAGAGTTATTGTATGTATGATTCAGCAAATTTACTCTTAGGTATATACCCAAGATAACTGAAAACATTAGTCCACAGAGAGACTTGCACATGAATGCTTACAGCAGCATTATTCGTAATAGCCAAAAGGTGAAAACATCCCAAATGTCCATCAGTGGTTGAATGAATTAACAAAATGTAGTACATCCATACAATAGAATATTATTCATCCATAAAAAGAAATGAAATACGGATACTGCTATCATCATGTAGATGAACTTTAAACAAACATGCTATGTAAGACAAGCTAGTAATAAAAGACCATACAGAATGTTTCTACTCATGTATATGAAAGTTCCAAATAAGGAAATCTACAGAGACAGAAAGTAGATTAATGGCTGCTTATTGCTCAGGGGGAGAGGAGGGAGACAGTTTAGTGACAGCTAAAAGATCTGGGATATTCTCTTGAGGTAATGAAAGATTCTGAAGTTGACTATGGCAATGGTTTGCACAATTCTGTGAATATACTAAAAATCACTGAATTGTACACTTTAAATGGGCAAGTCATATGTTATATGATTTATAACTCGATAAAGCTATTATAAAAAAATAATCTTAACAATTGCTGCAAATGCAACCAATGTTATCCACTGGACAACGCTTAATCAAGAGAAATCATATAACGCACAGTAATGGAAGCAAGTCCAGAATAAAATGCTCTTCCTTGTCTCCTCATTTCCATGAATCAATGCCTTGACTGTGATGACTGACAATTCCTGCTTAAAAATTTTCCAGACCATAAGCAACAACTTAAAACTTTGACCTCTTCTTTATTTTAAATATTCACATGCTGGAGAGTATCCATATCCAGGCTAATGCAGAAGTCTTACATTCTAGTTTCTATTCAGAATGAGCAGTCTTCTCAATTATCACAAAAAAGACAGCTGATCTTAAGAATGTATGGATTCATGATGCCCAACTTTATGAGAAATCTAGGTAAGAAACCTTATGTTTACACAAAATGGAATGACTAGGAGTTCATTTATCCCTCAAAATATCCTAGGATTAATATCTGGATCAAGACAGACTACAAGAATGTTAATATTTAGATCACTCTGTTGTCCCTTTACAGAACTGTTTTCACTGACCTGTAGTTTGACATCATGTCCTTTGCATATACTGTTTACCAAGAAATAGTTTCACTAAACTAGGTATATACTTATAGTATGAATACTGCCCTGAAGACACTGTCTTCTATATCATTCACTGTCCCCGCTTTCAGACTAAACTGCCAAGCACTGCTTCCTTTTCCTTATGAACAAAACACCTTATAGACCTGGTTGTGTTTCCCTGTGATCTCCTGCCACCCACACAAGGGCCGAAGTTTAACTTTAGAATACTGCCAAGGGCTTACAAATGCATACCAATGTTATAAACAACCTTAACTCACTCTCAATATTTTATTTGTATTTTCCTGATTTTCATTTTCTTGTCCAATTGTGTGTGCGTGTGTGTGTGCGTGTGCGTGTGCGTGTGTGTGTGTGTGTGTGTGTGTGTGTGTGTGTGTATGTATATATGTATGTATTTCCCTGGAAACTACCTTTGTAGCAGATAAACAAACCAAAATGAGCAGAAAAAAGGTTAATGACCATTGGTTATTTTAATTCTTGAAAATATATACTTTGCAAAATACGCAATAGTACTGAGTTCTGTAACTTAATATACAAACTAGAAAAAGATGTAAAAAACTGTAAAAAACACCTAGAGGGCTTCCCTGGTGGCGCAGTAGTGGGAGTCCACCTGAGGATGCAGGGGACACGGGTTCGTGCCCCAGTCTGGGAGGATCCTGCGTGCCGTGGAGTGGCTGGGCCCATGAGCCATGGCCGCTGGGCCTGCGCATCCGGAGCCTGTGCTCCGCACCGGGAGGGGCCACAACAGTGAGAGGTCCGCGTACCGCAAAAAAATAAATAAATAAATAAAATAAAATAAAACAACACCTAGAACCTCCATAAAAAGCCTATTTTATTATTTCATATTAAAAGTAATCAATCTCTCCACAAAGCAAGAAGTGGGATTAGGGGTTGCTTAAATTAAGTTACAGAAAAATATATAAAAGTAACAAAAATAATTACATATTCACAGAATACTCCCAAATTTTCACTTTTAACAATATGAATTACATAAATTTTCTTTCCAAAAATATCTAAAATTCTATTTACTGTTACCAAAGAGATTAAGGTGATCACAGTTTTCTACCATTCAAATTGTAACAAAAATTTAAAGATAGAGTAACAGAAATATCAGCAAGATTAACAGCAGAGGCAGCCCAGCTTACAAATGGCCAAGAACCAAAAGACATTTAGAAAATCAATTGTTTGGAACTTAGAACCTATATTTGCCAAAGACACAATGCTATCCAGAAGTCTTAGATTCTTCAGCTCAGGCACACTGTATACTAATCCTGGAACTGGGAGAAACCACTTATCTTTCCAGATTTCAGATCTTTATTTATGAAATGACACAAGCATCTGTCCTATTTAACTGAGATTAAAAATTAAAAATTTGCTGCAAAATGTCAAGCACTGTATAAATAAGGTGTTTTCTTATCATCTGATCCATAATGTAAATGAGATTGAACTACTATGCCCTGTTGTGACCCTCCTTTCTCAAGGTTCACTAAGTGTAATAAAGAAGGGGAGGGACTTCCCTGGTGGCACAGTAGTTACGAATCCACCTGCCAATGCAGGAGACAAGGGTTCAATCCCTGGTCCGGGAAGATCCCATATGCCACAGAGCAACTAAGCCTGTGTGCCACAACTACTGAGGCTGCGCTCTAGAGCCTGCAAGCCACAACTACTGAGCCCACATGCCACAACTACTGCAGCCCGCGTACCTACAGCCTGTGCTCCACAACAAAGAGAAGCCACCACAATGAGAAGCCCACACACCGCAACAAGGAGTAGCCCCCACTGGCCGCAATTAGAGAAAGCCCGCGCACAGCAATGAAGACCCAACGCAGCCAATAAATAAATAAATAATTTTTAAAAAAAGGGGGGAGGAAGAGTGTTGTGTCCCAGATGGTTTTGAGTCAGAAAATATCAGCAATTAACCAAAAAAGTTCCCTTTGATATTCAAAGGTCTCTTTCATTCATTAAGTACACATCTTGCTGAATAATCTTAAGAATATTAAATAAAACTAAATGTGTGATATATAATTTAAATATTCTGATAACATATTATACTATCCCCTAAGGATATTAATTATCTCTTTAAACCAATGCAAAGCCAGGAAATGATAACAACAGCAGTCACAATGATAATTATAACCTGTAACATCTGCACTCTTACTAGGGTCCAGGCACTGTTGTTCTAAGTGCTTTACATGTATTATTTCTTCCAATTAATTTTAACAGTAACTATGTGAGAAAATTACCATTGTCACCATTTCACAGAAGAGGAAACAGAAAAGTACTTTCCTCAAGAACACAGGAATTTCAGTTCCTAAATCAAAACTAAAAGAGCAAAGCAGCCTACAAATAGTTGACAAGATTGGAAATATTCCTATAACCCATTAAAGAAAGAAAGAAAAAGATCGGAAGCTACTTAAAATAACTGAAAAACATTAAGGAAAACACCAAAATTTATAAAACTGATTAATCTTACTAAGAACCAATAAAACATTTAAAATTTTTTTTCATGTTTGCATTTGTTTAACTTCCACAATGAAAAATTAGACTTTCAGAATAATCTATGACATTAAGAACTGGAAGAAAAAGTCTGAAAATATTACTTTAAAGTGAATGGCAATAAGTTTTCTAAATATATTCAAGACTTCTGGTCTCGTTTCAGAGTCTGTGTTCCTCACTAATTAGCTATACGAAAAATTAGACAAAGATCAGTAGACAAAATTTTATTAATATAGGAAAAAACCCCAATTGTGTGCTCTTAACAAGTCACAATCATTTAACCTACAACATTTCTGTAGAATGGAAAATATGTGATTCTGCACCTCTGGCAAGCATACTCTTGCCTAGCAACAGAGTAAAAAAAATACATTATCAAACAACATTTAAAATAAGTCCAAGTAAACAGTACACATAATGTCAGCAGGCTGGCAGTAGATATAGGCATTTTAGAGAAATTATTTTATTTCATTTGTGCTTCTCTGAGTATTTTATAAAATGCTTATTACTACGCAGAAGAACTTTCAAATGACTTTATCATATAGTACATTGCATGATATATAAATATATAAACATTACTTAAGACTTAAACAGACATTTTCACTAAAGGATTCTCTTAGAGTCAGTTACCGAAACATCAGACTTTTGGCAAATGTCGTGCGATTTAATGAGGTGTTCAGCCAATAATGCGATAAACTTAACATTTGAAAGATGAGCAAGATAAACTGTGTTAAAGCTACAAACCATGCCTCTGAGATTTACAGTTTTATACTACAACCATTGTTATAACAATAATAAGCTATTTCAAAAACCAAAGTGTTATTGGTCCTAAGGAAAATTAGCTACATAAAAGGAACTTAGATTGCTTTATGTAGATTATGAATCAATGCAAACTCATTACTAACTGTAAAAATAAAACCCCATAATTCATGTAAAAGACAGCCTGTTAATTCAACTGATACTTCAATGCTTTTAGGTTAGAAGGTTTCCAAGTCTTTGGAAACTATGAACATTTTACTTATGACCACAATCCCTTATTCAAAATTCTTAAGTTCAAAACTTTGAAAAACATTAAGTTTTTGCTAGTGTGGAACATTAAATCAGTCCGCTGCAGATATATTAATCTTTTGATTACAGGATGCCTCAGATCCAGCTGAGGGTGTTATAAACACACTACTACTTTTCTAAAATCCAGAAAATCACATGGCCCCAAGGATTTTGAAAATGAGACTGTGTATATACACACATTCCAAATTAAGATGTTACCTGATATTCAGAATCCAGTCTAAACGAAGAGTCCCTTGAGTGATAGGTATCATTTAAACTACTTCCTCTGCTTCCAGACATCATCCTAGCACTTAAAGAGCTAGAGGGTTGAACAGAAATTCTTCTTGGAATCCTTGAAGGTTTAGACTCCATTCTTAATGTTTCCTGTGAAATGCAAATTTTGATTAATTGCCTTTTGGAAATCATGCAAACCTTTGATTCTTAATCCTCTCCTTAATGATCAGCTCAAATCAAGAATTAACCATGCAAATTAACCGAATGGTAAACTGTGAGATTATCATCACTCTCCTTCTACAGGCAGAGGTCTGAAGACCATCAAAGGTTCCCTATTGCCCATAAAATGAAGCAAACATGATAAAAGTGGTGATGAGAAACTGAGGTTTGTTGTTTCTAAAGCCTGAGCTCTTTTCCTTATTCAATTTCCTCTATATAAAATCCTAGGGACTTCCCTAGTGGTCCAATTGGTAAGACTCCACGCTCCCAATGCAGGGGGCCCGCGTCTGATCCCTGCTCGGGGAAGTAGATCCCGCATGCATGCTGCAACTAAGACTCTGCATGCGGCAACTATGAAGTCCGAGTGTCACAACTAAGACCCGGCACAGCCTAAATAAGTAAATAAATAAAGTAAATAAGTAAATAAAATCCTACACGAATCAGCCCTTGACTCTTGTTATTCCTATTATGAATGTTCGATACTCATAGCATTAGCTATACTGTAGTATCTGTACATTCCCTAACACAATATGCTCTCACAGGACTTTGTATGTGCCTGCAAAGTCTATACATTCCCCATTCAATTCCTGGGCATAGTCTTAAAACAAGATCAAGTGTTACTTCCACTTTTTACATACTTTTTTAAAGACATCATATTACACACTGTAATTTGTTTTCCTGTCTCCCCTTCTCAAAAGTGAGAATAATTTCTAAGTTTTCTTCACTAAACATTCCTCAACACATGCCAAGAGTCACCATTAGCTGTGCCTTATTTTTTAACTCTCTCTATAAGTGGATTCATACAACATGTACTCCTTTATGTCTGGCTTCATTTGCTCAACATTATATTTGTGAGACTAATTCTGCTGTTGCATGCAGTTGTAGTAAGTTCACTCTGATTAGTTTATGTAATATTCCACTGTATCAATACACACAATTTATTTGTCTATTCTACTGCAGATGGACACTGGACTGTTTCCAGTTTTAGGCTATTACAAGTAAGGCTGCTATAAAAACATTAATTTTATAAATTAAAGAAAAACTTTTAAAGTTTTCTGGGGAGAGGATTTACAATGAGGCCTCTGAACAACTGAGATACCACCAGTCTTGAGAGTAAAAAGAGAAGGGCAAAAGAAAGTAACAGTAAAAAAAAATCACAATAATCTCTTCAACTCCTCCCAGTTACCCACTTTCAAGGTCAAAAATTATTCCCTTATTTTTCTGGTAGTGGATTGAAATTAAGGCAAGAAAAATGTACTTCACTTGCCTAGATAGGTGTATTTGCTGTATTAAAACCTTCAAATCTAAACATTTAAGTTAAAAATATCTAATTCACTTTCAACTCATTAACTTATCAACTAAGTTTTAGCATCATTCTACCTTAAAAGTTACTACAAAAGAATTTCCTTTTTCAATATCTGCCTCAAAAACAGGGTGTCAAGCAATGACAGAAAAGAGGATGAAGACGCAAAAACATCAACAAAACATATGGCCAATACTGCAGTAGGATACACAACAAACATGAAAAAGATATAACACAAGCCTAATATCAATTAAAATTATTCGACTAAGAGTATCTAGCTAATGAGAAACCAGAGTAAAAGCTACACTCTGGGACATGATTAAATCAAAGATAGCTTATCAGAAAAGGTCTGTTTGAAGTCCCAGTTAAACATGACAAGGTTATCCTTATGCATCTGTTTTGGTCCCTCTTTCCAAAACCCCTATAAAATGACAGTCGATGAATCCAAAAGCTTTAACTATGAAAAGAATAGGAAAAGGGACCATAATAGGCAAGAGATTTCAATGTTATATTTGGAAAATCCAAAAAAGTCCGAGGAGAGGTAGAGTAATTCAGCAGAAAGGATAAAAAATACACCCTAGGTACTTTCTAGAAAGAGGTAGGAACTGGAAGCAAAGCAGTTGGCCTTAGCATCCTAGAAAGAATCAAGACCTGGAGATACAAGGTATCATAAAAAAGGGATGATGCATGGAGTTGCTGAATTAAAATCTGTACTTGGAGCAGTAAAACCCTCAATTCTCCCCCTAGTACCATTCTTCCGAAAACAGGATATTTATTCTCTGGAGAATAAGGATCTCCCATGTAACCCTCCCCACCCCCACCCAGGAAATATACAACCACCTCTGCAAAGGTTAAGTATAAGGAATAAAAGAAAATCTATATATTCAATGTTGAGACCCAAAAACTCTTTCCTGGTGCTCTTTTTACAATGCTGTCAGAAAACCAAACAAAATACCTGAGATAAAATTTCTGGATACTGACATTTGGAATGCTTCCAATTACACAGCTAGCCTGCCATTTGACCATCCTACCCAAAGCAAAGTCCACTAGTCACTAAGAGTTTCTAATCAGCTTTTTTTAGTGCTTCCCTCTAATAGACAAACATCAAGGATCACTAGGTATCCAAGGAAAACCTCCCATAAGACTAAAGTAAATAACAAAAAAAGGAACTTAAGAGAAAATCTGGGGAAAGGAGCTAATTAACTACTATCCTCAAAGGGAGCAAAAGACATTCATTCATAAAATAAAAACAGGATGCTTGAGAAAGCAATCAGTATAATGAACAGCTTGTGGAAATTCAAAATGTTACACACTTAAAAAAGAAATGTGATACACTAAAATAAACCAACAGAAAGATTGGGACACCTCCCAGAAGTAGAAAATGTAACTCAAAAAACAGGAGAATTGTCCAGGGGAGTTATCAATCATTTGACCGTAAGTATGGTTACAGAAAGAGAGAAAAAAGAAAATAAGGTAGAGAAAATTATCAAAAAAAAGAAAGAACTTTTCTAGAATTGAAGGACACAAATCTCCACATTGAAAGGGGTCAAGAGTACTGGGCAGGATCAAAGAAAAAAGACCAACACTAAGTATCATTTATCATCTTGAAATTTCAGAACATCAGAAAGAAAGAGAAGATTCTATAATTTACAAGAATGGAAAAATGGGTCATATACAAAAGAAAAGTAATCAGAATGGCTTCTTAATTACAACTTTAAAAACTCTCAAGACAATAAAGCAATGCCTATAGTACTGAGAAAAAAATTTAGCATTGAACTCCTATCTAGCAACTAAATGTGAGGTGGAGAAAAGAGTATTCAGACATGAAAGATTTAAAAAAAACTATTAAAAAACAAAACCATAAGAAGTTAGTTAAATGAAGAGCAGGTCCTAGGAAAACAGGAGTGTAAAGAATTAAAGAACCAGACACAGAACCCAGGAAACAGTTACAAAATTATGTGGAAAGCATAGGGAGCAACTGATCAAGACTGGAACAGGATCACAGAAAATGGAAGCAAATTCTCAGGAAAAAATAGCATCATACGGAAACTATTTTGGCTCGTGGCAGAGATGATAATACAATTGGGAAAAAAATGCTGAGTACTTAGAACAAAAGGCAAATTTAATACATTAATTTTGTAACTTGGGAAAACAGAGCTATTGTTCAAGAAAGGAGATGCTGCAGTGTTTGGGTGAACTCTTTAATATTTATATAGTTAAGATAGTGTAAACATAAGATTACTGTATCAATTTTGCTACAAACATGCTGTGTGATTGAGCCACCACAATGGTGAATAAAAAAGCACATATATAATACTAAAAAATCATGAACACATCATTTAGAAATATGAAGGTAAATCCTAAAACAGCTAAAAGGTGAGGATTGCTGCCTATGGAAAGCGGGACTGGGAATGAGGTAAAGGGTGAGGCAAAGGACTGCTGTTTTCCTTTTAAGCAGAGATGACCATATTTCCTGGTTTGCCTAGACCAGTCCCAGTTTATGGCAAGAAAAGTCCTAATTTGTGCTCATTATCCTGGGACAATTATTAATAGTACTTGCACTGTCTCTTAAAAGTGGCCTGGTTTGAATGACAAAGCATACAGTCACCTAACATAAATCTTTACTTCCTTCAGCTTTTTATAAATTCTATATATACATCCATATAAAAATTTTTATTAAAAAGGTGAATTATGAATTGGACATTTAAAGAAGGCATACGTTAGTAGAAAGAATACTAATGGTTAAATACTGACATGCAACAGCCCATAAAAGATTTAACAAGTAGCAAATTTGTTATTTTATCAAGAAGGCTCTACAAACACTAAACAAGGGACTGTATTTGTTGAGGATTTTAAAAGGGAAGATAAAATGTCTTTAAAAAGATACAGGTCTATAGATGGTTCTTTAATAACAGTGCTTCTTAATCATACCTCTCGTATTTTACTTTGATTATATTTATACCCAATTCTTACTGCAGAATAAAACTAACCTAGTAGGAAATCTCTCAAAACAAAGCTCTTGGGAGAAAGCAAAGAGGCAGGGTCCTCCGAGAGCTATAATTTATACTGCATGAAACTATTTTTGGCAACTCCTCTACATAAATTGATTGAATTTTGACAATGTAGGTGTTACCAGAAAACTTATGTAATCTGGTTGTATAAGCTGTAGGTCAAAAGCACAAAAAATAGAATAAAATAAATAAAATTAATTAAAATAAGCAGTCCTTGAAAAACTTCTACCAGACCACTTACAAGGTACTACAAGGCATCTTTTCAAGTTCATTCATTCAAGAAATAGTTTTTTACATGCTTAGTATGTGCTAGGCACATTAATTAATACCAAACAAAGGGGACAGGGAAAGGGGACAACACTGAACCTACTAAGATAATGACTATGAAGAAGCTGTAGTCTAGTAGAGAACAAACACAAATAACCATACAACTTAAACAGTTATAAGTGCTCTAAAGGAAAAGGTATAAGCCAGAAAAAAAGACTAGCAGGAAAAAAGTATCTGAAGCTCAATGCTTTTAACCAAGACTTAAAGAGTAAAGCACAAAAAGTTCATATGTACAATCTTTCCTCAGTGGTCAATATAATAGCCTCCTTCTTTCCTTTTGCCTCTATGTAGTTTCTTTAAATTTGATTCTAGAGTTGGATAGTTGAACTGTCTTTCTAGTGATAAGATAAAAACTTATCACCAGGGCTTGGTTTATAGATGTGTGTCCACCTATGCTGACACATGGGATCCTGTGCTTGATTAAAAGCTCTACTGCTGACATCTTGAAATTATTAGTACTTTAACCTCTGAACTTGTATTTTGTAAGTGAAGTCAGATAGGATAGTGAAGCATGAGCTTGAGAAGAAGAGATATGTACCTGTCTGCTATGCCTTGCCACTCAATTTGCATACAGCCCTCATTGCTATGAAGCTTCCATTATTAACATGCTTAATTTTTACTCTCTTTGAGCCTCACTCAAGTCCTAGGCATGATGGATCCACTGGACTTGTGTGCTCATGTTCCTTATCAACACATCTATGTCTGAGTAAGCTGAGGCACTGACAGCTCCAAGAGGTCATTCCATTTCCATTCTTCAGAACTTGCTTCAACTTCAAATGCAGAAGGAAGGTAATGAACCACAAAGCCACAAAAATCTTATGATCAATATTTGAG
Source organism: Stenella coeruleoalba (assembly GCF_951394435.1). NCBI lineage: Eukaryota > Metazoa > Chordata > Mammalia > Artiodactyla > Delphinidae > Stenella > Stenella coeruleoalba. The sequence goes on along the minus strand of NC_137151.1, from coordinate 56,713,078 downwards.
ATTTTTACTATATTGAACTTTTCAACTTGTGAAGATTCTCTGAAGCTGATTTTTAACTGCTAGTTTACCCAACTAGTCTTAATATCACTGTTAAGTGTTCCCTTACCTTCAGGCATTTTAATAGTAATTGGCATGAGCAAGAGGAGTGGAAAACAGATATTCATACCAACTCCAAAATTTATGTAGTCTTTCGTCTCATAAACCTGTGGCTTGTTACCTAGTAAAAAATTACTACATTTTTAATAGGTAATTTCATTCAGCTGGGCTTCCAGGAAACCTCTGAAGAGTTCTTTAAAGCAAGTTCATGTTTTTGGTGGCCCATTAAACACTATAAATCTTAACTTAAACTTTCTTAGTCTAGGTAAAAAGCCTCAAAGAATTCTCTCATTACCTGACATGCAAAGTTCTGTGCCTAATGCTATCTGCAAGTTAACAAGATCTCATAGTCTCATGTCAAATGCAACTGAAAACCTATCACACAACTTATACTAAAACAGACAAATTTAAATTGAATTTTACAATGTTTTTCAGCAAGACTTTACTTGAATATGAGGCCTACTCTAAGTAAACCAACAAAGTTTGTCTCTAATAATACCACACTAGGCCTTGTCTAAAGAGAACTCATCATTAATCCACACATTTTCTTCGTTTCTATTTCACCCTACTAGTAACAGCACCACTCCCCAATCATACTTTCAACTGTTTTTCTACTACCTTAAAAGCAAAGTCTAAATTCTTTGCCCCAGTATCCAGAACTCTAACCTACCTTTTCCAGTTAACTTCCAACTACCACCTTAAAAAAAATCCTAGTTTCAGTTCACCCTGGTGGGGAGAATGTGGCAGGAGTCTGCCTGCACGCTATACCCAGGAGACAGGGAGAAGGGCATAAATCTTGGGACAGCCCCACCTCTGAGGATCAGGCACACAGAGCTCACCTAAGACTGGAGATGGATGCATAAAACATAGAACACCTCCTTTCACCATGAACTTTGCTCCAATAGGAAGGTGCAGCAGTTTACTGCTGAGGGAGTTACAACAGCTTTAGAGCCTTAGTGGTGCAGATGTGCAGGGCCTGCAGGAAGTTGAGGCTAGTGAAAGAATACTCAAAGAAATCCTCCAGCACTCCAGCCTCACACTAAGCACCATGCAGCAGCAATCCACTACTGCAATACTTTGAAAATATATAAAGCAATAATAAAGTTCAAACCCAGCCTTCACTACAGACTAAACCAACTCAACCCACCACACTAACAGTGACAGAAGAGTATGTCCACATCCAGGCATCAAAATTATTGATCTCAGTCTCTACTATTCTTTTATTTCCACTGTTTCCCATTCAATCAAAAATTAAGACACAAAAATACAAGGAAAAAAAAAAAACAGTCCATCATCAAGAGATAAAAATCAACAGAACCAGATGAAGAGATGGCCCTAATGTTAGCAAACTGGGAAATTGATGCATTTACCAGTAGCCTAGGCAAACCTGAAAAACTAGGGAACTGGGAAATAGGCTAGAGGAAAACTATCCAGAATGAAGTTTGGAAAAACAGATAATGGTAAATACAAGAGAGGATTTAAGAGACACTGAGGAAAGAATAAAAAAACTACTGTACATTTAAGTAAAGTTACAGAAGGAAAGAACTAGAGCACAGAAAAAATTTGAAGAGAAATTGGCTGAAGTGATTTGATCACAGTCAAGAAGCCCCAAAAAAACCAACTAAAATAATTAGCAATTACACTAATTGCTAGATTACACATTCATACCAGACTGCTAAAAATCATTACACTTAAGAAAACTCTGAAAATGCTATGGGAGCATTGAATGGGGATCCAAAAGTTCCAACAAGATGAGAAAGATTTCAGATGAGGTGTCATCTGAGTTGACCTTTGAAGATTGAATATAAAAAAAGAGGAGGAAACATAAAGATGCTAAAGCATGTTGAAGAACTGGAAAATAGAAAATAATGTGTTAGGGATGAAAGCAAAGGCATGGAAAAGGAGAACACGAAGGACTCTCAAGGAAATAAATACATAAGGTAGATTATATCCGGATTGTAAAGGCAATCTTGTGTCCTTTGCTCGGAAGTTTGTACTTTAATAAGGCAACAATTCTGAAGCTTTTTACAAGCAGGTTGTGTATTACTTTTCTCCCTAAGGATCCCAGAAATTAAGTTCCTGACAGGCAATTAGAGCTTTCAAAGATGAAACAATCAGTGGTCCAACAAAACTTCAGTTTTGCCTAGCCTTAATAATAGATTTATATAGTTCCCTGAATTTCTTACAATTCTGAAAGTCAATAATCTTATTACCTTTGTGGAACCATGGGAAAGAAACCACTGCTATAGGCTTTAGTAGGCTCAGTATCTACTAAAAATTTTGAGGCAGCTAAAAACAAACCACCCACCCACACCCCAAACTAAGGACAAGTTATTAGGAAGAGACACAGTGGCTCCAAACAAATTAGTGAGAGCCAAAATATGGATAGAAGGTAGATTCAGAACATCCCAAGTAGAAAGGAATGTAATGGGGGTGGGGTGGGGATTGGATTATTCAGCATACTGATGAAAAACATTTTTCTCTTTATTTATTTGCAGGGAGTTGGGAGTGGAGGACAAAGAAGCACACCAAGATGAGTTGGTTATAAAAAACAGGTAGCCTGAAGTACCCAAAAGAGGTCTAGAAGCATGCTAGAAATAGTTCTGAAAACCCAGGAGCGCAATCTGGGCTAACTGATTTTCAATCACTTACACTGATTTTACTTTTTCCCATACACATATGCTACCTCCTTGCCTTCTGCTTGAACTGTAACTTCTATCTCATCACTCTTGGTAGCCCCGCCCCCCCCTGAATGTCTAATTAGTAGAATTTAGGGCACTATGAAAAAGTAAACTGAAAAACTTCAGGCAGTATAGGAAAACACTTGGAACAAAGGAGTTCTACACATTACTTAAGAGTAAAGTTTTTTCTGAGCACCACCGCAAGTTGTCTACCAAATAGGACTTGAATTTTTGTTTTCTACCAAATTTGGAAAGCTGTTAATTCCTAAGAGAAATAGCAGAGCAACGCTCAAAGGTTTTTCGATGATTCTGCTTATAAAGGGATCTCTCAAATAACATGTATCCTCTCAGATCCTCTCATGTGATCCTCTACAAATCACTGTGTCCCCTTCCTACAATAACAGTCTTGTTCAGGATCTGTCAACAGTCACATAGTAGTCATAAACCAAATGACCAGACGAACAAAAAGGCTCCAGCCCCATTCATACTAACAAACAGTACAACCTACACCTAAGACTTTCCCTTTATTTTAAAACTATTCATTAACAAAGGTTCTTTTTCCAAAACAGGAAACAGGATAGGCAAGATAAATTAAGCACTGCCCAATTTTTAGCATATGAGCCAACTTCTAACTTTTGTAAAAACATAGTATTTGAGAATGCTAGCTTTTAAGTCTGTCCCTTACTTGGTATGACTCTAGCCTTAATCTAATGCTTAATTTCTTCACCTACAAAATGGGAATAATAATAGTACCAACTTTACAGGTATATCATGAGCTTTGCTGGCACACAGTATATAATCCTCAAATACCAGCTGTTATTAAGCAATACCATCAGATGTTAAAAGATTTTCATACGAACAGCTTAGTAGGCATTATTTTGGCTTTTTCATTATTTGAAATTTGTCTTTAATACATAGTGAAGACTTTTTAAAGTCATTCAGATTTATGTACAGGAGAATACTTGCTGCTGAGTAAAGAAAACGTACATACCTCACATAAGTATATGCATACAAAATTGGGGGAAAAATAGCCATTATTCACATTTTACTGTACATCTGGGTGGGTTTTGTTTTCTTAACTTAGTTTTCCAAAACTTCTTTAATGTATTTGACCTAACTTTGATAATTAAGGGAAAGTTACTGGCAGAAGAAAAGATTTTTTTTTTATCTTACATTACAATAAAATTTATAAAGAACTCCTAAAAACAATTCCCTTTATAAATTGTAGTACTGCTAGTTTATACCCCTTAGTATCTGTATACCACAAAGGAAGTAGTAAATACTAAGCAACAGAGTACTATTCTATTCTGGTAATAATAAATGGAAAATAAGGTCAAAATCACTTTGCAAAATGGAGTTTAGATTACCTGAATACGCTTAAAAAAATTTTTTTTTTTACTATGAAAAAATTTCAAACTTACACAAAAGTGGAGACAATAATAAGCCTCCAGAAGCCAAACAACATTCTTCAACAATTATCAACATTTGACTACTTCACCCTCCTCTATTTTAAAGCAAATCCCAGTGATGACATCCTTAAGAATGTCTGTTCTTAAAATATTCTAAGCAACCTGTGGTAATTACAAAGTATGGCTACAAATCCCTCCCAGCTGAATACCCAGACCCTTTTGCATTGTCCTCTAGCTGGTCTGCCTGAGAGGAGGTGGAATCTATTTCCCCACCCCCTGAGTGTGGGCCACCTTGTGAGACTTACTTTGACTAAGAATACACTATGACATATGATTTCCAAGGCTGTAAGAAGTCTTATAGCTTCCACTTTCACTCTCCTGGAATGCTGTCTTGGGACCCCCATGTCATAAAAGACCACACTAAGCAAAGCCTCCATGTTTAACCAACACCAAGTGCCAGAAATGTGAGTGATGCCATCTTGGACGTGCCAGCCTGAGAAATCCTTCAGCTGAATAACTGATACATGAGTGAACCCAGGGGAAACCAGAACTACCCAACAGGCACAGAGAACTGTAAAAACACTGTAAACAGTAGTTTTAATCCACACGGTTTTGAGGTGCTGCGTTACGTAGCAATAAAGTAAAGCTTTGTAACTTATTCCTTTTACTTTCCTACAATTATCATTATGCATCCGGTCTTATGAAAAATCTGATTCGATTTCAGGGTCTAACTTAGACTTCGTCTTTAATATCCAGGGGAGTTACAGTTACTGAATTACCAAAAGCACAACATTACTATACAATAAATTCATGGCATTAAGACCACAGTTATCATAGAAAATACCAATGTATTTCAATAGCCAATAATCTTCCAGAAATATAAACACAGTTACAATTCCTTTATTTACCTCTATTTGGTATATCCTTTTGTTTAAAAAATCTGCTTCTGGGAAAAAACTTTTTTTTTCTTAATGGGAAATCCTAGTGTTTTATTGATCCTAGTGAACATGGAGACATGAAAACTAAAGGTAGTCACATAAGGAAAGCACTTCTAAAGCACAGAACTTGTGGGGTCTTTAAAAAAATGCCTTGATTTTTAGCTGACAAATATTTAACACACAAAGATACAGACAGGTCTTAAAAAATACTATCAATAACTAGAAAAAAGTTCAACATCTCCACGAAAAACAGGACTATGATGTTAAGTCTACGTTAGAATACTTTGAAGTAATCTGTCCTCCTTTGAAGTGTATTTAATCTGTGTCAAGTTTCAATCTTCATTCCATAACTGGAAACCATTTTAGAGTTATTCTGAAAGTGGGAAACACGTTACACTGAAGTGCAATGATCATAATGAAGAGATGAAAACTAACTTTTAAGGTTCAAAATATGCCTTCTTAAAGTTATTGACAAAAGTGGGTATATGACAGTAGGTAATTTTAAAACCAGGTGTTCAACTTATCTAGTCTAACCAGTAGAGCCAGAGAAATACATTTGAGAACAAGAAAAACCAGTTTTCACCACATGAGTTTGGACCAGAGAAGAAAAGTTAAAAATTAAGATCATGAAAAGTAAAACGCAGCCAACTCTCAAATTATAATTTTATCCTGCTCCCCATTTCTGTGTTCATCTTATGATTAGCAAGTGTATTAAAAATCGAATTTCTGCAAAATAATAATTGTGAGAAGATAAATTATTTCACTATAATTCTGCTTTAGTGAATTCAAGTAGATCTTAGTAAGAACTCAAAATCTTTACTGTTTTAAACTGTAATTACACTAATGTGATCAGTTGTTGATTAAGTTATTTAACAGCTAAAATGTTCATTAGTTAAGTTTAATTTGTTTGTTAAAAATGAGGTTTGATACAACCTTGTGCATTTCACTTATGCATTCCCCACTGTTCTTTATTACTAGCACTTAATTATCTGTAGTAACAGAAGGATGTATCAGCATAGATAATTTAAAATCATTTTTTATTTGGCTTAGGGACACAACAGCTCTTTATTCCCAACAGCATAGAGCGCTAACTTTCAAAAACAGTACTGAAGGTCTTTCATGTCATGCTCTAACCCTCCATTCAATTGTTTCAGCTATGGGGAACAAACTGTATATTCCTAAAACAAACCATGATACCATGACTTTCAGTTTCCTTATCAAACTCCTAATCATCCTTCACATCTCAGTTCAAGTAATACTTCCTGTAAAAATTTCCCCCAAGATCAAACACCTCTTCTCTGTGCTCTCACAATACTACCATATATCAATACTTACACTAAGATAATAGCAGTTGTTGTTTATACATTAGTCTGATGATTAAATTGTGAGTTGTGGAAGGTGGAAGCTGTGTCAACCTCCTTCTTGTAATGTGAAGCCCTAATCTAGTAGCTAAAATACAACAAATAACAAACTTTCAAAAATTTTTACATTATTTGATAGTTTTACACCATTACAATTATTTTCCTAAAATTAAGCGGGCAACTCTTGAACATATACCAGATGAACAGCTGTGTGAAATGGATATGTAGCTGGTTAAAAACTGGGGCCATGGATGTTTTTATGTTCAAGCTGATTATCTGACACCTTCACATAGAACATATGTACATGTCTATATAGGGGCATCTTTGTGCTTTACCTGGGAAATTAAGCTCTCTTACCAATGTGACAGAAACAGAAATTGCCTGTACTTAAATAAGCAGGAATTTTTAACCATTCTTATTCATGACATTTGACCCAGCACGCAACTTCAGAAAAAAACTCAGGACTATGCTTACCGACCATGCTGATATCTGTGGTATAATTTAGGGCAAACGAAGAGCTGTAAAATGTTCTTATCTAAAAACATTTGTAGTATAGAACTTATATAAGTGTATATTATTGTGTGTGTTGAGAAGCAATCAGTACTCTGTGAGGGACATATTACAGGGAGAGTAAAATTTGAAGAATGCATGAATATAAACAACTGGACTTAGTATCATTTCCAACTGCTTACATTCATCCAAAGTTCATTCTGCAAGTATTATGTCCCCCAGCGTGCTGACTGCTACACACTATTTCATCTAATTTAATCCTCATTTCAACTCTAGGAAGAGGTTAAATAATTATGGCGAAATCAAGACTCAAACCCAGAGCGGCCTCTAATGCCTCCTACGCCACTGCTGTTTCACAAAATGCTGTAGAGCTGTAAATCAAATACTGACCCCATTTCTGAAACACAATTTTATCTCACGGAAAAGAAAAAATCTAGTTACAGTGTGTGTCTGCCTTTTTAACAACAGTATACCGTTTGATTTTAAATCAAAAATTCATCTTTAACCTTATCTCTTAGTCCTAGACAGAAACGAACAGATGAGAGAAAGAAAAGGGGAAATTTTAAAATTATTTTATGAAAGAAAAAACAAAACCTAAAACATCCTACAAAACCGAAAAAAAATTACTCAATTTCACTTGGCACCTTTGCTCTTAATAGCGCCAAACGACAACGGTCGTGATCAATGTACTACCAAGACAGAGATGTTCCCCATATATTTACATCTGTTCGTAGGAAAAAAGAATTGTAGTATTTTTGCTGTGTGTACACATTCATCTTCTCTACGCAGTTTCAACAAAATGAGGGAGTACTGTATTCAACTACTAGTGCCTTCCATATTTCACTTCTTAGCCAACAGGTCCGTTTTTATACATACCACCACGTAGTTCAATTTGAATAACATATAACTTACCACAATACAAAAGGAATCCCAAAGTATCACGATACTCAAGATCTGGGACGATCAATGAGCAAACCTTTATCCCATCTAAGGGGCTGGCAAAGTCCCTTCAATTCGAACCTGGGTTGGCAGAGCCCTAAGCCTCCCTGTCTTCAACACCTCGCTCATTAAATACCTCACTCGTGACACTCCCGGCCCGCCCCGGAGGACCGTCCTCACCCCCGTCGAGGAGGAGGTAGCCAAAGGCCAAAACAGGGCTCAAGCCCCTTGCCCTCGCCCGCCGCACGTCCACAACGAAGACGCACAGCCTGCCCCCTCCAACCGTCACAAACTCCAACACGGGACGAAAGGCCGCCGGCAGAGGAGGCCTGTGCCCGGTTCCCCTTAGTACCCGCGGTCCCGGATCAAGCTCCTCCGCCCCGATTCTGAGAGGAAGGAGGCGGCCTCGGCGTCCCCAGGCTAGCACTTCGTTTCCTCCCCTCCCCCACCCGCGGCCTTTACAACCCCCTCCCCGAGAGGGAGAAGCCCGAGCTCCGCAGCTTATTACCCCTGCTCCAGAGCTGGCACTGAACAGGGCCCGTCCCGCTTCCAGCGATCACACCGCCGCCTTCCTCCTCGGAGTTCAAGGCCTCTAACAGAGGCAAAAGAGTCGGCCCCGAATCACAATGGCGTCCGCCCGACTCCCGGATCCGGCGCAGAACCAGCCACCACCGTTAAATGCCCCTCCCTTCTCCTTCCTCCACTTCGCGGCCTCCCCCGACCTCTCGCGAGAGTGGTGGAGCTGAGCGGGTCCGAGAGCTGCGGGCGGGCTCGACGTACCCCACCGCGGGGTGGTGCTCTGACTGCGACAACCGTTGAAAGGCTGCCTCCGGGGAGGCAGCGAGGCGCCACCGGTAAGCGGCTGCGGCTGGTCGGCCATCGGGCTGGTGGCTGGGCCGGCGAGTGTGCGGGCCGCGGGAGCGGGGCGCTGGAGGCCCGGCCCTGGTTGGCCGCCGTCGCCTGCCTGGTGAAGGGCTCAGATCCAGCCCTGCCGCTCCCCAGCGTCCAAGTCCGCGCCACAGTGTCTTGCCCTCTCCGGCAAACCTGCAAGGCCCACTGCTCGAAATACCGCCCATCTTTTTTTTTTTTTTGGCGCTTGGTGAGTGGCGCAGTGAACGTTTATTGACTTGAATCAAACACTGCCTTTCCGACCTCCCCTCCTCCTATTCCCTGCCCGCCCTAGGTGGTGGCAGCGAGCTGTCTGTCCTCTATAAAGGCTGGAGCTCATTTGTCTGGGACCTTTCGTTCCTTGCGGTAATTCGGTGTTGGTGGTGGTGTACTTTTGCAGTCATGTCTTTTAAATCGTGATACTAATCTTTGGTAGTGTAGCTACAGATTTTCCAGTAAAAATGCATCCATTTAGAAACAGGGAGGAAAATTGTGAGGTAAATGGTCTGATGAGAATGAAACGAAACCTTCAAAGAGCTATAAATGTGGTGAACGAAGATGTAAGTGAATACTAATGAATAAAAGGGAGTAGGTTAGAGGAAAAAGCCACAGTTTCTGTGGATTTAGGTGATATGTGGGTTTTGAATAATGTATCAAACATACAAGTTCTTCACCGGTGAAGATAAGTTATTGAAACTTGGAGGCATACTGATGACACTTGATTTGTAAACTGACCTGTTTTATTGGGTTGTTTAAGCAATTCATTGGATCCAAATAATTTCAATAAATGAAGTATGAAGTTTATGTGTATTTCTTTGTCATTTCACTTGGAGAGTGTGCACTATCAGTATCATCTCTATTTCGCTCTGTCTTGGGGACTAACAGACTGTCCATGCTTCACTATTGTAAATTGTAAAATACTAAAGATCATTATTATTTAAAGTTGGCACATAAATGCCAGTATAACTTTTAAAAATGTGAGTTGAAGATTAACCATCTGGTGTGGGATAAAGTGAACAGAGATTAAGTTTGAGAAAATTAATTTACCCTGTATAGAAAACTGTTATTTTCCCCCCAGCCTGTTTGAGTGTACCTGTAGCATTGTGGTTATGGGTATACACACCCTGAAGCATCAGACTGCATGGGTTCAAATCCCAGCCCAGCCTCTTACTACCTTTGTTGTCTTGAGCAATTCTTTAACCTTGCCAAGCCCAGGTTTCCTGTAAAATGGAGTTAATAAGAATACCCATAACCCACAAGGTTGTTGAAAGGATTAAATGAGATAATGCATCAGTTCCTGGAACATAATAAGCATTCCATAATTGTTAGCTATTACATTCCTTGTCTAAACCACTACTAATATTATCTTCCTGGGGCTTATTACACAGGTCCCTTAAACATCTTCTTCTGAAGTACATTGTACGCTAGGAGGAATGACTGCACTATTTTCCTGAGCTATGGCAGTCAGACTTGATAGAGGTGACTTCTCTACAGAAACCCCAAACCTGGTAAGGATGGTTCAGATTTTGGCAGATTGTCGCTTCATCCCCACCCAACGCTGATAATATCAGCAGAGGTGAGTGTGGCACCAATTTCCTATGCTAAACAGAACTTCCAAATCAGTTTCTTGTTGATGCTAGTAAATAAAGACCACTAATAAGTATTCTTCTTAAGAATTATTAGTTGATATTGTTTTTAAATGTCCTTTCTCTGATTTGAGTTTCCAGATAATTATCATTATCAGCAAATAATTAAGATTTTCTACGTTAAAGACAGTTTGATAACAGATTGTAGATACAAATAGGTATGATAGTGACTATATTTTCTGAACTTAAAATCAGGACCAATGATTTGATGGCAACTTATTTGAAATTAGAACTGTTCTGACCAATTTAGACCCCGCAGTTGCCTTTTTTTGCACAGAGTTCCCCCACTTGACCTTCCTTTGCTGAACTTTTTATGCTTATGACCAACTCTGACGTACTTTTTTGTATCTAAATATCTTTGTTCACCACTTGCCACACCAACCCATTAGTTTCCATTTCCGAACTTGACTTCTCTAAATTAAGGTCTTCTTTACTATTATTAATTTATCCCCTTTTACTTTATAAATTTGTCTGTCATTTGGCCATGATCATAACAACCCTTTACTCTTATGCTTAAGTATTTCTTCAGCTACTTGATAGGTTAGAATTCTCTTTCAGATATTGAATTTCAAAGTTCCTGTTTTCCCCACATTTTAACATTTACAACCTTACCTTCCAAGAAGCTTCTCTATGGTAAGGGTAATTTTATAGATATTCTCCACTTTGCATAAATGATGTGATCGTGAAAAGATGTGATTATATTTGCTTTTTGTAAATCAAATTAATTTAAATGTAGGTTATTTCTTAAACTTTTGAGGAACAGAAGGTAATACCTGGGATGAAATAAGAGTGCTTATTGGGGGGCCCCTAAGTTGAAAACAAAGGATGCCAATTCTTCTTAAATGGGAGTTTTATTAATCTCTGGAGAAGGGAACCTTGTGGCATAAACCAAACTGAGGCTCTACTATTTAGAGTTATAGATAACTTTAAGTGTATGGTACTTATTATTGAAAAATAGCTATAGATTGAAGACCCTGTCTTCAAAGGAATATGTTACTTAAAAGGTCCTTTGCTTTAAATCTTTGATGTAAAAAATTCTTTTTACCAAAAATAATAAAATCCCTGATTTAGTGAATTTTAATTTTCCCCTTATCAAGTTCAATTGAAAGGTACCCCATTTAATAAGTGAGCATCCAAGACATGCTGTTGGTTCACTTCTGTTGGATTAGAAGCAATAACTTTCAATCCCTAAAGCCAATAGGTAAAACAATATGAAAACAAATAAAAAGAATACCATCTTGAAGCCTTCTCTGAGAAACTCTTTCTTATGCTTAAGCTATGGTCTAGATCTCACTGGTTCTAGAAAAATCATTCCAGATCACATTGCTGCTCCAGAACATCTGGCCTGGTCAGGAACAATTCTCAGCTTATGGAGCACTTGGAATCCATGTGTGAAACACCTTTCACACTGCCTGAAACATGGAGTTTTTAATAAAAGCAACTATGTTTCATTATCGATAGTACTAAAGGTTGGAAAACTATGGTACAAGGCCAAATGTGATCCACTACCTGTTACTGTAAATAGTTTTATTGGAACACAGCCAGGTCCATTAATTTATGTAGTCTTTTTTTTTTAATTTATGTAGTCTTATCTGTGTATGTCAGGGTTCTCCACAGAAACAGAACCAATAGTATGTGATACCTATCTATCTACCTGTCTACCTATCTATCTATCTATCTACAATTACTGTACAAAATATCTTCACTACAATGCCTAAATTAGCATATGATTAAATAACTCGATACTCTGGCCTCCCCAATTTAACCACAAAATTAACCATCGAAGTCTATGACTGCTTTTGCCTACAGCGGCAGAGATGAGTAGCTGTGATAGAGATGATATGGCCCAGAAAGCCTAAAATATATTTACTATTTGGTTTTTTCATAGAAAGTTTGTTGACCTCTGGAATAAACCATAAAACCAGATTGAAGTGACCCCTGTTCCTTTAATGCTGTCAAGCCAAACACATACATAACAACTTCAGATTGATAATAATCAAGGACTATGCTCGGCCTCCATGGCCACTTTGGACTATATTTTGTGAGAATGCAAGCAGAAGAGCATCTAAATACTGATATGAATTCCTTGGATATGCCCTCTGGCAAGTTTGGTTGCAACGTCCTTTTTAATCTTAATTTTCTTTTCATGTCTACATTTGTGTACAATTTTATAACAATGTAGGTATGTGATTACATCGTACATACTAGCTATTTTAGTACAGGATGGTTCTTTTGCTTTTTTTCCCCCTTTTTCTTTTCTTTTTTTTCTCTTTTCTTCCCTTATAATTTCCTTTTTAATTTGGCTCTCTTACCCATATTTACTACTCCATAAACATTCTTGAAAAATTAGTGAGTATCCTTCTGCATTTTTTTCTGCAGTTATACAATGTTGAAGGAATAGTCATTTAAAACACACACACACACACACACACACACACACACACACACAGAGAAATACTCATATAGAAATTTTTTTTACCATTTATTTTATAAAACAGCATCAAATTTCAATGTGCATATTCATCTTAATTTTTCAATCAAAAGTACCTTTTTCTCTAAATCCCTATTTATATTGATTGTTTATCCTTTTGTTTCTTTTTTTAAAATAAATTTCTTTCTTTATTTATTTTTGGCTGTGTTGGGTCTTCGTTGCTGTGCCCGGGCTTTCTCTAGTTGCAATGAGTGGGGGCTACTCTTCATTGCGGTGCATAGGCTTCTCACTGTTGTGGCTTCTCTTGTTGTGGAGCACAGGCTCTAGGCGTGAGGGCTTCAGTAGTTGTGGCACATGGGCTCAGTAGTTATGGCTCGCAGGCTCTAGAGCACAGGCTCAGTAGTTGTGGCGCATGGGCTTAGTTGCTCTGTAGCATGTGGGATCTTCCCAGACCAGGGCTTGAACCTGTTTCCCCTGCATTGGCAGGCAGATTCTTAACCACTGTGCCACCAGGGAAGTCCTATCCTTTCTTTTTGATGTCATAGATATTACTACTCTGTCCTTCCTTCACAGTGTTTTTTCAACTCTATCATGTGTCTGTTGACTTGCCATTTATTATCTTTTTCTATAGATATGTTCATATGGTAAAATGTGTCTGTGATTTCTTTTATAATTTTGGGGTTTGTATCTTAGCTTAAAAAGTATTACCTATCCCTATATTCTATCATGTAATATCCTAGATTTTTCTAGACTATGTTTAATTAAACTCAAATCAATGTTTGTATATGGAATAAGATAATAGGATCTAATTTTATTTTCTTCTCAATGGATAGCCAGTTTTGCCAGTAGCATTCCTTAAATAATCTATTCTTTGTGATTAGAAAGACTACTTTTGTTATACATTGACTTTTCAGATTTCTACTGGATTTATTTCTGGATTTTCTATTTTGAAAACAGAACTATTCAGAACTATAAACTAAACAGAACTATTTAGAACTATAGTTTATAGTTCTAAATATTGTTTTGCTCCCTTTTGAATCTTTTTCATATATCAATACTGTTCTGCATTTCTGTCACCTACCTATTCAATTATAAGGAATGGTAACTATTTCCTTCAGACTCACCCAATATACTTAACCAGCTTTGCGTTATACAGTGCATGTTATACTACCAAACTGCCTAAGAATTATCTTAATTTCTTTTCCCACTATTCTTGTTTCCTTTTCTCAGCAGTTTGCTAAAGCCATTGAATATACTTCAGTTATCTAAAAACATCTCATCAATACTTTTGTATATCATAATAATTTTAAAAAAAGATATACCTACGCACATACATACTATTCAGTTTCTTAAATCACCCTGTTCTCTATCCCAGAGTCCAACCTAAGTTTTCTACCATGGAGCCTTAGTCACTCTTGATAAGTTGGCTATTTGTACCATGGACGATATAGAAGAAATCCTACATTTTCTCTATTATGTCATCATAAAAGGTATGAAAATGGTGATGTGCTTTAAATCTTTCATGTAGGTTTAATGTTTGTAATTCTTAGCTTTAGCACATCACACAAACGTGGTGTTTGTTGATTTTTGTTGTGGTTTGAATATTCTCTTCAAAGCTAAGAACTCTGTACTTTAATTAATTATATTTTAATTCAGTTTTTAGAAGATATTAATTCAGTACTTTTTTTGTTTTGTTTGCATACTGTAAATTTTGCCTAAATTTGTGGGAAGGCTTTTCTCAGGAAAGTGATTGTTTCATTGTTTTCAAGTCCATTTAGTAAGATATTTTTAAATCTTATGAACTTTATCTCAAATAGTTACTTGAATTGAAAGTTTTGGGCATGTGTTCGCATATTAGCGTCATGGGATTTGAATGAAAATATAAATTTAATGAATATTTGGTTTCCTTTATGTCTTTTAACAGTCTTATAAATAAATTGATATTACCATTTTGTTAGACTTTACTTCCTTAGGTTGTTTGATAATCAAATGCTTTTCTGATACCTTAATTTTATTACTAGTCATAGTAATACAGATTGCTAGAATACTTCTAAAATACAATTATTTTTGTGAAGTTGTATATCAGGATTTTAATAGGCCTTATTAATAACTTTTTATCTGAAGAAATAAGATATTAATCAAAGTACAGCATTAAAAATTAATTGAGGGCTTCCCTGGTGGCACAGTGGTTGAGAGTCCGCCTGCCGATGCAGGGGACATGGGTTCGTGCCCCGGTCCGGGAAGATCCCACATGCCGCGGGGCGGCTGGTCCCTGTGAGCCATGGCCGCTGATCCTGCGCGTCCGGAGCCTGTGCTCCGCAACGGGAGAGGCCGCAGCAGTGAGAGGCCCACTTAATGCAACAATAAAAAAAAAAAAAAAAATTAATTGAGTAGATGAAAATATGTATCTAAAAAGTTTGGGAAAAGAATTTAATGTTAAATTTAAATAATTCTTATTGATAATGTCCAGAAAGGAAAATGTTAGTATTTAGTCTTACCTGTGCTTGGAAGAAAGCCACATAGAAACTATTACCACTTCTTCTCTTTGTTGAAAGAAAGATGTATACAAAGAAGTAAATGTTACTACAAAACTTCTAAATGAACCAAAGTAGGAGAAAGCAACTCTTAGACATTGATAGAAGTATTGCCCTATTTAGATTTTTCTTGCTATCAGAACCACATTTGGAATTTAAGCTTTGTTCACAGCAAAATTGGCACAGACTATCTTTGCAATACTCCTAACTTACTATTACTTTTTTTTAATTTGGCTGTGTCAGGTCTTAGTTGTGGCACGCAGGATCTTCGTTGCAGCACGCAGGATCTCTTGTTGCAGTGTGCAGGCTTCTCTATAGTTGTGGCACGCAGGCTCTAGAGCGCATGGGCTCAGTAGTCACAGCGCATGAGCTCTCTAGATGTGGCAGGTGGGCTCCAAAGCACATGGGCTCAGTAGTTGCCACACGTGGGCTCTCTAGTTGTGGTGCATGGGCGCTAGAGTGTGTGGGCTCAATATTTGCAGCACGCAGGCTTAGTTACCCCGCAGCATGTGGGATCTTAGTTCCTCCGCAGCATGTGGGATCTTAGTTCCTCAACGAGGGATTGAACCTGCATCCATTGCACTGGAACGCAGATTCTTAACCACTGGACCACCAGGGAAGTCCCATTCCTAACTTATTTTATGCAAGAAAAGAATGTGTCATGGAAAAGAAATGAACAAAAATTATTAATATAAGGTAGATGAAAAAAATTCCTTTTAAGACAAATAGAATGTGAAGTTGATTTTTAGAATACAGATAGAATTATTAAAAATTTTTTAAGTAGTAGTAAGAAAACATTTCCCCTTTTTTCTGAATTAAAAAAAAATTAGAACTTAGCATTCCATCCCCTCCTGCAGATGAATGAGTTAATTACCTTTATTTATAAAAAAACAAATGACTCAGGTCTCCAGTCCTTAAGAATGGGACCATGTATTTCTGTTAAAAATCAAGGAATAGTTGTTCCAGTTTCCACTTTCACATAAGGAGCCTGGAAGTCCTCTGTCTACCTTAACAACAAGTAAAAAGCTAAACAGACTGAAAAATCAATAACTCTTTATGGATCCATAAGAGAGGGAAGAACAGAGGCAAACCTCTACCCCCAAGACTGGAGAAACAGACAGGCATTTGAATACAGGGAGTTGTGGTTTATGGGAGGAGAGACTCAAGAACTCAAATCACCACAGGAAACAGGGCCAGGTAGGAAAACCGGAACTGTAATTGATGAATTGCTGGAGGCTCAGTGTGGACAACTCTAAGAGTTTAAACTCCAGGGAGACCCAGTCACAGGGGGCGCCCCACAGTATTGTGAGGTTTACCTCCAGGAGCTTAACCAGATTTCCACAATAAATATCAAAGAAAAGTTCCATCAAGCTTCTGGCAGGGAGAGAGGAAAAGGAACCATTTTGAAATACACCACAGCATTCTACTCTTTTTTTTTTCTTACAAGTATCCATTCTTTATTTTTTTTTAACATCTTTATTGGAGTATAATTGCTTTACAATGTTGTATTAGTTTCTGCTGTATAACAAAGTGAATCAGCCATATGCATACATATATCCCCATATCCCCTCCCTCTTGCATTCTCTTCTTAAGAAACCCTGCCCTCAGGGGAAACTAGTTAATTACAGCCTAACCTGCTGAGGTATTATCAGAGCCTAAGTAACCTTGGGAAGAGAAATAACCAACTCTAGCCATTTTGTCCCACCTAAGGGGATAGAAAAAAACTAAGAAACTCTTGTGAAGTTCATGGTCCAGAGGCATAAGCTCACTAAAAGACTGAGACCTAACCATAGGACTGTAGAATGCTTCCCATCCCCCCATGCCTTACCACTACATTAATAAAGGCCTATTTATGGCAGTTCCTTTTACTCAGTATATTGTGTCTGGCTATCAAGAAAAAATTACAAGGCATACCAAAAGGTGAAAAACATAATTTGAAGAGACAGAGCAAGCATCAGAACCAGACATAGCAGAGATGCTGGAATTATCAGTACAGGAATTTAAAACAACTATGATTAATATGCTAAAGACTCTAATGGATAAAGTAGACAGCATGCAAAAACAGCTGGGCAGCGTAAGAAGAGACATGGAAATCCTAAGAAAGAACCAAAAAGAAGTGCTAGAAATAGAAAACACTGTAAGAGAGATTAAGAATGTCTTTCATGAATTTATTAATAGTCTGGATATATGGCTGAGGAGAGAATATCTGAGCTAGAGGATATATCAGTAGAACCCTTGAGAACTAAAAATCAAAGAGAACAAAGACTTAAAAAGAAAAAAAAGAACAGAATATCCAAGTGTTACCTGAAAATGGGTTCACCTCTTGGTGGGTGTCAAGCCAAAAGAAACAAGCAAGGCAAAAATCGGGAGAGTGAAGATTTATTACTTGCAGCAAGTAAGGAGAACACCGGAGATCTTTCCCAAAGTAGTATCTCCCCAACAGCAAAATTGGGGAATTTTTAAGCTGAGGGTACATGCATATTCATGAAGGGACTTGAGCAGGAGAATTCAGCATAGATTTGAGGCAAAGGTTGACAGAGTCTAAGCTTTAGTTGATTGAAGTCACAAGGGTCAGAAAGAATCTGAAAAAGAATAGATATATTGTACATGTATAACTAAATTACTTTGCTGTACACTTGAAACTAACACACTGTAAATCAACTATACTCCAATATAAAATAAAAATTTAAAAAAAAGAGAGAGAATGTAGAGTCCCCCAGATGTGAAAGATTTTTGAACATGTTATTTAACTCTATCTAGAAAAGATGAAAGCATCACTTTTATATAAATTTCATAGGAAGAAACAAAAAATCAGCAGTAAATGAAGACTTTTTGAGGCAATATTTTTCTAGTAGAACATTGTCATATTATCTCAATATTTCTAAAATATTTTAATAAAATAAAAGTTTATTAATAAAAATAGTAAATTCTAATGGATAAGATATACATTATATTATTAAAAGAAAAGGTCAGCATCATCATCCCTTAAGGTTCCAATTGATCTAGTGGTTGAGCACTTTAGGCTAATCTTTACTATTGAAACATAATTGGGAGTCTTTACAGCAGTTATATATTCTTTTGTTACTATTTTGTTACTATTGTTACTTCTCTTGCCTGATAACGGTTGTTTGTTCTTGGGTTCTTTTGTTCCCTTAAGATCATTAATTACTGAGACCTGTTCAAGTTCAAGCACTGTGGCCAGGATTAGATCACAAAATGGCCTAGGCCAAAAATGTCTTCCCTTATGTCAAGAAAGCCATGCCTGGTTCTCTTTTTCCGGGGACCCTCCACCCTATCTGCTTACACAAAGACTGAGGGACAACTAGAAAAGGTTTAACATAAGTGTAATGTTACTATCAGAAGAAAGAAAGGAACAGAACTATTTGAAACAAAAATGACTGAGAATTTCCCCCAAATTAATGTTAGACACCTAACCACAGATCCAGGGAGCTCAGAGAACATCAAGCAGGGTAAATGTCCCCCAAAACTATACCTTAGCATATCACTTTCAAATAAAAAAAAAATCAAAGATAAAGAAAAACATCCTGAAAGGAGACAGAGTTAAAAAACACCTTACCTATAAAGGAACAAAATAAGAATTACATCCAACACCTCCTCAGAAACCATGCAAACAAGAAGAGCGTGGACTGAAATATTTAAACTGTTGGGAGAAAAAAACCCTCCAACCTAGAATTCTATATCATGTGAAATTACCTTCAAAACTGAAGGGAAAATTGACAAACAAAAATTGAGAGAATTTGTTGCCAGTAGACCTACCTTGCCAAAAAAAAAAAAAAAAAACACTAAGTTCTTTACAGAGAAGGAAATTAACGTAGTTCAGAAACTCAGACCTACATAAAGAAAGGAAGAACAGGCTTCCCTGGTGGCGCAGTGGTTGAGAGTCTGCCTGTCCATGCAGGGGACACGGGTTCGTGCCCTGGTCTGGGAAGATCCCACATGCCGCGGAGCGGCTGGGCCCGTGAGCCATGGCCACTGAGCCTGCGCATCCGGAGCCTGTGCTCCACGACGGGAGAGGCCACAACAGTGAGAGGCCCATGTACCGCCAAAAAAAAAAAAAAAAAAAAAGAACATCAAAAGAAGGAAAAAGTGAAGATAAAATAAGAACTTTTATCTTCCTTATTCTTAATTGAACTAACAGTAGTTTATTCAAAATAATAATACCAAAACTATATGCAACTATGTATATATATATACTTAAGTATTCTCATATATAAGTGAAATGAATAACAGCAATAATATAAGGAATAGGAGGAAGAAATTAGAATTATTTTGTTATTATGAGGTATACTACATGTGAAGTGGTGTAGTGTTATTTGAAAGTGGATTTGGACTATTGTAAATGTATACTGAAAACTCTAGGACAACCAATAAAAAAGCAAAAAATGGGGCGTCCCTGGTGGCGCAGTGGTTGAGAATCTGCCTGCCAATGCAGGGGACATGGGTTCGAGCCCTGGTCTGGGAAGATCCCACATGCCGCGGAGCAGCTGGGCCCGTGAGCCACAATTACTGAGCCTGCACGTCTGGAGCCTGTGCTCTGCAACAAGAGAGGCCACGATAGTGAGAGGCCCGCGCACCACAATGAAGAGTGGCCCCCGCTTGCCACAACTGGAGAAAACCCTCACACAGAAACGAAGACCCAACACAGCCCTAAAATAAAAAAATAAATAAAGCAAACTGTCAACAAGTAAAAATAAATAAACACTATTATATTTTTTTTAAAAAGCAAAAAATGAGGTATAACTGATATACTAAGAAAGGAGAGAAAGTGGAATCATATAAATGCTCATTTAAAACCATAAGAGGAAAAAAAAGGAAGAAAAACCCATAAAGCTAAGTTCTGTAGGTATTTATAACAAAAAGAAAATAAAACCACAAGAGGCAGGTAAGAGAATACTGTGAACAGTTATATGCCAACAAATTGGATAACCTAGAAGAAATGGACAAGTTTCTAGAAACATACAGCCTATCAAAACTGAATCAAGAAGAAATAGATAATTTGAACTGACCATACTAGAAGTAAAATGGAATCTGTAATTTAAAAACTTCTTCAAATGACAGTCCAGGACTGCATGGCTTCACTGGGGAATTCCACTAAATAAACAAAGAACTTGTACCTATTCCTCTCAAACTCTTCCAAAAGATTGAAGAGGAGGGAACACTTCCAAAGTCATTCTATGAAGCCACTATCACCCTGATACCAAAACCAGGCAAAGACACTACCCAAAAAGAAAATTACAAGCCAATATCTTTGGTGAATGTAGATGCAAAGATCCTCAACATAATTTTAGCAAACTGAATCCAACAACAAATAAAAAGGATCATACACCATGATCAAGCTGGTTTCATTCCAGGGTCACAAAGATGGTTTAGCATATGCAAATCAATCAATTTGATATACCACATTAACAAAAGAAAAGACAAACACCACATGATCTTCTCAATAGATGCAGAAAATCATTTAATAAAATTCAACAGTAACATCAACAAAAATCAACATTTATTCATGATAAAAACTCTTGCCAAATTGGGTATAGAGGGAACATATCTCAACATAATAAAAGCCACTTATGACAAACCCACAGCCAACATAATACTAAACAAAAAGCTGAAAGTCTTCCCATGAAATTCTGGAACAAGACAAGAATGCCCATTCTCACCACATCTATTCAACATAGTATTGGAAGTCCTAGCCACAGCAATAAGAAAGAAAAAGGAATAAAAAGCATCCAAATCAGAAGGGAAGAGTAAAATTGTCACTATGTGCAGATGACATGCTGTATAGAAAACCCTGAAGACTCCACACGAAAACTATTAGAACTGATAAATGAATTAAGCAAGGTAGCAGGATACAAGATTAATATACAGAAATCTGTTGCATTTCTTTACACTAACAATGTAATATCAGAAAGGGAAAGTTAAATAAAATTGTTTTAAATTGCATTAAAGAATACCTAGGAGGGCTTCCCTGGTGGCGCAGTGGTTGAGAGTCTGCCTGCTGATGCAGGGGACACAGGTTTGTGCCCCTATCCGGGAGGATCCCACATGCCGCGGGGCGGCTGGGCCCATGAGCCATGGTCACTGGGCCTGTGCGTCCGGAGCCTGTGCTCCGCAGCGGGAGAGGCCACGGCAGTGAGAGGCCCACGTACCGAAAAAAAAAAAAAAAACTAGGAATAAACCTAACCAAGGAGGTGAAAGACTTATATGCTTAGAGCTATAAAACATAGGTAAAGGAGATTGAAGAGGGTTCAAGGAAATGGAAAGATAGCCCATGCTCTTGGATTGGAAGAATTAATAGAATTAAAATGGCTATACTACCCAAAGCTATCTACAGGTTTAATGCGATCCCTATCAAATTACCCATAACGTTTTTCACAGAACTAGAACAAATAGTCCTAAAATTTATATGGAACCACAAAAGACAGAATTGCCAAAGCAATCCTGAGGAAAAAGAACAAAGTTGGAGGCATAACCCTTCCAAACTTTAGACAATACTACAAAGCTACAGTAATCAAAACAGTGTGGTGTTGGGACAAAAACAGGCATATAGATCAATGGAACAGAAAAGAGAGCCCAGAAATAAACCCACACATTTACAGTCAATTACTCTGAACAAAGGAGGCAAGAATATACAGTGGAGAAAAGACAGTCTCTTCAGCAAGTAGTGTTGGGAAAGCAGGACAGCTGCATGTAAATCAGTGAAGTTAGAACACTCCCTCATAACATACACAAAAATAAACTCAAAAGGCTTAAAGACTTAAATATAAGACATGTCACCATAAAACTCCTAGAAGAGAACATAGGCAAAACAGTCTCTGACATAAATCGTAGCAATGTTTTCTTAGGTCAGTCTCCCAAAGCAATAGAAATAAGAACAAAAACAGACGAAGAGGACCTAATCAAACTTAGAAGCTTTTGCACAGCAAAGGAAACCATAAACAAAACAAAAAGACAGCCAGTAGACTGGGAGAAAATGTTTGCAAACAACGCGACCAACAAGGGCTTAATTTCCAAAATATACAAACAGCTCATACAACTCATTGACAGAGAAAAAACACAATAAAAATATGGGCAGAAGACCTAAATAGACATTTCTCCAAAGAAGACATACAGGTGGCCAAGAAGCACATGAAAAGCTGCTCAACATCACAAATTATTAGAGAAATGCAAATCAAAACTACAATGAGGTATCACCTCACACCACTTAAATGGGCATCATCAGAAAATCTACAAACACCAAATGCTGGAGAGGGTGTGGAGAAAAGGGAACCCTCTTGCACTGTTGGTGGGAATGTAACTTGATACAGCCACTATGGAAAACAATCTGGAGGCTCCTTATAAAACTAAAAATAGAGTTGCCATATGATCCAGCAGTCCCATTCCTAGGCATATATTCAGAAAGGGTGAAAACTCGAATTGGAAAAGATTCATACATCCCAATGTTCATAGCAGCACTATTTACAATAGCCAAGACATGGAAGCAACCCAAGTGTCCATCAACAGATGAATGGATAAAGAAGATGAGATTATGTGTGTGTGTGTGTGTATGTGTATATATATATATATATATATATATATATATATATATATGGGGTGGGGAGAGAGTGAAATATTACTCAGCCATAAAAAAGAGTGAAATAATGCCATTGCAACTACATGGATGGACACAGAGATTGTGAAACTAAATGAAGTAAGCCAGACAGAGAAAGACAAATATTATATGCTATCACTTACATGTGGAATCTAAAAAGTAGTACAAATTAATTTATTTACAAAACAGAAACAGACTCACAGGCATAGAAAACATATTTATGGTTACCAAAGGGGAAGGCGGGGAGGAATAAATTGGGAGTATGGAATTAACAGATGCACACTACCATATATAAAATAGATAAACAACACGATTTTACTGTATAGCACAGGGAACTATATTCAATATCTTGTAATAAATTATAATGAAAAAGAATTTTTAGAAAAGAGTGTATGTGTGTGTGTGTGCATGTGTATCTCTGAATCATCACTTTGCTGTACATCTGAAACTAACACAATATTGTAAATCAACTATACTTCAATTAAAAAAAACACAGGAGGCAGAAAAAGTGGAAGACAAAAATAGGAACAAAGAACAAGGGCAAAAAATATAAAACAGTAACAAATATAGTAGATATAAATCCAAATATATCAGTAACTATGTTTAATGTCAATGGTCTAAATGCATCAATTAAAAGACAGATCATCACAGTGGATCAAAAAACAAGACCCAAGTATAAGTTGTCTACAAGAAACCACTTTAAAGATAATGAAACATATAGATTAAAAGTAAATGGATACACCTATCAGGGAGGACAGAGAAGGCTGGGCTGCTCCTCCCCAAGGTATTGTGACCCTGTGCCTGTAGCCCGAAAGGGACACACAGCCCTGTGATGGCCTGTGGCCACAGGGGCCCTGCTCTGCCCCCACTTTGTTCGTGGTGACATGACTGTGCCTTCTTTGTGTGCTAACTTATCCCATTACTACCTCGATATTCCCACTGATTCCCTTTCCTGTCAATTTCTTCAACTTTAAAATACTGTATTGAGAGCAGTTTCCTAAGTTACCCCAAATCCTGTTCAGAACAGGGATGCTTCCTGAAGTCAGGATGGAGGGGAAACAGGCGCAGTTGGGGAAGGCTTCTGCTCCAGAAGTGAGTGGATGTGAAACAGCCCTGCTCCACAGTGACTGGTTTTGTCCTGCTACAGTTTAAAATTGAGGTGTACTTGACATAACAAATGCACAGACTTTAAGTGTGTGGTTTGAGGGGTCATGACCAATGTCCACACACGTGTAACCATCCCAACCAAGGCAGAGGTTGAAGATAACAGATTTCTATCTTCAGTGATTTTTTTTTTATTGGCCGCACTGTGCGGCTTGCAGGATCTTAGTTCCCTGACCAGGGATTGAACCCAGGCCCCGGGCAGTGAAAGCGAGGAGTCCTAACCTCTGGACCGCCAGGGAATTCCCATATCTTCAGTGATTTTTAAAAAGAATTTCTGCTGATAAAATGCATGCTCATGGTAGAACACTCGGATTGTGCAGAGAAATCCAGGGCAGGATGTGGCAGGGCCCCCACCATGCAGCTCCCAGATAAAGAGGCTGTCCTCCTGCCTGGTGGCATCACACCACCCAGACAACCACTGCTAGCATTTCGGTGTATTTTCTTCTGTTTTTTTCTATGCACATATATACATATGTTAAAAATTTTTTCTATGCATACTTTTTTACATATGACATCAGATCAAATTTAGTATTTAAAAACTTACTGTAGAATAAGCATTTCCATATATTGTAAAACATTGTGTAAATATGATTTTTGAGAAGGCTTTGGTGTTTACTTTGTGATATTTGATTCAGCTAGTGTTGATACAATAAAGAGTTGATGTTAGAAAAAAAAAGTAAATGGTTAGAGAAAAATAGTGTTACCATGCTAACACTAATCAAAAGAAAGAAAGCAGCAGTTAGCTATTTTAATTTCAGACAAAAACTAGATTTCAAAGTAAGGAAAGTTATCAGTGATAAAGAAGAGGCTTACGTAAGTGATAAAGGGTTCAATTCTCCAAGAAGATACAACAATTTTTAATGTGTATACATCTACTAACACAACATCAAACATGAGACAAATGCTGATAGAACTGCAGGGAAGAGTAGATGAATTCACTATTATAGTTGGAGACTTCCACATCCCTCTCTCAGAAATGAACAATCCAGCTGGCTGAAAATCAGTAAGGACTATTTGAACTCAACAACACCTTCAGTCGACTGGATATAATTGATATCGATAGACTGCTTCATCCAAAACAGCAGAACTCACATTTATCTCAAGCTTAAATGGAACATTTACCAAGATAAACCACTTTCTGGGATATAAAACACACCTTAACAGATTTAAAAGACTAAAAATCATACAGTGCTGTGGTCTCAGACCATAATGGAATAAACTAGGAATCAATCACAGAAAGACAGCTAAAAAAGATCCCAAAATATATGGAGATTAAACAACACACTTCTAAATAATATATGGATCAAAGAAGAAATCTCAAAAGAAATTTAGAAATATTTTAAACTTAATGAAAACAACTTATTAAAATTTGTGGGATGCAGTGAAAACAGTGCTTAGAGGGAAGTTTATCACATTGAAAGCAAGTATTAGAAAAGAAGAAAAATCTTAAATGAATATTTCCACCTTAGGAAACTAGAAAAAGAACAAATTAAATTCAAAGTAAGCAGAAGAAAAAAATAATAAGAACTAGGACAGAAATCAATGAAATTGATGTCTCTAGCCAGGCCAATTAGGAAAAAAAGAGAGGACCCAATTTACTAATATCACATGTGAAAGAGAGGACATCACTACAGATTCCATGGGAATTGAAAGGATAGTAAAGGAATACTATAAACAACTCTGTGCCCACAAATTGGATGACCTAGATGGAATGAACCAATTCCTTTAAAGACACAATCTGTCAAAACTCACACACAAAGAAATAGATAACTGAATAGGCCTATATCTATTAAAGAAATTGAGTCAATAATCCATAACAATTCCAAAACAGAAAGCATCAGGCCCACATGGGTTCACTGGTTAATTCTACCAAACATTTAAGAAGAAATTAAACCAATTATCTACAGTCTCTTTCAGAGAATAGAAACAGAAGGAATACTTCTTTTTTTTTTTTTACTTTATTCTAATTTGAGTCAGCTTACACTTACACATATAATCAAATATTAAATTAACTTAATTATCAAAAAAAGATAATTAGAAGAAACTTAAGAGACCACAGAGAAACAGGCACTCTCATATTGCAGATGGGCGTATGAAGTGTTACAATCCCTACAAAGGGGAATTTGGAATTCTAGATGAATTTACCACTTAGACCTCAAAAAATCCACTTCTAGGAATATATCTTGCAAATACACCTGCATCCATGAGAAATAGCATATGCATAAGTGTATTAATTATCTATTGCTACATCACAAATATACTTACCAATCGTCTCAGTTTGTCAAGGACTGTGGATTTTACTGAAACTCATAACTTTCAGTGCTCAAACTAGAACAGTCCCAGGCAAACACAGACTGTTGGTCATCCTAAAAACAAATTGTCCTAAAATTTATATTTTTTCTTTTTTTTAATTTATTTTTTTATACAGCAGGTTCTTATTAGTCATCAATTTTATACACATCAGTGTATACATGTCAATCCCAATCGCCCAATTCATCACACCACCACCACCACCCCCCTGCCGCTTTCCCCCCTTGGTATCCATAAGTTTGTTCTCTACATCTCTGTCTCAATTTCTGTCCTGCAAACCTGTTCATCTGTACCATTTATCTAGGTTCCACATATATGCATTAATATACGATATTTGTTTTTCTCTTTCTGACTTCACTGTGTATGACAGTCTCTATATCCATCCACGTCTCAACAAATGACCCAATTTCGTTCCTTTTTATGGCTGAGTAATATTCCATTGTAT
Source organism: Stenella coeruleoalba (assembly GCF_951394435.1). Taxonomy (NCBI): domain Eukaryota; kingdom Metazoa; phylum Chordata; class Mammalia; order Artiodactyla; family Delphinidae; genus Stenella; species Stenella coeruleoalba. The sequence goes on along the minus strand of NC_137151.1, from coordinate 56,686,117 downwards.
ATATATACCACATCTTTATCCATTCGTCTGTTGATGGGCATTTAGGTTGCTTCCATGACCTGGCTATTGTAAATAGTGCTGCAATGAACATTGGGGTGCATGTGTCTTTTTGAATTATGGTTTTCTCTGTGTATATGCCCAGTAGTGGGATTCCTGGGTCCCCAGGAATAGGGTTCCTTTTTAAAGAACCTCGATACTCTTCTCCATACTGGCTGTATCAATTTACATTCCCACCAACAGTGCAAGAGGGTTCCCTTTTCTCCACACCCTCTCCAGCATTTGTTGTTTGTAGATTTTCTGATGATGCCCATTCTAACTGGTGTGAGGTGATACCTCATTGTAGTTTTGATTTGCATTTCTCTAATAATTAGTGATGTTGAGCAGCTTTTCATGTGCTTCTTGGCTACCTGTATGTCTTCTTTGGAGAAATGTCTACTTAGGTCTTCTGCCCATTTTTGGATTGTGTTGTTTGTTTTTCTAATATTTAGCTGCATGAGCTGTTTATATATTTTGGAGGTTAATTCTTTGTCTGTTGATTCATTTGCAAATATTTTCTCCCATTCTGAGGGTTGTCTTTTTCTCTTGTTTATGGCTTCCTTTGCTGTGCAAAAGCTTTGAAGTTTCATTAGGTCCCATTTGTTTATTTTTGTTTTCATTTCCATTACTCTAGGAGGTGGATCAAAAAGATCTTGCTGTGATTTATGTCAAAGAGTGTTCTTCCTATGTTTTCCTCTAAGAGTTTTATAGTGTCCGTTCTTACATTTAGGTCTCAAATCCATTTTGAGTTTATTTTTGTGTATGGTGTTAGGGAGTATTCTAATTTCATTCTTTTACATGTAGCTGTCCAGTTTTACCAGCACCACTTATTGAAGAGACTGTCTTTTCTCCATTGTATATCCTTGCCTCCTTTGTCATAGATTAGTTGACCATAGGTGCGTGGGTTTATCTCTGGGCTTTCTATCTTCTTCCATTGATCTATGTTTCTGTTTTTGTGCCAGTACCATATTTTCTTGATTACTGTAGCTTTGTAGTATAGTCTGAAGTCAGGAAGTCTGATTCCCCCAGCTCCATTTTTTTCCCTCAAGACTGCTTTGGCTATTCGGGGTCGTTTGTGTCTCCATACAGACAGATTTTTTGTTCTAGTTCTGTAAAAAATGCCATTGTCATTTGATAGGGATTGCATTGAATCTGTAGATTGCTTTGGGTAGTATAGTCATTTTCACAATGTTGATTCTTCCAATACAGGAACATGGTATATCTCTCCACCTGTTGGTATCATCTTTAATTTCTTTCAGCAGTCTCTTATAGTTTTCTGCAAACAGGTCATTTGTCTTCCTAGGTATTTTATTCTTTTTGTTGCAATGGTAAATGGGAGTGCTGCCTTAATTTCTCTTTCAGATTTTTCATCATTAGTGTATAGGAATGCAAGAGATTTCTGTGCATTAATTTTGTATCCTGCTACTTTACCAAATTCATTGATTAGCTCTAGTAGTTTTCTGGTGGCATCTTTAGGATTCTCTATGTATAGTATCATGTCATCTGCAAACAGTGACACCTTTACTTGTTCTTTTCCAATTTATATTCCTTTTATTTCTTTTTCTTCTCTGATTGCTGTGGCTAGGACTTCCAAAACTGTGTTGAATAATAGTGGTGAGAGTGGACATCCTTTTCTTCTTCCTGATCTTAGAGGAAATGCTTTCAGTTTTTCACCATTGAGAATGATGTTTGCTGTGTGTTTGTCATATATGGCCTTTATTATGTTGAGGTAGGTTCCCTCTGTGCCCACTTTCTGGAGAGTTTTTGTCATAAATGGGTGTTGAATGTTGTCAAAAGCTTTTTCTGCATCTACTGAGATGATCATATGGTTTTTATTCTTCAATTTGTTAATACAGTGTATCACAATGATTGATTTGCATATATTGAAGAATCCTTGCATCCCTGGGATAAATCCCACCTAATCATGGTGTATGATCCTTTTAATGTGTTGTTGGATTCTGTTTGGTAGTATTTTGTTGAGGATTTTTGCATCTATATCCATCAGTGATATTGGTCTGTAATTTTCTTTTTTTGTAGTGTCTTTCTCTGGTTTTGGTATGAGGGTGATGGTGGCCTCATAGAATGAGTTTGGGAGTGTTCCTTCCTCTGCAATTTTTTGGAAGAGTTTGAGAAGGATGGGTGTTAGCTCTTCTCTGAATGTTTGATAGAATTCACCTGTGAAGCCATCTGGTCCTGGACTTTTGTTTGTTGGAAGATTTTTAGTCAGAGTTTCAATTTCATTACTTGTGATTGGTCTGTTTATATTTTCTATTTCTTCCTGGTTCAGTCTTGGAAGGTTATACCTTTCTAAGAATTTGTCCATTTCTTCCAGGTTGTCCATTTTATTGGCATAGAGTTGCTTGTAATAGTCTCTTAGGATGCTTTGTATTTCTGCGGTGTCTGTTGTAACTTCTCCTTTTTCATTCCTAATTTTATTGATTTGAGTCCTCTCCCTCTTTTTCTTGATGAGTCTGGCTAATGGTTTATCAATTTTGTTTATCTTCTCAAAGAACCAGCTTTTAGTTTTATTGATCTTTGCTGTTGTTTTCTTTGTTTCTATTTCATTTATTTCTGCTCTGATCTTTATGATTTCTTTCCTTCTACTAACTTCGGGTTTTGTTTGTTCTTCTTTCTCTATTTCCTTTCGGTGTAAGGTTAGATTGTTTCTTTGAGATTTTTCTTGTTTCTTGAGGTAGGCTTGTATAGCTATAAACTTCCCTCTTAGAACTGCTTTTACTGCATCCCATAGGTTTCGGATTGTCGTGTTTTTATTGTCATTCGTCTCTAGGTATTTTTTGATTTCCTCTTTGATCTCTTCAGTGATCTCTTGGTTATTTAGTAACGTATTGTTTAGCCTCCATGTGTTTGTGTTTTTTACGTTTTTTTCCCTGTAGTTGATTTCTAATCTCATAGCGTTGTGGTCAGAAAAGATGCTTGATATGATTTCAATTTTCTTAAATTTACTGAGGCTTGATTTGTGACCCAAGATGTGATCTGTCCTGGAGAATGTTCTGTGCGCAGTTGAGAAGAAAGTGTAATCTGCTGGTTTTGGATGGAATGTCCTATAAATATCACATAAATCTATCTGGTCTATTGTGTCATTTAAAGCTTCTGTTTCCTTATTTATTTTCTGTTTGGATGATCTTAACTTACTCTGTGTGGCCAGCATTAGCCAGGTTACAAAAGCAGACAAAGACATTACAAGAAAATGAAACCAGAGACCAATATCACTTAAGAACATATGTGCAACAATTCTCAACAAAATATTAACAAACCAAATTTGCAAAAGTATAAAAAGAATTATATATCATACCCAGTGGGATTTATCTCAGGTATGTACAGCTGTTTCAACATTTAAAAATCAATTAATGCAATACATCACATCAACAGACTGATAAAGAAAAAACACATGATCATGTCAATAGATGTCGAAAAAACATTTGACAAAATTCAATACCCATTTGTGATAAAAACTCTCAGCAAACTAGGAATAGAGGGGGACGTTCTCAGCTTGATAAAGACTATCTACAAAAACCCTACAACTAATGTCATACTTAATGGTGAAAAACTTGAAGCTTTCCCACTAAAATCAGGTAGGAGGCAAGGATTTCTCCCTCGCACCACTCCTTTTCAACATTGTACTGGAACTCCTTGCTAATGCAATAAGGCAATAAAACTTATACAGATTGGTTCACAATATATACGTATATCAAATCACTATGATGTAAACTTTAAATATCTTACAATTTTATTTCAGTCATATCTAAATAAAGCTGAAATTCTAGGGGGAAAGGTATATAGTTTGGCAAGGAAGACATAAAACTGCCTTTATTTGAAGATGACATGATTGTCTATGTAGAAAATCTGAAAGAATCAACAAAAACTGGAACAAATAAGCAATTATAGTAAGGATGCAGGATACAAGGTTAATATACAAAAGTCAATTGGCTTCCTATATACTGATAATGAACAAGTGGAATCTGAAAGTAAAACTCAATACTATTTACATTAGCAACCCCCAAAATTAAATACTTGGGTATAACTATAACAAAATATGTATAATATCTATAATGAGGAAAACTACAAAACTCTGATAAATGAATCAAAGAACTAAATAAATGGAGAGAGATTCCATGTTCATGGTTAGAATTAGTCAATATTGTCAAAATGTCAGTTCTTTCCAACTTGATCTGTGGATACAATATTATTCCAGTTAAAATCCCAGCAAGTTATTTCATAGATGTAGACAAACTGATTCTAAAGTTTATACAGAGATGAAAAAAACTCAATAGCCAACACAATACTGAAGAAGAATGAAGTTGGAGGACTGATGCTACTCAACTTCAAGACTTATTCTAAAGCTGCAGTAATCAGGAGAGTGTTGTATTGGTGAAAGAATAGACAAAATAGATCAATGGAACAGAGTGGAGAGCCCAGAAATAGATTTTCATAAGTATAGTCAACTGATCTTTGACAAAGGAATAAAGGCAATACAATGGAGCAAAGATAGTCCCTTCAACAAATGGATATCCTCATGCAAAAAAATAAATCTAGACACAGACCTTACACCGTTCATCAAAATTAACTCAAAATGGATCATAGACCTAAATGTAAAATGCAAGAGTGTAAAACTATAGAAATAACATAGGAGAAAACTTAGATGATCTTCAGCATGGTAATGCCTTAGTAGATGTAACACCAAAGACATGATTCAGGAAAGAAATAATTAATAATTGGGACTTCATTAACATTTAAAACTTCTGTTCTATGAAAGACAATCACAAGAGAATGAGAAGTCAAGCCACAGACCGGGAGAAAATATTTGCCAAAGAAATGTTTGTTGAAGGACTGTTACCCAAAGTATACAAAGAGGGACTTCCCAGGTAGTTCAGTGGGTAAGACTCCATGCTCCCAATGCAGTTAGCCCAGGTTTGATCCCAGGTCAGGCAACTAGGTCCCGCATGCATGCCTCAACTAAGATCCTGCATGCATGCTTCAACTAAGAGTCTGCATGCCGCCACTAAGAAGCCCACATGCCGCACACTGCAACTAAGACCTGGTGTGGCCAAAATAAATAAATAAATAAATATTTTTTTAAAAGTATACAGAAAACACTTAATCCTCAACAGTAAGAAAATAAACAACCTGATATTAAAATGAGCCAAAGACCTTAACAGACATTTCACTAAAGAAGATATACAGATAGCAAGTAAGCATATGAAAAGATGTTCCACATCATATAGAAAAAAAGTTTGCATGTCATCAGGGAAATACAAATTGAAACAACCGGGAGATACCACTATATACCTATTAGAATGGCCAAAATCTAGAACACTGACAACACCAAATGCTGGCAAGGATGTGGAGCCACAGCAACTCTCATACAGTGCTTGTGGGAATAAATGTTACAGCCACATTGGAAGATAGTTTCTTACAAGATGAAAATGATTTCTTACAAAATACAATTACTCTTAACCATATGATCCAGCAATCACACTACTTTGTATTTACCCAAAGGAATTGAAAACTTATGTCCACAGAAAAACTGCACGTGAAAGTTTATAGCAGTTTTATCTATAATTGCCAAATCTTGGAAGCAACCAAGATGTCCTTTAATAGCTAAATGGAGAAATAAACTGGCACAACTAGGCAATAGAATATTATTCAGAGCTAAAAAGAAATGAGCTATCAAGCCATGAAAAGACATGAAGGAAGCTGTAATGCATATTGCTGAGTGAAAGAAGCCAATCTGAAGATATGAATCCAAGTATTTCACGTTTTGGAAAAGGCAAAACTATGGAGACAATAAAAGATTAGTGGTTGCCAGCGGTAGGGGTGGGGACAGATGAATAAGCATACCACAGAGAATTTCTAGGGCAGTGGAAATATCTGTATATTATTATGATGAATATATGTCATTATACATTTGTACAAACCCATAGAATGTACAACACCAAGAGTGTAAACAGTGGACTTTGAGTGATAATGATGTAGGTTCATCATTAGTTAAAAAAAAAAGTGCCATCTGGTGAGTGAGGTCGATAATGGGGGAAGCTCTGCATGGGTGAATGGTGGGTGGTATATGGCAAATGTTTATTCTTTCCTCTCAATTTCAATCCTAAAATTGCTCTTAAAATATAAAGTCTTTTTTGAAAATCAAGGAGTATATTAGAATAACCTTCATTATTATAGAAAAAATTATTACTTAGAGAATAAATATATAAAAAATAAAAATTAGCAGCTTCTGTGTATCTATAACTGAATACTACCTTAATATTTGCACTGTAAAACATACATATAAATTTTATTTTAGAATAGATGTGTCTTTTTCTTGGTGGCTGATGACTCAGGCTAATCACATTTAGATTTAATTTATAGAATACTTTATAATTTTTTTTTAATCTTCTGGCCACCCTGCACATCATGAGGGATCTTAGTTCCCAACCAGTGACTGAACCTGCGCCCCCTGCAGTGGAAGTGCAGAGTCGTAACCACTGCACCGGCAGTGAAGTCCCTATAATATTCTTTTTGATTGCATGATTAGAAAATTTTTCTGTAGTTTTTATTAAAAGCTAAGCATTGCTCTATTTAGCACATCAAAATGAAGTTTGTAGTATTTTTCTTTAATCAAAATTTGTTTGCCAGTTAAATTTGCTCTAAAGTTATTTATGATTAGTAAATCACCTGTTTAATTTAATCATGAAATCTATTCACTTAGAGTATATATAGGTAATATAAATTGTGCTTGAACGTCTTTTTTCTAAGAAAAAGTAGACTACACCACTTTTTGAGATTAAGAACTTTTTCATCCTGTCCACTAGTGTCATGGACTGAATGTTTGTATCCGCCCCCCATATTCAAATTCATATGTTGAATCCCTAACCCCCTAACATGATGATATTAGGAGGTGGTACCTTTGGGAGATAATAGGTTTAGATTATGTCATGGCAGTGGGACCCTCATAATGGAATTAGTGCCCCTATAAGAAGAGGAAGAGAGAGTCATGTGAGTATACAGTGAGAAAGTAACTGTCTGCAAACCAGGAAGTGGAGCCTCACCAGACACCAAATCTGCAGGCATCTTGAACTTGGAGTTCTTAACCTCCAGAGTTGTGAGAGATAACTGTTGTTTAAGCCATCCAGTCTATTTGTCCTAGAAGTCCAAGCTAACTAAATAAAAGAGTATAGAATAAACAGTAATAGCAAATAAATAGTATAAAAAGATTCTGTTAAATGGAACTTACAATTAGTAGCATTTACTCTTTTATAATTATTTTGTAAATTGCAAGTCTGATATTAGGGAAAAAAGTAGTATCTTTGAATTGCCAGACTTTATTATTTAAATAATTAGTGTTTGGGGGTAGAAATCGCCATCTACAAATAAAATGTCAATAGCAAGTAAAATAAAACAAAACCGATTCAATTATTTATTTTATATTCTAAATGCTTGAATAGCAGTTCACTGAATTATGGTATCTTCCTATAATTTAAAAAGAGGAAAATGACATTTAAAAACTTTATGGATATCTGTTGTGAAAAAGATTTTTAAGTGGTTAAGTTGAAGATATAATTCATTCTCTAAATTTCTTTCAGATAGCCATTATTGGGAATTCCCTAGTGGTCCAGTGGTTAGGACTTGGCGTTTTTACTGCCGGGGCCTGGGTTTGATCCATGGTTGGGGAACTAAGATCCCACAAGCTGCAAGGAGCAGCCAACAAAAAAAACATAGCTATTATTATAGGTTAATTTTTTTCATATGCACTGTTTTTCCTTTTTCTGTCTTCTTGGGAGAGCTGTAAGTATCTTACATTTAAATACGAAACGCAGACTCTTCAGAATATATGCATAAGGCTTTCTATGTCATTCCAAATTATCATAGATGTTAAAGATATGATATAGAAATATAGTATTAATGCCAAATTCTCAAAGCTTTTTAAAAAAACATTTATCTGAAAGGTGAATAGCTGGCTGTCTAGGGTTATTTACGTTTGTGATTTATTTAAAATAATTTTACAGATAAAAAAATTTAAAATAAATTCGTTAGTTTAAGGCAGTTGGTAAGATACAAAATTTGAAAACTTTATGTCCATATCCTTTGCTGTGTTATAATCTAACATATATTTAGTATGCTTTACACTGATGTTTTAAAAGTATGGTAAAATAGTTTTCTATTTTAAATACTTAGAAAGTTTTATTAGGATAACTTGATTAAGTGATTTATACTAGTAATGAGAGATAGTATTGACAGCTCGTGTATTTCAGACTCAAGAGACCATTTTAAGGTGGGCACTTTTTCATTACTTCACATCTTTAATTTTTGAACAATTTCTAAAGATTCTTACTTGTTTGACCTTTTTCTGCCAGTAATGAGTTTGCATTGTAATGCCATATGAGTAAAAGTCCCTGGACTGTTGACTCCTACGGCTGAGATGAGCAGCTAAGATTAATACATAAGGTTCTAGGAATTATGAGTTGATAGAATGTGTTGTAATATAAGATGAATAAAATCCATTGTAGGCTTTGTGGGTGTGGCATTGCAACTGGACCTAGTAGGGGTGAGATTCAAATAAAAAGAAGTGAGAAGTAGCATTTGGGGTGATTGATTAATCAAAATGTGGAGGCAAAATACTAAAGGACATGTATCCACTGAAATTTATTATAAGCTCCATGAAGAATAGAATTTGAAAATTCAAGGTTTCTTCCTAACCATGGCTTTTAAATAATAATATTGATGTGCTTGGACTTACTTAAATATTGATTTAATCTACTCAATTCAAAAATCTCTAATGAAGGGGCACACTCAGTTTTTCAAGGGTTACTTGACACTGTTCCTCAGTTGTATGTCATCACAACCCTCTGAGGATAATGAGTATGTCTAACTCCATCTTACATTCTTTGCTCTGTTGCCACATACTGTTTCTAATATTTGGGATAACCAGAAAACAGTCCTGGCAGGATGTAGGCACTCAGTAAATGTTAAGCAAATGAGCGAACAAGGAGAACAAGGAGATATTGGGGTTTTGTTTTTTGTAAGGTACTTAAAGTTAGTTAAGCGGTAATTATCTGGTAGTAGTACATATGCCCTAAATACATTTTAGGCAGAGTAAATACTGTTGCTGAGAAATCTTTAGTTCAAGATACTATTTAATTATGTAAGAAATGTTTATAGCCATTAGAAATTTTAAAATTATCGGGACTTCCCTGGTGGTCCAGTGGTTAAGAATCCGCCTTCCAATGCAGGGGACGTGGGTTCGATCCACAGTCGGGGAACTAAGATCCCATTTGCCGCAGGGCAACTAAACCCACACCCGGCAACTAAGCCTGCGCACCGCAACTACTGAACTGAACACACAAGCCACAACTATAGAGCCCACGTGCCCTGGAGCCCGCATGCCACAACTAGAAAGAAGCCTGCGCGCCACAACTAGAAAGAAGCCTGCACACCACAACTAGAGAGAAGCACGTGTGCCACAATGAAGAGCCTGAGTGCTACAATGAAGAGCCTGAGTGCCACAATGAAAGATCCCGTATGCTGCAATGAAGATCCTGCATGCATGCTGCAACTAAGACCCAACACAGCCAAAAAAAGAAAAAAAAATTTTTTTAAATTATCATTAGTGCTTTTGGATACAGCTGTAAAGTGAACAGACAGATCTTAACTCCCAAGAACATTAAAAAAGAAAGCACTGATTCAAGGTAGTATTAAAACTCACCATTATATAGAAATATGATAGGAAGGACTAAACATTTTTATTACGTGACATAGTAGCTCATATTAAAATCTTTTTATATTAAGAAGAAAAAGACTTTGTAATACTATATAATGTATAGTATTTGATAGAAAGGGATAAAAGTTTTTTTATATATGATAAAAGAGTACCTTTTAGTGAAATATTTTTATATTGAAGAGAATAGTAGATTGTTGGAGATACTTTTAGCTTCATAAGATACCACAACAAGTGCTCTTGCAGTGTTTTTTAGCATAGTAACATATACTAGGCAAAATTATAATTATTGGTAATTTGCTTTAAGTCTTTTCATTCTAATATTTCAAAGTATATTAAACCTTTCAAAACATCTCATAATAGGTATTATCAAATTAATTACATATCTCATATGCAAAAACAAAAGCTGAGAGTGGCAAAAGTATTTACTTATGATCACATACCATTTAACTGATGGAAAATGAGTAGTCCCAAATTCCCAGTAATCATTTCTAACTCCTATATAAAATAAAATCAGTACAGTAATACCTAAGGAATGCTATTGTAGCTGCAAAAATAAAAATACTACGTCACAGCAATTTAAAGAAATATCAATAGCTTTACAAATAACAATTTTGGAGAGGATGTGGAGAAAAGGGAACCCTCCTACACTGTTGGTGGGAATGTAAATTGGTACGGCCACTATGGAAAACAGTATGGAGGTTCCTCAAAAAACTAAACTAGAACTACCAGATGATCCAGCAATTCCACTCCTGGGTATATATCTGGAAAAAACAAGAATACTAATTTGAAAAGATACGTGCACCCCAGTGTTTGTAGTAGCACTATTTACAATAGTCAAGATATAGAAGCACTCCAAATGCCCATCAACAGACGAATGGATAAAGAAGATGTGGTATGGGTATACAATGGACACTTAGACATAAAAAAGAATGAAATTCTGCCATTTGTAGCAACATGGATGGACCTAGAGAATATTATGCTTAGTGAAATAAATCAGACAGAGAAAAACAAATACTATATGATATTACTTATATGTGGAATGTAAAAGAATAATACAAATGAATGTATACGCAAAACAGAAACAGATTTACTGATAATGAAAATAAACTGGTTTTAATAAGGGAATGAGAAGGGGGAGGAGCAATGGGATTAACAGTACAAACTACAGAGTATAAAATAGATAAGCAACAAGGATATATTGTATAGCACACGGAATTATAGCCGTTATCTTGTAATAACTTTTAATGGAGTATAATCTGTAAAAATACTGAATCACTATGCTATACACCTGAAACTAATATAATATTGTAATTCAACTGCACTTCAATTAAAAGTAATAAAATAAAGAATAAATATCTTCACTAAAACAAGTATTCCAACTTAATTTCTGTTAAATGCAGATAAATGTATTTTTGTTAGATATTTGTATTTAAGGAGATAGTAATTTCATTTGATATTTTATTTTTAATGTCATGGTCATTAAGGTTTTGACATGGGCTCTGTTCTGGTAAGCAAAGCTCAAGAAAAGCCAAAAGTAGCATAGGCTGTGAATCAAATAGTGTCTCATATAGACTATTTATATGAGAGTACAATAAACTACTAATTTATTAAACTTGACTATTAAAAGAAAAAGAATTTTCCTAGTGGAGAGAGAAATGTAAACAAAAGAAAGTAGCTCGTTTTGCACATAGGACTTTTGCATTATTTTGTATTTTAGTTAATAGTTTTTTTCTTCCACTGTTGTCATCACTGATTAGATAGCACATGATATATTAATTATTTGAATATCATGGTAGAAGTACAGTGTCTTTAATAAGAGTTCACCTTATAGTGTATTGACCATTGAGTCAATGAAGATTAGCCAGTTGCAATATCATCCTCGAGTAATATTACCATTGCAATACTAGAGTAGACGTAACCTAGACTATTAAGAACCCAAAAGTCCTTCATCCAGGAAAAACAAACAAACAAAATGCTTATAAAAATATTAAAAGATTGACTGGGTAACTGAAATAATGGCAAATACATGAATCTGAATTTCCCCACACATCCTTCAAAAAAACAATAAAGAAGAACATAAAACTACACATAACCCATGTCTCAACATAACTAGAACATAGAGAACATTCAAACTTCAAATTATCTGTAAGTAGAAAAATTAATACCAAATCATTCACACTCTTGTGCAAGCCTTGGTGGAGAGCATGGGTAGTCTGCGAAAAACTGCACAGGATAAGAGGGGAACTAGTTACAGGCTTAAGACTGATCTAAAATCACTTCCGGGAAAATAAATTTCTCCCACATTACTGAAAAACATCCTGATAGGCAAGAATAGACCACAGAAAAGGGACATAGAAGTTTGCATAGGACTCAAAGAGGCAGTTTTGGAAAGGCAACTCTTTTGGGGAGAAGAGGGTTAAAAAGGAAGAAATAAATGCCTTTTAGAAGCTAAACAGTTAAATAGAGAAGGGAGAGAAGAAAATTTAGGAACCTGCAAGGCAGAAGAATATTTTTTAAAATAGGAGGGCAAATTGTTCACACCGCCCAGCCCCCAAGTCTAATCAATAAAGAAACCGTACTTTACCTAAAGCAGAGGACACTTTTGAAACTAGGAATCTTATAAATTCCCCCAAATTGCCAGTTCTATTCACAGACGTGCAGAAGCGACAGCAACTTGAACTATATAAAACTCATTTAAAAAGAAAACAGAGGGCTGGGCTTCCCTGGTGGCGCAGTGGTTGAGAGTCCGCCTGCCAATGCAGGGGACACGGGTTCGTGCCCTGGTCCGGGAAGATCCTACATGCTGCGGAGTGTATGGGCCCGTGAGCCATGGCCGCTGAGCCTGCGCGTCTGGAGCCTGTGCTCTGCAATGGGAGAGGCCACAACAGTGAGAGGCCCGTGTACTGCAAAAAAAAAAAAAAGAAAAAAAACAAAAAAAACAGAAGGTGAGGATAAAAAGAGTTCAGTTGATGAAAATATCTATTACCTACCTCTCGCCCCGCAAAAAGGCATAAAAAAAGACACATAGATCCATGGAATAGAATTGAAAGTCCAGTAATAAACACTTACCTCAGGACTTCCCTGATGGTGCAGTGGATAAGACTCTGTGCTCCCAATGCAGGGGCCTGGGTTTGATCCCTGGTCAGGGAACTAGTCCCACATGCATGCCCCAACTAAAAGTTTGCATGCCACAACTAAGGAGCCTGCCTGCTGCAACTAAGACCCAGTGCAACCAAATAAATAAATTTTTAAAAAATTACCTTTATGGTCAATTTATCTTCACTAAGAATGCCAAGACAATTCAATGGGGAAAAAATAGTATTTTCAACAAATGCTGCTGACAAATGGATGTCAACATGCAAAGAATGAAGCTGGACCCATATCTCACTCACATCATGCACAAAAATTAACTGAAAATGGATTGAAGATCTAAATGTAAGAACTAAATATAAAATTCTCAGAAGGAAGCGTACGTATAAATCATCCTGACCTTAGATTCAGCAGTGGCTTTTTAGACATGACACCTTCAATCAACCAAAGAAAGAATAAATAAATTGGATGTCATCAAAATTTTAAATGTGTGTGCTTCAGAAGACACTGTCAAGAAAGTGGAAAGACAGCAACATACAGGAGAAAAAATTTGTCAGTCATATATCTGACAAGGGACTTGTATCCCGAGTACATAAAGAACCTCTTACAACTCAATGATAAAAAGACAACCTAATTTTATTTTATTTTTCTTTCCCATTATGGTTTATTACAGGATTTCAAACATAACTCCCTGTGCTGTACAATAGGACCTATAGTTTATCCATTCTATATATAATAGTTTGCATCTGCTAGTCCCAAACTCCCAATCCTACCCTCCCCCACCACCCCTCCCCCTTGGCAACCGCAAGTCTGTTCTCTTTGTGAATCTGATTCTGTTTCATATATAAGTTCTTTTGTGTTGTATCTTAGTTTCCCCATATAAGTGATATCACATGGTATTTGTTTTTCTCTTTCTAATTTACTTCACTTAGTATGATAATTTCTAGGTCCATCCATGTTGCTGCAAATGGCATTATTTCATTCCTTTTTACAGCTGAGTAATATTCCATTGTGTATACTTACCACATCTTCTTTATCCATTCATCTGTTGATGGACATTTAGGTTGAGGAAATCACTTTTCAAAGTCCTCTGCATCTGTCCTCCTACTGTAGCAAGTTTGCATTCACATCAGACCCATGTATCACACCTTACTCTGTGATATATGCTTTCATATGTGTGGTTTTTTACTACTGCCGTCAAGAACAAGGCAAGGATATCTAGTAACTCCACTACAGTCCAACATTTTACTGGAGATATTAGGCAATGCAATTAGATAAGAGCAATCAGAAGAGGTATAACAATTGGAAATTAAGAAATAAAACTAACTCTATTTGACTATGATAGGAAAGTATACGTGGAAACCCTAGAGCAAAGATCAGCAAAGTAGCCTGAGAGCCACATCTGATCACATCATTTTGTTTGTGTATTGCCTGTAGCTACTTTTGCCCTACACTGGCAGAGTTGGATAGTTGTGATAGAAAGGGTTTGGCCCATAAAGTTGAAAATACTTTATCTGACATTGTACAGAAAAAGTTTGTGGACTCCTGCCCTAGAGAATCAAATAATAAAACTATCTCAAACAATAAAATAATTCAGTAACTAGAAGGTATATTAGCATTCAGAACTCAACATTCTTTACATATACAAAAACTTCCAGTTAGAGGATATAGTGGTTGGGAAAACCCCAGTTAAATAACAACAAAAAAGATAAAATATTTGGGAATAAATGTAACACATGTACAAAAGCTATTTTAGAAAAACTTTAAAACACTTCTGAAAGACACAAAAATTGAACTGAACCAATGAAAAGACAATTATCCCTACTTTATAATTTTAACATAATTTCAATAAAAATACCTACTCCTTTTTTAAAAGAGAGCTAGACAAGTTGATATAGAATTCATACGGAAATACAAATACATCAAAATAGCCAGGAATTGTTTCAGGCAAGAATCATCAATGGATCGTACAACTAATTCATGAAGAGGTGAAGACGAGGATATTTTTGCAGTGTCAAAATAACCTCACCACAATGTACTAACTAATCATTAATGGAAGAATAACAGCAACTTTACAGTGGAGGCATCACCTTTACCATTGTCAAAATTAATGTTATTAGTAATGGGACAGATAGACATCATGCGTCCTGATAGGATGCACTGAAAAGAGCATAACATCACTTCTGTGGCATTCCTGCAAAAATGTATAACCTGAATTTAAACAAGAAACATTAGTCAAACCCAAATTGAGGGGCATTTTGCAAAATAAATGGCTTATATTCTTCAAAAATGTCAAGGTCAAGAAAGACGAAGAGGGCTTCCCTGGTGGCGCGGTGGTTGAGAGTCCGCCTGCCGATGCAGGGAACACGGGTTCGTGCCCCGGTCCGGGAAGATCCCACATGCCGCGGAGCAGCTAAGCCCGTGAGCCATGGCCGCTGAGCCTGTGCGTCCGGAGCCTGTGCTCCGCAACGGGAGGGGCCCCAGCAGTGAGAGGCCCGCGTATCAGAAAAAAAAAAAAAAAAAGAAAAAGACAAAGAATGAGGAACTTGTTCCAGATCAAAAAATACTAAAGAGATATGACAATTAACTACAATTCTTACCCTGGAATAGACCATGGGCCAAGACAGAAACAATAATTTATTTTATTCTGTTTTTGTTATAAAGTACATTAGTGGAACAATTGGTGAAATGTGAAGGTCTGTGGATTGGATAGTACTGTATTAATGGTAATTACCTTATTTCGATAAATGTACTTTTTAAGGAAATACATTGAAATATTTAGGAGTAAAGGGGAATGATGTCAGCAGCTTGTTATCAAATTCAGAAGAAAATCTGTAGAGGGAGGAGAGAGTGATAAGGCAAACGTGGTAAAATGTTAATGAGTTTGGAGAATCTGAAGTGTATATGGCAGTTATTTGTACTTTTTTAAAAAATAAACTATTTTATTTTAGAATAATTTAACGTTTACAGAAAAGTTGAAAAGATAGTACACCCCTCACCCAATTTCAGTTTCCTCTGATGTCATTTTTTTTTTTTTTTTTGGGTATGCGGGCCTCTCTGTTGTGGCCTCTCCCGTTGTGGAGCACAGACTCCGGACACGCAGGCTCAGCAGCCATGGCTCACCGGCCCAGCCGCTCCGCGGCATGTGGGATCTTCCCAGACCGGGGCACGAACCCGTGTCCTCTGTCCTCTGATGTCATTTTAAATTACCGTGGTACATTTTTAAAAACTAAGAAACAAACATTGGTACATTACTATTAATTAAACCACAGGCTTTATTCAGATTTCACCCATTTTCCATTGAATGTTCCTCTAAACTCTAGACTTTAATCACGTTTCACTAATGTTTCCTTTAATATCCTTTTTCTGCTCCAAGATCCAATCCAGGGTACCACATTTCATTTATTCATCATCTCTCCAATCTCCTCTGGTCTGTGACAGTCTCATTCTTTCCTTATTTTTCATGACTTTCATAGTTTTGAGGAGTCTTGGTGAAATATTTATAGGTTGTCTCTCAATTTTGGTTTGTCATATGTATTTCTCATAATTAGACTGGTGTTATGGGTTTTTTAGAAAAAGTACTACAGAGGTGAAGTACCATTCTCATCTCACATTATGTCAAGGAGTGGATGCTATCAACAGGGTAATTCTAGTGATGTAAACCTGGTTATCTTGGTTAAGGAAGTATCTTCTAGGTTTCCCCTCTGTAAAGTTCCAAGTTTTCCCCCATTCTATTTGGAAGGGAGTCACTAACTCAAGCCCACTCTCAAAGGCAGGGGCAGGGGGCAGGTTTAAACTTCACCTTCTGGACAGGATTGTTTCTACATATATTATTTGGGTTCCTCTGTAGGGAAGATTTGACTCTTCTCCCCTACTTATTTATGTATCATTTATTTATATTTGTATGGGTTTGTATATTTTTATTTGGGAGGTTATAATCTAATACCCTCTTTGTTTGGTCACTCTAGTAGCTCCGGCTTTGACCATCTGGAGTCCTGATAGACTTCTATGGCCTTTTGTCATGTCCCCACCCTTTTGGTTTGTGAGCATTCCCTTGCTTTCTGGTAGTACAAAGTGCTTCTGCCTTGTCTTGTATTGATATTTTCCCTGTTCCAGCTCTACAGTCTGCTGTTTCTTCACAGTCCCTGGCTTTTTTTTTTTAATCAGAGGATGATATTTAAAAACCGCATTCTTGGCACTGAGTGGTTTGTGTTTTGTAGCTTATAAGTCTGAAATCACTTCAAAGTAAAAAATAAAAATAAAAAAATTGAGTTAAAAGTTGTAAAATGCACATCCTATTTATTATTTTTAACTGTTCTACCTTAGTTATTATGTAAGTTATCAAATGTTACATTTTAAAATTCATAGATGTGCATTCTTTCTAAATAAATTATACTTATATTTTACTTGGTATCTGTAAATTATTAATAAAATTTCTACAGCCTCAGTAGAACATTTTTGTATGTTTTAGTTGCACCTTTTAAATAGAGTGGGGTGGGAGGGAGACGCAAGAGGGAGGAGATATGGGGATATATGTATATGTATAGCTGATTCACTCTGTTAAAAAGCAGAAATCAACACACCATTGTAAAGCAATTATACTCCAATAAAGATGTAAAAAACAAACAAACAAACAAATAAATAAATAGAGTGGAAACATTCATATCTCCCTCTTATGAAAATCATAGAGTTCTATGATTAAATTCATAAAACTTTATATTACAAAATTAATTAGCAGTCTAGTTCAACATGCATACATGAAAGGGCATAAAAAAAGATTTTGACATTACTCTTAATTCTTTCAAGCAATGATACCTCCACCCTCAAATTCCATTTTAGTAAATAAGCATGATGTGGACAGCTTGGCCTGTTTTTGTTTGTTTGTTTATTTGTTTGCTTTTGCGGTACACAGGCCTCTCACTGTTGAGGCCTCTCCCATTACGGAGCACAGGCTCCGGACGCGCAGGCCCAGCGGCCATGGCTCATGGGCCCAGCCACTCCATGGCATGTGGGATCTTCCCGGACCAGGGCACGAACCCGTGTCCCCTGCATCGGCAGGCGGACTCGCAACCACTGCGTCACCAGGGAAGCCCAGCTTGACCTGTTTGACAGGAAATTCTGTATATGAAAATGTAGGGACTTCCCTGGTGGCGCAGTGGTTAGGAATCCTCCTGCCAATGCAGGGGACAGGGTTCGAGCCCTGGTCCAGGAAGGTCCCACATGCTGCAGAGCAACTAAGCCTGTGCGCCACAACTGCTGAGCCTGCACTCCAGAGCCCGTGAGCCACAACTACTGAGCCCATGTGCCACAACTACTGAAGCCCGTCTGCCACAACTACTGAAGTCTGTGAGCCTAGAGCCCGTGCTCCACAATAGGAGAAGCTACTGCAGTGAAAAGCCCAAGCACCACAATGAAGAGTAGCCCCCCATTGCCACAACTAGAGAAAGCCTGCGGGCAGCAATGAAGACCCAACACAGCCAAAAATAAATAAATAAACAAACAAATAAATATTTTTAAAATGTAGCATTTCTTGGGACTTCCCTGGTGGTCCAGTGGTTAAGACTCCACGCTCCCAATGCAGGGGGCTTGGGTTCAATCCCTGGTTGCAGAATTAGATCCCTCATGCTGTGACTAAAGATCCCACATGCAACAACTAAAGATCCCGCATGCCACAACGAAGATCCTGTACGTGGCAACGAAGATCCCGTGTGCCACAGCTAAGGCCTGGCGTGGCCAAATAAATAAATGAATATTTTTAAAAAAGAAAGAAAATGTAGCATTTCTTAGAGAAGGTTTTTAAAATACCTCTTTGTTCTATGACATATAAGAAGGTTACTACTATACCAGATGCTTCTATTTTGTGTCTTAGAAAGTCATTGTAGGAAATAATTTTTTCCAGACTATAAGAATGAATAAGAAAAGTGTGCAAATGAGGATATAGTTATGCTTTAACTCTTAGTGACACTAAGAGTATATTAATAAATAATGTAAAAAGGAGTATGAATAAGGATAGTTACAATGTAACAAAGGTACAATTTGTATAATCTCATTTTTATATAAAAGAATGTATACAGTTGTTCCTTGGCATCCGCAGGGGATTGGTTCCGAGACCTTCTGAGAATACCAAAATCTGCCATTGCTCAAGTTCCTTATATAAAGTTTGCATATAACATATGCATGCACATCCTCCTCTATACTTTAAATCATCTCTACTCTACTTATAATACCTAATGCAATGTAAATGGTATGTAAATAGTTTCTGGTACACGGCAAATTCAAGCTTTGCTTTTTGGATCTTTCTGGAATTTTTTTTTTCAAATATTTCTGACCCATAGTTGGTTGAGTCCATGGATGTGGAACCCTCAGATATGGAGGACTGACTGTATATATGTGCATAGAAGATTTCTCAATCCTTGTCAATCTGCAGGTTGCTACTATTGGTGTGTCATGAAATCAATTTAGTAAGTCCACAGCGAGCATTTTTTCAAGTTAAATAGAGTTGAAAATGTCAGTGTTTAGCACATAGTGTAATTACTATTACTGCAACATTTATTTCAAGTGTATATGTGTGTACGACTGATTTCTGGGTTGTGATGTAAAATGCATTTCTTATTTTGAGTCTGAATTTTAAAAAGTATTTGAAAAATATGTTTCTAGAACTGTAGACCAAAAACATTTAAGAGTGGACCTCTGAGGACTTCCCTGGTGACGCAGTGGTTAGGAATCCGCCTGCCAATGCAGGGGACACGGGTTTGAGCCCTGGTCCGGGAAGATCCCAAATACCACGGAGCAACTAAGCCCGTTTGCCACAACTACTGAGCCTGCGCACTAGAGCCTGTGCACCACAACAAAAGAAGCCACCGCAATGAGAAGCCCGTGTGCCGCAACTAGAGAAAACCCACACGCAGCAACAAAGATCCAGTGCAGCCATAAATTAATCAATCAATTAATTAATTAATTAAAAGAAAAAAAAGAGTGGACCTCTAGTTACCAGAAGAAAGATTTTTGCAGTTAGATGTTTTGGGAGAAAAGGTCTGGAAGCTTTAACTTCTAACATGGATTTTTATTCAAGGCATGCGGGCTTCAGTAGTTGTGGCTCACAGACTCTAGAGCGCAGGCTCAGTAGTTGTGGCGCACAGATTTAGTTGCTCCACGGCATGTGGCATCTTCCTGGACCAGGGCTCAAACCCATGTACCCTGCATTGGCAGGCAGATTCTTAACCACTACGCCACCAGGGAAGTCCTGGAAGCTTTAACTTCTTTATACTCTTTTTGCATAAACAGTACAGAGAAACAAGGTAACAAAATCATGCAAATTGGTGATTAATTTGCAGCTTCCAAACAAAGTTAATACAGTTTGTCATATCTTCCCTACCATGATCTCTTCATAGCTCTGTAGAAGCTTCTGAAGCCTGTTGTCAACTCTCTTCCTCTCACCTTGCTACTTAAGCCATGTTCCTCAGAGCTGGCTAAATGTGCTATGTAATATACAGTATATGGACCACATTAATTTTCTAACATCCTTCATCCTCCCATAAAATCTGAATTCTGAAATATTTCTGGTCCTAATATTTCACATAAAAAGTTGTTGATTTATTTCTTTGTTATTTCATCAACAGTTGATGAAATGCCTGCTGTCAGTCTTAATTTTCATACTTTTAGGAAATCTATTTATACTTTCTGGTAGATTTAAGATTTTCTCTTTATCTTTAATATCCCACATTTTCATCATAATGTATCTGGTTGTGACTCTTTATTCTGCTTGTGCATTATCAATCTGTCGATTTAAATATCTCCTCAGTTCTGGAAAATTTTCAGCTATTATCTATTCAGTATTGCTCCTCTATTATTCTCTAAGTAATTTCTAATATTATTATTACCTATATGTTGGAGCCTTTAGTACTATCTGTCCTGTCTCTTAAATGTACTTTTCTATTTTTATTTCTATATCTTTCTGTATTGAGAATTCATCCTATTTCCTTGGCAAACAGTGTTGTATAACCAAAATCTATTTCCTCCACTTTTTCTTTATGAACACTTTTTCATTGTTTACTCAGTGGGTGACTGTGTGCTTTAGAAGAGACATAAGGAGTACAGACACATTGGAACACTGTTTGGCAGTTTCTTAGAAAGTTAAACATGCACTTACCATGCAACCTAGCAGTCCTATTCCTAGGTATTTACCCAAGAGAAATGAAAACTATGTTCACACGAAAAAACTACACATGAGTGTTTGTCAAAACCTGGAAACAACACAAATGGCCCTCAACTTGTTAATGGATAAACATAGTATGGTACATCCATGCAGTGGAGTACTTCTTAGCAATACCAAGGAATGAACTACTTATAAGTGCAGTATAATATGGATGAATCTCATGTGCATCTTGCTAAGAAACCAGACTCCAAAGGCAACATACTGTAATCATTGTGTTTATATGACATTCTGGAAAAGGCAAAGCTATAGGGACAGAACTAAGAGGACAGTGGTTGCTGGCAGCTGGGTGAGAGAGGAGTTGACTACTCTGGTAGACTGAATAGTGGCCCCCCCAGAAATGTCCACACCTTAATTTCTAGAACCTAAAAATGTTGCTTTGTATGGCAAAAGGGACTTGCAGATATGATTAAGTGAAAGAACTTGAGATGGGACATTTATCCTGGGTGAATCCTAGATATAATCACAAGATATTTTATAAGAGGTTAATAGAGAAGGTGGCAATAGGACAACAAAGCAGAGATTGGAGTAATGTAGCCAGGAACCAATGGATGCTGGCAGCCTCTAGAAGCTGAAAGAAGGAAGAAACAGATTCTTCGAAGTCCCCAGAGGGTAGCACCCTGTCAGGACCTTGATTTTAGCCCTAAACAACTCATTTCAAGCTTCTGACTTGCAGAATTGTAAATTTGTGTTTTTAAGGCACCAAGTTGACACATCTTGGCTATTGTGAATATTGCTGCAATGAACATAGGGGTGCAGACATCTCTTTGAGATCCTGTTTTCATTTCTTTGGATGTATACCCAGAAGTAGGATTGCTGGATCATATGGTAGTTCTATTTTTAATTTTTTGAGGAGCCTCCATACTGATTTCCATAGTAGCTGTACTAATTTATATTCCCACCAACAGTGTACAAAGTTTCCTTTTCTCCACACACTGTGTTAGTTTAACTAAAGGTTTGTCACTTTTATTTATCTTTTTCAAAAACCAACTCTTAATTTTATTGATCTTTTTAATTATTTTTCTGCTTTCTATTTCATTTATTTCTGCTCTGATCTTTATTTCCATCCTTCTACTTAGTTTGTTCTTCTTTTTCTAGTTGTTTGAGGTATAAAGTGAGGTTGTTTTTTTGAGCTTTTTCTTTGTTTTTAATATTGGCCTTTACCCTTTTAAACTTTCTCTCTTAGAACTGCTTTTGCAGCATCCCACAGGTTTTGATATGTTGTCATTCCATTTTCTTTTTTTTCAAGATGCAGGCATACCTTGTTTTACTGTACTTCACCTTGGTGCTTTCCAGATACTGTGTTTTTTACAGATTGAAGGTTTGTGGCAACCCTGGGTCAAACAAGTATATTGGGACCATTTTTTCAAAGGCATTATTTTAAAATTAAGGTATATACATTGTGTTTTTAGACATAATCCTGTTGCACACATAGTAGACTGAAGTATAATGTAAACATAACTTTTATACGTACAGGGAAACCAAAAAATTCATGTGACTCACTTTATTGTGATATATGCTTTATTATGGTGGTCTGGAACCCATGATATCTCTGAGGTATGTCTGTATTTCTTGATTTCCCTTTTGATTTATTCTTTGACTCATTGGTTATTTAGGAACATATTGTTTAATATCTGCAATTTGTGAATTTTACAGGTTTCCTCACGTTACTGATTTCTCGTTTCATACCACTGTGGTCAGAAAAGAAACTTGGTATGGGTTCTAGGTACTTTCACCATAAGCATCTTTGCCACAGACATCTTTGCCACAAGCATTTCTGCAACATAACTAATTGACCTTAAGTCAATTTTTCCGTGAAAGTTAAAATAACTGATTGACAGTTTGGGGGTTGACAGTTTGGTTTCAACTCGTTGAAATGCTTTGGCATTTCTTCTGGTCAGCAACATTATTGATGGCTTTATCGAGATAATAATGATTTGCCACAAGTGTTGGTTTCTTATTTTGAACACATCCTATTGCAGGAGAATAAGGGCAAGAGCCTTGAAGGCACATAGTGGAACCCACATTTCGTGTAGAACTTCGAAATGTCTATCAAGGGACATATGACAATATACCAAGAACAGCTAACAGCGTAGAAGGCTTTCACAATGCAATGCAAATCTCTTTTACAAATATGCGTCCTAGTATTTGGAAAGTGATACCACCTCAATGAAGGAAGAAATTTTGGCAATAAAGAAAAAAATGCAATGCCAAAGGAGGAGATGAATCAACAAGCAAAAAAAAAGTATAAAATACTATGAACAAAAGACTTGGAAAACAAATGCTTAGGTGCAACACACAAAATAAAATCAGTTATTTGCACAGCATTGCCATGAATCTACACACATATTAAACACATTCAAATACTTTGTATTTCACAGGAAAGTCTTCTTAATTTTGTTGTTAATTTATCATGTTTCTTTATGTCCTTTTTAATGCCCCTCTTTTATTTTTCATTTCATTTTTTATGGCAAAATTGCCTTATGGCCAGTTAGTTATATGGCAGAAATGTTCTTGGCATCTACAGCAAAGATGCTTGTAACTGAAAGTACCAGACGTGCTAGGTATGATTTCAAACTTTTAAAATTAGCTAAGACTTGTTTTTTGACCTATCTTGTGATATATGCTGGGAAATGTTCCTTGTGCACTTGAAAAGAATGTGTATTCTGCTGCTATTTGATGGAATTTTCTGTATATGTCTGTTAGCTCCATTTGGTCTAAAATACGGTTCAAGTTCAATATTTCCTTGTTGATTTTCTGTCTGGATGATTTATCTATTGTTGAAAATGGGGTATTGAAGTTCCATGCTATTCTTGAATTGTCTATTTATCTCTTCAGATCTGTTAGTATTTGCTTGATATATTTAGGTGTTCTCATGTTAAATGCGTATATATTTATGATTGTTAAATTGTCTTGTTGAATTAACCCCCTCATCATTATATAATGACCATCTTTGTCTCTTGTTACCATTTTTGACTTAAAGTCTATTTTGTCTGAAATAAGTATGGCTACCTCTCCTCTCTTTTGGTTTCTACTTGCGTGGAATATCTTTTGCCATTCCCTTGCTTTGGGCCTATGTGTGTCTTTAAAGCTGAAGTGAGTCTCTTATGGGCCGCATACAGTTGGGTCTTTTTTTTTAATCCATCCAGCCACTCAATGCCTTTTGATTGGAGAATTCAATCTATTTACTTTTAGAGTAATTCTTGATAGGTGAGGACTTACTAATGCTATCTTATTGTTTTCTGGCTGTTTTATAGTGCCATTATTACTTTTTTCTTTTTTGCTGCCTACCTTTGTGGATTAATGACTTCCTGTAGTGGTATGCTTTAATTCACTTCTCTTTATCTTTTTCTGTATTAACTGTAGGTTTTTGTTTCGTGTTTACCATGAGGCTTACATAAAGTATCTTATATATATACAACAGTCTGTTTTATAATGGTAACAATTGAACACATAAAAAAACTCTGTCCTTTTACTCCCTTCCTTTTATGTTTTTGATGTCACCATTTACATCTTTTTATATTGTATATCCCTTAACAAATTGTTGAAGCTATAGTTGTTTTTAATACTTTTGTCCTTTAACCTTTATCTAGAGTTAAGTAGTTAACGCATCACTGTAATACATTATTATTAGGGTATTCTGAATCTAGCTATATGCTTACCTTTATCAGTGTGTTATATATGTTCCTATGTTTTCATATTACTAATTTGCATCCTTCTTTTCAGGTCAAAGAGCTCCTTTCAGTATTTCTTTTAAGGCAGGTTACTGGTGATAAATTCCTTCAGCTTTTGTTTACTAGGGAAAGTTTTTATTTCTACCTTCAATTCTAAAGGACGGGTTTACTGGGTAAAGTTTCTTGGTTGTCAGTTTCTTTCTTTTAGTACTTCGAAGAATATATTATCCCATCCTCTTCTGGCCTGCAAGGTCTCTGCTGAGAAATCCATTGATAGCTTTATGGGGGTTCCCTTGTATGAGAACATTTTTTTTCTCTTACTTGTTTTAGAATTCTTTTTTTGTCTTTGGTTTTAAACAGTTTTATTATGATGTCTTGGAGAAGGTTGTTTTGTATTGAAATTTTGAGGTGACCTATGAACTTGGATGTCCAAATATTTCCCCAGATTTAGGACATTTTCATCCACTATTTTTTAAAATAAGCTTTCTACCCCTTTCTCCCTCTCTTCCCCTTCTAGGACTCCAGTGATACATGTATCATTTCACTTGATGGTGTCCCATAAATACCATAGGATTTTTTCTTCATTCCTTTTCATTTGTTTTTCTTTTTGCCCCTATGATTGGATAATTTCAGTTGCTCTGTCTTCTAGATCTCTCTTCTGCTTGTTCAAGTCTACTATTGAAGCTCTCTACTAAAGTCTTCAGTTCAGTCACTGTATTCCTCAGCTCCAAATTTTTGCTGCTTCTTTTTACGTTTTCTATCTCCTTGTTTAAGATCTGTTTTATTCTTCTGTTGTCTTCCTGATATCATGAAATTGTTTTCCTGTGTTCTCTTGTAGCTCTCTAAGCAATCTGTAGAAAAATTATTTTGAATTATTTGTTGGGCAATTCCTGGGTCTCCATTTCTTTGGGGCCACTTACTAAGATTTACTGTATTCCTTTGGCAGAGACATATTTCCCTGATTCTTCATGATCACTGTAGCCTTGCATAGGTATCTGAGTGTTTGAAGAAGGAGTCACCTCTTTCAGACTTTAGGGACTAACTTCAGTAAGGTAACTGTTTCACCTGGTGGGGGCACACTAGATGAAGTTGTGACCTTGGTTCTAATGGTGTGGGGTGTCAAGTGCAGGGGCATGTGGCCGTACCAGGTACAAAGGGCATGATATCTTTTTGACTCAGGCTGCTGGAATTCATAGCATCGATAACTCTGTGGGCATTGGAGAGCACTGCAGGTGATTTACAGTGGCATCAAGGGCTGTTGGTGTCCTCAGCAACTCTTCCAGGTCCAGCAACTAGGGACAAGGGCAAGCAGTGGTGGGAGCTGGAGTCAGTGGTGTGCTTACACTTGGCTGTGGGGGTCAGCTGCTAGTGCCTATGTCGTGGCAGGGGCCAGTTGCAGACATACATGTAATGGTAGGGGCCAGGGCTGATTATGGGCTTACGGAAACTGTGGAGGCCCTGACTGTTGGCATGCTCTCCTGTGGCTGCCCATGCTTACACCAGGTGTGCACACTGCAGTGGAGGCCAGTGATAGGAGTCAGACTGGGGGCATGCAGGTGCACAGCTGGAAATGCTGGCTACAGGTGAGTACTGTGGTGCCAGCTAGAGACAGGAGGCAGGGCCTGATCTGGTCCCACAGCAGCTGCGGGGCCTTGGCTTTCTGCATGCTCGCCTGTGGGTGTACCCGCTCACCCTGGGCATGTGCACTATAGTGGGGGCTGATAATGGGTGTCAAGCCAGTGGTGTGCAAGTGCACAGGTGGAGGGTCTAGCCCTGAGCACAGCAGTGGAGGTTTAGGCTGATGTCTTGCACTTATGTAGCTGTAGAAGCCCCAGCTGGCTGCTAGTGTGACTACCAGACTCTGGCAGGGACAGGGAAGGACTCAGGTGGCTAGTGACTTAACATTTGTGCAGCTGCAGTGAGCTGTTTTTAACAAAATTCTATTTCCTGTGAGGCGACATCTGCCGGTGGTCTTCAGAGGCTATGCTGGCTATTGGCTTTATCGGTAGTGAAATCTGCTTAACTCTGTGAATCTAGATCACTCCTGCTGCATGTCTGTTAGTAATAGCCTCTGCTTTTCTTCCTTGTACCCAGCTGTCTCTATATGTCTCAGCTTAGCTGGTCTGGGCCGGGTGAAACCAAAGCAGTACCTTCATGGAGTGCCCCAAGAGGCTGGAGAAGCTGTTCACCCTGCTCTTCCTTTCCTGGCAAGAAGAACTCTTTCTAACTGGAAAGTTCCTTCTTGGTGCTGAACAATACTAGCTTGGGGGATGGGATGATGCAGCCAAAATGAAGGTGTCTCCCTTCTCTTCTTGTGTGATTATTTTCAGTTTGTTATGTTGCATTGTGTTTCTAAAACTTCCTAAGTGACTTTAGAGGTCTCCCAGAGCTAATTCTGCACATTGATAGCTGTTCAATCCTTGATCTTTCTGGGGGGGATGGGGAAGCTGGGTTCTCCTATGTTACTATTTTTACCTACAACCTCTCCTTAAAATTTTATCTTCCATTTTTATGTTTGAAATATAAGGAGGGAGTCCACTATTATAATCTAACACTGGTGTTTACCAAATAGGTAGTATGAAGGCATAAAAACAGACTTATTATCAAATAAGTGCCACACACAGAACTGGAAGAGTTAGCTTAATACAATGGGTGACAAATAAGATTTTAACAATTTCCCAACGAACTATAACCTTCTCCTCCTCTTTTTCTTCCTTATCCTCCTCCTCCTTCTTTTTATCTTCCCATCCTCTCTTCTTCTTCCTCTTATTCCTTTTCTTCTTCCTTCTCCTCTTCTTTTTTCTTTTTACAAGATTAGGCTCCTTTCCCTTGTATACTTTGGATTTTGTTCTGGTACTAATGGCTGTCCAGAACTACCCTGTCAGTGTTTCTCTTGCTCTGTCTTATGAAAAACTACACATTTGGAAGGTAATAGACCTAGGATTAAGGGTACTACAGAGCATTATTTTTTTTCCTAAAATATTGTATACAGACTGCGCTTTGTTGAGAATAATTTCCCCTAAAACCAGAAATGGAAAATTTGTTGCAACTGGAGTCCCAACTCTGATTATGCAGTAGTAGCAAACCTAGAGCTGTGTATTGAGCATTCTGAGGCTACATCAAGGCTCTACAGCAAAGTGTGCCTTGATTGACTATTGACATACGCCATGAGCAGAGGAAGAGGAAATAGTGGACCCATTATTTGCCATTCCCTTCCTGTGTGTTTAAGTAAATTATGATGTATGCCTGGAAGTTTGATTATTCAATGTTTCTATTTCATGTTTCCCATGTATAAGTAGAAATAATTGTCCTCTTAATGCCAATTCCTGAATAGTGGTGAAGTAATTTAGACATTGAAAGTATTTATTTAAATTCTTACCCTTATGAAAGTTATATTTTGTGTCACATTTTCTGTATACATATGACTTATGAAATGCTTCTAATAGTAAATCCCCTACATTTAAGAATTACAAAAGAGCCTAGACACAAATATTTATAGACTCTTTATTCATAATCACCCCAAACCAGAAACAACCCAGAAGTTCTTCAATGGCTGAATATGTAAACAAACTATGGTATTTCTCTTTACGCTGTACTATGCTATATACCATCCCATATATTATATAGTATACCATAGAATACTATTCAACAATAAAAAGGAATGTACTGTAGATACATGAAACAACTTGAATGAATCCCAGAGGCAACATTGCTGAAATGACGAAGCCATTCTTGAGAGTTAACATTCTGTATGATTCCCTTTATAAACTACCCTTGAAAAGACAAACCTATATTGATAGAAAAACAGATCAGTGGTTGCCAGGAGCTAGGGATTGTGGGAATGTGTGACTTCAAATGTATAGTACAAGAGATTTGGGGGGGTGGGGGGTGATAGAAGTGCTCTGTATCCTGATTGTGGTGGTAGTGACATGAATCTGTACATGTGTTAAAATTCATAGAACTATCTACTCCCAAGGAAAATCAATTTAATATAATTTTAGCCAAATTTTAGAAAAGAATGTAGAATAGTAGTTTGAGTTACCTTCAGGTTGTAAGTGTGCTATGGTATGAAGTGAATGGAAAATTCTGAGGATAAAAAGATCTAAGAAATTCTATATACAAAAAAACCCCAAAGAACCCACCAGTGTATACCTAGTTGGCACTTGGGGTTATTATTTAGTGTCTTATGAACTTGATTTGTATCTTGTATGTACTTGTATTTTGTAATGGAAAGGGTATAAAACATCTATATTATTGATATCACTCTATCACTGTCTGGTTGAATAAACTTGAGCAAGTCATTTAATTGCTCAGGTCATCAGATTCTTTTTCTATAGAATAAGAAGTTTGGATCCTGTGCTTTTTAAACTGAAATACTCCTAATAAGCATTTTACTCCAGAATATGTGTTTGCCTTAATATATAGCATTAAGTAAAATAGAGGCTCTAGGACATGCTTCATTGTTTTTTTTTTTTTTTCTGTTGGCTTCATATAGTTCCTGACATCCCATTACATCCTCTAGTTGAAATAGCGTGAGACTATATAATCTAATAATCTCTCTCCTAGCTGTAAATTTTTGTTTTGTTTTAATTTTTTCCAGATAACTCTTTTGAGTTTTCAGTTTTTAAGTATTCAATTTTTAAATACTAAGCAGAATAGAAAGTTAAGACCACTAGATGGGGATGTAAACAATACAGTGTTTGTTGTTTGTCTTGTGCTCAGAAGTAACTCCACACAGTCTTAAGCATAAGTCCCTGAAGAGTGCAGAAAACAAAGAACAAATCCACACAAGTACTTGTTTTTATCTTTCTAAATGTCGGTGATATGGATTTGGGAGAAATTAACCTTCTGAATTAAGAGTGAAGTCTTTGGTCAAGTAGCATATTGTAAAACCATAATTTCTTTGAATGACTCTCCATGGTCACAATATGTGATATTCATGGTTTTATGACTTTATTTTGTCCTGCTACATATTTAATGATAGGTACAAAATCAGAAATAAAATGTAACAATTAAGATACATTGTAATTTCTTCTTCTGGGTTTTTCCATCCTCTTTTCAATACTTTAAAAAAGAGTGATCATTTGTCTCTTTAAAGGTACATCTAAAATTATGTTAGTTTCATGACTTAGTAATTTTTAGCTTTCTATATATAATTAGCAAAAACATAGCTACACAAAACATTATCTTTAAAGAATTGCTTTTAAACAGAATACCATTGTGTTATATTAAAAGACTGTGCAAATAGTCTTTTAAAGAGTACTTAGGAAAAAATTAGGGAAAGGGAACTTTCTTTTTTCCTTTCTTATCTCTCAAATGAGGGGAGTTGAAATTGCCTTATTTCTTGAGAATTTTCTTAGCTCATACTATATATTTTTTTACTTTTCAAACAAATGCACATGGTTATTGATAATTATATGAGCTTTGGTATCTATACATCATATCACTGTTGAAGATTACCCTTCAACACAGTATAGGACTTCTATCCAATAAGGCCTGACACTTGTTTTCTTTTAGGAGACTGTCTTAGGTTTTTAGTTGTTCAGTATTTCATCCTCAATATTTGGGCTCAGCTAAAATACAGAGGATTTTAGCACATTTATTATAATTTAAATGATTTATCCAACAGGGAAAACTATGCCAACTTATGGCATAATTGGGATGAATTATAGATTATTACATATCTGAAATTCTCAGGTAAAATCTAGCCCCAAAATGGAGGTCTAAGACTATGATATATATATTTATTTATTTATTAAAGCCTGGTGGGATTTTTTTTTTCTTCTTCTTTATTTTTGGCTGCGTTGGGTCTTCATTGCTGCATGGGCTTTCTCTAGTTGCGGCCAGCAGGGGCTGCTCTTCGTTGCGGCGCACTGGCTTCTCATTGCGGTGGCTTCTCTTGTTGCAGAGCACAGGCTCTAGGTACGTGGGCTTCAGTAGTTGTGGCACACAGGCTCAGTAGTTGTGGCTTGCGGGCTCTAGAGCGCAGGTTCAGTAGTTGTGGCACACGGGCTTAGTTGCTCAGCGGCATGTGGGATCTTCCCGGATCAGGGATCGAATCCAAGTCCCTGCATTGGCAGACGGATTCTTAACCACTGCGCCACCAGGGAAGTCCCTATGATATATTTAATATTTACATCTTAGATGAATAAATGTAACAATTTTTAAGGGAGTAACCCTTCTTGTAAGTGACTGTCTACTTTTTTAAGACTGTGATTAAAATACATATAACGTAAAATTTACCATGTTAACCATTTAAAAAAATTGTGGTAACAAAGACATAGCATAAATTTTACCATTTTCACCATCTTTAAGTGTAAAATTCAGTGGTAGTAATGACATTCACACTGTTGTGCAACCATCTGCTGTTTCCAAAGCTCTTTCATCACCACAAACAGAAACTCTGTAACTATTAAGCAATAACTCCCCACTCTTACTCAGCTACTGGTAACCTCTAATCTAATTTCCATCTCTGAATTTGTCTTGAATGACTCAATTTTAATATGATTGCATATTTTTAATTTTTCTACTTGGATGAAAAACATCTAATGTGGTAAAGCCTACTGTTTTCGTTTAGAGAAATTAAAACACTGAGCAGTACTGTGTACATACATACAAACACACAAATAGCTATGAAGCATCACAAAGAAACAAGCCCCTGGTATCTGTAAGTTTACTAAACATCTTCTTCATTCTTAGGGTTTCCTAAATTCAGGATGAAGAGAGCTTACATTTCTTTTGTACTATCATGTACTTTATCTTAAAACAAAAATCAGTTAACCTATATACATACATACATAATTAAGGTCCCTATTTTATTCATTTAAAGGTGACAAATATAATAAAATAGTATAACATAGGAAATAAATAGAGGAATACAAATGAGAGGGAAAAAGGATTTTTAAAAAATCTTTCATTTTAAAGGTGTTTCCATTTGTTTAACTGTTTTAGGTTGTACTCAGGACACATTAGTTTAAAACTACTAATGGAAGCAGCAAATAAATGGTATAAAAATATTTTTACTGATTTTAAGAAACTGCTTGTCAGATGAAACTATTTTAAAGATAGGACTTGCACTTTAAGTCAAACATAGCCACTGGAGTTTTTCTGAACAAGAGTCAATAGAGACTTATAAAGATTGGTGTCAACAACTAACTATTCATACCTAGAATTTTCTGAAGAGGAAATTTAGACATGATTCATAATTTAATTAAAGGCTTCAGATTTTGGTGTTGCTAAATGGGAAGATACACAGTAAGTAGATCAACAAGTGAACAGAATCCTTGTAGAACTTTCTGTGCTAAAATTAATATTTGATTCATATCATAACTAGATATATTGAACAACACTGGTAGGCAAGAGATAATTGAAGTCTTTCATTTAGACAAGCTAATATTTTGTTATATTCTCTAATAAGTTGATATGCTGGGAAATATAAAAATAGATGGATAATAAATCAGTTGGGGAAATATGGAGAATTATTTTTCTGTACATTATTTTAGATAAAAGTGTACCTGAATTGTCCCAGAAAAATAGTTACTTGATCTGTTTTTTAGTATCTCTTTGATGGGCTTTCTTAAGTTTCATAATTCTATAACTGGAAAGGTTTTTTCTTTGTAATGTTTCACTTATGTTGCTATCACATTCTTTACCCTGAACTTATCCTTCATATCCTCACTTGAGTAGAAATGGAGAATAGTTCACTAATGCATACAATTTTTTCTATCTCTGATTGGGGAAACAGAGATTTTAGAGTTGTTTGGCTTGTTCAACATCCATTAAATTACATTCTGTTGGTGCCTTGTTGTACTGAAGAGACTGGGAAGCTGAATATTGCATTTCCTGAATCCCTTGCTGCTAGCATTCTGAATACACATTAGATCCCTCTAATAAAATGCATTCCTGAAATTGTAGAAGGAAGAAGTGAAGTAAAGGCTTCTGCTCCTCTTGGCTGTTGCTGCTAGCCAGCAGGTTCAAGGAGATGTTCAGAGGGGTTGTTCTGGGAGTCATTTTTAAAGGCTTTTTAGAACCTCTTCCTCCAGCCCTTCTTGCAATTTTGTATTCATCTCATTCCCTGTGTCAAATACCTTTGTTATTTGGGAAACAATAGAAGCATTGCCACCAACTCAGGAAAAGATAAGGATGCCTAATATTGCCTTGGAAGTTTTAGAAAGACAAAGAATTTACAGGCATAAAAAATTGGAAAGGAAGAGAAACTGTTTCTGTTTGCAGAGGGAATAATTCTATATCCAAAAAACCCCAAAAGAATTAGTGGAAAACCTAGTGAAAGAATGAGAGAATATAAATATCAGGTTATAAAATCAACATTAAAAAATGAACACTTTTGGGACTTCCCTGGTGGTGCAGTGGTTAAGAATCCGCCTGCCAATGCAGGGGACATGGGTTCGAGCCCTGGTCAAGGAAGATCCCACATGCTGCAGAGCAACTAAGCCCGTGTGCCACAACTACTGAGCCTGTGCTCTAGAGCCCGCAAGCCACAGCTACTGAGCCCATGTGCCAGAACTACTGAAGCCTGCGTGCCTAGAGCCCGTGCTCTACCGCCAGAGAAGCCACCACAATGAGAAGCCCACACACCGCAATGAAGAGTAGTCCCTGCTCGCCACAACTAGAGAAAGCCCATGAGCAGCAAATGAAGACCCAACACAGCCAAAAATAAATAAATTTAAAAAAAAATTAACACCTTCATAGACTCAAAAATAAGCAGTTAGAAGATGTAATGGAAGAGGAGACTAAATTTTTAGTAGCAAGACAAAAATAATGCAAGAAAAAAAATCTAGATATAAACTCAATACAAAATGCCTAAAACCATAAAAAAAAAAAAAAGAAAAACCACACAGAAGGAGCCCAAAAGAGCCATGAACCAATAGAAAGGCATATTATGTTTTTGGATATAAATTTATTAACATCATTAGAAGGTCAGTTTTTCTTAATTTATAAATTGAAATGTAAACCTCAGTACAAATATCCTCCTTTTTGTTTCTTTAGTTCATAAAGTTTATTAAGAAAAACAAAAAAAGCAAGAATAACCATGAAAATATTATAAAAATGATATTTTAAAAAAATGATACAAATGAACTTATTTGCAAAACAGAAATGACTCAGAGACATACAAAACAAACTTATGGTTACCAAAGGGGAAGGGGAGGAGGGATAAACTAGGAGATTGGGATTAAAATATACACACTACTGTATGTAAAATAGATAACCAACAAGGACCTACTGTATAGCACAGGGAACTAAGTGTCTTGTAATAACCTAGAGTGGAAAAGAATCTAAAAAACAAATATATATATATATATGTATAACTGAATCACTTCGCTGTAACCTGAAACTAATACAACATTGTAAATCAACTATATTTCAACCAAAAAAAATTTTTTAAGACAATAGAACATACAGTACAGCTACTATAATTTAAACAATGGTTTCAGCTCGCTAATGCAATAGAAAATCTATAACTAGACCCAACTTGTTAAAATAGCATTTAAAATCAGTGGGGAAAAGAAGGACTTTTAAACAAGTATTGTTGGGATAAACTAGATATACACATAAAGGAACAGCTGTAAGTGAAATGTTTCTCAACCATACACCAGAATAAATTCCAAATTGAACTGTGAAAAATGGAAATGTACAAAGTGAAACCATATAGTTACTAGAAGAAAACATGGATTAATTTCTTTATTACCTAGGAGTGGATAAATCTTTTCTAACCATGATAATAAACTATTGATAAAACTGACTATTAAAATGTTTTAAATCAATAGTTCATGATAATAAAATAAACTATTGATAAAATTGATTATAGAAAAACAAATTTATTTTTCAAAAATAAGTTTTTTGAAAAATAAAAAGCCCAACTTTCAAACTTATAGAAGAATTTTCTTTTATACTTTTCACCTCAATTCATAACTATTAACATTTTCCACATTTGCTTTCTCTCTCTTTCTATAACAGATACATTATTACTATTATTATTATCATCTGTTTAATAATAGTTGCAGGCATCATGACCCCATACCTTTACTTTAACATGTATCTGATAAAAACAAGGATATTCTGTTACATTACTATAGTATAATTATAAAAATCAGGAAATTCACAATTGATAGACTACTAGTATCTAATAATATGCAGTCCTCTTTCAGAATTTGTCACTTTTATCTCAGCTGTTCCTTATAACAATTATTTTTCTCATGTATTGTCATTAATTGTCATGTCTTGTTAGTCTAATCTGGAATACTTCCTTAGCTTTTGTCTTTTATGAAAGTGACATTTTTGAAGTGTAGTCCAATAGTCTATAGAATTTCTTTAAAATTGGGTTTGCCTTATTGTTTTCTCATTAAATTCAGATTATGCATTTTTTCATAGCTTTATTGAAATACATTTCACATACCATAAAATCCACCCACTTAAGTTGTACAGCTTAGTGGTTTTTGATATATTCACAGAGTTGCACAACCATCACTACTGTCTAATTTTAGAATATTTTCAAACTCCAAAATGACATTAGCAGTCATTCTCAATTCCTGCTCTTCTCCCCACCCCTACCATCCCAGTCCTAGGCAACCACTAATTTAGTCTCTATGAATTTGCCTGTTCTAGACACTGCATATAAAAGTAATCACAAAAATGTGGATTTTTTTTTTTTTTTTTTTTTTACTGGTTTCTCTCACTCAACATAATGATTTCAAGGTTTATCCTTGTTGAAGCATGTACTGGTATGCCAGCCATTCTTTTTTATTACCAATTAATATCCCAGTGTACAGATATACCCCATTTTGTTAATCAGTTCATCAGTTGATGGACATAGGTTGTTTTCACTTCTTGCCCGTTACGAATAGTTTTTTTTTTTTAAAAGAACATTTATTTATTTATTTGTTTGTTTATTGGCTGTGTTGGGTCTTCGTTGCTGCGCGTGGGCTTTCTCTAGTTGTGGCAAGCCGGGGCTACTCTTCGTTGCGATGCGCGGGCTTCTCATTGCGGTGGCTTCTCATTGCAGAGCACGGGCTGTAGGCACGTGGGCTTCAGTAGTTGTGGCTCGCAGGCTGTAGAGCGCAGTCTCAGTAGTTGTGGCGCACAGGCTTAGTTACTCCAGGGCATGTGGGATCTTCCCGGACCAGGGATCGAACCCATGTCCACTGCGTTGGCAGGCGGATTCTTAACCACTGTGCCACCAGGGAAGTCCCTGAGTATGTGTTTTTAATTCTCTTGAGTATGGAGAGTGGAATTTCTGGATCACGTGGTAGTTCTATGTTTAGCATTTTGATGAACTGCCAAACTGTTTTGAAAGCAGCTACACCATTTTACCTTCCCACCGGCAATGTGTTGATATCAGGGTTCCAATTTCTCTGCATCTTCACTGATACTTGTTATTGTCTATCATTTTCATTTGCTATCCTAGTGAGTGTGACGTGGTATCTTATTGGTTTTTATTTGCATTTCCCTAATAACTTATGATATTGAGCATCTTTTCATGTGTTTATTGGCCATTTGCATTTCTTATTTGGAGAAATGTCTATTTAGATTCTTTGCCCATTTTTTATTTTTATTTTTTGGAATGGTAAGTTTTTTATATATTCTGGATAAAAGTCCCTTGTTAGATATATAATTTGCAATTGTTTTATCCCATTTTGTGAGTTGTCTTTTCACTTTCTTACTTGTGTTCTTTGAAGCACAAAAGATTTTTATTTTAATAAGGTCCAATTAATCCATTTTTTTAGTTGCTTTTGCCTTTTTGGTGTTGTATCTAAGAAATTGTTGCCTAACCCAATATAATGAAGATATACTCCTATGTTTTCTTCTAGGAGTTTTATAGTTTTAACTATTATATTTAGGTCTGTGATCCAGTTTGAGTTTGATCCATTTTGAGACCATGTTTAATTTTTGTTTATAGTGTGAGGTAGAGGTCCAACTAAGTATTTTGCATGTGGGTATCCAGTTTCCTTAACACCATTTGTTAAAAATGTTCTTCTTTCCCCATTTAATTCTCTTGGTACTCTTGTAAAAAATCAATTTACCGTAGATATAAGTGTTTAATTTTGGACTCTCAATTCCTTTTCATTGATGTGTAAGTCTGTCCTTAGGCCAATACCACACTTTCTTGATTACTCTTGCTTTGTAGTAAGTTTCAAAATTGAGAAGTGTGAGTCTTTCAACCTTGTTCTTTCTTTACAAGATTGTTTTGGTTTTCCTGGGTCCCATATGAATATTAGGATCAACTTGTTGATTTCTGGGAGGAAAAAAAAGCAGCTAGGATTTGGATGGCGATTGTGCTGAATCACTTCATCACTTTGGGGAATATTGCCATTTTAATAATGGTAAGCATTTCAGTTTGTGAACATAGGCTATC
This sequence comes from Stenella coeruleoalba, assembly GCF_951394435.1. NCBI lineage: Eukaryota > Metazoa > Chordata > Mammalia > Artiodactyla > Delphinidae > Stenella > Stenella coeruleoalba. The sequence continues at coordinate 56,649,008 of NC_137151.1, read as the reverse complement.
TTTCCATTTGTTTAGATCTTAATTTCTTTCAGCAATGTTTTATAGTTTCAAGTGTACAAGTCTTGCAGTTCTGTTGTTAAATTTTTTTCTAGGTAGCTCATTTTTTTAAAAAATTTATTTATTTATTTTTGGCTGTGTTGGGTCTTCGTTTCTGTGCGTGGGCTTTCTCTAGTTGCAGTGCATGGGGACTACTTTTCATCGCGGTGTGCGGGCCTCTCACTGTCGAGTCCTCTCTTGTCGTGGAGCACAAGCTCCAGACGCTCAGGCTCAGTAGTTGTGGCTCACGGGCCCAGTTGCTCCGCGGCATGTGGGATTTTCCCAGACCAGGGCTTGAACCCGTGTCCCCTGCATTGGCAGGCAGATTCTCAACCACTGCGCCACCAGGGAAGCCCAAGGTAGCTCATTTTTTTAAGTACTTATTTTCTTTCTGTTACAAGATACTCTATGCCTGTCTTGTTCATTTCTTTACCCAGACTTAAAATGAGCCATTTCTCCAAGGAGCCCTGATTCTGTATAATGGGTAATGGTATTTAGAAAACATTATCAGAATGCTCAGTGTGTTCTAAAATACTCATTGTAGAGAGGAAACTAAGGCTCTCTGAGCTTAAATATCTTGTCTGTTGGCCTTCTGCAGATACTATTGTCAAGTAAAATGAGCCAGAATTGTTTGGAGAACACTGCATTCATGTTTGCAGCCAGAATAAACAAGACTGGTCTGGAATATATTATTGTTGTGAGATAGCAAGAATACTTTCCAAGATGTTTAGAAGTACTGACAAAGATGCCAGTTTCAAAGACCTTTTATTGGCTGAATTTTGATAATTTAAATTTGAAAAAGAAGACCATGATTATAATAACTAGAACTAGTTGAATCTGTAAAAAGCCGTAAGTCCATGATAATGCTCAAAAAGAACAGATTGTGTTCCGTAAAATCATACCTATATATGTCTGGGGATCTATGGTCCTCAGTTACAAAATACACAAAAATATATACCTCGTGGCTACTGGCTAAATAACTCATCAAGGATCAAGGAGTAGACTGTGGAGAAATGGATCTGTAACTGTGGTCCTTAGACCATGTTCAGTATAAGAACCTTCCCAATACAAGTGTGGTTGTACATATGTTGAAGGAACCTTCAAGGAAGTCTGCGGCTTAGTTCTGGACAAATGCCCAGGGAAGCTTGGGATTTGACCTATAACTCACCTACCTCTCAGTAAATTCCCCCATGCTAGGTGTACATTGTATACATATATCAGGTTAGCTGGCAAACACTTTCTAGAATCTCAAGCAGTGGGAGAAGTCAGGAAGCTATAACACTCCCCTCCTATCAGGAGTATAAAGTAGGTGCTGCATATCCCTGCAAAAAACCTTCATTCTGTTTGGTTAGTATCACTGGCAACTGTGTATTTCCACGAGGATTCTAGGGACCCAGGATGCTGTACAGGAGGAAGTGTTGTCTAATTTCTATTTTTCCTATTTTAATGAAAGTCATATAGTTCTTTTTGTGTTTATCCTTCCCAATTGACACATTTATAGGAAAGAAAAAGTAGACAATTTTGACAGCTGTTGAAGATTCTTTATGTACAATGTGAGTCTTTGGAACTAGCAATTAGAAGGTTACAATTTGTGTATTAAACTGGTAGAATAATATAAATTAACTAAATGATAATCCTTAAGTGTATCCACAGTTGTTATACCCTTTGATCTTCAGCATTTTTGAAGTGTGTACCATAAATCCCATTGTTTGACTACGAGCGCTCATATTTTTGAGCAAAATTACTATTACTATTTTCCTGTCAACCGGAAAACTATTCTTATATCATATACAAAAGTTTAGAATGTTTATTTATGGAAAATTAAATAGTAATTTCACTATAACATGATAATGATATATTTTTTAAAAAAGGCAAAAAAGACAAAGGGTTTGTGGGATGAGTGTGATGTGAAGAATTTTCAGGTCACTCTGAGGTCTGACAGAATGATTATATAATTGTGTATTTCCCAAGTGAACCATTCTAAGAGGAGTTGAACAATATTGCATGCAATTGGGATTTGTTGTTTTATAAAAGAATTTATTGATATAATTACAAACTATATCCATGAGAAGTGGCTGTTAGTGAAGAAAATACATGGTGAAAGGCAATTAGCATAAGCATATCCAGTCTTTGATCTTAGTGATATAAATATATTCTTTACTAAGAATATGTGAATCCTTTGTTTCTATTAGTTTGACCAATATCTTGAGTATCTCTGAGCAGAAAACATTCATGTTCACCTGTTGAGCAGGCCTCTGATGACTTCAGGAAGACTAGACAATTTTTTCTTTTGTCTTATTGGTGAAATCACCCCATAAGTTCTAACTATCCTATCTGATTTGTTCTCTTCTTTTTAAAATTGGAACTTTTACCTCTGAACTTACTTAAAAGATATTATACTACTCATTTTAAAAAGGATTTAATGTAGCATCTTCTAGAAGGGGTTAGTTTTTGATGTCTTATGTAGCTACTAAGTATTTTCTATCTTAGTGCATATCTCTCCTTCATGTATTTTTTTTTATTTGGAATGGTCCTTTGGGAGAATTAAAGTATTTTCCAGGAACTCTGATGACTCAGTTGAATTATAAAACATCAACTTGTAAGTGAGCAGCTCTGGTCATTCCAACATGGACAGGTTATGAGTAAAGATAGTAGGAAGGACTAGGTTTAGAGGACTGATATATTGGATATAACAGGAAATCAAGGGATGAGGTGTGTTGCAGTGCAGTTTAGATCCATGAGGGCTATTCTAAGAAAACTATGCCTAGACACATTACAAAATGAAACCCTAAGATGAAGAGAAAATCTTGAAAGCAGACAGAGGAAAGTGATGCTTTACATACAAAAGAACAGTGATTCAAATGCCAACAGATTTTTCATCAGAAATCAGTGGCCATAAACGAAAACAAAAACAACGGAAGAAATCATAGTGGCCAGGAGACTTTAAAACTGAAACTTCAGTCAACCCAAAATTCTGTGTCCAGTGAAAATATCCTTCAGAAATGATGGCAAATTTAACACAATTTTATAAATGGAAAACTAAGAGAAATTTGTCTCCAGCAGACCTGTACTACAAGAAATGGTAGTGGAAGTTCTTCAAAGGAAAAAAGAATATTAACAGAAAAGTTGGATCTTCGGGAGCAAATGAAGAGCATCAGAAATGGTAAATATCTGGATAAAAATAAAAGACTATTTTTATCCTCTTAAGTTCTTTAAAAAAGACCTGTGGATGTTTAAAAGAAAATTATAACATTGTTCTTTGGGGTTTTCAATGTATGCAGAAGTGTATAATAAAACAAATCAATAAGCTGCTAGGAAATATATAAAACTATTTCAGAGTGTGGTTGGGGGGAGGTGGTTAAAGGGACTGTATGCTTGTGAGGTGTCTATATTTTGCATGAAAATGTACAGTATTCTGGTTGAATTCTGATATATTTTCTTAAATAAAATACTAAAAAAATACAGAGATATGTCTTAAAAGTTGATAGAAATATTAAAAGGTAAGATTAAAAATTATTTGTTATATTTTTAAAAGATAAGAAAGAAGAAATAGCAGCAATAACAGCAGAGAGATAGAAAGAATAATAAAATATTGAATGAGATCTGATGATAACAGTAATTATATTAAATATTAAAGGTCTAAACACTGCAATTAAAAAGCAGATGTTGTCAGAGTGGATAAAAAAGGAAGACCAAACTATATACAGCGTACAAGAATTATCTTTTAGGTATAAAAACACACAGGTATGATGAAAGTAAATGAATGGACAAAACTATACCAGGCAAACAATAAGCATTAAAAGCAAGGAATAACTATATTAATATCAGATAAAATAGCTTTCAAGATAGAGGGTATTATCAGAGATAAAGAGGGATATTTCATAATGTTAAAAGGACATTTCAGGGGAAATGGATCAAGATAGCAGAGGAGTAGGATGTGGGGCTCACCTTTTTCCCACAAGATACATCAAAAATACATCTACATGTGGAATGACTCTCCCAGCACAGCTACTGAATGCTGGCAGAAGACCTCAGACCTCCAAAAGGGCAAGAAAATCTCCATGTAACCAGGTAGGACAAAAGAAAAAAGAAAGAAAAGAGCAAAAAAGGAATTGGGATGGAATCTGTGACCCTGGAAGGGAGCTGTGAAAGAGGAAAAGTTTCCACACACGGGGAAGTCTCCTCACTGGCCGGGAGATCAGCCAGGACAGAGGGGGAGATTTGGAGCCTTGGAGGAGAGCACAGCAACAGGTTTGTGGAGGGCAAAGCTGAGAGAGACCTGCACAGATTAGCGGTGCCAACTGGCATTTCCCAGGCTGAGATGCTTGTCCTTTGGGGCTGGTGGAGGCTGGGTATTGAGGTTCGGGCTTCGGAGGTCAGACACTGGGAAGAGGACTGGGATTGGCTGTGTGAAGACAGCCTGAGGGGGCTAGGGTGTGGTGTACCACATCTGAGGGAATCTGGGAAGAAGATCTCCTTCCCAGAAGGAGAAGGGTGTGCTTGCCATAAGAGTTTCTTTCTCCTTGTGCTCTCAAGTGGCAGGGCACCGTCTACATGAGTGGGGGCAGGCGTGAGCCGTCGCTGCCATCTCAGACTCCAGAGGCAGTGCGGACTGCAGCCTCTGTGGAGGTTCCTGTGAACAGGTGCAGGTCACCGCCTCCACCTTCCCAGAAGCTTGTGCAGCCCACCAACACCAAGTGTCCCGCAACCCTGCACCAACCACTGCCCCTGCCTCCCCTGGGGTGCATGTGATCCATGCCGCTTCTAAGGGTGCTCTGACCTGGCACCAACCACTGCCCCCACCTTCCTGGGAGTATGTGCAGCCAGCTGCCTTCGCCAAGGGACCCATGACCAGGAGCCAACCGCTGCCCCCGCCTTCCTGGGAACGTGTGTGTGGGCCGTGCATCCGCACACCCCTTATCAAGGGGATAATGGCCAGCACAGGCTGAGGAAAGAGATGGCAAGCATCCAAACCAAAAACAGCACTCACACCAAAAAAATATTAAACCCACATAAGCTATGCAGACATGCTCCCGCATGTAAATAGCCCTCCAACACTACAGTAGATAATTTGTTTGTCCTAAACTCACAGAATAAGAGAAATATAAGCAAAATGAAGAAGCAGAGGAACCACTCTCAGTTAAAAGACCAAGAAAATTCCCCTGAAGGAATAAACAATGAAACAGACCTCTTCAGTCTAACAGACACTGAGTTCAAAAAGGAGGTAATGAAAATACTGAAGGAATTAAGAAAGGCTATCAACAGAAATGCAGTTTACTGTAAAAAGGGACTAGAAACTATAAGGTGGAGCCAAGAACAATTAGAAAATTCATTTGCCAAGACGAAAGCTGAGCTCAAGGCAATGAATAGCAGAACGAATAATGCAGAAGAAAGAATAAGTGACATGGAAGATAGAATAATGGAAATTACCCAATTTCCAGACAGAAAATTTCCATTTGACGGAAAGCCAAATTAAAAAAAAAAATGAAAGCAATATAAGAGACATATGGAATAATATAAAGCAGGCCAATCTATGCATAACAGGGATTTCAGAAAGAGAAAAGGGGATTGAAAATGTATATGAAGAAATTATGGCTGAAAACTTCCTACACCTAAAGAAGGAAACAAATATCCAGATACAGGAAGCACAGAGAGTCCCAAACAAGATGAACCCTAACAGACCTACACCAAGACATAGTATAATAAAAATGGCAAAGTTAAAGATAAAGAGAGAATTCTAAAGGCAGCAAGAAAAAAAGAGTTAATTACAAGAGAACCCCCATAAGGCTATCAGCTGTTTTCTCTACAGAAACACTACAGGCCAGAAGGGAGGGGCAAAATATATTCAAAGTCTTGAAAGAGAAAAATCTGCAACCTAGAATACTCTACCCAGCAAGATTATCATTTAGAATAGGAAGAGAAATAAAGAATTTCTCAGACAAGCCAAAACTAAAAGAATACAGCAATACTAAACCTATCCTAAAAGTAATATTGAAAGGTCATCTCTAAATAGAAAAGAAGCAAAAAGATATAGGAAGGAGGAAATCACAATTGGAAAGTAAATCACTTAAATTAACCAGGCTACAGATCAAAAAGAAAAAAACTGTGAAAGCAATGATAAATAAAAGGAACAGCAAAAGGATAAACATGAAGATGTAAACAGGGACATCAAACTCATAAAATGTGGGGAAGGAGAGTAAGAAAATGCATATTCTTTTTTCTTTTTTAGAATGTGTCTAAACATACATGACTATCAGTCTAAAGCAAGCAGATATAGGGAGGGGTTAACATACTTGAAAAACAGGGCAATCACAAATCAAAAATATACAGTAAATTCACAAAAACCAAAAAGAAGAGAACACAAGCATAAAATAAAAGGAAATCATCAAACCATAAAAAGAAAAACAACAAGAAAAAGAAGAGAACAAAGACTACACTTGATCTTAGCCAAAAGGCCGAGAAGCAATTGAGAACAAAGACTAAACAAAGAATCAACTGGAAAACAAGATCTGAAATGGCAGTAAATACATATGTATCAATAATTACCTTAAATATCAATGGACTGAATGCTCCAATCAGAAGACATAGAGTGGCAGACTGGATAAAAAAACAAAAGCCTACAATATGCTGCCTACAAGAGACCCACCTTAGAGCAAAGGACACACATAGTTTGAAACTAAAGGTATGGAAAAAGATATTTCAGGCAAACAGAAATGACAAGAAAGCAGGAGTTGCAATACTCATATAAGACAAAATAGACTTTAAAGTAAAGACTATAAAGAAAGACACTATCTAATGATAAAATGATTAATACAAGAAGAGGATATAACATCAACTTATATGCTACATATAAGCATTTAGAATGCTACACCGAAAAAAACTGCTGAACACATATTCTTTTCATGTGCACGTGGTACATTCCCACATATAGATCATATGATTAAAAAAAACAGATCAACAAATTTGAAAGGAATGAAATTATACAGAATATATTCTCTTAACCCAACACAATTAAAATAGAAGTCAATAACAATAAGATAGGAATATACAAAGTATTTTGAAATTTAACAACGTACTTTGAAATTTAACAACATACTTTTTTCCTTTTCTTTTGGCAGCGCAGCTATGTGGGATATAAAGTTCCCTGACCAGAGATTGAACCTGTGCCCCCTGCAGTGGAAGTGCAGAGCCCTAACCACTGGAATACCAGGGAATGCCCAACAACGTACTTCTAAATAAATTATAGAGCAAAAAAGAAATTAGAAGGGAAATTAGAAAATATTTTGAAGTGAAAGACAGTGAAAACACAACATATAAAAATTTGGGGGAGGGGCTTCCCTGGTGGCGCAGTGGTTGAGAGTCCGCCTGCCGATGCAGGGGACATGGGTTCATGCCCCGGTCCGGGAAGATCCCACATGCCGCGGAGCAGCTGGGCGCATGAGCCATGGCCACTGAGCCTGTGCGTCCGGAGCCTGTGCTCCGCAGCGGGAGAGGCCACAACAGTGAGAGGCCCGCGTAGTGCAAAAAAAAAACGAAACTGCTCCCAAAAAAGTACATTAATTTTTTAAAAATTTAAGCAGAGTCATCAGTGATACACACTGTAACATAGACAGATTCTGCAACTTAAGTTCAGGCAAGTTAGTGAGACAAAAACTTTCTGGAAAATAAAGCAGAATCCAGAGTTGCTATATGCTCTCTAAAATGTAGTTTTCAAAAATACTAGACATGCAAAAAAAAAAAAAAAGAAACAGTGACACATACCAGAAAATAAGATAGTCAGTAGTAACTAACTCTGGGTCCAAATGTTAGACTTAGCAGACAAAGATCTCAAAGCTAGGGAGACAAATTGAAGAAAAGTGATAAAAAAGAATCTCAGAGAACTTTAGGATAGTATGAAGTATCCCAACATACATTTAATGGACATGCTAAAATGAGAGGAAGGGTCGGGAGTTACAGAAAAAATAATTAATGAAAACCCCCCAATTTTGATAAGAACATTAAACTACAGATTGAAGAAGCTCAACAAACTCCAAATATGAAAAAGACAAGGGATACACCTGGATACTTTACAGTGAAACTGTTGAAAGGCAAAGACAAATAGAAACTCTTGAAAGAAGCAATAGGAAAAAACTCATCATGAATAAGGGAGCAACAATGTGATTAATAGCTAAGTTCTCTAATCAGAAACAAGAAGAGCATCAAGAAGACAATGTAATGACATATTCAGGGTCCTGGAGTTGAGTCTGGTAGGGGAACTGACAACTAAGAATTCTATATGCAGTAAAATTATCCTTCAGTAATGAAAGTGAAAAACATTCCTTCTAAGAAAACAAAAACTAAGATTTTATTGCTTAGCAGATCTGTACTACAAGCATTACTTAATGAAATTCTTCATCATTACTTAATGATACTTAGCAATAACTCAGAGCCACATGAAGGAATGAAGAGCACTAGCAATGGTACATGTGTGGGTAAATACAAAAGACCATATGATGTTTTTCCTTGTCTTCTTATTTCTTCAAAAACCAAGTGTTTAAAGCAATAATTATAGTACTTTATTGTTGGACATGTATATGAAAGTAATATAATTAATATTAAGATTACTAACGAGGGTGGTTGATATGGACCATATAGGAGCACATTTGCTATAATAGAATTAAGTCAATTATTTATCTGAAATAGATTGTCATAAGTTAAAGATTCGTTTTTTAACCCCTAAAACAATGACTAAAAAGAAACTTTACAAAATCAAATAATTTAATCGAAAGAGGAATTACAATGTTACATTGAAAACATACTTATTTTATGTAAAAGACCCTAAAGGAGTAACAGAGGAGCAAAAAAGACATTTAGAAAGCAAATATCAAAATGGAAAATAAAATCCAACCATATCAGTAATTACAATACTTGTGAATGGACTTCGATTGAAAGACAAAAATTTACATTTCTTTTCTTTATTCCTGTAAACAGTATTATGACTGTCTTCCATTTGCCTTTCCAGATCCACTCTTCTCCTTAGTATACTTTGCTTTTTACCATAGGAAGCTTATTTGTTTGGATCATATGGGTGTACCCTCTGGCACCTGGTCAGTTTTTACCAATGAGGAGACCCTCAGGAATACTGCAGGGAAGAGTATGTAACAAGCATTTATTTTCCCTGGCTCCCTGTGGGGGCACAGCAGGCTATCTAGGTCTGTACACTGAAAGTGGCCTTTTCTACACTACTCCCTCCTTCTGATTACAGTCACTAACCCCTCTACTTAAACCTACAGGTATAAGGAAAGGGAAAGTTCTTCTGCTGTTAGCCTTGGATTATGGCACTGTCCCCTGTGGTTCCTCTTCACTCTTACTTTTATAAATAGTACCTTTGTACCTTAACCTCCCTTGGATTGTCCCAAGTTGAATATGCCATCTGTGTCCCAAATGAACCCTGGCTGATATATCTATGAATTTTTAGGTAGGATATTTTTTTTTACTCCATATCAGCCATCTTCTTTTAAATCTTTTTCAATGTTATATATATTTTTCTTCATTCTGAAAAATCTTCAAAACTCTCACATCTTTATTCTGTTTTAGTGTGCCTATAATGCATATATTAATTATTTTATTTGTTATTTTGCATTATGTAATTCCTTCTATTGATGAATTGTTTTTCAGTCCATCTTGTCTTTTTAATTTCTATCTTTGCCTCTCCTGTTGCATATTCTTTGAAGTAACCAAGCAGATGAAAACTGTATGTTTACATTCTGTTCAGAGGAAACCATTTATAGAATGTATGCTATTTTACATTTGCCACAGTGTCTTTTCAAAGCAGTCTCCTCTTTCTCCCTCCCTCCCTCCCCCCCGCCCCCCGCTTTCTTCTCATGTAACCCCATCTGACATTTTTTTCAATACACAGCATTGAAGAGGCACCCCTGTATATGTAAATATATATATGTGTATGTATGTGTGTGTATATATATATATATATATATATATACACACACATATATTTATTTATTTATTTATTTATTTATTTATTTTTTGCGGTACGCGGACCTCTCACTGTTGTGGCCTCTCCTGTTGCGGAGCACAGGCTCCAGACGTGCAGGCTCAGCGGCCATGGCTCACGGGCCCAGCCGCTCCGCAGCATGTGGGATCTTCCTGGACCGGGGCACAAACCCGTGTCCCCTGCATCGGCAGGCAGACTCTCAACCACTGCGCCACCAGGGAAGCCCACCCCTGTATATTTTTACTTTAAAACAACTGCTGGGAAATAGCCCTCTAAGCATTAACTTTGAAGGCAAATTTCTACCTCATTTTGAAATACCCATTGACATTTGTCTTGTATGGATTAGTTGACCTGTCATGTGTTTTTTGTCTTGGGTTTTCTGTCTAAGTTAGTGTGAGATCTCAGTTTACAATGCTTAGAATGTATGTGCTATATTCAAGTCTATCTTTCCATCCTTTTCCACTCCAAGTATGCAAAATTTTGTAGGTTTCCACCATGTGCCGCTGCTTCTTTATATTTCATGCTGGCAGTTTTAGTCTCTGAAGATATTACAGACAAAAGAAGCTAAGGTGGAACCTTTGGAATCAACCTTCTGATTCTGGCTGCCTCGGTATATCATTCTGTATAATTGGGAAATGCCTATCTTTTTACTCATCAGTGCATTGCAACATGTAGTGGTAGTTGAGTTCTTTTTCTGTCTGTGTTAGTCTGTGCTATTCTTATTCATGGAATGTACTACTGATTCCATTCCCATTTTGTAACAGTGAAAATTCCACTAAAGTTTTATTGTTTAAAGTTTCTGTACTCTTTTAAGTCAACTCCCGTGTCCAGTTACTCTTGCTATTTTGTACTCCATTAACTCCCAAAGAATTTTAGATGAGGAAGAATTCATTAGAGATTATCTAGTAGAATTTTCTATTTGTTGAAGATATAGTAAAGAGGTTAAATTAGGATTCTAGGAACAACCAAATGTAATAAAATACAGGCAGGTCTTCTGTTTGCCAGTCCACTGCCCTTTGCATTATTTCATGCTACATCTTTTATTATTTGAGCTTATTTGTAGTGAATTCCATTAGAAAGAACCCTACTATAGTGATCAACATATCTAGCTTTTAGTTATAGATATGTCATTAATTAGCTGAAAGATTTTGGAAGTCACTGAACTTTATTTGTAATTACAAAATAGATCATATAAGCCAGCTGATCCAGGTTTCCTTTAAGATCTATTTCAGTTTTAAATTCAATTCTAAATGGTTTTCATTTATAAGATGCCAAGCAAAGACTACCTTAAGTTTTGGTGAGAGGGACCAGGTGACTCAAAACTTGTAAGCTACGATTCTTTCCAACTCTTTTATATATTCTTTTAAAGTAAGTATACAATATCTATCTCAACTGTGCACAGTTGAGATTATGCACACATTTGAACAAATTCAAAAATAGTCTAATAGGAGAAATCTTACAGAAATGACATTTTTGAAAAACCACTAATGTCAAATGCTTATCAGGTATTTGTTAGTTAAAATTTTTAAACAGTTTTTTATAAAGAGGTAGTAGTGTAGGAGGTTAGTTGAAAATGCCATCTTGAATACTCAACATCATTAATTATGGTGAAATGTAAACAAAAAGCACTTTACACTCTTTACACCCATTAAGGATGGTTACAATATCAAAGACAGAGAGCAGCAAATGATGGTGAGGATGTGGAGAAATTGTAACCCTCATATGTTGCTGGTGGGAATACACACGTTACAGCTACTCTGGACAATAGTTTGGCAGTTCCTCAAAAAGTTAAAAGTATATGACTTAGCAATTTCACTCCAGGTGTATACCCAAGGGAACTGAAAACATAGGTTCACCAAAACCTGTATATGAATGTTTATAGCAATATTATTCATAATAGCCAAAAGGTAGAAACAATCCAAATGTGCATTAGTGGACAAATGGAAAAAGAAAATGTGGTATATCCATACAGTGAAATATTATTCAACAATAAAAGGGAATGAAGTACTGATACATGCTACAATATAGGTGAACCTTAAAAACATTATGCTATGTGAAAGAAGCCAATCACAAAAGACCACATGTTGTCTGTTTCCATACATATGTAATGTCCAGAATAAGCAAATCCATAGAGAGAGCAAGTCGATTGGTGGTTGCTAGGAACTGGGTGAAGAGGAGAATTGGTAGTGGCTGCTAATGGGTATAGGATGTCTTTTTAGGGTGATGAAAATCTGGAATTAGACAGTAGTGATGATTGCACAAACTTGTGAATATACTAAAAAACATGGATTTGCATACTTTAAAAGGGTGAAATTTATATTAAGTGATTTATATTTCAATAATAAACATCTAGGAACTTCCCTGGCGGTCCAGTGGTTAAGACTCTGAGCTTCCAATGCAGGGGGCATGGGTTCAATCCCTGGTTGGGGAACTAAGATCCCACATGCTGCGCAGAGTGGCCAAGTAATAATAATAATAACAATAATAATAATAATAAACATCTAAAACATGATAAGGTAGGTCATCACGAAATTGTTCAAAACCAGTGATAAAGAGAAAATCTTGAGAGCAGTTTGAAGAAAAGAGACACATGACTACAGAGCAACAAATATCAGAATTTAAGCAGATATAGCATCAGAAACAATGTAAAGAGGAAGACCATAGACCAGCATCTTTAAAATAAAGAAAATACTTTTAACCGAGAATCCTATACCCAGCAAAAATCTTTGAAACATGAAAGTGAAGTCTTTTATAGATATACAAAAGCTGAAAGACAAGTGATTTTTGATAAAGGTACAGAATCAACTTAATGGAAAAAGGATAGTCTTTTCAGTAGATAGAGCTGGCAAAATTGGATATCCATATGGCAGAAATGGATTTTCATCCATACTTTGCATGATATGTACAAAGTAACTCAAAATGGATCACAGGCCTAAATGTAAATAAGACCTCAACTATAAAGCTTCTAGAACAAAACATAAGGAAAGGAGAAAATCTTCATGATTTTCTACTAAGATTTCCAAAAGCTGGATCAATAAAAGTAAAAACTGATAAATCAGTTTTTATCAAGATAAAAATAAACTCTGCTCTTAAAAATATACCCTTAGGGCTTCCTTGGTGGCGCAGTGGTTGAGAGTCCGCCTGCTGATGCAGGGGACACGGGCTTGTACCCCAGTCCGGGAAGATCCCACATGCTGCGGAGCGGTTGGGCCCGTGAGCCATGGCCGCTGGGCCTGCGCGTCCGGAGCCTGTGCTCCACAATGGGAGAGGCCACAACAGTGAAAGGCCCGCGTACCACAAAAAAAAAAAAAAAAAAAATACCCTTAAGGGAATGAAAAGATGTACTCATTTCACTAGCCACTCCTTCTTAATTTCTTTTCCTGGTTTTTCCTCATATCTCCACCTTCTAAGTATTGCAGTATCACAGAACTTAGTCTGTGTGAAGTCACTCTTTGATCTCACCATTTCATATTTTAAATACTATAAGCAAGTAACTCCCAGATTTGTATTTCCAGCCAGGACCTTACCCCAGACTCCAAACTTATATAGCCTTCTTTGTGCTTAACATCTCCACCTGGATATTTAATTAGTGTCTTCAACGTAACAAGTAACAAACAAACCTACTGATTTTAAAAAAAATATATTTATTTTATTTATTATTTATTTTTGGCTGTGTCAGATCTTAGTTGCGGTGTGCTGGATCTTTGTTGAGGCATGCAAGATATTCGTTGCAGCACTCAGGTTTCTCTCTAGTTGCGGCGTTTGGACTCCTCTCTAGTTGTGGTGTGCGGGTTTTCTTTCTCTAGTTGTGGCGTGTGGGCTCCAGGGTGCATGGGCTCTTTAGTTGTGGCGTGGGGGCTCCAGAGTGCGTGGGCCTTGTAGTTTGGGGCATGCAGGCTCTCTCGTTGAGGCTCACGAGCTCAGTAGTTGTGGCATGTGGGCTTAGTTGCCCCACAGCATGTGGGATCTTAGTTCCCTGACCAGGGATCAAACCTGTGTCCCCTGCATTGGAAGGTGGATTCTTTACCACTGGACCACCAGGGAAGTCCCAAACCAACTGATTTACACCAAACCACAACACCCTCACCCAAAGCAGCTCTTTTGCAGTCTCTCTATGTACATAAACACTAACTTTTGCCTTCTAGTTCCTGAGGACAAAAACCGTGGAGTCATCATTCACTAGAACTCTTTCTCTTATAGCACATATCAAATCCATCAACAGATCCTTTACCTCTACCTTCAACATATATAAAGAATCTGACCACTTTCTACTACTTCAATCACTACCATCAATTCTAACCTTAGTATGATCATCCTTTGCTTAGAATTTGCAGCGATCTCCTACATGGTCTAACTTTCATTCTTTTTTCACTACAGTCTGTTCTAATACTAAAGCCAGAGAGAACTTTTTCAAAAGTAAGTCAGGCCATGTCCTTTCGTTGCTCAAAGCCACACAGTGGTTTCCTCCTCAGGATAAAAATTCAACATCTTTGTATAATGGCTTCAAAAGCCCTGCAGAATATGGCGCCATCTGTGGCACTCTCTTGACCTTATCTCTTGGTGCTCTTCTTGACCACATCAGACTATTTACTGTTTGTTGAACAAACTAAGCATGCTCCTGTCACAGGACATTTGTAAATCTTGTTCCCTCTGCTTGGGAAGCTCTTCCCCCATAAGACTACATGCCTTATTCCCTCACTTTTAAAAAGTCTGTGCTCAGATGTCTTATCAGAGGCCCTTTCTCACCTTTCCTAGAACTTCTTGTACATCTTGCTTTCCCTACTTTTTTCCGTAAGACATGTCAAAATTATATATAGCAGGCATGTGCAAACTATGGCCATTGGATAAATCTTAGCTACCACCTGTTTTTGCATATAAAGTTTTCTTGGAACACAACTATGCTCACTTTTTTATCTGTTGCCTATGGCTGGTTTTTCACTACAATGACAAAGTTGAGTAATCGCAATAGAGACATGAGACCTCTAAAGCCTAAAACGTTTACTGTTTGGCCATTTACAGAAGAAGGTTGCGGACCCTGATATGCACTATGTGTCTGCTTGTGTTTATTGCCTGTCTCTCCCCACGAGAAAGTAAGTCCTATGAAGGCAGTTACTTTTTTCACTGCTGCATCCTTAGCACCTAGAATAGTATCTGGCACATAATAGGTATTCAATAAGTATTTCAGGAACAATTAAATGACAATTAAAGAGAATACATGATATGATCTAGTAATTAAAGGATATATTAAAGGATTTTAGGCTTTAAAGACAAAAATTCTTCTAGATTATAAGCTTTGTTATTATGTATCATTATCATCTAAAAATAAATACACTTTTCTTTTTCAATTAAGCATGTTTGCAATTAAGAAAAGAGACTCCTGTGTAGGGGGAATTCCCTGGTGGCCTAGTGATTAGGATTCCGGGCTTTCACTGCAGTGGCCTGGGTTCAGTCCCTGGTCGGGGAACTGAGATCCCGCAAGCCACGCATGTGGCCAAAAAAAAAGACTCCTGTGTAAAGATGGTAGAAAGAAGCTACAGAATTTCCCTCCTCTGATACCTAATGATATGATCTTCAACAATTTTTTTTAAAAAAAAGATAAGAACAGCAGAACCAGAAGAAAAAAAGAAAACAAAACATTTGTCAGCAGTAACCAGAAATAAGAAACAGGATAGAATCTCAATGTCATATATTTCAAAAGATGATAGCTGAGGAAAGAAAAAGATTTGCCAAAGCATGGAATGGCACCCAGCCCCATTCTCCCCCAAATCTTATCTTAATGTCAAGATTAATGATGATCTTGAGATTCATCATTGATACAACTGAAATAGTAGGGGGAGTAACTGTGTAGAGTCTCCTTACATTTTTCTTTTTCTTACTATGTGAAAGTAGAAAAAGCTGCTGGGAAGAGATGTCTGGAAGGTGAAAAGTGAGGATTAGGGATGATTTCCTGGCAGAAGCAGAGGCTTCAGGACTCCTGAATTGAGGGAATGGTCTATATCCCAATGGCTATCTCCCTATAGGAATAAGTTTGTTCCCTCCCCAAGTAGTTAGGGTGAAACGCCAGGAAAATCTCAAAGAACTGATCCCAATTTCTCCAACAAAAGCCACACATAAAAGCTGCCGCACACAAAAACAGAAATATGGATCAACGGAACAGGATAGAAAGCCCGGGGATAAACCCACGCACATATGGTCACCTCATTTTTGATAAAGGAGGCAAGAATATACAATGGAGAAAAGACAGCCTGTTCAATAAGTGGTGCTGGGAAAACTGGACAGCTACATGTACAAGAATGAAATTAGAACACTCCCTAACACCATACACAAAAATAAAGTCAAAATGGATTAGAGACCTAAATGTAAGGCCAGACACTATAAAACTCTTAGAGGAAAACATAGGCAGAACACTCTATGACATAAATCACAGCAAGATCCTTTTTGACCCACCTCCTAGAGAAATGGAAATTAAAACAAAAATAAACAAATGGGACCTAATGAAACAGAGGCTTTTGCACAGCAAAGGAAACCATAAACAAGATGAAAAGACAGCCCTCAGAATGGAAGAAAATATTTTCAAATGAAGCAACTGACAAAGGATTAACCTCCAAAATTTACAAGCAGCTCATGCAGCTCAATATCAAAAAATCAAACAACCCAGTCCAAAAATGGGCAGAAGACCTAAATAGACATTTCTCCAAAGAAGATATACAGATTGCCAACAAACACATGAAAGGATGCTCAACATCACTAATCACTGGAGAAATGCAAATCAAAACTACAATGAGGTATCACCTTACACCAGTCAGAATGGTCATCATCAAAAAATCTACAAACAACAAATGCTGGAGAGGGTGTGGAGAAGAGGGAACCCTCTTGCACTGTTGTTGAGAATGTAAATTGATACAGCCACTATGGAGAACACTATGGAGATTCCTTAAAAAACTAAAAATAGAAGTACCATATGACCCAACAATCCCACGACTGGGCATATACCCTGAGAAAACCGTAATTCAAAAAGAGTCATGTACCACAATGTTCATTGCAGCTCTGTTTACAATAGCCAGGACAAGGAAGCAACCTAAGTGTCCATCGACAGATGAATGGATAAAGAAGATGTGGCACATATATACAGTGCAATATTACTCAGCCATAAAATGTAACGAAATTGAGCTATTTGTGGTGAGGTGGATGGACCTAGAGTCTGCCATACAGAGTGAAGTAAGTCAGAAAGAATAAAACAAATACTGTATGTTAACACATATATATGGAATCTAAAAAAAAAAGGTTCTGAAGAACCTAGGGGCAGGACAGGAATAAAGACACAGACATAGAGGATGGACTTGAGGATACGGGGAGGGAGAAGGGTAAGCTGGGATGAAGTGAGAGAGTGGCATGGACATATATACACTACCAAATGTAAAATAGATAGCTAGTGGGAAGCGACCACATAGCAGGGAGATCAGCTGGTGCTTTGTGACCACCTAGAGGGCTGGGATAGGGAGGGTGGGAGGGAGACGCAAGAGGGAGGAGATATGGGGATATATGTGTATGTATAGCTGATTCACTTTGTTATAAAGCAGAAACTAACACACCATTGTAAAGCAATTATACTCCAATAAAGATGTTAAAAAAAAAAAGCTGCCACAAAAGCTCCTCTCTTCTTATTCTTTGGCCATACAAAAAAATTCACAGTACATAAGTTTCTTTTTTGACATTTTTAAAGATTCAACTTATATTATCTTTTTTTTTTTTTTTTTTTTGATGTCTGATCTTATTTATTTGTTACTCTTAGAACATCTCACTTTTGACTGGACTCAGAAGTAGACGCTCTCAGAGAGGACAGCCTCCGTTTCTTCGCAGTCTCTTCCTGGTGTTTTTCTTTGGCCTCCTTCATTCTCTTGGCCAAAAGTTTAGCATATTCTGCAGCCTCTTATTTTTCTTAGTTCGCTGTTTCTTCAGAGCAATACGCCGACGTTTGTGTTGCAGAACACGTGGAGTAACAAGACGCTGCACCTTGGGTGTTTTGGTCCTAGGTTTCTTACCTTCTTTGTTTAGGGGCTTTTTCACAACATACTGGCGGACATCATCTTCTTTAGGGAGTCTGAAAAGTTTGCGGATTCTGCTAGCTCTTTTGGGCCCCAGGCGATGAGGCACAGTAGTATCAGCGAGTCCAGGAATATCCTTCTCCCCTTTTTTTACGATGACCAAATTGAGAACGCTCAATTTGGCATCCACAATGCAACCCCGCACAGATCTGTGCTTTCTTTCTCCAGTCCTCCTTGGTCTGTAACAGGAATGCCCCTTACTCAGTAGTAGGCAGACTCGGCCATGTCCAGAAATGGGCAGAAGACCTAAATAGACATTTCTCCAAAGAAGATATACAGATTGCCAGCAAACACATGAAAGGATGCTCAACATCACTAATCACTGGAGAAATGCAAATCAAAACTACATGGGTCAAGACACCCTGCTTCATGGGGAAACCCTGTTTGTCGTTCCCACCACTGATTCGGACCACATAACCCTTCCATTCTTCACTCAGAGCGTCAGCAGCAACTTCTGTAGCCATACGCTTCTCATAAAAGCTACGAAGTTTTCATTTATCTTCCACTTCAATGAGTTTCTGGCAGCCAGTGGCTGGAAAAGAGATGTTCAGCCTCATTCTGAAGCAGCCGACCACCTCCGAGGCGCCAAGAAAAAGAGCTCAACTTATATTATTTCCAGGTGATTTCTATCATTTGATTTGCCTCTCAGAGGATAATTTTTTTTTCTCTCTCTCCAATTGCCTCTCTTCAGTCAAGAATGGGAAAGAGAGAGAAAGGTTATAGATATATGGGGGGAGAGAGAGAAGTAATAAAAAGTAATTTTAATGCACTTGGGCTAGGATCTGTGTAGCAAGCGGGATCTTATTTCCCCAACCAGGGATGAACCCATGCCCCCTGCAGTGGAAGCATGGATCCTAACCCCTGGACCACCAGGGAATTCCCTGGGCTGGGGTATTTTAAAGCCATTGACTCTGTTTTAAACAAAATATGATGACTTTTTTTGGGTAAACTATTCTGGTAAAACAGTAAAAGCTTCCCAGAATAAGCACAAAATAACACTTTCCAGTATTTTTGTCTCTAAAGGTGGAAAAGACACTAAAGCTAAGGAAGTATTAATTCAGTGTTGCACTTCTCAGAGCAAAAGTAGATATAAAACCATACAGTTGCCAAGTTCATTAAACCTGCAGCAAAATAATAAATATTATGTCTGGCAAGAACTCAGGATCAACTATTGGCAGAATTCCTTTAATGTGATAATTTTGGACATTATAATATCAATGATGTAATAAGAAAGCATAGTTACTCTACCTACTCTTTTCTTAATATAAATTTATTTGTTTATTTTTGGCTGTGTTGGGTCTTCGTTTCTGTGCGTGGGCTTTCTCTAGTTGCGACGAGCGGGGGCCACTCTTCATGGCGGTGCGCGGGCCTCTAACTGTCGCGGCCTTCTCTTGTTGCGGAGCACAGGCTCCAGACGCGCAGGTTCAGTAGCTGTAGCGCACGGGCCTAGTTGCTCTGTGGCATGTGGGATCTTCCCAGACCAGGACTCGATCCCGTGTCCCCTGCATTGGCAGGCAGATTCTCAACAACTGCACCACCAGGGAAGCCCTCTACCTACTCTTAACATGTGCATGCTAACAGATACTTTACAGTTGGGTGAAACGTTCTATGTAAAGAGCATACATGGATGTTTTACTGTTTATGAGGGAAAAGTGCTTGACAGCTTCTTGTTTGTTTTTCTTTTTAATCACTGAAAATCCATGCTTAAAGGGGAAGAAATTTTTAAATTTTGGCTTGTGGTTATTTTCTGAGCCAAAAAATTTTCTGGAAAAGGTTTGTTGGATTCAGTATTGACAGAGTACAAGCAGAGAACAGGAACAACATCTCTACACTAGTTAAAGAGTTGACACGTGAATATTATTTCTCATAGTGCATTATTGCCAGAGCACAATTGTCTGTAAACAATATGGACTTTGATCTTGATTCAGTTTTTAAAGGAAATCATGAGAATTGTGCCTATGATTGAATTTTGGTCCTTGAGTATATATTCTTCAAAATGCTGTGAAAAAAAATGAGCAGTGAATAGAAAACTCTTGTTTTCCACCTTGAAACAGGTTGGCTGTCAAGAGGGAAGTTAGTCATATGAATTTTTGAAATCAGATATGATATAAAAATATTTTTTCATGGGAATTCTCTGGCAGTCCAGTGGTTAGGACTCAGCACTTTCACTGCTGGGGTCCGGGTTCAATCCCTGGTCAGGGAACTAAGATCCTGCAAACTACTCGGCAAAAAAAAAAAAAAAAAAAAAAAAATTTATTCATGACCCTAAAAAAGACCATTTCTGTGATTTCAGGTGGCTTGCCCCAATGGCAGCATGTATCAGAAGCTTGAAAAGCCTAAAATTGTCTTTCAGGGCTAAATTATTACATTAGGGCTAAATTATTACATTAGTGCTGAAAATAATATATTAGGACAAACTATAATGCAAAGAAGGCTTTATTACTATGAGATGGACTGATCCTAATCACAAATTAGGATATGCATTCTTCTTCCGCCATCTCCACCCAGAAAAAATAACCACTTCTAATGTGTACTCATTTCACTTTGAATACCTCTATTAGAGTATTTAACACATTGTATCAGATATTTTGGAGTATTTACATTTCTCAGTTGGACTGTGCACTCCTCAAGGGCTAGTGATCGTGGTCCTCCCCAAAAGAGGTGTGCTAGTAAATCTTTCTGGGAATAAAAATAATTACAATTTACAAATAATAACATATACAATACTGTATTGTAAAATCCATATAGGCGATTGATTCTTACAGAATGCTTTGGTTGATTTTTACCAAACTCTTGTTTCTATAGCCCTGTCTGTAGCCAACCTATAGGTGTGCAATTGTTGAAGAATGTAGTGTTAACATAAATGGTCATTGATATTTTTGTCTAAGTAAAAGAGTAAGATGAAAATTAAACTTTACTTTTTCATCAATGATGTGACTTCTCACTAACTCATTAATAGTTTAAAAATAGTATTAGAAGATTATTTATTTCAGCGTAACACTTTAAATTTAATTTGATTAATACTTTTTTCTATTAGTTAAGTCTAGACCAGTGGTTCCCCAACCTTTTTGGCACCAGGGACCAGTTTCATGGAAGACAATTTTTCCATAGACTGGGGGCAGGTAGGGATGGTTTCAGGATGATTCAAGCACATTACATTTATTGTGCAGTTTATTTCTATTATTATTACATTGTAATGTATAATGAAATAATTATATAACTCACCATAATGCAGAATCAGTGGGAGCCCTGAGCTTGTTTTCACTTGCCACTCACTGATAGGGTTTTGATATGAGTCTGCAAGCAACTGATTTATTATGGTCTCTGTGCAGTCAAACCTCTCTGCTAATGATAATCTGTATTTGCAGCCGCTCCCCACTGCTAGCATCATCACCTCAGCTCCACCTCAGATCATCAGGCATTAGATTCTAATAAGGAGCACGCAGCCTAGATGCCTCACATGCACAGTTCACAGTAGGGTTCGCACTCCTATGAGAATCTAATGCCACCACTGATCTGACAGGGGGTGTAGCTCAGGCGGTAATGCAAGAGATGGGGAGCGGCTGTAAATACAGATGAAGATTTGCTCGCTTGCCCACTGCTCACCTCCTGCTGTGCGGCCCAGTTCCCAATGGGCCATGGACTGATACCAGTTCGTGGCCCAGGGCTTGGGGACCCCTGGTCTAGACTATCAACAAAACATTAAGCTCATGCCCTGATTTGTAGCATTTGCCGATTTCTAGGTTGTAAACATTCCCACTGTGGTCTGTTTCAAGCTACCAATGTGATATCACTGGTAATAGAGTTGGGAAGAGATGGGCAGTAGCACACCACTGTATAGCTTTTTCTGCATGCTACAATGGACATAAATAACCTCAAGGGCATCGATAATAGTAAAGCATAATAAAATAAGAAGTGATGAGTTGTATTTATTTGTTTTTAATATAAGTTTGAAAATATTTATTTTTGGTAATGGCTGTGTTTAACTAGTAGCTTCAAGAATCCCTAAAGATTTAATTTTTGACAGCATGTGCTTGTATGAGTTGGATTCATCACACTGCTGCCCCTGGAGTGGTCCCATGCATAATCTACACAGCCTTATGTGACTGATTTGTTAATTGATTTAATGCAATCAACTTAACATGTTCATCATATGCCCTTGGCTTTTATGGAGGATTGCTATAAGACCATACAAATGATGTCTATGCATTGGCTATAAGATTACATCAAAACTTTGATACTTTACTCCAATGTTTTAAGTTTGTCTTATTGAATTGGTTACTTTCTTATTTATCAGACAAGAATAGTATCCTGTTCCCTCTTTGTTTTATCTGCCTTGAAACTCACAGGTAAATTGTACACTTGATCATAATAACTGTTAGTGCAGACCAATAACATTTCATTTAAAAGAAATCTTATGTTCAAATTTTAAGAGATATATATATGTATATATACGTATGTACATATACATACATATATACATATAATACATATACAGACCTTCATCATACATATATATGTATACATACAAACACAATTTCAAATTAGGTTTCCTAAGGTACATTTGATATGAAATGTTGAATAGAGTCTTAATTTGTTTCCTTTATTTACCAGTTTTCAAAGTAATGAGTTGGTTCCCTAGCATTCTTCAAAGGTGAACAATGGGTTTTTTAAGTATCATTATGAACTCATGTCTTAAGATATATTTGTTATGTTTCAATCCATTGTAGTTATTCTTAACAAGTTCAAATTGTCTCATCTTTGGCCAGTGGGAGCCAATTCAAGTTGGGTTCTTCAAATTTACTCTCAAGTCCTTTTTATATGACCCCAATAATCTTTGATAGTTTTCATGCTTAAAGGTATGATAGGGTATTTTAGGCTTATCTTGGCCATTACCTATCCCAAACCTAGAATCAACCTTTGCTTCAAGGAATTTGTTTCAGGGGCAAATGATGTTTAGTGTCTATAATTGGAAACATAAGTATGTGCTTGTTGCTACTGAAGTAGTCCCTGGTTTTAGGCATTTACAGTGGGCAGAACTAAGAAATATATATTTTTAAATATAAAATATGTGATGAGTTCATTCTAATACATCCAGTTCAAATTCATGATCACAGAATTTTTATGTAACTCATTGATTTTACATCTGTTTCTTTTTTGTCCCACATCAAAAACACCAACTTAATTATCCATTTGCTTTTTCTCAGACTATGCATACAATAATATTACAATAACACTGCCAATTAATACCACAAAACTATGGCTAATGATAACAAATTAAGTTCCTATTTTGTTGCTTCTTTAAAGTTCATTTTCTTAGTTTAAATCCTATGAGGAAAGTACTGTTAAATTATTGTGTTTGTATGTGATTTTTAAAAATTACTGTGTTTAAAGTCACTTAGAATATTCTTCTCTGTATGGTTATGCCACCAACTCCATATACAATTAAGTTCATTTATTTCATTTAGAAGGGATTGCTTTTAAAATTTAATGTATTTTTGTTTTATAATTATGTAAATTATTTTATGTTTCCAAAATCACATTTTTATGAGAAACCTTCCTACTATTCTATCTTTACTACCCTGCTCTTTTCCTTTTTACAGGTAACCACGTGTTTTAAGGTTTTGACTTTTCATTTCATTTAAAAAGTGAAATACATATATAGATGAATGGTAGCATACCATAGATGCTTTTCTCTACTTTGATTTTTTTTTACTTAACAAAATACTGGAGCTGACAGTGAAATACTTTATATTCCATATATTCTTTATTCCTTTTAAAAAATTGCATAGTACTTCACTGTATGTGTGTACCATAATTAATTCAGCCATTTCCCTATGATGGAGATTTGTGTTATTTCCAGATGTTAACCTAAAACAATAAACGGTCAGATATTTTACCAGCAAAATGGGTTTATTTGGGGGCAGCAAAGAATTGCAATTTGTGACATGCGACTCTGTGAATCACATGCAAGTCCAATAAAGAAAAGGAAAGAAAATTTTTTTATAGAGGAGAAGGGGAAGTTGGGAGAGATGTTGATAAACAAAAAGTCCATTGGAGGAAACTGGGAATTCAAAGTATAATGGCTCTTAATTGGCTGAGTTGTGACAGTTTCATTGGCTGAGCTGTTGCCAGGCAAGGAAGAGATCTTTCTTCCTTCTGCTGGCATTTGTAGTAAGTAAAACAGTGTCACTTCCAGCTGGAGATGCATGGTATGTCTTTTCCTATTGGGATCATTGTATGGACCTTGACTGGTACATGGGCTCCCTCTTTTGGCCTTCAGACTCCATTTTAGTGAGGTTTCTCTATTAATTTTCATGCAGACTTTTGCTATAAGAAACAGTGCTTCAATGTATATTTTCTTATATACTTATTTTATATTATTTCAGTTTTGGTCAGATTCTTGGAAGTGGGATTTGCTAGACACAAAATAAATGCATATGTAACTTTGCTAGATACCGTAAAATTCTCTCTCGTTGGAGTTTTTCTATTTTTCACTCTAACAAAGAATATTTGAGAGTGTTCCTTTTCCCCACAACTGCCTCACTAACAGGCTGTGTTGTGAAACTTTTGGATTTTTGCCAATTTGTTGGGCGAGACATAGTATCTCAGTGATTCTTAATTTGCATTTCTCTTATGAACAAGGTTGAGAATGTTTCTATTTAAGGGGCATTTGCATTTCTTTTCCTGTGAAATGTCTGTTCATATCTCTTGCCATTTTTCTCTCAGGGTGTTGGTGTTTTATTCATTTTTAGATACTCTTTATATGTAGGGTTATTAAATTATCTCTGATATGTTACAGATTTTTTTCACAGTTTCTCATTTGTCTTTATACTTCACTTGCAGTATTTTTTTCTTTTTCTCAATACAAAAGCTTTTTATTTTTACATACTGAGATTTACCAATATTTCACTTTACTGCATCTAGTTTTGACCATTGTTAGGAACGTTTTCCCTACTCTCCAACTATAGAGGAATTGACCCATAATTTCTCCTAGTACTTGTGTGGTTCAAATTTTTATATTTAAATATCTGATCTTTTTGAAATTTATTCTTGGAACAGATCCAAATTCGTCTTTTTCCTTATGACTACCCAGTTATCCCAACATCACTTATGAAAACGTCCATCTCTTCCTTACTGCTTTGAGATACAGCCTTTGTCTAAGTTAAATTTCCATATGCACTTGGGTAATTTCTCAACTTTCTGTTGTGTTTATTGGTCTTTTTATTTCATGTGCCAATGCCACTGTTAAATTATTAAGCCTTTATAGCATATTTTAATATCTGATATTACACCCTCCCCCTACTCCCAATGCTCTTTTTCAGAGTTTTCTGGGCTTTTCTTGTTTTTTTTTATTCCAAATGAATTTTATAACCAACTTGTGCTTATAACAGCATTCTTTTTTTGGGGGTGGTGGTGGTGGTGCTGTGTGCCTTGTGGCACGGCATGCAGGATCTTAGTTCCCCGACCAGGGATCAAACACATGCCCCCTGTAGTGGAAGGGTGGAGTCTTAACCACTGAACCACCAGGGAAGTCACACAACAGCATTCTTAATCAGCAGTGTTTATTTGAAGCACCATCAGAATTTTTTTAAAAAAGGAAATAAATACTAGGCCCCCACCCAGACCTAGTGAATCTCTAGATATTAGGCCTGGGTATGTATATTTTGAAAAAGCTGTCCAGTTGATTTTAATAATCCCATTTAAAAATGACCTAAGGGGACTTCCCTGGCGATCCAATGGTTAAGACTCTGCGCTTCCAATGCAGGGGGTGCGGATTCGATCCCTGGTCAGGGAACTAAGATCCCATATGCTGCGCAGCGTGGCAAAAAAAACCCCAAAAAACTTACAAAGCATAAATTCAAGGTCTAATTCCAGACTACCTTATGATTTGTTTTACCTTACGTATTCTGGACCTTACTAAGTGACTGCAGCATTTACCCAGTTCCCTAAGCCAGAAGCCTCTCTAGTTTTCCTTTAGTTCTTCCTTTCCTTTAACTCTCTCTGTTTTCAGTTGGTCACAAAATCCACATTTTATCTCAAAAACGTCTGGCTTTAAACCTCCAATACCACTGTCTCTTACCCCTTTTCTCATGGACTGTTAAGCAGTCTCTTCATACTACAGTCTATTATCTGCACTGCCTACACAGTTTATTTTCCCTAAAAATAAGGTCGATCATGTCACTTCTTTGCTGACCTTTGTTGGCTCTCAGGATAAATTCAACCATGGTACTTAAGGCCTTTCACTCTCAGGTCCAAGCCTCCTTTTCCTCCTTAGTTCCTGTTATTCCACACCTCACACTGAATATTCCTGTTACAATGAATTTCTCACTAGTGGATGGACATCACACCTAGTAGCTCTTTGCATTTAAATTTATGGTTTCTTTCACTTAGAAGCTGCTCCTGCCTTCCTTGCCTGGTAAGCTCTCAGTATTTGAGATGCAGTTCAAATGGCATTTCTTTGATAAAGCTTTTTATAGACTCTCAGTCAGAATTAGTTGCCCCATTCTCTTTATTCTCACAAAACTTTATTATTTGTATCTTTATAATGTGATTTTTGTGAGTCTGTAATCTCCCAGGAATTTCACACTTTCAACATCAACCAGAATGTGAGCTTTTCATGTTTTTCCAGCCTCTAGCAGAGTGCACAGCATACAGCAAGCACTCAAATGTTTGTTCAGTGAATGAAAACAAATAAAGCTTCATTAGTCTGTACTGATTGAAACAGAAACAAGACATGACAGTGGCCAACTTGTTCTACTATTAAGATCTCTCCTTCGTTTGGCTTTTTGTAGTTTATAGTCAGCCTAGACTTTGTTCTCTGTCCATGGCAATTCCTTACTCTTTGAAGGTCCATGTACAATACCTACAGTAGTAAATACCTGTCCATCTTTATATCTGCCTGTTTAAGAAGTTCTGTCTTGGTCCTAAAAATAGATGATGCTTTATAGAAGAAAGTGCAACAATTTAGTCTATAGTGGTGGAATAATTAGTTTATGGCATTATAATTTAGTTAAATTATTGGTATTAGTAATTAGTTTAGGTATGTATCATATAGAATTTCAGAAATAATTATCAGTTATATTGGAAAAGATCTATTTGATCATTAAATTCTTTTACATCAGGTATTGATTTAGATGATGATCTTAAGTAGAAGACTAAGTGCTACGGGAGACAAATTATTTTAAAACTTGTGATTATTTTCTGTTTTTTTACCCCCTCAGCTCTATGATTATGTTGTCATCTCTGAAATGATCAAATGTGATAACATGAAAAAGGGAAGGAATCATATTAAAAAATAATTTAGGCACAACTTCTTAGTAAATGGGTATCAAATACTGGAGTAATCCAGTTTCAGATTTTTAGTGTATCATTATTTTTAAAAATCAGTTTTAAAGGTAGATTAAATTGGATAATTAATATATTTGAATTACCAAATAACAACAAATTATTTTAAAGATATATTTTAATATAAAAATTGAAGCTTTTGTTTTTTATTGAAATATAGAAAATTCATTTTATGAATTTTAGATATCAATCTGTGTGAGTTTTTCATTTGTCAACTATTTTGTTAATTATTGATTTTCATTTAACTGTATTTCACCTTTAAGAATGTTGCAAAAATATTTTTCAAACTATGTAAAGAGCCCTGATGATAATAAAAATATAGTTTTAATATATTTTAAAGACACCAAGATCAAGTTCTTCATTATCACCAGTTTTATCCCTTATTCTAACCTTTGATGACACTAAGTCTTATTTTAAGTTACTTCATCATTCAACCAAGGAAAA
This sequence comes from Stenella coeruleoalba, assembly GCF_951394435.1. Lineage (NCBI taxonomy): Eukaryota > Metazoa > Chordata > Mammalia > Artiodactyla > Delphinidae > Stenella > Stenella coeruleoalba. The sequence continues at coordinate 56,621,084 of NC_137151.1, read as the reverse complement.
GACAACTTTGTGTTATATGTGGCTTCAATTTTAAATTATATATATATACATTCACACACTCTCTTTAAAAATTTTTTTGAACTGTGGTTCTAAAGTCTCCCAGGAGAATGATAGGAATTTTTAATGTGAATTTTTCTATAAGTTAATCACTTTCATTATCTGTGAACCATTTTTTCTATTGATTAGGCATATATCCAAACTTTAAATTACTAAATGAGTTTTCTTATGTTAAATAGTTTCCCCCACAGGTTTTTTCCTCTAAAAACTAGGCAATGTAAATTACATATTCTTATGAAACTTACTGTTTGGAAAACCAATGTGCCATCTTCAAACCCAGTATTATTTCAAAATGTTATTGGAACCAAAAATTGAACTATGCTTTGCAGTATACTGTTTAAAGTATTTAAGTAAAAGATACATCCTAGTTATCTAAGTTATTCAAGTGTGCCACAACTTTATTTCAAGAGAAATGTTTTAAGAGAATTCTTTATGAAAATTGAGACAATTTGAATCTAGCTATTTCTTTTTATCCTTTCAAAATTGAATATTTTCAACAGTAATGCTAGTGATTAGGCAAAATATCAGAAATGGATTGTTGAAATATTAATATTAAAATACTTTATTTACATATAGAAATATCAGTGAATTGTCTTGTTTACTTCCAAATATTTTAAAATACTGTTTTGAGTAATGACCACTATTCTATAAAATGCAAGAACTTTTTTATATGTTACTTTGCTAAAGTAATATGTAAATGATGGCTTTCCACACTTGTTGTAGTCTGTATTTTTCTTCTGTAACATTATTAGTAAATTTTGATATTGTGGAACTGTTGACCAGTCATACATGTACAGAGCTTGGCCTCTGAGTTAATTAAATATGAGTTAATAATATATTATAAGGAAATTATTATCCTTATTACAGTTATTAGGTAGTTACTCAAATTATAGCTTCAAAAGGAATGCAGAGCATGGAAAACTCAGGATTAAATTATGCATTTGAACCTTAGGCCAGCTTTTACTGTAGAGACAGTTTTCTGCTAAGACTGAAATTGTATGTCATTGAAATTAAATGCTTTTCTGGGGATGGAAGGTTCCAGTTTTTAATGAAATTACTGAGTGTGGTGTAGTGAAATGATTAAAATCTGTATTCCGGGAATGTGGCAGGGAAAAAAAATCAATAAATGCTAGCACAGCTTTGCTGCTCAATGTGAATCCTGAGAATGAAATAAACTACTACAAAAATAATAATTAAAAACATATCAGCACATTAATTTATTTAGCATCAGTCTCCTGAGACATCATCTTCACTAATTTTTAGCATACATTTTACTATATAATGAGCAGCCTTCTTTTCAGATATCCCTATTAGACAGGCAGTATTTCTGCCCTTCCCCCCAGCGCTCCTGCATTGCAATCATTGTACTTGCACTTATTATGTTACAAATGACCGAGGTAAGGCTGACATTCTCAGTGCATGCAAAAAGACCTAGTCTGCCAAGCTTTTTTTTTTTGTCTTAATGAAGCAGCTTTGTGAAATCTCCCCATGTGTTAATACTAATGAAGATCCTCCAGCACAATTAAAATCACAGCCAGTGGCTGAAGAGGAAACATAAAACAATAGCATCTTTTAAGATACATTTATCCACATATGCATGTACAAAATATACATATATGGTCAAATTAATTTTCTATAGCTTGCCTTTCACTTGCTCTTTATCCTGAAAATTAAATTATGCAAGTTTTAATTATATGAACTTTTGAGACTTTAATGTGTTCCAGGGGAAAAACACTACCTCAATGAAAAAATTTTTAAATTATTTATCTTCTTGGGTAATAAAGCGTTACCACGGTTAAGACCTTTTTAAAAGAATCATTTTTAGGAAGCTACAGGGTGGTGTGCCGTAGGAGGGAATTGGGTGGACTTCACCTTTAACTTTTTTGGTTTTAGGATGCTGAAATTGGTGGGAGAAAATGGAAGGGTAAAAAATAGGAAGTTGGAAGAAATTCTGGGGATAGACAAATAGCATACCTTGTGTGTAATTTAAAGATGGAGCAATGGGCTACCCAGTTTTCACTTGATTTTTTAAGTGTTCTAATTCGTACAATTAGCTATCCTCCCCCCTTTTTCTTTTGCCCTCTCAGGAGCTGGGGGGAAAAACTACTGAGGTTACCTTTTACAGTTCTAACGTATAACTTTAAAATGATTTACTATTTTAACGTTTTATATAAATTTTAACTCAATCCATAAACATTACAGCAGCTTAACTTGCCGGTGTCAGGGCAGTAACGTTTTACCCCGGGACCATTTTGCGTCCTGCTTTTTATTTTATTTTGAGTTCCAAACATCCACGAATTTTTGGCATATTACATTAGTTGGCTTTTAGAGTTTAACCAAATTCTGAGTTTACAGACAAAAAAGTTTAGGTAGAAATGGTTAATATATGCTCCCTATTCGCCAGTGTACTTTTTTTTAAAATTACGTGTTCAATCCTATTTTCTGTCTTCTCTACTTTTAACGGCAAAACAAAACATTTGAGTTTCTTAACTTTTTCCTGGGACAAGGATCGGTGCAAACTCAAAGCTACAGGATTCTTGGGAGGAAGAAGCAACCCCCTCCCTCCCTTGGCTACTTTAGGAGCTGATAGGTCATTTATTATTGGAACTGAAATGGTATAAACAATTCTCTTTTTTCCCTTGTTAACAGCAACTTTCATTGTTAGAGAGAGGAGAGAGAGAGAAGCCTCGTTGGTTGACGTCACTTGGTTCATGAAGCCTTCGCCTAGAAGTGAAGCTGCTGAACAAACCTTGAGAAGAATCATCTCCTGCTTCAATCTGCTGCTGGATAGGAACTAATCAGAGAGAGAGAGGCGGAAGACGGAGAAGGAGGGCGTCCAGGGCTTTCCCGATCACAAATTTCACCTCCACTCCAACTCTCTTTATACTTTTCTTGCAAAAATAATAATAGAAATAAGGAGGTGGTGGGGTTTCCAAAAACAAAAATCGTAACCTTCAACCATCTGGGGAAGGCAAAAATCCCATCAACCGCAACTCTCAGTTCGAAAGTAAAGGTGAGTTTAAAATCCTCGGGTGTGAGGGGTGCGGGTGACGATGAAAATTCCAAATATCGTAAAGCCGGTTGAAACCGAAAAGGAGAAACTACGCTCCAGAGAGCGGGTGACTCCAGAGTTGCTTATCTCGAGGCGCTCGCCCTGCCCGCCCTGCTCGCCCTGCTCGCCCTGCCGCGGCTGTTTACCCTCGCCGGTCGGTCTGTCTCTTTGTTGTGCTGGCTGGAAGGCTGGGGTGGTGCTCGGGGTCCCGAGTGCAGTTTGGGGGAGGAGGACGCGGAGATGCGCGGTTCTGGGTGGGAGGGGGGGTGCGGTCTCAGGAGAATGTAAACTTTATTCCTAGCTGCCGGTGCGGGACTTCGGTCTAGCAGGGCCGCGGGCCGTGCCTTCGCCGGCGCGGGCATACGCTGCCGTGGCGAGTCTGCCTCCTTTGTGCCGGCCGCCCTGCTCGGCCGCCCGGGCTTCGCGTGTCCTTCCTCCCTTCGGCTTCCAGCGCTCAGGTCGCCGCCAACAGTTTGGCTTCTCAAAAAAAACAACCTCTGGCACTGTTGCGATCGCCGTTCCTACCCGGGAATAGCCGCTGCTCCCCCCATCACCGCCGGGGTAGTTTCAAGATACCCCCCCCCCCGTCCGCCTACTGCTGCCCTTTTTTGCCTCCGCCCCCTCTTCCCTGTAGGACTGCTTAGCTGCGCCTGCTACACCCCCCCCCCCCCCCCGATTCGGGCCTCTTTTGCTCTCTCTCTTGTAGTAGCTTGGAGCTCAGGAGTTTACGGAAAGTGAGCTGGGGGGGGGGGTGCAGGTGGGACTGGGAAAAGATCTGGATACCTGTGAAGGTCTGTTTCAGTACGCAGAGGATTAGAGGAGCATAGCTTTTCCGACAGTAATGTCTGTCTCCCAGCAGTTCTTCCCCGGGAGCTGCCCCCTGCTCTCAACTCTTCTTCGGTCTTCTAGTGTTCTTGTTGCTCCCCCTCCCCCCTTCCCTTTCGCGGCTCCTCTCCTCTTAAAGTAGTTCCACGAACCCTGGAATTGGGACTTGGGAAAGGAAGGAAGTGTTCGGAGAGTCAGAGCTGGCCCTGCTGTTTGGGAGATTTTCTCTTCTTTTCTCTCCCTCTGTATTTATCTTTTGTGTGTTGCTTCCTTATAAAGAGAGAAGCAGCTGCAGTCCTTGGCCGAGTTGTTGAAATTTATCCCTTTGTGTATATTACAATATCCTCCATTTTTTCCCTCTGCCCTCTAAACAACAAGCGTTTCGCCATCTTGGGCAATTTTTATTCCCAAGTCCCTCTTTTTTTTTTTTTCTTATTTTTTAAGGAATGGAAAGAAGCCTTAGAAAGTCGAAAAGTGTGTCTGGGTAAGACAAAGTTTAGGGAATGTTCAGGGGGTCCAGTGACGTCATGTAAACTTTATGGAGAAATTTTCCCAGGAGTAAATTTTTCGCTTAATTTTTTTCCTGTTTTAAGCGACCATGTAAAGGACCATGTAACTTAACAGGCTGACGATAAGCTGTGCTGCTTATTTTTGTGTTCTCTCAAAGTGAGCCCTCAGTTTCTGCACATTTTATGTTTTGGTAACAGGTGGAAAATTATGTGCAAAAAAATGGTGGTAACTTTTATAGTGTCCTTTGGTATTCACTTAGCTTTTGTCTGCATGTTTCTTTAAAGGATTTGAATGTTATTTTTAATTAACATGTTTCCTTTCTTATTTACTCCACTCTCTTCTGTGGATTTGTCTTTAATCAGCTTGGTTAATATTTACGTATACTTATTTTAGATGACTTAGATCCCCTTTTGTAATTAACTTATATATTTTACATATGCCTTTACATTTGAAAAGGTACAACTATTGAAAATACCTGGAGATACTGGAAACTTTAAAAATTTAGTAGCAGTATTAAGTAAAACTATTGGTGAAAATGTAGTTAGTATTTAAAAGGCAGAATAGATTTTAAAATATATTCTATAATCTCAAGTTATATGCCCTTTGTCAACCATTATGAAAAGATAAACAGTAAAACTGGCGTTTTAATTTTCTTGTCTAAAATAGTTTTTCACCTCACTAAAGTTCGGTTGGTCACATGATCAAACTTAATGATACACTGACTGGTATATAAATAAGAGGCACTGTAAATTGAATGGGAAAGTGGAATTCTGTCTGCTGTAGTCATTTTCAGTCAGCATATTTACTTCTCTTCTAACAAGGACATGAAACTGTCTATTTAATTTGCATTCTCTTTGTCTTCTGGGTTGGGGAAAATCATTGACTACAGTTAACTCAAAAAAAGCTAATAGAAACATTTCTGAGTACATTGAAAAGGTTTGTCTAACACATAAAAACTTATGTTGTATGTGGTATGCTTTTATCTCTGTAGCAGTCATATTTGGTGTTTTCTGCTATGTTATTTATTTAGGGATTTGCTTTATGTAAAACGCTATATAGAAAGCTTGACTGAATTGAGCCTGCCATTTATGTGAATTGTAGGTAGGTGAAAAATGTTTAAATAGTTAAAAGCACATAGAACAGATGGTTCTAAATTATACATGCAACAAAGGACTAGAAGATTTGGCAGATTATAAATGGCAAGCAACAGAGGATAAGCAGTTTAAGAAAATGTTAGTTAAGTACATTTGATGTCTCACACCTATTGTAAACACTGTACATATTGTCACTGTGCTGCATAATCAATAACTTAGACACATTGAGGTGCTTGTAAGTTTCAGATAGAAAAAAGTAAGATTTTACAAATGTTTGAAACGAATTGTTGAATATAAAATTATTTTAAGCCTGTGATGACAGAGTTTTTTTTTAGAAAATCCAATTGTATGCTTTAAAACAGGAAGTTATTTATAAGAACTTAATATTGTTGTACTCATATAATGGTTTGGAGAGAAGTAGGAGTAGATATATATTTTGAAATACAGAGAATAGTATATTTACTGTTATTATATGTTAAACTAGGGCTGAACTGTGTAGCAGCATTTACTCTTTCAAACACTACTGAAAAATATTTTTAGACTCTGCAGTCTTGGAAATGCATTTAATAGAGTACTGTTGGCATAAGTTACTAAATACATATTAAATGAAAGAAGGGTATATTTTAGTATTAATTTTTGGGTTTGTGCATAACAATAATAAGGTTTTACTTGGTAACTATAGTTTACTCTCAGTTTTAAAAATGGAAAGATTTGTGTGTAGGTTTTGCCTTTCTAGAAGAATCTGAGTAATTATATTTTGCATTTTCAAAAGATTTAAAATAAAAGTATTCAATTTGGCAGAAATTTATTTTTATAAGCCATTTATTTAAAATGCATATGAGACTGTAATGGAAACCTTGGAATTTTAATTCTGTTGCCCTTTCTCCCATTTCTTTGTTTGCATGTTTATTATAGAACTGCAGTGTAAAGGAGCAGATGTTTTGCCAAACATCCTGATGTGTTGCTTTTTCTTATGGGAGTGCATAACTGTTCCTTCTGATGCATCAACTTGACAGCTGGTTGATTTCATGGAGCTGCTAAGAAGCCATTAGTGGTGTCATTGAATTGAAACAGAACAGTCACTCCCAGCTCGAACTGCAATTGTTAATGTCTTTGTTGCTACTTTTGTGTTACTATACAAGATGTAGGATATCACAGTTGCATGAAAGTTCAGTTTTTTGTCTTATCTCCTTGAATTAGTGAAAGTATGCATTAGAACTTGATTACTTTTAGGTTTAAAGGTTTCTCAAAGAAAGCTTTTAAGTTGTAGTTTTTGGGTTTTTGACCTAGTCCTAGCTAGAACCACCAAAAGAAGGTATGATTTAGCACAAAGTAATGTGGGGATTTTGACCCCTAGATGAAATTACATCATCAAGGTTTAATGATTTTTAATAAACTTGATATTCTGAGGGATTAATTCAATTACCTAGCGAGGTATTTTAAGAAGTTTTTGCTTGTATTTAATTAAATATTTTATATCATAAGGTTTTAAAAATACTGTGCTTTATTTAATAAATGTTGACTTGTTTGAATAAACATTTCTTTAAACTTTTGTTGCAGAAGATAATCAGAGGAGAAAAGAATTATTGAGGAAAAGGGCAATTTGGGGTTTACTTTTCTTTATAAGGAGGTAAAATATCACTAAATAATTGACTATTAGTCATTAAATGATTTTAAAATTTGAAATTATATTTTTATTGTACTAGTAACTTTTATTGGTAGTTTCAACTATCATACTGTGGTACTAAAATGATGTCAGATCACCATTGATGCCAAAGTGTTTTCTACTTTTTCTAATTACTTGCTTTTTTTTTTGGTGGGTGAGGAGATCGGAAGAGAGAATTAAGAGTGATAATCTCAACAGAAAAAAACACATTTAAAAAAATTTGTGTAAAAAAAAGTAAGGGTGATAAGTTTAAGGATAAAACGTAGCTTATCACTGTTAAGAGATATTTTCTAGTTGTAATATTTATTGATTTTTAATTTTAAAATCTTTAAGTACACTAACAGTTTTTCAAAGAGCTTGACGTTTATAACATACTTAAAAGTTTGCTTTTAAAAAATTCTTAAAATGAAATTGATAATTAGAATAGATAATTTGCTGAGGTAAATCCCATTAAAAGGACTTCTTATACAATATAAACAAATTTAAACACTTATAATACACTGCTGAGTGATTTCAGAATTATGATTTCCTGAAATAATAAGTTTTCTGAACATGCTTTTCTTTTAAATAGATCATACATTACTGAGACTAAAGGTAAAATTTATATTTGGATAATAATGCTTTTATATAACCTTTTAGTATAATCACCATGCAGTTTCTTGAAATTATTCTGTTACCTTAGCCTATGATTCAATTTTTGAGAAATATATTTACTCATAAAATATTTGTGTCATGTCAGATATTCATATAAACTAAATGGTAAATTGAGTTGTATATTAAATGTAAGCTTTTTTTAAAGGAAGCTCAATGCTTAGCTCAGTTTTAGAGATGACGTAATTTTAATTGTAGTGCAAATAAGCATCCCGTAATTTAAGTAGGAGTTTTTCCACATTGGGTTTCTTAAAGGAAAGCAGTTCTAAACAGAAGAGTCATAAAAAGTTTAAACTTTCATTCATAAGTTTTTCTGTTGACTCTATTAACTTTGGAATTATGAACAATAAATATATTTGATTGATTTACAATTACATATGGAGCTTAAACTAAAACGAATTTACATGACTTTCAAATGTGTTTTGAATGCTTTGTGATTTGTGGCAAGTCATAACATAGTTTGAGATGTAAAATATCTAAGAGAACTGATATTTTAAGTTAAACTTGAGCTTTTTAAATGACTAGCTCTTATAAGAATATGAGGTGAAAGTAAGTACAGTTTTTATCCCACATATTTAGAATTTACTATGTAAGATAAGGTGTTTTTAGAAATAAATTAATGCTTTGAAAAGTTGTTTTTATAATTTATGACATTTGGCTTGTACTTTGGTTTTTTTAATGCCTTTCAAATAAAAATTAAATGTTAGTGATAACAGTAATAATGAAGGTAATACATAGATCAGAACCTTTACTAACTTTATGCACACGTATGCATGTGTATGTAAGGAAAAAGGAGCATTTTGTTTGAAGATAATTATTGTACTTCAGCTATGTGTAGACATAATTGTGTGTTTTTCCTCTGTTTTCTCCTCTTAACACTTTTCCACAAGCGTGCACTCATTAATCAAAGACGGTGCACTCCTGCTGAGGGCAGAGAGGTTCATCAAATTGGCAGTCAGTTTGGTGTAAAGAACGGTGTCCTGAAGCTCTTAACTCACTGGGACATAAATAAATCTAAGGTCTTTGTATGCAAACCCTGGAGGTTAATACTGTATAATTCAGTGTCCTGTCTTTGTTTTTATGATTGATGTTTTTAAATGTTTCAAGCTTGATGCAAGTCTTCTAGTAGGTCAGGTCTGACAATCTGATTGGCCGAAGTAAGAAAGCATTAGGTTGTCAGAAGGACTTTGAGTTTGCTGCAGAGATTTTGATTTTTTTTCATACGAGATCATTGTTATATTGCCTGAGCTGTTATAGGAATGTACCAATGATTGACATCCCCTGCTGTGATAATGGACCCAGTGCATGAAATGCCAATAGTTTGGTCCTATTTGTTCAGAAGCTTACTGCTATTTGTATCCTTAACAGAGCTAACATGTAGAACAAGCAAAACTACTGGGATTTCTCTGTAGAAATAGTGCTGGGATTTGGCTTTAACATGAATTGGTTGCATATTCATAATTTAAGAACAGCTGGTTACAGCAAGCACATAGTCATTTGCAAGCTATTATAAACCATTCCACTCACACATGGAGCCTGAGCTTGGTGGATTTTTTTTTTTTTTTTTTTTATTGATCTACCTGCATTTAAAATCTGGTCACTGCTGCTACAGAAGCTCTTCATTTTAGCTGTGTTTGCAACATAGAACAGCTTCAATTTTAAATATTTAAACTAAATGCTGAATAAAATGAAGAAGCTTTGAAGGAACCAAATGTAAAAGGTCAATAATGTATTACTCATTATATGTCTCATCTTGGCCCAAAACCAACCTAGATGGTACAACCATTGTAATTTTTGGAAAATATGTTTTATGATTTTGTCCATAGATGAATAATCAAATTATCTTTGATATGAAAATATTGTTAATTATATTTTACTAGTTATGTATAGTTTTAAGAAACAACACAAACAATAAATTGTGATTAATTAGCGTGTAAAACAGTTTCATCTAATATATAGTAAAATGACAGTACTTTTAATTTTGAGTGGTATAAGGCAAGATAGAAAGGAAAATCAACAAGACATTACAATTGGATTAGAATAATGCTAATCCTAAAACTATAAAGCTATTCAGAATTTTTAGAAGGAATCTAATGAGGAGTCTCTTCTGCTTTTTGGGTCACTTCTGGAATATAAAGCACAGCTATACAGTTACAGTATTGAAATGACATGTGTAAGCTAGTCCAGCTATAATAGTGTCCTGCATGTTGTGCTGCCTAGTAGTGACTGAAAAGAGGAGAAAACCACTACATCCCAAGTTTTCACACTGAAAAGAAAATCACTTATCCCAAGTGAGAAGAGTAGGAGGAGAAAATGTTAAATGTGATTTCAGATATTCTGGTAGGAATCACAGGGAGCTCTGCCTTGATTTGTGTATGTTAAAGTAAGTGGATGCCTGAGTGATTTACAGTGGTGTGGTGATTATATCAAGCTTTCCACACAGCATAGTGTTAGGTTCACATGTGCATGCATGTGTTTGTCCCTACACTAGATGATGAAGTAGCTTTCAGCACTTCAAGGTTGAGTACCAGTCCTAAGAGTGCATTTTACTGTTTCTTGGCTTCACAAATGGCTGGATATGTTGGTAATATCACAGAATATATGGCCAAATTTAATCCAGCTGACAGTAGGCTGTACTTTTTTTAAATAATAAATTCAAAGGTTATTAAAGGACAATGTTTTAGTTTTGCAATAACTTATATATATATATATATAGTTAATTTGCCATTATTGGAGGTTGCATTAGTCATTTTGTGAATTATTCTATGCCCTTTTTTTCTCTCCCTTTTGACGATTGGCCTTTCAGTTATTTCCCTGCTCTTTAGCATCTTAACACAGAATAAGCTGAGGAAATAAAAGGAAGTAAATTTCAAATGAGTCTAGTTTTGCTTCCTCCCCCAGTTCTTGGTAGATCAGATGGAGAGAAGTCCTTAGATTTTCACCAAAATGAAGGTTTAGGATTTTATTTGTCTACCTTTTCTGGTTCTCATTATAACAGATAATTATATTTAGATAAAAAGAAAAGTGAGTTAATGGATTCAATTTTTAAAATATTAGTAACCCAACAAAACAGTAGAAAATTTAGCCAGTACTTGAAAACTGAATTGACTCAATAACCACAACTACAGGAGAACCACAGGTATTTGATACACTTTTATTGTTCTAGCACTAATAATAGGGGAAAAGGAGGGCAGCTACCTGCATTCATCAAGTTTGTACTGAATGCTGTCTTCAGGCATACTCGTGGAAAAAAGTTTGTGAAAGCTCAGAGTAGGCGAGAGATGACTTTTGTTCGGAATCATTAGAAAAGGCTCTTTGGTTTAGGCAGCTTTGAATTAGACCAAGAAGAATGAATAAACTGAATATTCAGAGATCTGGAAAAAAGAATGCAACTAAAATAGGACAGCCTGAGCCCCCTCTAGAACAAATTAATTCAGGCTAGATCTACTGAGCATCTGGAGTGGTTATGCAGCCTTTTTGAGGTCACCCCAGAAGGAAGAGAAAATGTTATGGGGTCCTACTTTTCCTCCATTGCTTTAAAAGTCTGCTGCTTGGCTTTCTCTGGAGAAGGTGGGTTGATCAGTTTCAAATCATCCATTTCAATGATAGGATTGTTGTTTGTGGAAGCCAGGTTATAACTGACAAAACTGCCCTTTCTGGTCAGAGTTATTCAAATATTGTGCTTAACGTAAGATTAACCAGAACCACTTTCTTCTCCCTCATTATATTCCTATGCTTCTATAAATGTTTTTTCTTGAAACCTAATGCACGGTCATACCTACTAAGAACATTGAGCAAAGAGGACATCACCTCTGTTTCCCTTTTTTTAGATTTGATGATGACGAACTAGCTTTCCAAGGGGGTTTGATGTCTTCTGACTCAAACACTTTTACTTCTTTTAGTTCCTTTGGATGAATGAAGACAGACAGACATACTGGCTGCACTGTCAATAATGGGAATATCCATAAGGACAAAAAGCAACCGAATGTATAAGCCCTTACTTTAAATTACATCAGTACTGAATTTCACTTATAATAGAAATTCCACGAAGAATAGAAAATATGAAAAGGAAAGATTTAAAAAAATTCAAAGACAAATGTACAAGAAAGTGTCATAATTTTCATTGATTAGACTTTTCCATACTTCATTGTTGCTGTACTAAGATAATGAAGCTTATTCATTTTCCTTATTTGCAATATTGTGATGAACATTTACCTGAAGGGATGTGTTAGAAGAAAACCTTAAAACTTTTATGTAATCATTTCTTAATCTTGATGATGATGAGTTTTGAGTAAATGAAATGTGAAAATGAGTGGAAATAGAAGGCTATCTAGTATCTGAGTTTAGAGAGAAGCCATACTTATTATCTTTTCTGGTTTCCATGATGACATGGTTGTTGAAACGTAACTTCTGGACTTCCTTGGGAAAAGGGTCATTGTTAACAAAAAAAACATTACGGTGATGTAAGAAGGAGCAAAGCCTATCTTGTGCATCTGAAAAAATTAGGGAAGCAGCCTGCAAGTCACAGGATAATGTATTTCTCCTTTTATGGGTTATTAGTGTAGCATAATGAAAGAAATAGGGTCTGCAAGGCAACAGTAACAGAGATTGTGGGTCAAATCTATTTTAAAAGAAGGGTACCGCAGAGCTAAAGGAAATGTTGAGGGTAGGCAGTAACAACAACAAAAAGAGGAGACAGTTTTAAAGAAGGCTTTTAAATGGAGTCAAGAGGAGTGTAGCACTATTACATAATTTAATCCGCTTGGAAAGTATCAAGATTTTCTTCATTCTGGTCTAAGTACCTTAGCATTAAAATTCCTGTGCGTTCTTATTAATATTTTTAGCAGTTGTTGAGAAAATAACTCTTATCTATAATCATACCTTGGGATTTTGAAGTAGGAAGTTGACGGGTTAGGGAAGGGCTGTGTAAACAGTGAGATAGTTTGTCCAGGAAGAGAACATGTAATAACTTTGGCCAGTTAGGTAAAAGCTCCTTCCCCTTCCCTCTCCAGAAGGAGATGTACTTGCCAAAACTCATAAAAGAGAAGAATTGGTTTAAAGAATATGTAAATGCTTTTGTACTAAGTGTGAAATGGGAGGGGAGGAGCAAGGCATGCTGGGGGGAGGAGGGGAAGAGCTAAAGAGAATGTGACCCGAATTTCCCTGTTTTTGTTTTAAATGAAGTGTTTTTCTATGACATAGTACCTTGAATTTGACCTTTTTCATTTTAATGTGAAACACCGTTTGTGAAATAGGTCATTTTTGGCAATTTATTGCAAATATTTTATTCTTAGGAGGGAGCATCTGATATGTTGCAGCTGAAGTCCAGAGATACAACTAAATTAAGTATATGGGCCTGGGTAAAAATGAATGTTTTTTTTCTGTATTTGTAATCCTAGCGCTTCACAAGTGAGCAAAAAATAATCCTGTAGCCACCCATGGAAACAATCACTTAACTAGTTCCTCATGTTTAGTACTGTTGTGATATGTTAATAGTTCTGTATTAGGCAGCAGTGATTAGTTAAATAAATTGTTAGTTAAATTGCGAACGAGAAACGGGTCAGCATCTATTTTTTAATAACTAGAAACAGTTCAAGGTGCCCAGAAATAAAATGCATCGTCTATAATATGCTCAAGGAGTTAATAATTTACATAGAAAGGATGTACAGAAAGTCTCATCTTTTGTGATTTTTGTATTAGATATTCAATTATTTATGTCAGGAAAAAAGTTTGGGGTAGGAAAGGAAAAACAATTTCTTTTTAAAATTAATTAATTAATTTTTGGCTGCATTGGGTCTTCATTGCTGTGCGCAGGTTTTCTCTAGTTGTGGTGAGCAGGGGCTACTCTTCAGTTGCGGTGTGCAGGCTTTTCATTGCAGTGGCTTCTCTTGTGGAGCACCGGCTCTAGGCGTGCGGGCTTCAGTAGTTGTGGTGCTGGGGCTTAGTTGCTCTGTGGCGTGTGGGCTCTTCCCGGACCAGGGATTGAACCCGTGTTCCCTGCATTGGCAGGCGGATTCTTAACCACTGCGCCACCAGGGAAGTCCCGAAAAACAATTTCAATAGCCATCATTGACTTAGTGAACTTATGCTCCAAGTGGGATACATGTCCGGTGCTCTCTGTTCCTGAGTAACTCTCACAGTGGGGCATCTTGCAGTAAATGTGGCTCTTATGTCTTAATATAAATGTTTTTTGTATATCATCATAGCTTCTAAATGCAGGCTAGCTATGGGTATCCTGAGCTCAGTTACATAAATTGCATCTGCTTTATTGGTGGTGGTAAAACTGGCTGTGTTGGACTTATGAGGAACAGTATAATCTGTCTTCAGTGTGGTCCATGTCAATGATATATATTTAAAATTGTAATAATATTGGAGTATGGTTGATTTAAGGTGATATTTTTTATTATATTTTAATACAACCTACTGAATAGAACCTACCACACTCCCCAATCCACCAGTAATCTGAGTTTCTACTGTATATGAAGGTTGCATGGTTTGAGATAGTTTATATGCTTAAGTATTCCTGTCCCCAAAATGTTAAAAAAAAATTGCTTTGGATTTAAAAGGGTTCAGGGAGATGGTGAAACTTCAGTTGGGCTTTTTTTTTTTTTTTTTTCAGTTGGGCTTTGAAGGAAGTAGTAGATATTTTAGCTTAGAACAGCAACCTGAACAAAGGAGAGGATGGAGGGAAACCTACCTAGCTAAAATTTGTTTGAAAATCATGGGAGATAAAGTTAGAAAGCGGGTTGGGTTAGCTAATAGATTTTCAAGCAGAGGTGTGACATGATTAAAATGTTGTTTTAGAAAGATAGATTTGGAAGAAATCTGTTAACTGTATTGGAAGAAATCTGTTAACTCTGTAGAAAGAAGAGGCTATTAAAAGAAAGATCAGTAATTTATTACAGAAATTCCAATGTTAGGTGATAATGACTAGACTAATAGCAATGTGAATGGGCAGAAGGATTGATATGAGGTACATAATTTAAAGGAATGGGGTTGGGCTAGTTGGGGGAGGTAGGAGATTGTATTACCTTACATTTAAATTAATTTCATATGACCATAACAATAATTTGATGTAGTTGAACGCTTATTTCCTCCTTTTCAGACGATGAAAGTGAAAACTAGAGAGATTGACTGTGGCTTACCGCTCACCAGTGGTTAGATATTTTTTCTAATACATCATACAATCTCATGATGAGTTTAGCTTAAGACAAACTCTCATCTGCTTTTTAAAACCCCTCTACTTCCCTCCTGGTGTATCACATTATGTATAGATGAATAATCACATCCAGTTAGCCTAATATTTTTCATTTGCATTTATGTTTATAGCTCTGTATGTATTTATACCACTGCCAGACATCACTTTCTGAAAGCCACTGGGAGATAGGAGGCAACATACCGTATGTTATGGATCCCTGAGCGTAGACTTTCATGACTCCATGATTTTGCATATGATCTTCCCTATATGCAATGATTATTTTCTTTCTTCTTGCTTGATAGAATCTGCTTATTTTCTAATATCCTTCTGAAGAGTTACTTTTGTGAAATCTTCCCAACTGTCTACCTCCCCACAAGATTATCAGATTCTTCCCTTTGTGCCCCAGTTGAGTGCTAATGGTGGAATACATTGTTGTGCAAATAGATTCTTTCCTTCCTACCTTTATAAATAATGCTTCAATGAACATTTTTTATTCATAATGCTTTTATTTGTTGTTGTTTGACGTTATTTCATAACATGAATTCCCAGAAATGCAATTGCTGGGTCAAGTGCTAGGAATATTTTAAAACTCTTAATCTATGTATTGTGAATTTGGCTTTTGCAAGGATTGTATGATTTTATATCTCAGTAGCAATACATAACTTTACCTATTTACCCCACTTTCATTGGATTGGGTATATTCATTATTTTTAGCCCTTGCCAATTGCATTGCAAAAAACTGTACCTTATTTTTTATTTTATTTCTTTGACCATGCCACACGGCTTGCAGGATCTTAGTTCCCTGACCAGGGATTGAACCCAGACCCTCGGCAGTGAAAGCGCGGAGTCATAACCACTGGACCACCAGGGAACTCCCAAAAATGTATCTTATTTAATCTGCATTTCTGTGAATAATTAGAGTGACCATTTTTCAGTGTCTTAACCTGTTGTATTTCTCTTCTGTAGTTAGTCTTTGACATTTACCTGTTATTGCACTGAGATCTTAGTATGTTTATGATAAACTATAAATTCTTCTAAATATTAATGGTATGTTTTAATTATATTTACTATAATTATTTGGCTTTATAATAATGTTTTAATTTACAGAAATGTGAAATATTAAATTGTCAGTTCTTTAGATTTTAAAAAACATTTTATTTCCTTTTTTTTTTTTTTTTTTTTTTTTCCGGTACGCGGACCTCTCTCTGTTGTGGCCTCTCCCGTTGCAGAGCACAGGCTCCGGACGTGCAGGCTCAGCCGCCATGGCTCACGGGCCCAGCCGCTCTGCGGCATGTGGGATCATCCTGGACCGGGGCACGAACCCGTGTCCCCTGCATCGGCAGGCGACTCTCAACCACTGCGCCACCAGGGAAGCCCCCTTGGCAGAATTTTTATAGTCACTTCTCATATTTTTATCTTATTTATTTATTTAAAAAAATAAATTTTGGAGGACTAATTTTTCTCAATGAAGGTATAAATCTTTAGATTGAAGAGAAGCAGAGTTTTCTTTTTAAATTGAAGTATAGTTGATGTATAGCATTTTGTTAGTTTGAGGTGTACAGCACAGTGATTCAGTTATATATATATATATATATATATATATATATATTTTCAGATTATTTTCCATTATAGGTTATTAGAAGATATTGAATATAGTTCCCTGGGCCATACAGTAAATCTTTGTTGCTTATCTATTTTATATATAGTAGTTTGTATCTGTTATTCCCATACTTCTAATTTATCCCTCCCCCGACTCCCTTTCCTCTTCGGTAACCATAGTTTGTTTTCTATGTCTGTGAACCTATTTCTGTTTTACATATAGATTCATTTGTATTATTTTTAAGATTCCACATATAAGTGGTTTCATATCATATTTGTCTTTCTCTGTCTGACTTACTTCACTTAATATGATATTCTGTAGGTCCATCCATGTTGCTGCAAATGGCAATATTTTCTTCTTTTTTATGGCTGAGTAATATTCCATTCTATATACAAACTACATCTTCTTAAACCAATAGTCTGTTAATGAGCACTTGAGTTGCTTCCACATCTTGGCTATTGCAAATAGTGCTGCTGTGAATATTGAAGTGCATGTATCTTTTTGAATTAAGAGTTTTCATCTTTTCCAGCTATATGCCCAGGAGTGGGGTTGCTGGATCCTGTGGTAACTCTATTTTTAGTTTTTTAAGGAACCTCCAGACTGTTTTCCACAGTGGCTGTACCAATTTACATTCCAAGCAACAGTGTAGGAGGGTTCCCTTTTCTCTATACCACCTCCAGCATTTATTATTTGTAGGCTTTTTGATGATGGCCATTCTGACCAGTGTGAAGTGATGATACCTCATTGTAGTTTTGATTTGCATTTCTCTAATAATTAGTGATGTTGAGCATCTTTTCGTGTGCCTCTTGACCATCTGTATGTCTTCTTTGGAGAAATGTCTATTTAGGTCTTCTGCCCATATTTTGATTGGGTTGTTTGTGTGTGTGATCTTGAGTTGTATGAGTTGTTTGTACAGTATTTTGGAAATTAAGCCCTTGTCGGTGGCATGGTTTGTGAATATTTTCTCCCAATCTGTAGGGTGTCTTTTTGTTTTGTTTAGGATTTCCTTTTTTGTGCAAAAGCTTTTAAGTTTGGTTAGGTCCCATTTGTTTATTTTTGCTTTTATTTCTATTGCCTTGGGAGACTGACCTAAGAATCAGTCAGAATCAGCACTGACATTGCTACAGTTTATGTCAGAGAATGTTTTGCCTATGTTCTCTTCTAGGAGTTCTATGGTGTCTTACATTTAGGTCTTTAAACCATTTTGAGTTGATTTTTGTATATGGTGTGAGGGTGTGAAGAAGTGTTCTAATTTCATTGATTTACATGGAGCTGTCTAGCTTTCACAACACCACTTGCTGAAGAGACTGTCTTTTTTTCCCCATTGTATATTCTTGCCTCCTTTGTCTTAGATTAATTGACTGTAGGTGTATGGGTTTATTTCTGGACTCTCTGTTCTGTTCCACTGATCCATATGTCTGTTTTTTGTGCTAATACCACACTGTTTTGATTAGTGTAGCTTTGTAGTATTGTCTGAAGTCTGGAATGGTTATGCTTCCAACTTTGTTCTTTTTCCTCAGGATAAAAAAAATTTTTTTTTTATTGAACTATTGTTGATTTACAATACTATATTAGTTTCAGATGTACAACATAGTGATTCAATATTTGTATCGATAATACTCCATCTAAAGCTATTACAAAATAATAGCTATATTTCCCTGTGCTGTACAATATATCCTTGTTGTTTATTTATTTTATACATAGTAGTTTGTATCTCTTAATCTGATACCCCTATCTTGCCTGACCCCCTCTCTCTACTGGTAACCACTAGTTCTGTATTTTATTTTTGGCATTTAAGTCTTCCCCATTCCTTTTTGCTAGGAAAACTGTCTTTTAATGCCCATATTAAGGCCCAACTTCCCATCAGTACTTATTATCTATACTACATTTCCTCAAAATCTCTGCTATAAGGAATGTTAAACTAGATAACTAAACGTCAGCTTTTTAAAGCATTGTCAATTTTTTATTATTTTTTTCTACCTCTTGTAAAAGGACTCTTTCTAAAAAATATTAATTTTATTAGATAGTTCTGAACATATTAAAAATAAATTTTCATTGATCAGGTAAGGTTGTTATCCTGGTAAATAATTCTATTTCTTATTAGATACCTGAATTAAGACTATTTGAGAATATAACTTGGACCTTTAAAAATAAATTCTAATATTATATTTGAGCTGTTTGCTTGTTTATGATAAAAATAAATTGTAAATGCAGCTCTACAGCTTGCCGGTTATTTCTTCTTACAATTAATCATGTTCATTGCCCTTTGATTTTTCTTTTTTTATATTCATTTTATTGTTTATTTTCTAACTTTAAAAAAAATTGAGGTATAGGGGCTTCCTTGGTGGTCCAGTGGCTAAGATTTTGTGCTCCCAGTGAAGGGGGCCTGGGTTTGATCCCTGGTCAGGGAACTAGATCCCACATGCCACAACTAAGGGTTCTCATGCCACAGCTAAAGATCCTGCATGCTGCAACTAAAAGATCCTGCATGCTGCAAGGAAGATCCCGCACGTGGCAAAAGAAGATCCAGTGTGCTGCAACTAAGACCTGGCATAGCCAAATAAATAAATAAATAAATATTTTTTTAAAAAAAAAGAGCACTCTAAAAAAATAATTGAGGTATGATTGACATATAACATTATATTAGTTTCAGAAGTACAACATGACTTTTCTTAAAATTAAAAGTATATTTTTTACTAAAAAATACTCTCAGTTTTGAAAAACACAGAAAAGTATTAACATAAAACTTCCAAATATCCAAAATTCTATTATTTGCTTTTTAAATTTATTTTATGTTGCAGTTTATTTAGTGAAACGAAAGTGTTCATAAATGAAACAGCAAGTTAGTGTGATGAACCTCCCCCTCTAAAAGGTGTAAATGAGGGGAGTGGGCATGGAGTGAAATACTTTTGTGATATCAACTAAGAAAGAACCAAAAAAACCCATTGGATTAAGCAATAAGAACACTGGTGACCTTGGCAATAATAGTTTCAGTGGAATGGTTTGGACTAAAGATGAAGAAATAGAAACATGGAGTTTAGATAGGTTTTCTTTCTTTCTTGTAAAGGAAAAGAAAAATAGATTGGGAAGTGTTCAGGAAGGAAATGTGGGCTTGAAGATGACTTTCTTAATAATGAAAATAAAGATATAGCGGCAGGGAATATGATTCAGAAATTCTTTGAGAAATTAGAAGAAACAGGTTCCAGACCCATGTTAGACTGATTGACATTAACTAGGAGGAGGAGTACTTCTGTAATTAGGGGGAATTGGAAAATCTGTGGATGTATACACCAGTGAGATTGCAGCTTTGGTGGAAAGAAATTTCAGAGAGTTCAGATTCCAAATATCAGAAATTCTTCAACCAGAAATGGCTTTTTGCTGTTTTTTAATAAAACAAAGTTTTAATTTCCAATCTTTTTTCTATGTATGCATGTATATATGTATATGTCAATATACACATATATATTTTACAAAATAGCAATGTTATATGTAGTTTTGCATTCTGCTTTTTACACTTTATTTTCTTTTTGGATTATATTATGAGCATTTTCTCATATCATTAAATATTTTTAAACAGCATATCATAATTGATTCAACTATCTAAGTTTGGGACATTTAAATTGCTTTTGGTTAGCATATGTTACAATATATAATGGAATAATATTACATCAAACATCACTAAGCCTTTTTGCATATTCTAATTTATTTCCTTATGATACATTCCTGGAGATTGAATTGCTGTGTCAAAGCATATGAATATTTTACATATACGCAGCGGTATTCTGGTATTCTGGTAAATGTTAACAACTGGCTTGTATGTCTGGTGGAGGGAGCCCTGATTTGTAGTGTGTGTTGTTTCCTTTGGTGTAATACTCCAAACATGGTCTATTTCAATCCAACAACTTAATACCACTGAACAGATATGAGATGTGTAGTCATACAACCATTATATAGTATTTACACCAAACTGGTAAAGTAGACGTAAATGATGTCAACAGCATAGGCAATAATAAAATGTAATAAAATAAGTGAGGTAATTAGGGAGTGATCAGTTTTAAGTGTTTATTACCTTATTTTTAATATAATTTATTGAATGGTAAGTTTATGTAATTTAACTTTTAATAATGACTATGTTTAACAATTGGGTCACAACATTCCTGAAAATTTAACAGTTGGCTCTTGTGAGCTATTATGAGTAAGCTCCAGCACACCACTGCTAGGTTATCTTTTTTTTTTTCTTTTTTTATCCTCCTCTTCCTTTCCTCTTCTCCTTCCTTCTTCCCTTTTCTGATATTTATGGTGGAATTTTTCTTCCAAGATTGCTGTTTTCAATATAGGAAGAAATATAAATACTTAGAAGACAAATGTTTTACTCTTTTTGTTTATGGCTTCGAGGTTAATCTTGCTTTACTCTTGAATTTTATTATAGATGGACTCTATTCAAGTGAAAGAAGTGAGGTGTGGATTCCCAGCTTTTTTTCCCCAAAACTCTCTTATTGTTTCTAATAATTTTTTACTTGATTCTCTAGGATTTTCTAGATATATAATTATATTATGCAAATAAAGATAACTTTGCTGCCTTTTATCCTAGTACTTATAACTTTATTTTTCTGTGTAAAGAATAAAGTTGGTCAGTACCTACAAAGCAGTGTTAACATTGAGCATCCTTAGTTTTTCCTGATTTTGGAAATGCTTCAAATACTGTATCATCGTCTATTAGCTTCTTTAATGATGGCATTTCCCTCACTAGTTTTGGCGCTTTTTTGGCGGCTTTCGGTTTGTTATATGTGTTTATGAAAATCACATTAAGCAAGTATCCATTTATTTCCATTTTATTAAGACTTAAAAAATTCAGAAAGGAAGTTTAATTTTATGTAAATGCATGAGAAGCTTGGTAATTCTTGATGACCTTCTCCATTTACCTTAGTGTTGTTTAAGTTGGTTGGTTGGTTTTTGTTTTCTATTTTGTGCTAGAGGTTTAGATATTGATGGCCTTTGATAAGCAACAAGGTGACCTGAGCAACAGAAAATAAAATTCAGATATGTTTTCCCCTGGAACTTTTTCTCTGAATCTCTTGAGATCTGTGTTGTGGGTGTACCTGTGATCCTATGTTTGAGGGTCAGCCTTTGATTTTAGCAGTTCTACTGCTTCATCCTGGCCGACCTGTGAATGGGGCCGTGGGAGGGGGCAGCAGGAAGAGGAGAATGGCCACTCTAATACTGTGGTTTATGAGTTTTTTATGGTGAGTCAGTGCTTACTTACGTCTGCCTAGTCAGACTTGATCATTACCTGCAAAAAAATGGCTCCTTTTCAACCCTAATGACTGGTTGAGGAAAATGAAAACAATGAGGCCAAAACGTAGCCCATGATGTTTTTCTGCTGGGTGAACATGGGTCCCAAGTTCTGTGATTCCCACTTCTCCTATAGGCCTTTCGTGTCCCTAAACTTTAATTCTGCAAGTTACGACTTAGGGTATTTCAGAATATTCTCACTTATTTCCTAAAATCTACACCTTGTATTCTTGGGGCATATATGTATAAAATAAAAATCTTTTTATAATGTTGGTATTTTCCCTGGCTTCTTGAATAATGGCATTTCCCTCACTAATTTTGGTCCTTTTTGGTGGATTTTTGGCAGTGATTATGTGAATGGATGCTATCTTATTCAGATTTTAAAGCTCGTTTCACATATCCAAAAAATTCTCCTCAGAAAAGGTATACCATTTTAAACTACTGCTGCTGGACTTTGAGAATTTTTTTCATTGTATTCTTAATGGGAATAATTTCATTTTAATTTGTATATCCTTCATTGTTACCGATAATCATAGGTTCCTAAATATATTGAGGTATGGTATTTATGTTTGAATTGTTTAGAAGGAGTGGTTTTGGCAAGAGTTTTGGAGTGATGTGATAGCAGTAATCCCCAAACAGCTGGTCTCATTGTAAGGTATGGCTGGTTATTTTCACAGGTGCAAAAAGAGTTAACCATGTAGGCCTCCTTGAGTTGGCTTTTGCAAACCTAGAGCCTATACACTACTGTACAACTATTAAGGCTACAACATTAACTTGACTGTAACTTCCCATAGGGAATCTCAGCTAGGACATTTAAAAGCTACTGTTATTTGCTTTCCTCAGGCTAGGAAAGCAAGCCCAGGACACTACCAGATTTCACCTACAGAAGAATCCTTAAATATCCCTCAAATTTCTTAAGGTTCCTAGCCTGCCAGCAAGTGATCTTCCTTATCACATGTAAGGCTGAGCCTTGTAAGCCAGGGACCAGGCCAGGTTTCCTGCAAGGGCTCTCTAGGCATTGGATCCTTAAGTAAAGCCAACCTTAGTTTCTTACAAATACCTGTTTAAATGAGCATTGTTCTCAAATGTGATACTCTAGGTAACAAAACTTGGGTTGCTTAATAGATTTGTCCAATTATATCCTAATAAAAAGGAGGACAGATTCTTAACTGTATCTGTGCAGATATCTCTACTGCCATGAAAGGGTGATTCACTAAAGAGTTTCTGAATTCTAAGGGTTAGAAAGAGTCAGATAATATTTTTAAAGCTTCATTTTAGTTTACAAAAGCAGAGTTTACTAAAGTGTTGTGGTTATAGATAGCTTAAGAAGAAAGAAAACAGAACACTAAAACATTGTCAACAATATTCCAGTCAAATTAACTTTCTATAGTCAGTTCATTCAGTACTATGTGTGTAGTTTTTGTTGTTGTTTCTCTGGAGCTTGGGTTAGCTGTCTGTTGTTATGTACGTTTCTGCTTCTAGACTAAAAAGAGTCCTGGAAATTTTTACTTAGTCCAAAGATGGTCTGAAAGTTGTTCGAGAGATATCACCAAAAAGCCTTACCGATATTTTATTCTTTGAAGTGTTAATAGTTACAACTACCTGGCACAATTCTTTCCACAAACTCTGAAAGTTTTTTGTTGAAGACACAAACTCTCGCTTATAGCTTATAGGCAGAGCTTTCAAGAAAACATCAAAGTAAAACAAAAGCTCTCTGTGGAAAACAGAGACTTAATGGCTGTGGTTAATTTGTTACTCTAATTCATAATATGAAAATGGAAGAGAGTAAAATTCTCTATTGGGGTATGGTATGTAAATATGTCATAAAAGTTTTGATCAGCATTTCCCCTGAGGGTAAAAATATAATGGACAGTGAGGGCATTGACACATCTCCAGGGACTTCTCACACCACAAAATTTCTGAAATATTTACATTAATAACATGTTACCTATACAGACTTAACCTAGGAAAGGATAGGTGTCTTTTTTGATTTGACAATTTTTCCCATGTGACTCTTAGAATAGTAACATATAAAACAAACCTAATTCTTTCTAACACCTCTGTTTTTATAAGGTGAAGCAACAAGTCTTTTTGGCTTTCTTGAGGCACTCTGGGAAATCTCAAAGATAGGTTAGTATAAAATATTGTAAAAAGTTTTATATAGTCTATATTTAGGATATGATTAGGAAAATGCAAAATTGAGAGTTGTTAGAAGATTCGGGGCTTGATAAAAATAGAATCGTGGGTACCTGAGAAATAATATTTGGTTATCTATTTAATCAAAGTAACATTAAAAATAAACATAGAAGATAATATGTTTGCTGATTCATAAGTGAGGAAGAACCTTAATTACTTTTTTTCTCTTTAGATAATCAAGGAAATAAAAATGTGAGCATAAAGCACAGAAAATTATTCTGGTAGGACACAGCATTTCTACTCTTTGCGCACACTGCACAGAAGGTATGGAATAGCCTTTCATATTGAAGATAAAGGTATTAATCAGTACCTCAAGGAAGCAAGCCCATCAACATTGAATGAAATTTGCTAAAATTTAAAATGTTTCATAGCTTCTTTTCAGAATTGGCTGTTATAAATCAAGGCAAACAAAATTCACTTTCCAAGTTAGGTCCTTCTTTATTTTCTTTCATGTTCTGGAATAAACAGACACTTCACTAAGATCCCCTTAGAGGTTAGTGGTTCTCTCTAAGGGGATCTGCGAGGTCAAAACAATATTTGTAACAATACTAAGATGTTATTTGTATTATTGTGCAATACATTAATCATTGCTATTTTCAAATGTATCAGTAAATAAGTATTTAAAATAATACCTCGGTTTTAATTTCCAATGTGGTAAACATCAATAGCTATAATCCATATAAAATAAAAGCTCTTTGGAGTCCTCAATAATTTCTAAGAGTGGAATGGGGTCTGGAGACCCAAAAAAGCCCAAGAATCCCTTCTTTGGGATGAAACACTTTTTTTTTTTTGGACAAATAAATGCACATACTCAGTTGTACTTCTCTGTCACTGTTGCTCCTAAGGTAGCCTCAACTGCTCATATTGATTGTACCTTTTAGCTAAATTAATTTCTGTTTCACAGAGAAAAGTTAGAGGTGGGTAATTGAGAACTGTCTGCCACACACCAGCATTTTAGCAGACTAGCAGAGCTCTTGATCACACACAAGACAACTTTTTATAGCCATATAAATGCCTTTAAACCTTAAAGAGGCAAAAATTGACACTTTCATTAACATGACCCAGAACTATAGCCTGTCAATATTAAAATAAGAAGCAAAAGTATATAAACTTAAAACTATGCTTAGTAATTAATGTTTCAGTATTTTATCTTACTTAGATTTTTTCCTAGGACTCTAATAATCATCATTTAGTTAACTCAATTTAGTATCAGTCCAAGGCTTTAGGTTACCTAAAGATTTTGAAATTACCTTCAAGCTGCCATGCTACAAAATAGTTACTGTTGAAGAAAAATTTTGCTAGAATAATGATCCTATTTATTAGAACATAGAAAATTTTCAAAATTATAAACCCTGTATGGGATTAATTTTAGCTTATTGGGTTAAAGACATAACTTTTATTTAAATAAAATTTATTAATCTGTTTACCAAAGATTTTCCTTAATTATGCAAACTTGGGTTCTTAAAAGGTCCTGACTTTGTTTTTATTATTTTTAAAATTTGTTTTGTAATGCACATTTAAAATATTAGAAGTTCAGTTTTTTTATTCTCTGAGAAATTTGGTTTAAAGACAATGAAAGGCCTGGAAATGGATAGTGGTGGTACTGCACTATATGAATGTACTTAATACCACTGAAATGTACATTTAAAAATTATTACAGTGGTAAATGGTATGTTATATATATTTTACCACCAAAAAAAAAAGACAACGAAAGGCATAGATAACTAGGTAAGATGTCCTAGATAGGATATCAGCAATCTTTCTTTGCCTTTGGTAAGTCTTCCACCATTTTTCCTCTTAGGAACATTATTACAAGAGAGGTGAGATTTGGATGTGCAGAACTAAAGGTATAGTTCAGATTGTCTATAGATAAAGATGAGATGCAAAAATTTGGCCAACATTTGAATATTCACTGTGCAGAACAGTCGTAGATAGGGTTGAAATATAGCTTTTGGACATACTCTTTGTTTTCTGATGTTTACAGGTGAGGGTATCATATGTTTTATAAATGAACATTAAAAAAATTATTTCATTTGTCACAAGGAGATGGGGGCTTACAATTTTTCTGTTTCCCTTAGCAGTAGGGCAAGCCCATTTGGTAGGAGTTTTGGCCAAACTGCATTATATTTTAGTGCTTTACTTTGTGATATATTTGTCAAGTATTTACTAAAGTCAAGGAACTCTTAGAGTTGGGATGGGAGAAAATAAAAAGATGAATAAGATACTTTATTGATTATCTAATTCTGTTTAGCAAAAAATTTCTAGGTTTAGCAGCTTAAAACAACAAATATTTATTTCAGTTTCTGGGGGTCAGGAATCTGGGATTAATTTAGGTGGTTTTAGCTCGGGTTTTCTCACGAGGTGGCTGTCAAGTCTGTAGGGACGGCAGTCATCTCAAGTCTCAGCTGTGGCTGGTGGATCTGCTGCCAAGCTCACAGGTTACTGGCCGACCTCAGTTCCTTGTTGGCTTTGGCAGGAGGCCTCAGTTCTTTGTCACATGGTCATTTCCATAGTGCTGCTTCTGACATGGCAGGTTGCTGCCCCCAGAGTGAGTGATGAGAGACAAGAGACAGAGACTCTTTGCAGTGACAGTGTTTTGAGAGAGGAAGAAGAAAAGTTTGAACATAAAGCAATTTGGAAAAGAATAAACAGTTTAAAAATTCTAATAAAGTCATGATTTTGAATACTCACAAACTTAAGATGATCCCAGAAATACTTAGAAAATATACTGAAGAAATTTCCATTCTAAACACATTGTATATATTTCACTGGTATAAGGTGTGTGTGTGTGTGTGTGTGTGTGTGTGTGTGTGTGTGTGTGTGTGTGTGTGTGTGTGTGTACAGGAAAGGTTCATATCCGTACTAACAGAAGGTTTATTTTCATTCTTAAAGATAGCTGCTTTGCTTCACTTAAAAAGTCATATTAGGATCACTATTTCAAAGAAAAATCTTAAAATCACGTTCTATTTAGGATCACAAAATATGGTATCATATTTAAAAGCCTTAAATCTAGTACTGTGAATTTTGTTCTAGAAAGTGAATCAGGACACTTGGTGATTCTAGGTTTTTGTTTTGTTTTTATGACCACCCATGTTGGGAGTGGAATCAAATTTTTAGAAAAGTTAAAAGTAAAATGTAAATAATTCTCAATTAAAACAATCAAGGGAAAAATACTGGACTGGTAGGCTCCTCCTTTTGAGTCTTTAAGATTGTATGAAATATGATTCCCTTCTTCCTTTTTACATTTTAGATTTTCTTAAAATGAAATTACTGTATATGCCATTCAATACTTGACTCTCACTATTTAACTGTTAAAGTATTTGCTTCTGCTTCCTGATTCTACCTTTGTTACCATAGAAACAGAAGCAGACTAGGGAACTTTTAAGATGGCCAGTAACTGAAATTAATGTGCATTCTAACTCATCACCTGTAGTTGTTGTGTCCCATTCCTATTCTTGTTTTAATAGAAATAAGCAGGCGACATAAGGCCTGTTGACTAGGAGGCCTTAAAAAAAGTAGAAAGGACTAACCGATAGACAGACACCTTTATTCATCACCTGTGTGTGCTCCCCCAACCCCATGAGGCCCCCAGGACGATAGTCAGCCCTGCTTCAGCGGTACCTGGCCCCTCAAACCTGCCCGCCCTGTGCAGGTGTTCGGCACCAGCCCCTAGGAACATATGCTGAGGCCGTGGAACGTGTGAAGAAGGCCAAGGTGAGGCTGCTGCCCACCTGGGCAGACGCTGACCAGCGCAGTGCTCGTGTGCAGGGGCTTGGGGTGGAGGGGGCACAGGGCTGGGTCCATGCTGAGCCCCGAGAGGCCCTCACACCCCCACCCACCCACAGGCTCCCACAGGGAGGGAAAAAAAAGCCGACAACTTAACTCCTTTGCTTCAGACTTCTTCACTTGCCTAGAAAGCTACACTATGATGAAAGAGC
This sequence comes from Stenella coeruleoalba, assembly GCF_951394435.1. Lineage (NCBI taxonomy): Eukaryota > Metazoa > Chordata > Mammalia > Artiodactyla > Delphinidae > Stenella > Stenella coeruleoalba. The sequence continues at coordinate 56,593,005 of NC_137151.1, read as the reverse complement.
TTTTCTAATAGCTTGGGAAAGAGATTTTCATTCTTGTGAAATGGTTAGATCACTTTCCATTTCCATATTATTATACATTAAAATGTTTATAATGTGCTTTTCATTTGTAGGTATTAAAATAATACATGTTTTTCTAGGGGATGAGTTTTGATATTATTTTGATGTTAGCCTCCTGTGGTCAAAATTTTTTTTACATGTTATTTAAGTGAACCGTGAAAAATAAATACAGATCTTAAACTCTGTAAGAAGGTATTAAAATATTATTAAATTTAACCAGACTGTTATTTGTTTATCATGTCAAGAAATAAATGTTTTAAAATAGTTAAATTTTAGGAAGTTCCCTGGCGGTCCAGTGGTTAGGACTCAGCGCTTTCACTTCCAGGATCAGCTTCGATCCCTGGTCGGGGAACTAGGATCCTGCCAGCCACATGGCGTGGCCAAAAAAAAAAAAAAGTTATATTTTAAAATGTAAAATGTCATGTTTTAAGGCTAGTTAGCAGCTTTTAAAACGTGCTTCTTTGCATTTTTTGTTTTCCTCTTGAAATGTAGATAAATCTGATAATGTCCATATTGGGAATAGGAATTATTAGAGATTGCTAGAAGTTTGCTTCCTTCATTTTTTTCCCCGTTTTTTTGTAATTAAGAAATAGCATACCTTTTGGAATTTTTTGCTTTAGAAACCTAAATTAAAGTTTCCTTCCTCTGGTTGTTGCCTTTAAAAATTTTAATTCTTATATTGAATCTATCTTATAGATTTATTTTTTGTTTAGTTTTGGAGAACTTTTACTTGGTTTTCCTTTGAGTGGTTGATTAACAAAACAGTAGTCCCTAGGTTGGGCGTTGTTTCCAGGACCCCTGTGGATACCAAAGTCTGTGGATGCTCATGACCCTTATATAAAATTGCATAGTATTTGCATATAACCTAGGCACATCCTCCTGTATGTATGTGTGTGTATATATATATATATATATATATATATATATATATATATATATATATATATATATATATTTTGACTTTAAAATAACACCTATTTTATTTTTGAGTTGGGGCACAGAATACCAAAACTGGTTGATTTCCTTCCCCATGATTCTCCTACTAGCCATTAAGATAAGCCCAAGCCAAATGTATCACTTTTAAAAAATATACTGAGTTAGGACATCTCTGCATATTGTGTCCTTTCTTGGGAGTTAACTGATGTTTATGAATCCCGGGAAGGCTAGTTCTGGGAGGGATTGTGGAAGGTTTCCAGTGACAGCATCAAACATCTCCCCTATCAGTGTGAAGATTGTGATGTATCATTATGGGATGATCTCCAGCCAGTTATCTCGACTCTCTGGGTCTCGGTGTTCTCACTGGTTAAAATCGGATGCCTGTATACTTTAAATCTTCTCTAGATTACTTATAATACCTAATACTATGTAAATGCTATGTAAATAGTTGTAAATACAACATAACGGCTATGTAAATAGTTTCTGGATTTGGGGCAAATTCAAGTTTTGCTTTTTGGAACTCTCTGGAATTTTTTTTCCAACGATTTTTTGATCCTCGGTTGGTTGAATCTGTGAATGTGGAACCTGCAGATATGGAACCTGCAGATATGAAACCTGTAGATACTGAGGGTCAACTGTAATTGCTTCTTGCTGGGTGACCTTTGTTAGGGTATTGTCTTTAAATCTGGTTCATTCTTAATTCTTCTTAGACTACATGATTTTTAGCCTCCAGTCTTCTATATTAATGGTCTTGTTCTGAACTATTTTTGATTGTGCTTCCCTATCAGTTAAAATTTTTTGGAGCATAGATCACCAATATATGTACATTCTTAATGAACTACATAAATTTAATAATATTCTAATATAGTATGTAGGATATATGATGTACTAATGAATATAAATGAAAATAAAATGAGATAAAGATGATATAAATAGGATCCTAAAATATTTTGCTAATGATGAAGACTTTATATTATTAACCAGTTTCTCAAAGTGCATTGAACATGTAGGGGGGTAGTTGTTAACAATAGCAGATATCTATATTTCAAATGATGTATTGTTAAACTCATAGTTATTTTTAGCTGAGGTCATCCTTGTTTTTTCCTCATAATGTGGCTGATAACTTGGAGCAGAGGCATCAGCTTTGGCATTTTCATGTTGTCTCTTGTGACTTTATTACTAGTATTATATTCTGTCTTAGTCCGTTTAGCCTGATGTAACAGAATACCATAGACTGGGTGGCTTGTAAACCACAGAAATTTATTTCTCACAGTTCTGGAGGCTGTGAGATCAAGATCAGGGCGCTGGCAGATTCCAAGTCCGGTGACAGCCTGCTTCCTGGTTCCATAGACCATGGCCATCTTGTTTTGCTGTGTCCTCATGTGGTTGGGGGAGCAAGGGAGCTCTTTGGGGCCTCTTTTTATATCGGCACTAATCTCATTCATAAGGGCTCTGTCCTCATGTCCTAATGTTAGCTAGCAAGGGGTCACTGCCTGATTCACATAGTAGCCAGTACTATGGTACAGGCTTTTGAGAAAAGAAGAAGCTTTATTGTGATGTGAGCTGGCAAGGCTCAAATCTGTCTCTAAGATCTAGGGTTCGGTCAAGCTTTTATGAGTTAGCTGGTAGGGTTGGTATGTGGATCTTCCACTTGGAGAGCTTTGGAACCTGGCCATTTATGGTAAAGGGGCTTCAACATCACATCTTCCTGGACGATGGACCCTTTGCTTCTGAATGGGTTCTGGTGTTCTCGTTCCGGTCATGTCCCGGTCCTTTGGTTCCATGGAGCGGGGGGATAAACTTTGGTTCCAGGTGTATTTGAGGTCAAAATTCTCTCCTCTGCACATGCTTCAGCTGCATGATTGGTGGTTTTGTTCTGTAGTCTCTTAAAAAACAACTCAGTTATCCTTCTAGAAACAGGATAGGGTCAGTTTGGGCTGGTTACACTAATTATCTCCCAGAGGCCCTCCCTCTTAATACCATCACATTGGGGTTAGGATTTCAATATAAATTTGGAGGGGGTGGTGACACAAACACTCAGACCATAGCATATTTAATGCATTACTTTTTTTTTTTTTTTTTTTTTTGCGGTACGCGGGCCTCTCACTGTTGTGGCCTCTCCCGTTGCGGAGCACAGGCTCCGGACGCGCAGGCTCAGCGGCCATGGCTCACGGGCCCAGCCACTCCGCGGCATGTGGGATCTTCCCGGACCGGGCCACAAACCCGCGTCCCCTGCATCGGCAGGCGGACTCTCAACCACTGCGCCACCAGGGAAGCCCAATTATATATTTTTAAGTATATTTTTATCATGAAAAAGGGAGAAAAGTCATTATATCCCACCTGAATGGCTAAAAGGAAAGAGCTAAACAGTATCAAATGTTGGCAAGGATGTGGAACAACCAGGACTTTAATACATTCCTGGTGGGAATTATTATTTCCACAGTCATTTTGGAAGGAAAATAGCTTGGCAGTATAATCAGAAGCTGAACATATGCATATATTCAATTCCATTCCTATGTATATGCCGAACAGAAGTTTATGTATATTTTTACCAGCAGATCTGTATATAAATGTTCATAATAGCACTATTTTTAATAGCCCAAAACTGATAATAGCTTAAATCAATAACAGAATAAGTTGTAGTATCATCACACAATGGAATACTGTATAGCAGTGAAAATAAATGGACGATCGCCAGGAAAGTCATGCACAAACCTCATAAATATAACGTTAAGGGAAAGAAACCAGAGTCAAAGAGTACATGCTATGTGATTCCAGTATGTAAAGTTGAAAAAGCAAACAACATTCATCTATGGTGTTGGAAGCTAGGGTAGTGGTTACCCTTGAGTGACTGCAGGGGGGCACTTCCAGAGTTGCAGTGATGTTCTGATTCTTCGCCAGGTGCTAGTTTCGTGGGGTTGCTTATCTTGTGAAATGTCATCGAGTGGTATGCTTACGATGGCACACTAGCTAATACTTGCTGTTCTGATTGCGAGCTAATACCTGGGCAGGGAACAGCTAGTCTAGATGAGAGTGCTTGCGGTTCTGATTGCTAGCTAATACTTATTTCTATCCACTGAATAGCCCGAGGGGACATGAGTCCTGTACTTGCTTTGTTTACAGACCTTCAGGGGGAATAAGTGTTTATAAAAAGAATAGGGGGATAGTGAAGGAGAGCTTCCCAGACCATAGTCTGACTTTGAGCCATGGCCCTGGGGGGCAAGCCAGAAAGGAGTGGAGGCCAGATGCAGCACTGCTGTTGGCGCTGAGCATGTGTGTGAGGTGGGGCTGCCCTTGACTGGACACTGGGTCTCAGACTGTGGCACAGCTGACATCACAGAATCCACTGTGAGGCTACAGCTGGGCTTCGGGACCTAGAAATTCAGACAAAACACTGCATGCATTCTCAGATTGTTTGTTTTTTTATTTAAATTGCAGTAAGGAAGCTGAAATGGGCTCTCCAGGGGTATTTCCCTGAGCCCTGGTCCCCTTTGCAGCTCCCAGCTCTAGGTCCTATTGATGGGCTTCAGCGGTCACTGGCTCCATGGTGTCAGATGTCACACCTCCAGTGATCTCCAGCCCCTGGCCACTCTCTGCTGTCTCTACGACGGCCTCCATTCAGGTCCCTTCCACTGGCTTCGCCAGGATGCTCACATATTTATCGCGTGAGGAGGCCACTGTCTTTGTAGTAAGACTGGCTCTGACGTTCCTGAAGAAAGAGCTGATCCTGCTGAGTCTCGGTGGTGGGACCTGAACTCACTGTAGATAAGCTCCTGCCCGATTTGTGCGAGGTCCTGGACTTGTTGGTGATGGGAGCACGGCTGATGCCTTTGTGAGCAGTGCCCTGCTCGCTGACCCCCGGGCTGCCGTGGCCTTTGTCCTTTTGGTCATCGCTAGTGGCTCTGCCGCCGCCTGAGCACGGACCAGCTGCTTTCTGGATGGTCTTGTTCCCCGCTGCCTTGTGGTGGCTTTCCACTGAACTGCAGAGCGAGGGGCTCATAAGAGCTCTGTCCTCTCCCCAGTGCTCCCTTCTCTCCCTTCTTCCCTTGTGGGCCTGGGACACCCTCTGTGAGCTGCCATCCTGTTCACTCACTTTGCCTTCCTGTGGCAAGGTTGAGATGAGGGTCCCCTCGTCCTCCTCGTCGGCTCTTCCTTCAGCAGTCTTGCTGGTGGGTTCTGCTCCGACCACAGTCACGCCGGCCTCTGGGGAGAGACTGGTGGACGTGCTGGAAGCATACCCTGAACAGTTCGCGGCACCTGCCAAGCATACCCTGAATTGTTCGCAGCACCGTTTTCCTGCTCCTCGGGGATGTTCTGGCAGTGCCCCCAGTGGCTATGTGGGTTTTCCTTCCTCCTGGACCGTTGCTGGCTGTGGCTGCTGTGGCCGTGCTCTGCTCTTCAGGGGCAGGAGACTTGATCACTGCCACGCTCAAAGCACCCGCTGCGGTGCCTCCTGCCACCCCTGCTGTCTCCACCTTTGTCACTGCCCACGACGCTGACGCTTTGTCAAGCACTGTAGATTTTGCTTTTGCGGTGGCCACATCGGGCATGGTATCGGACTTGTGGGAGTCCAGTTGGATCCCCTCCCCACCAGCAAAAGCTGCAGATGTGGCCCCGGACAGCTCAGAGCACGTGTGGATGCTGCAGATGCTCACCTGGTCCTGATCCCACATTTCTTGGAGATCCTCCACTGCCGGGCTCCTGCCGTCCTCCTCCTCCTCCTCGAACACAGGCAGGCCGATCATGTCCCAGGCTGGAACGGCATAGGTGCGGCTGAGACTCTCCACTGGTGGTCGCAGGAGGTAAATCAGCTCTTCCCAAGAGGTGAAGAGGTCTTCCTGTGCGTCCGGAGGGGCACACAGCTGCAGGTACCAGGAGCGGCCAGTGACAAACTGCACGCGCAGCTGTTGTTTCTCGCGATTGTGAGTGGAGATGCTCACGAACGTCAAGGGAAGGAGCCTGGTGAGCTCTAAGGTCTTTGCAGGCTCGTGGCTCTTGCCCTTGGCGGCCTGGCTGTGCTCAGCGTGCTCTTCACAGTCGGTGGCCCATCGGGCCAGCAGCATGGTGTCTGGGAGTGGGAGGACGGGGCTGCTGGATGTGATGCCCACGGTCACCATGCAGACACAGTTGTGCATGTCAATCAGGTCTCCCCTCTTCGTGATCTGGATAAAGTCGCTCTCGAATATCGGTGCGTACTTGAACATGTCATATTCGCCATTGCGCAGTTGCTGCTGCAGCTTCCCCGTGGTGGTGTTGAGCAGGCCCACGCTGGTGCTGCTCTGGGCCGTGTGATATGGGAGCAGAGTGTCCCCTCTCATGGCTGTCTTTGATCACGACAGGCAGCGCGGTTAAGGTGGGCCCCTGGCTCTTCCCTCCCTCGGCCTCACTGGCAGAAGAGCGAGCTGCGGTGCTCGTAAGTAACACACAGGCGGCCCTACGGCAGGTCTTCCAAGCCCGCCCCACAGGCCCCACCTTTGCCTCAGGGTCCCCCAGAGGCAGGGGCGTGCGTAGGGGTACAGATGATCACAGCGGGGACGCTGTAGGGTGCCTGGACCCCAGGCTGAATCTCTTCAAGTGTGTAGAGAGGTATGGTAGGCTCCCCCTCTGCCTCCCCTCACTTCTGCTTCTGGGTTTTTATCTCCCCAAGAGGCTGTGGTGAACTTCAGTCCTAGTGAGAGAAGTAACCACTTTCTCAGCCTAACCCCCTGGCACAGCCTATTTATCCTCTGGGCCCTTTGTGACCTATCACTGTCGCATAGCCCTTTGCCTCATTGTGACCTATCACTGTCACATAGCCCTTTGCCTCATCCCCCAGCTGCCCCCTCAGGGCAGGGCCCCCATCCTCTCCCAAAGGAGGGGGAGGACATGTCCTCCCGCGGAGGACAGGCCCGTCCTGCCAGGGACTCAGGTGCGTACCGAAATAAAAATGTCTTCAACTGGGAAAGTTTTGTGTGGGTCCTTTTTCTTTTCCTCCCCCAAATTCAGCTACTGGATGAAATCTATAGGAATGTAAGATGATGGGATAAATTTGAACCATTTAAGCTCATGGTTTAATTGTATCGAATAACGTAGAGTTGGCAGTTGCGATCCTTAGTCTGTCCTTTCATAAAATCTCAGTAAAAGTTGACGACGGTGATTTTTAATAATCACATTAAAAATTGCTTCTCCTAGGCACCATGCTGCATTCTTCACATATGGTGGTAAGAATGCACTGAGTTTGGTACTGTTAACTACTGTTCCCAGTTTATAGGTGAAGAAATTGAGGTTGTATCTCCTGTTTAAATTCCCAGAGCTAATGGTAGCAGAGGCACTATTTGAATGTAGGTCTACCTGATTCTAAAGCCTGTGTTCTGAACCACTACAGTACTTAGCCTCACAAAGAAAGCTTGGCCCAGCCAAATGTTTTCAAACTGGACTGATCTAACTACCTTTAAGAAGACCTATTTGGTGCATTATTAGAAGTTGCGTAATTAAGTTTATGTGTGTATACATGTTATGGAGAGAACCCAAGACAGCAGTTGGGCTGACGTGAGGATTAAATTACCCAGGGGATCACTCAGATCCTCCCTTCCTTTATGCTTGTGCAAACAGCCTGTGTGTGGAAACCTACTTATTCTTATGACATGTCCTCCCCCAGTGAAATGGGGGGTGAGTAGCCTGAGATGTAAGCTTTGATTCCAAGAGCCTGCCAGATGCCGTCCTGTAGTAACCTCCCTACCAGGCAGAAGTGGTTTGGAAGCCTTGACGCCTGCGGGGAGCATGTACCATTAGACATCCGGCCTCACTGCCACTCCCACAGAGCTAGTCACAGAACAAGTGATTTCTAAATTGTGACTTGAAAGTTCTGAGAAAGGCCCTTGCTGCCAACTCTCTTATCTCCAGTTTGATGTTATGCTTGAAATCCCACCATAGAGATTCATTCCTTGAGGATAAAGGCTATCTTTCTTTTAAAGTACACACACCTGTCCCTCAACAGATGACTGGATAAGCAAAATGTGGTCTCTCCAAACAGTGGAATATTGTTCGGCCATAAAAAGGAATGAAGTACTGATATATGTCACAACATGGGTGAACTTTGAAAACATTATACTCAGTGAAAGAAGCCACATATTGTATGATTCTATTTACAGGAAATAGCCAGAAGAGGCAAATCCATAGAGACAGATATTAGATTAGTGGTTGCCTAGGGCTGGAGGGAGCAGAGAATGGGGAGTACAGGATTTCCTTTTGTGGTGATGAAAAATTCTGGAACTACATAGTGGTGATGGTTACACAGTATTGTGAATGCACTGAATGCCACTGAATTGTACACTCTAAAATTACAGTGGTGAATTTTATCACAATCACACACACACACACTCCTGCTCATTTAATAGATGGGTTAAGAGCAGTTATCTTTTCATTGTTCCCTGTCTCAGGGGAAATCATTCAATCTTTCACCATAAAGTATGTTGTTAGCTGTAGTTTTATTTCAGAATTGCCCTCTGTGAAGTTTAAGAAGTTCAATTCTATTCTTAGTTTTCTGGGAATTTTTATCGTGAAGGATTATTGATTTTTTTTCAAATGCTTTTTCTGCATCTATTGAGCTGATTACTTGATTTTTTTTTTTTTTTTTGGCGGTACGCAGGCCTCTCACTGTTGTGGCCTCTCCGGTTGCGGAGCACAGGCTCCGGACGCGCAGGCTCAGCGGCCACGGCTCACGGGCCCAGCCGCTCCGCGGCATGTGGGATCTTGCCAGACCAGGGCACGAACCCGCGTCCCCTGCATCGGCAGGCGGACTGTCAACCACTGCGCCACCAGGGAAGCCCTAGCAAATTTTTCTTATTTTTCGTTACTAAAATTTTTTTTTGAAGGTCTAGTTGGCTTCATTAGGCAATTCATGAATCAGCCAGCATCCCATTAGCAACTAGAAGGGCACTCCAAGGGATTGTACAAAATGGAAGGGTGGGGCAAGGGAGCTATTAGCAAAGAAAAGAAAGAATTACTTTTAGACCAGGACATCTTTTTGAAGTCAAGGGAAGGCAGGGATTTTTTAGGTGCAGATTGCTTCTTTTTCCTCTGGGGGCAGGGGGCAGGGTTGGGGCGGGGTGCAGGTTGGATGGAGAGGGCCCATGTGACAGATTACCTCATTGCTGCCAACCAGAAAATTCTAAACTGGTTGATTAAGATTACATTTCTGGGGAAGAGCATAACTGCAATTGTCAGGTATTAAGTCTAGGTTTGGTAAAATTATGGGCTTTTGCACAAGTGATGCCATTTTGGGCCAGTGGTTTCCTCTTTAACAATTCCCTCCCCTTTGATCAGACTCTCAGCTTAACAGAGAGATGTGATTAAAAATTAATGTATTAGTGTCACTCTCAGCTACTGATCCTTGGCGTGGCATGAAGTTTTTGCTTAATCTCTATGACATCTATGGGTCACAGTTCCAGGTTCATGAATTTTAAGTTGGTCATTCTTTTGGTTACTTTTCTGACATTCCGGTCTTAGGGATATCATTTGCTTGGCAGTTGGCTGCTGCAAAATGCATTTAAAATTTTTGAGAGAATACAGTGCCAGGGAGATTATTTTGATTTAACTATGAGCAGGATAATTCCCAGTGTTTGGAGTGCACTTCAGAGCCCTGGTCTGCAGGACTCAAACCAATCAAAGACCCCCTTGAAGGGGGGTCTTGGAGTCACCCTTTTAAGCCAAGTGGCTTGCTCAATGGTCTTACGTAACTGAGTTTTAACTTTCCCAGAAATGTCAATCCAGATACAACGGGGGGTGGTGGCCCTAGCACCTTCTTGCTTAGCTAGAAGATAATCAATGGCTATTATATTTTCAAGAACAACTTTGGCTAGAGAGTGTTAGGATCTTTGCTGGGCAGCTAATGCTTTAGCAGCAGCGGATTCTGCAGTACGTTCAAGAGTTAAGGAGAGGCTTCTGATTATATTCTCATTCATATTTACTCCTAACCAGGGAAATACAGCCCTGCCAAAGGAAGCGAACCCTGTATCATGAAAATCCTCCTGGTAGGTTTTTTTTTTTTTTTAGAACAGTGAGTGGCACAGTTAAATAACCTAAGAGGCATTGCCCAGCTGTGCACTGGTCATCTAAGCATTCATAAGCCCAAGGATAATGATAATCACAGACAAAGATAAATCCTATCAGGGCACAATTGTCCATTCAAGCCAGGAGTTAAGTTCGATTTTCTTCTAGCCTGAAATAAAGAGTTATTCTAAATCCAAAGATTACTTCCCTTAGCAATGGCCTGGGAGATACAAATGAGGGTATTATCTTTCCAGGCCAATGTCAGAATAAAGGAAAGAAAGAGAAAAAGAAAGGGTTTCATGTTTAGCTAGAGTAGGGAGTCTTGATCCGGCATCTTGGGCAGAAGCAGTCTACATCGATATCAGCTACTTCTTTTCCTCATCAGTTTGATTTGTAGGTCTCCATTGTTTATACAGGACCAGGTATCAGGTGGGGCCTTTTTCAGCTGTGAGATGTGTACCCAAGGCTCAATACTTTCTAGTTTTGCAGCAGTGTCAGTGGTTAGGAGCAGTTGGTAAGTGGGGCTCCAGGGTTGACTTTATTCTTGATGATTTCCAATCAGAAGTGTGGGAGAAAATGGGAAACATTAGTTTGGTGAGTCTAGCCAGATATTTGAGGAAACTAGAAGAATTCGGATCTAGTCCAGTTTACAGGTATATAACAAAAGCTCAAAGGCAGTTAACAGGACTAGAATCTAATGTCTACAAAGGTGCAAACATAATTTTTCTCTCTACAATTACCCCACTTTTCCCCAAAGATAATCATAGTGAAACAAATTTGTTTATATTAAACTTGGCCTGATTTATTTATAAGTACAGCAAGAATACTGATTGACCATATAATTTCTTTTTAAAAACTGCTTTGCCTGGGACCTTGTAAGCAGGGTTCCAGGTTGATTTTTCCAAGCAGTTCATTGAAGCTGTCTGGTCATATCTGAGTCTATGCACATCTCTCTCAAATGTGACATTCCATTCAAAGCCTTAGTAATATAGCCCATGTATCCCCCCAAATTGGACTCTGTATGATTTCATCCTATATTTAAATAAATTGTTTAGTCTTTCTTTTGCTTATGTATATCTCTTTAAGGTAGAGAGGCTAAATATTAAATCTATACCTCATATACAAAGAAATGATTTTATATTAAATTTTTTATTTTACACGTATTTTAATTTTTAGTTTTAAAGATACACAGCAACATTCTCTATGGAGTAGATTTATTTGCAAATAAAGTTGAACAAAGTCACAAAGTTGAAATAAGCAGGAGTTATCAAGGGAGAATTATTCACCTAGGGGGCACTTTCAAGTATGTTGGATGTATTGATTCCATAGTGACTAAAGGGCAGCTGTTGACACTGAGAGTGCAAGGCCAGCAGTATTAACCATCTGCAAGGTTTGGAATAGCCTCACTCCAATGAAGAATTGTCCCATCCAAGATGATAGTAGTAACTGTGAAACACAGGGCTAAAGTTGTATTTTAGAGTTATCATTTGTTAGGAAGACTCACAATTAATTCATAGATTATTTTTTCTATATTATAGATTAAAATTAAAGCTCATTTACATATGTTGATATAATGGCAAAGTATGACCGTAAAAGATATTTTCCTTGCATTGGCAAATTGTTTTTGCTCATAAAATTCATTGTAGCACTGAGCAACTACTATTGGTAATTCATTTGGCCAGGTGCTGAGACTATAGAGATAAATAACAGTTACTTTTCTCCCTGTTCACAGGCTAGTAGGAGGAAAGAGTCATATAAATAATTACAATAAAGTATGATAAGTACATCAGAAGAATTAGATTTAATGTAAAGAGGTAGCTCTGAGAAAGGTAGCTCAGAGGGGTAAGGTTTTAGGGAGAAAGTCATCATATTGTTAAACTCTCTGAGGGAAAGGACTGCCTGCATCTTTTCATCTAAAAGTTACATATTTACAACACATGTCACTGGACCTTAAACTTGGTAGTGTAATCATAGTCAATAAATATTAGTGATTAAACAAGTTGATATCTTAGCAAATTTTTTGGGGGGGGGGGCATGCCATCTTAGCAAAGTTTTGAAGAATTAATTGAAGTATGGCCAGGTAGGCAAAGTGGGAAGGGACAGTCAGGCTTAAGGAACTCGGACATTGTAGGAAGTGTTAGCAAATAACGTTAGAAGACGAGGCTTAGATTAGATAAGCAGTGAAGAAGCTTGCAGGTGATGGGACATCATTAAAGTTATAGGTTTGTTTTTGTTTTTGTTTTTAAATATTTATTTCTTTATTTGGTTGTACCAGGTCTTAGTTGCGGCGGGCGGGCTCCTTAGTTGTGACATGTGAACTCTTATTTGCAGCATGCATGTGGGATCTAGCTCCCTGACCGGGGATCGAACCCAGGCCCCCTGCATTGGGAGTGCAGAATCCCATCCACTGTGCCACCAGGGAGGTCCCAAGTTATGGGGTTTTAAGATTAAGTATTTAGAAAGGGGGAGAGATATAATTAGATTTAGTTAGATTTAGATTTCAGAAAGGTATCTCTCTTAGCACTGTGGAAGATGTAGAGGGAGAAGAGAGAGACGTTATCATTTCTTAGTTGTGAACTTAACACATGTAAGACCTTGTAGGATCAAAATATTACCTGAAAATCAAGTTTTCATACTTTAATTTATATTATTTAGTCTTAGAGTTTATATTATTCTAGTCTATATTTTGTATTGAATAATTTTAATTTTTCAATGCATTTTTAGTTATCCTTTATAACTGAGTAAGTTTTTTAATGTTCAAAATAACTAATTCATTTATGCTAGTGGTGTTTGGATATAGACAGGGAGAATAATTAGTGATCTTGCTTAATTTTTTTTTAAGTAAGGAAGTTTTAAGCCTGAAGTTAATAAACTGGTTCAGCTGAAGATTAGTTAACATTTTTAAGGCAGCTTGATAAAAAGCTTAGTAGTAATTCGCAAGAAAAATTCTGAGTTTTATGTAGAATTAAGTGATTTGATTACTTCTACTCAGCAGACTTGAATATAGCCTAGTACCTTCCACACAAAAACCCAAACAAACAAAACTATTTGGGTCACAAAATGAAAATATATTTTCCAGAGTCAAGTGATAACTTTTTGTCTTGAGATCCTCTCAAATCCTTTTTTGCTATGCCGAATGTAACTTCTAATCATAATATAATTACCACAGACTCTAGATCGTCAATAAGTTAACAATTAAATGGCGATCTTTTTTTTTTTTTTTTTTTTTTTTTGCGGTACGCGGGCCTCTCACTGTTGTGGTCTCTCCCGTTGCGGAGCACAGGCTCCGGACTCGCAGGCTCAGTGGCCATGGCTCACGGGCCCAGCCGCTCCGCAGCATGTGGGATCCTCCCGGACCAGGGCACGAACCCGTGTCCGCTGCATCGGCAGGCGGACTCTCAACCACGCACCACCAGGGAAGCCCACGATCTTTTTTTTAATGTGATTTTTAATGTTAAGGCTGGAGCTGTGAAATAATTATATTATTGTAAAAACAATAATCCGCATCTTTACCACACATAAAATGACTTAATACATTTAAATTCTAAATATTAACTCTGCCTTACTCATACTTAAAATAAGAAATTTCTTAATGAGCATTGTAAAGGTGACTTTTGCTAAAATATGGAATAAGTAGGCCTGTAAAGAAAAAAGCCATTTATTTAGGTCAATAATGTTAAAAAGATTATTTTTAAGTAAGCATTCAGGCAGCAAGCAGGTCACTGCTACAAGCCTTCTCATAAGAGAGAGAACTGGAAAACTTGAAAGCTGTCTGGCTGGTGCCATTTGACATAGGGACAAAGTCCTAGTCATTTAATGAAAGCATCACCGTATTATGGCCATAAAGCTAATACATAGGAAATATCTGGTTGATTTGTTAGGTGATTCTGAGTATCAGAAAAAAGGCAACTATTTAAGGAAGAAGGGAAAGTATCTTAACCGTTTTATTTAGAATATTTAAATGTGGATACTTAAATTTTTAAAAATGGCTTCTGTTATTTGTAGAATTTACAGGAACGAAAACTTCTCCAGTGCATTTGGAGCTGATAGCTATTCATTTAATCCTTTTAGTTCAAAATGGGAAATCATAAAAAAAGACATACACATTTAGATGTAAGCATTTAATAAATTGAAACTTTCACATTCATTTGCAAGTTTTTAATGTGTTTGCGAGGGCCAATCCATACTTTTTCTTTGAGGATGGATTCCCTAATTGGAAATTATTGTTGTCTTTCTTGAACACACATTGTTGTTTTTCTTGAACAAACTCCCCGAATAGAAGTTTCATATCAGATTCTTTAAATTGGTGCCAGAACTTAGCCACTTACTAAAATTTCTGGGTGCAGATCCCAGTACATTTTTTATCATGTTTCCTGCCAGTATTTTATACTTGTTTTACCTACATATAATTTACCTACATCTAATTTAACAGTAAGTTTTTTTAAAAACCCACTTTTATCAAGTTTTTCAGAAGCATTGAATTTTCAGGGAAATACCTTTTCTTTTTGCACTGATTGTTTTATATTGTAATTAACTGAATTATATGAATACAGTATCAGATATTACTAACCTTAATAGGTTTGAGAACAAACAAAATTTCTTAGGCATGCAAATAATGGAAACAAAAATATGATGGCCTACTGGAAAGAGAAATAAATAATTGCCATTAGGATTTTTGCCTTTGCCAAACTTCTTCATTCCATGGGCCTGGTATTACCCACACTCATCATCACATCAAATCATCTTTGAAAGGTATCTCAAAGAGATCTGCCCTGAGGTAGTTCTGGGAGGTCAGCCCTGGTATACTCACCCTCCTGCTCCCCCATACCCCTGAGGTTTTTATTACATAGACATAACACCTTCTGTTTTCCTATAGTGTCTTCATATTACTCACTTATCTTCCTCTTGCATCATAGTTTTTCCCTTTCTTGGATTATTACCATCAACATGCTAGGAAAAAAAAAATCCTCTCGACATTTTCATTCCCTTCATTATTGTCCTAATTCTCTATATTTGCTACTTATAATGCTCTCCTACCATTCCTTCTTGATCTGGCTTCAGTCATGCTTTTGCTTCATATCAACTTCACTGAAACTGTTCTTGCCAGTGTCTCTGGTGACCTCTGTAACTTCAGTCAGCTCTCAGTTCTCACCTTTCATGACAAAACTTGTAGCATTTGACACATTTTACCACTCTATCCTCCTTGAAACATGCTTTTTACTTTTCATTCCAGAATTTCATAGTTTGTTTCTTCTCCTAGTTTTCTGTTCTCACTTTTTTGCTTGTTTCTCTTCATCTCGCCATCCATACTCCAGGCTACAGTCCTTGCACAACTTCTGTTCTTTCACTGTCATCACTTTATTGTGAAATAATTCACTCACCTGGATTTAGATAGCATCTAAATGCTAATGACTCCCAAATTTGTTTATTTCTTTTTTTAAAAGGGGAATTTAAAAAATTGAGATATAATTGACACATAATGTTATTTTGGCTTGAGGTGTACAGCATAATGATTTAATATTTGTGTATATTGTGAAATGATCACTACAGTGAGTCTGGTTAACATCCATCACCACATATAGTTACAAAATTTTTTTCTTGTAATGAGAACTTTATTCCCTTAGCAACTTTCAAATATACAATATTAACTATCGTCATCATACTGTACATTACATCCCATGACATTATTTTATATTCAATTCCCTTCATCCATTTCACGCACCACCCCCATCCATTGCCTCTGGCAACCACCAGTCTGTTCTCTGTGTCTATGAGCTTGGTTGTCCTTATTGTGTTTTTTTTCTTTTTAGATTCCACGTATAAGTGAGATCATATGGTATTTATCTTTCTCTGCCTTATTTTAGTTAGCATAATGCCCTCAAGGTCCATACAGTTATCACAGATGGCAGGATTTCCTTTTTTATTGCTGAATAATATTCCACCATATATATACATATATATGTGTGTGTGTATGTATGTATCACATTTTCTTTATTTGTTTCTTTATACATTGATGGACACTTGGACACTTAGGTTGTTTCCATGTCTTGGCTGTTGTAAATATTGCTGCAGTGAACATCAGGGTGCATGTATCTTGTCCAGTTAGTGTTTTCATTTTCTTTGGATAAATACCCAGAAGTGGAATTGTTGGATCATATGGTAGTTCTGATTTTAACTTTTTGAGGACCCTCCGTACTATTTTCCATAGTGACTGAACCAATTTACATTACCACTAGCAATGCACAGGGATTCCCTTTTCTCCACATTCTTGCCAACACTTTATTATTGTGTGTATTTTTGATGGTAGCTATTCTAACAGGTGTGAGGTTGATATATCACTGTTTTGATTTGCAGTTTTCTGATGATTAGTGATTTTGAGCACCTAATCATGTATCTGTTGTCTGTATGTCTTCTTTGGAAAAATGTCTATTCAGATATTCTGCCCATTTTTTATTCAGATTGTTTGTTCTTTTGCTTTTGAGTTTTATGAATTCTTTATATGTTTTGAATATTAACCCCGTATCAGATATGTGATGTACAAATATTTTCTCCCATTCAGTATTAATTGCCTTTTCATTTTTTTGGTGGTTTTCTTTCCTGCATAGAAGCTTTTTAGTTTGATTTAGTCCTACTTGTTTATTTTTGTTTTTGTTGCCTTTTCTTTTTGTGTCAAAACCAAAAAGTTATTGCTAAGACCCATGTCAAGGAACTTACTGCTTATCTTTTCTTTTAGGGGTTTTATGGTTTCAGGTCTTACATTCAAGTCTTTAATCCATTTTGAGCTAGTTTTTGTGTATGATGTAAGGTAGTAGCCCAGTTTCATTCTTTTGCATATGGCTGTCCAGTTTTACCAGCACCATTTATTTAAGATGCTATACTTCCCTGGAGAGTGGTCAAGATGGCGGAGTAGAAGGACCCTAAGCTCACCTCCTCTCACGAGCACACCAAAATCACAACAATCTGCAAAACAGCCATCATTGAAAAAGACTGATAGCTACCAGAAAAGATCCTCAGATCCTCTACAGATAAAGACATAAAGACAGAACCACAGCTAGACTGGTCGGAGGGATGGACTTGTGATATAATCAAATCCCATACCCACCCCAGGTGGGCAACCCACAAACTGGAGAATATATTACAGAGGTTCTCCCACAGAGTGAGAGTTCCAAGTCCCATGTCAGGCTTCCCAGCCTGGCAGTCCGGCACTGGGAAGAGGAGCCCCCAGAGCATTTGGCTTTGAAGGCCAGTGGGGCTTGACTGCAGGAGCTCCTCACTCTTAAAGGCCACACACAAAATGTCATGCACACTGGGACCAAGGGCAAAAGCAGTAATTTGATAGGAGCCTGGGCCAGACCTACCTGCTCGTCTTAGAGCATCTTCTGGGAAGCTGGGAGGCGGCAGTAGTCAGACTGTAGTCCTGGGCACATAGACAGTGGTGGCGAATATACAGGGGAGTATTCATCTGCATGAGCTCTCCTAGAGGCTGACATTTTGGCGCCAAGACCAGGCCCCACCCAGCAGCCTGTAGGCTCCAGTGCTGGTAGGCCTCAGGCCAAAGAACAAACTGGGCAGGGGCACAGCCCTACCCATAAACAGACAAGCTGCCTAAAGACTTTCTGAGCCCATAGCTGCCTCTAGACACACCCCTTGACATGGCCCTGCCCACCAGAGGACCAAGACCCAGCTCCACCCACCAGGCGTCAGGCACAGTCCCCTCCTACCAGTAAGCCTGCACAAGCCTCTAGACCAGCCTCACCCACCGGAGGGCAGACACCAGAAGCAAGAAAACTACAGTCCCACAGCCTGCAGACACAGGCCAGACACCACCCTGGGACCAGCTGGCCTCTGGCCCTTGGGTGATCAGAGAGGAGTGCACTGCTGGGATGCATAGGACATCTCCTACAGAGGGCCACTTCTCCAAGGTCAAGAAATGTAACCAACCCACCACACACGTAAAAATACAAATAGCAATTTAGACAGAATGAGGTGACAGAGGAATATTTTCAGAAGAAGGAACAAAGTGAAATGACAGAAGAAGAATTAAGTGATGTGGAGATAGGCAATCTACCCAAGAAAGAATTTAGAGTAATGATCATAAAGATGATCAAAGAACTAGGGAGGAGAATGAATGCACAGAGTGAGAAATTAGAAATTTTCAACAAATAATTAGAAAATATAAAGAACATCAGGAAACGTACACAAGCCACTTAGATAGCCTCATCCACCAGAAGGCAGACAGCAGAAGCAAGAAGAACTACAGTCCTGCAGCTTGTGGAACAAAAACCACATTCACAGAAAGATAGACAAGATGAAAAGGCAGAGGGCTATGTACCAGATGAAGGCACAAGATAAAACCCCAGAAAAACAACTAAATGAAGTGGAGATAGGCAACCTTCCATAAAAAGAATTCAGAATAATGATAGTGAAGATGATCCAAGACCTCGGAAAAAGAATGGAGGCAAAGATCGAGAAGATGCAGGAAATGTTTATCGAAGACCTAGAAGAATTAAAGAACAAACAAACAGAGATGAACAATACAATAACTGAAATGAAAACTACACTAGAAGGAATCAATAGCAGAATAACTGAGGCAGAAGAACGGATAAGTGACCTATAAGACAGAATGGTGGAATTCACTGCTGTGGAACAGACTAAAGAAAAAAGAATGAAAAGAAATGAAGACAGCCTAAGAGACCTCTGGGACAACATAACATAAGATGCAACAACATTTGCATTATAGGGGTCCTAGAAGGAGAAGAGGGAGAGAAAGAACCAGAGAAAATATTTGAAGAGATTATAGTCGAAAACTTCCCTAACATGGTAAAGGAAATAGCCACCCAAGTCCAGGAAGCACCACGAGTCCCATACAGGATAAACCCAAAGAGAAACATGCCAAGACACATAGTAATCAAATTGGGAAAAATTAAAGACAGAGAAAAATTATTGAAAGCAGCAAGGGAAAAACGACAAATAACATACAAGGGAACTCCCATAAGGTTAACAGCTGATTTCTCAGCAGAAACTCTACAGGCCAGAAGGGAGTGGCATGATATACATAAAGTGGTGAAAGGGAAGAACCTACAACCAAGATTGCTCTACCCAGCAAGGATCTCATTCAGATTCAATGGAGAAATCAAAAGCTTTACAGACAAGCCAAAGCTAGGAGAATTCAGCACCACCAAACCAGCTCTACAACAAATGCTAAAGGAACTCCTCTAAGTGGGAAGCACAAGAGAAGAAAAGAACCTAAAAAAACAAACCCAAAACAATTAAGAAAATGATCATAGGAACATACATATCGATAATTACCTTAAACGTGAATGGATTAAATACTCCAACCAAAAGACACATGCTTACTGAATGGATACAAAAACAAGACCCATATATATGCTGTCTACAAGAGACCCACTTCAGACCTAGGGACACATACAGACTGAAAGTGATGGGATGGAAAAAGATATTCCATGCAAATGGAAATCAAAATAAAGCTGGAGTAGCTATACTCATATCCAATAAAATAGATTTTAAAATAAAGAATGTTACAAGAGACGAGGAAGGACACTACATAATGATCAAGGGATCAATCCAAGAAGAAGATATAACACTTATAAATATATATATGCACCCAGAATACGAGCACCTCAATACATAAGGCAACTGTTAACAGCTATAAAAGAGGAAATCGACAATAACACAATAATAGTGGGGGACTTTAACACCTCATTTACACAAATGGACAGATCATCCAAAATGAAAATAAATAAAGAAAGACAAGCTTTTTTTTTTTTTTTTTTTTTTTTTTTTTTTGCAGTATGTCGGCCTCTCACTCTTGTGGCCTCTCCCGATGCGGAGCACAGGCTCCAGACGCGCAGGCTCAGCGGCCATGGCGCACAGGCCCAGCCACTCCACGGTATGTGGGATCTTCCTGAACCAGGGTATGAAACCGCGTCCCCTGCATCAGCAGGTGGACTCTCAACCACTGTACCACCACGGAAGCCCAGGAAACACAAGCTTTAAATGACACAATAGACCAGATAGATTTCATTGATATTTATAGGACATTCCATCCAAAAACAGCAGGTTACACTTTCTTCTCAAGTGCGCACAGAACATTCTCCAGGATAGATCACAACTTGGGACACAAATCAAGCCTCAGTAAATTTAAGAAAAATGAAATCATACCAAGCATCTTTTCTGACCACAACTCTATGAGATTAGAAATGAATTACAGGGAAAAAAACGTAAAAAACACGAACACATGGAGGCTAAACAATACGTTACTAAATAACCAAGAGATCACTGAAGAAATCAAAGAGGAAATCAAAAAATACCTAGTGATGAATGACAATGAAAACACGACGATCCAAAACCTACGGGATGCAGCAAAAGAAGTTCTAAGAGGGAAGTTTATAGCAATATAAGCCTACCTCAAGAAACAAGAAAAATCTGAAATAAACAATCTAACCTTACACCTAAAGGAACTAAAGAAAGAAGAACAAACAAAACCCAAAGTTAACAGAAGGAAAGAAATCATAAAGATCAGAGCAGAAATAAATGAAATAGAAACAAAGAAAACAATAGCGAAGATCAATAAAACTAAAAGCTGGTTCTTTCAGAGGATAAACAAAATTGATAAAGCATTAGCCAGACTCACCAAGAAAAAGAGAGAGAGGACTCAAATCAATAAAATTAGAAACGAAAAAGGAGAAGTTAAAACAGACACCACAGAAATACAAAGCATTCTAAGAGACTACTACAAGCAAATCTATGCCAATAAAATGGACAACCTGGAAGAAATGGACAAATTCTTAGAAAGGTATAACCTTCCAAGACTGAACCAGGAAGAAGTAGAAAATATGAACAGACCAATCACAAGTAAGGAAATTGAAACTGTGACTAAAAATCTTCCAACAAACAAAAGTCCAGGACCAGATGGCTTCACAGGTGTATTCTGTCAAACATTTAGGGAAGACCTAACACCCATCCTTCTCAAACTCTTCCAAAAAATTGCAGAGGAAGGAACACTCCCAAACTCATTCTATGAGGCCACCATCACCCTAGTACCAAAACCAGACAAAGATACTACAGAAAAAGAAAATTACAGACCAATATCACTGATGAATATTGATGCAAAAATCCTCAACAAAATACTAGCAAACAGAATCCAACAACACATTAAAAGGGTCATGCACCATGATCAAGTGGGATTTATCCAAGTGATGCAAGGATTCTTCAGTATATGCAAATAAATCAATGTGATACACCATATTAACAAATTGAAGAATAAAAACCATATGATCATCTCAATAGATGCAGAAAAAGTTTTTGACAAAATTCAACACCCATTTATGATAAAAACTCTCCAGAAAGTGGGCATAGAGGGAACCAACCTCAACATAATAAAGGCCATATACAACAAACCCACAGCAAACATCATTCTCAATGGTGAAAAACTGAAAGCATTTCCTCTAAGATCAGGAACAAGACAAGGATGTCCACTCTCACCACTATTATTCAACATAGTTTTGGAAGTCCTAGCCATGGCAATCAGAGAAGAAAAAGAAATAAAAGGAATACAAATTGGAAAAGAAGAAGTAAAGCTGTCACTGTTTGCAGGTACATGATACAATACATAAAGAATCCTAAAGATGCTACCAGAAAACTACCAGAACTAATCAATGAATTTGGTAAAGTAGCAGGATACAAAATTAATGCACAGAAATCTCTTGCATTCCTATACACTAATGATGAAAAATCTGAGAGAAATTAAGGAAACACTCCCATTTACTATTGCAACAAAAATAATAAAATACCCAGGAGTAAACCTACCTAGGGAGACAAAAGACCTGTATGCAGAAAACTATGACACTGATGAAAGAAATTAAAAATGATACCAACAGATGGATATACCATGTTCTTGGATTGGAAGAATCAACATTTTGAAAATGACTATACTTCCAAAAGTAATCTACAGATTCAATGCATTCCCTATAATATTACCAATGGCATTTTTTACGGAACTAGAACAATAAAATCTTAAAATTTGTATGGAGACACAAACGACCCCGAATGGCCAAATCAGTCTTGAGGGAAAAAAATGGAGCTGGAGGAATCAGACTCGCTGATTTCAGACTGTACTACAATGCTACAGTAATCAAGACAATATGGTCCTGCACAAAAACAGAAACATAGATCAATGAAACCAGATAGAAAGCCCAGAGATAAACCCATGCACCTATGTTTAAATAACGTATGACAGGGCTTCCCTGGTGGTACAGTGGTTGAGAGTACACCTGTTGATGCAGGGGACGTGGGTTTGTGCCCCGGTCCAGGAGGATCTCACATGCCGCGGAGCGGCTGGGCCCATGAGCCGTGACTGCTGAGCCTGCGCGTCCGGAGCCTGTGCTCCGCAATGGGAGAAGCCACAGCAGTGAGAGCCCCGTGTACCACACACACAAAAAACCAAACAAACAAAAATAAAACAAAACAAAAAAAATAATAATCTATGACAGAGGAGGCAAGGATATACGATGGAGAAAAGACAGTCTCTTCAATAAGTGGTGCTGGGAAAACTGGACAGCTACATGTAAAAGAATGAAATTAGAACACTCCTTAACACCATATACAAAAATAAACTCAAAATGGATTTGAGGGCTTCACTGGTGGCGCAGTGGTTGAGAGTCCGCCTGCCGATGCGGGGGACATGGGTTCATGCCCCAGTCCGGGAGGATCCCACGTGCCGCAGAGCGGCTGGGTCCGTGAGCCATGGCTGCTGGGCCTGCGCGTCTGGAGCCTGTGCTCCACAATGGGAGAGGCCATGGCAGTGAGACGCCCACGTACCGCCAAAAAAAAAAAAAAAAAAAAATGGATTCGAGACCTAAATGTAAGAGCAGATACTATAAAACTCTTAGAGGAGAACATAGGAAGAACACTCCTTGACATAAATCACAGCAAGATCTTTTTTGATCCACCTCCTAGAGTAATGGAAATAAAACCAAAAATAAACAAATGGGACCTAATGAAACTTCAAAGCTTTTGCACAGCAAAGGAAACCATAAACAAGACGCAAAGACAACCCTCAGAATGGGAGAAAATATTTGCAAACGAATCAACAGACAAAAGATTAATCTCCAAAATATATAAACAGCTCATGCAGCTCAATATTAAAGAAACAAATAACCGAATCCAAAAATGGGCAGAAGACCTAAATAGATATTTCTCCAAAGAAGACATACAGATGGCCAAGAAGCACATGAAAAGGTGCTCAACATCACTAATCATTAGAGAAATGCAAATCAAAACTACAATGAGGTATCACCTCACACCAGTTAGAATGGGCACCATCAGAAAATCTGCAAACAACAAATGCTGGAGAGGGTATGGAGAAAATGGAACCCTCTTGCACTTTTGATGGGAATGTAAATTGATACAGCCACTGTGAAGAATAGTATGGAGGTCCCTTAAAAAACAAAATAGAATTACCATATGATCCAGCAATCCCACTACTGGGCATATACCGAGAGAAAACCGTAATTCAAAAAGACACATGCACTCCAATGTTCATTGCAGCACTATTTACAATAGCCAGGTCATGGAAGCAACCTAAATGTCCATCGACAGACGAATTGATAAAGAAGATGTGGTACATATATACAATGGAATATTACTCAGCCATAAAAAGGAATGAAATTGAGTCATTTGAGATGTGGATGGATCTAGAGACTGTCATACAGAGTGAAGTAAGTCAGAAAGAGAAAAACAAATATATTAACGCATGTATGTGGAACTTAGAAGAATGGTACAGATAAACTGGTTTGCAGGGTAGAAGTTGATACACAGATGTAGAGAACAAACGTATGCACCCGGGGGGGGAACCGTGGGGCGAGGGGGGCCGGATGGTGGTGTGCTGAATTGGGCGATTGGGATTGACATGTATACACTGGTGTGTATAAAATTGATGACTAATAAGAACTTGTATAAAAAAGTAAGTAAATTCAAAAAATTCAAAAAATAAAGAAAATATAAAGAACAATCAAACAGAATTAAAGAATACGATAACTGAAATGAAAAATATATCAGAAGGAATCAATAGTAGACTAAATGAGGATGAAGAATGGATCAGTGAGCTGGAAGACAGTAATGGAAATCATTGACACTGAATAGAAAAAAGAAAAAACAATGAAAAGAAATGAGGACAGTTTAGGAGACCTCTGGGATAGTATCAAGCATGCTAATGTACTGACAAGGGATTAATTTTCAAAATATATGAGCAGGTCATATAGCTTAATATCAAGAGAAAAAAAAATTGGTCAGGAGACCTAAGTAAACATTTCTCCAAAGAAGACATACAGATGGCCAACATGCACATGAAAAGATGTTCAGTATCACTAATTATTAGAGAAACGCAAATCAAAACTGCAATGAAGTGTCACCTCAGAGCAGTTAGAATGGCCATTATTAAAAAGTCTACAAATAATAAATGCTGGAGAGAGTGTGGAGAAAAAGGAGCGCTCCTACAGTGTTGGTGGGAATATAAATTAGTGCAGCCACTATGTAGAACAGTATGGTGGTTCCTTGAAAAACTAAAAATAGAGTTACCAGGACTTCCCTGGTGACACAGTGCTTAAGAATCTGCCTGCCAATGCAGGGGACACAGGTTCAAGCCCTGTGGGAAGGGGAAGATCCCACATTCCGCGGAGCAACTAAGCCCGTGCGCCACAACTGCTGAGCCTGTGCTCTGTGCTCTGGAGCCTGCAAGCCGCGACTACTGAGCCCACGTGCCACAACTGCTGAGCCCACGCACCTAGAGCCCATGCTCCACAATGAGAAGCCATTGCAATGAGAAGCCTATGAACCACAACGAAGAGTAGTCCCCGCCCGCCGCAACTAGAGAAAGCCTGTGTGCAGCAGAAAAGACCCAATGCAGCCACAAATAAATAAAAAAAAAATAAATGTTCCTTTAAAAAATTAAAAATAAAGTTACCATATGATCCTGTAATCCCACCCCTGGGCATATATCTGAAGAAAACTCCAATTTGAGAAGATACATGCACCCCAGTGTTCATAGCAGCACTATTTACGATAGCCAAGACATGGAAGCAACCTAAATGCCCATTAACAGATGAATTGATAAAGAAGATGTGATGTATATATACAATGGACTATTGCTCAGCCATGAAAAAGAATGAAATAATGCCATTTGTAGCGACATGGCTGGACCTAGAGGTTATCATATTAATTGAAATAAGTCAGAGAAAAACAAATATCATATGATATCCCTTATTTGTGGAATCTAAAAAAAATGATACAAATGAACTTATTTATAAAACCAAAAGTGACTCACAGACACAAAACAAACTTATGGTTACTAAAAGGGAAAGGGGAGGGATAAATTAGGGGCTTGGAATTAACATATAAACACTACTATGTTTGTTTAAACAACAAGGACTTACTGTATAGCACAGGGAACTATACTCGATATCTTGCGTTAACCTATAATGGAAAAGAATCTGAAAAAGAATATATATAAAACTGAATCACTTTCCTGTACACTTAAAACTAATACAGCATTGTAAATTAAGTATAGTTCAACTCAACAAAAAAAAGATGTAGGACATCATGGGGAGAAAAAGATGATATCCACTCCGTAATGTGTATTCTTGGCTCCTCTGTTTAATTAATGGGTTTATTGCTGGGCTTTCTTTTCTGTTCCATGATCTATGTGTCTGTTGTTATCCCAATACCACACTCTTTTGATTAATATAGCTTTGTAATAGTGTTTGGAAACGTGATGCCTTCAGCTTTGTTCTTTTTTTCTAAGATTGCTTTTGCTATTTGAGGTCTTTTGTAGTTCCATACAAATTTTAGGACTGTTTGTTCTATTTCTGTGAAAAATGCCATTGAAATTTTGATAGGCGTTGCATTGAATCTGTAGATTGCTTTGGGTAGTATGGACATTTTAACAATATTAATTCTTCCAATCTATGTGCATGGACTGTCTTTTCATTTTTTTGTGTCTTCATCAGTGTATTATAGTTTTCTGTGTACAGATCTTTCACTGCCTTGGTTAACTAATACCTAGGTATTTTATTCTTTTTGATATGATTGTAATGGGGCTGTTTTCTTTTTTTTTTTAATTGAAGTGTAGTTGATTCACAATGTTATGTTAATTTCTTCTGTACAGCAAAGTGATTCAGTTATACATATATGTATATATTCTTCTTTTATATTCTTTTCCATTATGGTTTATCACAGGACATTGAATATAGTTCTCTGTGCTATATAGTAGGATCTTGTTGTTTTCTTAATTTCTCTTTCTGATAATTCATTTTTAGTGTATAGAAACAGCAGATTTTTGTATATTGATTTTATATCCTGCAGCTTTACTGAATTCATTTTTTAATTGTGACAGTTTTTGGTAGAATCTTTATGGTTTAAAGATTCTGTATATAATACCATGTCATCTGCATATAGAGACAGTTTTACTCCTTTCTTTCTGATTTGGATGCCTCTTATTTCTCTTTCTTGTCTAACAGCTTTGGGTAGAGCTTCCAATACTATGTTGAATAAAAATGGTGAGAGTGGGCATTCTTGTCTCTTGTCTTGTTCCTGATCTTACAGGAAAATCGTTCAGGTTTTCACCATTGAGTATTATATTCGCTGTGGGATAGTCATATATGGCCTTTATTATGTTGAGGTATATTCCTTCCATACCCATTTTGATGAGAGTTTTTATCATAAATGGATGTTGAATTTTGTCAGATGCTTTTCTACATCTATTGAGATGATGATATGATTTTTATCCTTCATTTTGTTATTGTGGTGTTTTACATTAATTGATTTCTGGATGTCAAGCCATAGTTGTATCCCAGAGATAAGTCCTACTTGATCATGATATATGATCCCTTTCATGCATTTTTATAATACAAAATATAATACTTTGTTCAGGAAATTTTCATCTGTGTTCATCAGATTTAATAGGTCAGTAAATTTCTTGCAGTGTCTTTGTGTGGTTTTAGAATCAGGGTAATGCTGGCCTGAATGTGAGTTTGTGTGTGTTTCCTCCTCTTACATTTTTTGGAAGAGTTTTGAAAAGGACCTCTTTTTAAAATGCAGTAATTAAAAGTTGAAATTTTTTTTCTTGAACTCAGATTCTCATAGCTAACTGCCTCTTTGATATCCATACCTGCATGTTTACTAGGCATCTCAAATTTAACATGCTCAATGTTAATGTTGGAGAACTGATACTACCCAACTTGAAGACATACTATAGGACTGCAGTAATCAAGACAGTGTGGTATGGGCAAAACAATAGACAAATAGCTGAATTGAACAAAATGGAAAACCCAGAAATAGATTCACATAGGCAACTGATCTTTGACAAAGGGGCAAAGACAGTAATACAGTGGAGCAAGATAGTCTTTTCAACAGTTGGTGCTGTGATATCCGGACATCCACGTGCAAAAATTAATTTTGACACAGACCTTAGAACCTTCACAAAAATTAACGTAAAATGAATCATAAACCTAAATGTAAAAGGCAAAACTATAAAACTCCAGAGGATAACATAGGAAAAAACCTAGATGACCTTTGGTATGGATGCCTTTTTAGATATAACACCAAAGCCATGATTCATGAAAGAAATTATTGATAAGCTGGATTTTATTAAAATTAAAAATTGTCCTATGAAAGACACAAGAGAATGAGAAGATAAGGCACAGAGTGGGTGAAAATATTTTCAAAACACACATCTGATAAAGGACTGTTATCCAAAACATATAAATAACTCTTAAAACTCAACAATATGACAAGTAAACAATCTAATTAAAAAGTGGGCCAAAGATCTTAACAGATAATTCACCAAGGAAACACTGATGGCATATAAACACATGAAAAGATGCTCTGTATCATATGTCATCAGGGAAATGCAAATTGAAACAACGAGATACCACTATACACCTATTAGAATGGACAAAATTCAAAACATCGACAACACTGAATTCTGGTAAGAATGTGGAGCAACAGGAACACTCACTATCTTTCTTTTTTCTTTTCTTTTTTGATGGTGGGACTGCAACACAGTGCAGCCACTTTGGAAGACAGTTTGGCCGTTTCTTACAAAACTTACCATATTCTTACGATAGGATCCAGCAGTTGCTCTCCTTGGTATTTACTCAAATTAGTTGAAAACTTTTGTCCACACAAAAACCTGCAGTTTCATTCATGATTGCCAAAACCTGGAAGCAACCAAGATGTCCTTTAGTCGATGAATGGGTAAAAAAACTGTGGTACCTCCAGACAATGGAATACTATTCAGTGCTATAAAGAAATGAGTTATCAAGCCAGGAACGGACATAGAGGAACTTTAAATGCCTATCACTAAGTCAAAGAAGGTAATCTGAAAAGGCTACAGACTGTATAATTCCAACTATATGACATTCTGGAAAAGGCAAAACTCGAGACAGTAAAAAGATCAGTGTTGGCCAGAGGTTGCAGGGGGAGAGAGAGATGAATAGGCAGAGCAAAGAGATTTTTTAGGGCAATGAAACTACTCTGTATGATGTTATAATGGTGGATATATGTCATTATACATTTGTTCAGACCCGTAGAATGTACAACACCAAGAGTGAACCGTAATGCAAACTGTGGACTTTGTATGATAATGATGTATTCATGTAGATTCATCTTTGTAACAAATATACAATTCTGGATGTTGATAATGGGTATGCATGTGTCAGGGCGAGGGGTATATGAGAAATCTCTGTACCTTCCTCTCAGTTTTGCTGTGAACCTAAAACTCCTCTAAAAAATAAAGTCTACAAAAACCAACTAACCAACTAACCCACATGAGTCCTTGCAGTAACCTGTAAGGCCTTGCATGATCTTCCTTACAGCCCGTTAACCTCTTTCACATCATTTCTTGCTACATTTCCTCCAGTTTACTCTAGGCCAGCTACACTAGCTTCCTTATTGTTTCTTCTATACATGTCAGATACACTCTTGTCTTAAGACATTTGCATTCCCCATTTCTTCAAATAACCTTATGGCTTGTTCTCATCTCTTTCAAACCATTGCTCAAAGGGATCCTTTCACATGACTCTTTCCTTTAATACCCTAAGCAAAATTGGAAACCTTCCACCCTGCACTTAACTCTCTATCCCTTTTTCCACTTTGTTTTTTTTATGGCACTTACAGCCTTCAAATATTTTTATTGTAGATTTTCTCTAGAAGAAGGCAAGAATTATTTTTTGTTTCGGTTCACTAGCGAATAGCATCTAGATAGCGCTTGGCACACAGTAGGCACTGAATACATTTTTTTGTGGAATAAATGAATCTCGTATTATAATTGATTTACTTGTCTCTATTTCACTTGACTATAAGCTTGATAGTCAAGTGCTGCAACTTCTGTTTCTTCAGGGTTTAGCACACATGGTTGCATACATTTGTTCAATTTATCAAAACATATACTTCTCATTTTACACAAGTATAATCATAACAAAATTACACATTGGAATTTTTTCACTTATGTTGACAAGTATTATTTTAGTTGCTATGGATTCTACATAGTTATACATATCATTTTGTTGAATTAACTTTCACAATTCTTATGAAACCATGTAGGGAATTAATAAAACAGATAACACTGAAAAATTCTCTTGGGTTGTTGTTTATCCTTTACTTAGCTATTTATTGTTAGGAGCATGTAAGTTTTTTACAGCTTGTATTTATTACAGATAAGGTCTAAGTGAATATTTCAGGAAGCCTTTAATTCAGTAACCTAGAGGTACACCATGGTATTAAAAAATGCATGAAATTTCACATTTATAAAAGAGCCAGTATATTTCTGTTGTGAAAAGATTCACTTTAAATAGTATGAACTGCCCTAGTGCATTTATATTTTTTTCTTGGCTACTTGTTTTTATTACAGAAAGATATACTTTTATTTGGAAAAACTTGAATCTATCAGTTTATAAAGTAAATGTATCCCCTTAGGCCCTGCCAATTGCCATTTCCAGAATCACTGTTAAAGATGTTCGTTATGTATCCTTTTAGATCTTTTTATATACATATGACTACATAGAAATATATGTATACATGCGGTTGACTCTCCATATCCATGAGTTCCATATCCGTGGATTCAACCAACCACAGACTGAAAATATTCAGGGAAAAGAAATTCTAAAAGGTTCAAAAAGCAAAACTTGAATTTGCTGAGCTGGCAACTATTTACATAGAATTTTAAAAATAAATAATTAATTTGGCTGCATTGGATCTTAGTTGCGGCACACAGGATCTTCGCTGCAGCACGTAGGCTTCTCTCTGGCTGCAGTGCCCGAGCTCCAGAGCACATGGGCTCAGTAGTTATAGTGAGCGGGCTCTCTAGTTGTGGCGCGAGGCCTCCAGAGTGCACAGGCTCAGTAGTTGCGGTGCATGGGCTTAGTTGTCCTACAGCATGTGGGATCTTATTTCCCTGACCAGAGATCAAACCCGCGCCCCCTGCACTGGAAGGCAGATTCTTAACCATTGGACCACCAGGGAAGTCCCTACATAACATTTACATTGTATATACTACTACTTAACATAGCATTTACTTTGTATTAGGTATTATAAGTAATCTGGAGATGATTTAAAGTATACTGGAGGATGTGCATAGGTTAGCAAATACTGTGCCATTTTATATAAAGGACTTGAGCCTTTTCAGATTTTGGTATCCTTGGGGGTCCCTGTGGATACAAAAGGACAAGTGTATACACAAAAACTAAAATTAAAAAAAATAGCTAGTTAATATCTGTATTTTTCTGTAGTTTATCTCTTCTAACTTGTGTCACAGAGATCTGCCATATCAATATATAAAATATATTCTTTGTAAAGATTACACAATGATGTATAATTTTATAATTTCTTTACTGACAGACATATAGTTTATATCTAATTATCGTTAAAAGTAGGTTATACAAAGTTAAATATTTTCTTTCTGCAGTACAGTGTGTATGAATCTCCAAAGAGCGTAAATTATATGCAATTTCCTGAACTTATTTCACCAATATTTTCATGAAGCATGTAATTCTTTCAAAGAGCTTGTCATAACTCTGATGCTCTATTAAATGTATTTGGAGCTCTGGTCAATCTTATTTTACTTGTAAGAAAATTGAGACTGAGGTAATGGAAAATTGAAACCATACTCACGGTTTCTTGATACTTGTTCCATGTTGTTCCTTTTGCTTTGAAATTAATCTTCATTTAGTGCTTTTTCCTGAATTCAAATAGGAAAGTTAAACACTGGAAATTTTTATAAGGGAAAGATACTACAGGAAGTTAACATTTGTGTGTCTGTAGGTTTTTCTTGATATCAGTATGCTATGTCTTGGTAGGTAACTAGTGACAAGTGAAAAAAAGTTAGGATTCAAGCAGGTTTCTCTTTGGAGGATGATAATGCACTGTACTGCAGAAAAGAAAATATATAACTTTGTATAAGCCACCCTTTCTCATAATTAGAGACAAATAAAGGAATTATTAAAAATTATACAACTTTCCTTAAATCATTTAAGTCCTGTGACATGAATGAACTACTAGTTCCTTTCTTATGTTGAATAATTCTTTCAGTAACTTTAAGAGTAAGAGTTACTTGAAAAGTAGTATTAAGTTTGAATGTGCCTAGTAAATTTCATAGTTGTTTCTTTTGCCTTGGTCTTCATCATTCAAGTTCCTAGTTTTAATTATTGTAGTGTATAGGAAGACTCTAGTCAATCTAGATTAATTCTAGGTATGTCTTAAAATAGAGATACTGTTGAATCTTGTCACCTTAATTGATCTTA
Organism: Stenella coeruleoalba; assembly: GCF_951394435.1. Taxonomy (NCBI): domain Eukaryota; kingdom Metazoa; phylum Chordata; class Mammalia; order Artiodactyla; family Delphinidae; genus Stenella; species Stenella coeruleoalba. Next base: position 56,561,167 of record NC_137151.1, on the reverse strand, counting down.
CTTTTGCCTTTCTCTGAGCTGTCAGGTTCCCTCCCTTTTTTTTTTTTTTGTCTCCTTGAGAATTTTATTTTATTTTTTACATCTTTATTGGAGTATAATTGCTTTACAATGGTGTGTTAGTTTCTGCTTTATAACAAACTGAATCAGTTATACATATACATATGTTCTCCTATCTCTTCTCTCTTGCGTCTCCCTCCCTCCCAGCCTCCCTACCCCACCCCTCTAGGTGGTCACAAAGCACCGAGCTGATCTCCCTGTGCTATGCGGCTGCTTCCCACTAGCTATCTATTTTACGTTTGATAGTGTATATATGTCCATGCCACTCTCTCACTTTGTCGCAGCTTACCCTTTCCCCTCCCCATATCCTCAAGTCCATTCTCTAGTAGGTCTGTGTCTTTATTCCTGTCTTACCCCTAGGTTCTTCATGACATTTTTTTTTCTTACATTCCATATATATGTGTTAGCATACGGTATTTGTCTTTCTCTTTCTGACTTACTTCACTCCGTATGACAGACTCTAGGTCCATCCACCTCATTACAAATAGCACAATTTTGTTTCTTTTTATAGCTGAGTAATATTCCGTTGTATATATGTGCCACATCTTCTTTATCCATTCATCTGATGATGGACACTTAGGTTATTCCCATCTCCTGGCTATTGTAAATAGAGTTGCAATGAACATTTTGGTACATGACTTTTTGAATTATGGTTTTCTCAGGGTATATTCCCAGTAGTGGGATTGCTGGGTCATATGGTAGTTCTCTTTATAGTTTTTTAAGGAACCTCCATACTGTTCTCCATAGTGGCTGTACCAATTCACATTCCCACCAGCAGTGCAAGGGTGTTCCCTTTTCTCCACACCCTCACCAGCATTTATTGTTTCTAGATTTTTTGATGATGGCCATTCTGACTGGTGTGAGATGATATCTCATTGTAGTTTTGATTTGCATTTCTCTAATGATTAGTGATGTTGAGCATTCTTTCATGTGTTTATTGGCAGTCTGTATATCTTCTTTGGAGAAATGTCTATTTAGGTCTTCTGCCCATTTTTGTATTGGGTTGTTTGTGTTTTTGTTATTGAGCTGCATGAGCTGCTTGTAAATTTTGGAGGTTAATCCTCTGTCGGTTGCTTCATTTGCAAATATTTTCTCCCATTCTGAGGGTTGTCTTTTGGTCTTGTTTATGGTATCCTTTGCTGTGCAAAAGGTTTGAAGCTTCATTAGGTCCCATTTGTTTATTTTTGTTTTTATTTCCATTTCTCTAGGAGGTGGGTCAAAAAGGATCTTGCTGTGATTTATGTCATAGAATGTTCTGCCTATGTTTTCCTCTAAGAGTTTGATAGTTTCTGTCTGTACACTTAGGTCTTTAATCCATTTTGAGCTTATTTTTGTGTATGGTGTTAGGGAATGATCTAATCGCATACTTTTGTATGTACTCGTCCAGTTTTCCCAGCACCACTTATTAAAGAGGCTGTCCTTTCTCCACTGTACATTCCTGCCTCCTTTATCAAAGACAAGGTGACCATATGTGTGTGGGTTTATCTCTGGGCTTTCTATCCTGTTCCATTGATCTATATTTCTATTTTTGTGCCTGTACCATACTGTCTTGATTACTGTCGCTTTGTAGTATAGTCTGAAGTCCGGGAGCCTGATTCCTCCAGTTCTGTTTTTCGTTCTCAAGATTGCTTTGGCTATTCAGGGTCTTTTGTGTTTCTATACAAATTGTGAATTTTTTTGTCGTAGTTCTGTGAAAAATGCCAGTGTTAGTTTGATAGAGATTACATTGAATCTGTAGATTGCTTTGGGTAGTATAGTCATTTTCACAAGGTTGATTCTTCGAATCCAAGAACATGGTATATCTCTCCATCTATTTGTATCATCTTTAATTTCTTTCATCAGTGTCTTATAATTTTCTGCATACAGGTCTTTTGTCTCCTTAGCTAGGTTTATTCCTAGATATTTTATTCTTTTTGTTGCAATGGTAAATGGGAGTGTTTTCTTGATTTTATTTTCAGATTTTTCATCATTAGTGTTTAGGAATGCGAGAGATTTCTGTGCATTAATTTTGTATCCTGCTACTTTACCAAATTCATTGATTAGTTCTAGTAGTTTTCTGGTAGCATCTTCAGGATTTTCTATGTATAGTATCATGTCATCTGCAAACAATGACAGTTTTACTTCTTCTTTTCCATTTTGTATTCCTTTTATTTCTTTTTCTTCTCTGATTGCTGTGGCTAAAACTTCCAAAACTATGTTGAATAAGGGTGGTGAGAGTGGGCAACCTTGTCTTGTTTCTGATCTTAGTGGAAATGCTTTCAGTTTTTCACCATTAAGGATGATGTTGGCTGTGGGTTTGTCATATATGGCCTTTATTATGTTGAGGAAAGTTCCCTCTATGCCTACTTTCTGGAGGGTTTTTATCATAAATCGGTGTTGAATTTTGTCGAAAGCTTTCTCTGCATCTATTGAGAGGACCAGACGGTTTTTCTCCTTCAGTTTGTTAATATGGTGTATCACATTGATTGATTTGCATATATTGAAGAATCCTTGCATTCCTGGAATAAACCCCACTTAATCATGGTGTATGATCCTTTTAATGTGCTGCTGGATTCTGTTTGCTAGTATTTTGTTGAGGATTTTTGCATCTATGTTCATCAGTGATATTAGCTGGTAGTTTTCTTTCTTTGTGACATCCTTGTCTGGTTTTGGTATCAGGGTGATGGTGGCCTCCTAGAATGAGTTTGGGAGTGTTCCTCCCTCTGCTATATTTTGGAAGATTTTGAGAAGGATAGGTGTTATCTCTTCTCTAAATGTTTGATGGAATTCGCCTGTGAAGCCATCTGGTCCTGGGCTTTTGTTTTTTGGAAGATTTTTAGTCACAGTTTCAATTTCATTACTTGTGATTGGTCTGTTCATATTTTCTATTTCTTCCTAATTCAGTCTTGGCAGATAGTGCATTTCTAAGAATTTGTCCATTTCTTCCAGATTGTCCATTTTATTTCCATAGAGTTGCTTGTAGTAATCTCTCATGATCTTTTGTATTTCTGCAGTGTCAGTTGTTACTTCTCCTTTTTCATTTCTAATTCTATTGATTTGAGTCTTCTCCCTTTTTTTCTTGATGAGTCTGGCTAATGGTTTATCAATTTTGTTTATCTTCTCAAAGAACCAGCTTTTAGTTTTATTGATCTTTGCTATCATTTCCTTCATTTCTTTTTCATTTATTTCTGCTCTGATCTTTATGATTTCTTTCCTTCTGCTAATTTTGGGGTTTCTTTGTTCTTCTTTCTCTAATTGCTTTAGGTGCAAGGTTAGGTTGTTTATTTGAGATGTTTCCTGTTTCTTAAGGTAGGATTGTATTGCTATAAACTTCCCTCTTAGAACTGCTTTTGCTGCATCCCATAGGTTTTGGGTCGTCGTGTCTCCATTGTCATTTGTTTCTAGGTATTTTTTGATTTCCTCTTTGAGTTTTTCAGTGATCACTTCGTTATTAAGTAGTGTATTGTTTAGCCTCCCTGTGTTTGTATTTTTTACAGATCTTTTCCTGTAATTGATATCTAGTCTCATAGCATTGTGGTTGGAAAAGATACTTGATACAATTTCAATTTTCTTAAATTTACCAAGGCTTGATTTGTGACCCAAGATATGATCTATCCTGGAGAATGTTCCATGAGCACTTGAGAAAAATGTGTATTCTGTTTTTTTTGGATGGAATGTCCTTTATAAATATCAATTAAGCCCATCTTGTATAATGTATCATTTAAAGTTTGTGTTTCCTTATTTATTTTCATTTTGGATGATCTGTCCATTGGTGAAAGTGGGGTGTTAAAGTCCCCTACTATGAATGTGTTACTGTTGATTTCCCCTTTTATGGCTGTTAGTAATTGCCTTATGTATTGAGGTGCTCCTGTGTTGGGTGCATAAATATTTACAATTGTTATATCTTCTTCTTGGATCGATCCCTTGATTATTATGTAGTGTCCTTCTTTGTCTCTTCTAATAGTCTTTATTTTAAAGTCTATTTTTTCTGATATGAGAATTGCTACTCCAGCTTTCTTTTGGTTTCCATTTGCATGGAATATGTTTTTCCATCCCCTCACTTTCAGTCTGTGTGTGTCTCTAGGTCTGAAGTGGGACTCTTGTAGACCGCATATATATGGGTATTGTTTTTGTATCCATTCAGCCAGTCTGTGTCTTTTGGTGGAAGCATTTAATCCATTTACATTTAAGGTAATTATCGATATGAATGTTCCTATTCCCATTTTCTTGTGTTCCTTGCCTAGAGAAGTTCCTTTAGCATTTCTTGTGCAGCTGGTTTGGTGGTGCTGAACTCTCTCAGCTTTTGCTTGTCTGTAAAGGTTTTAATTTCTCCATCAAATCTGAATGAGATCCTTGCTGGGTAGAGTAATCTTGGTTGTAGGTTTTTCTCCTTCATCACTTTAAATATGTCCTGCCAGTCCCTTCTGGCTTGCAGAGTTTCTGTTGAAAGATCAGCTGTTAACCTTATGGGGATTCCCTTGTGTTTTATTTGTTGTTTTTCTGTTGCTGCTTTTAATATGTTTTCTTTGTATTTAATTTTTGACAGTTTGATTAATATGTGTCTTGGCGTGTGTCTCCTTGGATTTATCCTGTATGGGACTCTTTGCTTTCTGGACTTGATTAACTATTTCCTTTCCCATATTAAGGAAGTTTTCAACTATAATCTCTTCAAATATTTTCTCAGTCCCTTTCTTTTTCTCTTCTTCTTCTGGAACCCCTATAATTCGAATGTTGGTGCGTTTAATGTTGTCCCAGAGGTCTCTGAGACTGTCCTCAGTTCTTTTCATTCTTTTTTCTTTTTTTTTTTTGCGATACACGGGCCTCTCACTGTTGTGGCCTCTCCCGTTGTGGAGCACAGGCTCTGGACACGCAGGCTCAGTGGCCATGGCTCACGGACCCAGCCGCTCCACGGCATGTGGGATCTCCCCAGACTGGGCCACGAACCCGTGTCCCCTGCATTAGCAGGCAGACTCTCAACCACTGCACCACCAGGGAAGCCCCCATTCTTTTTTCTTTATTCTGCTCTGCAGTAGTTATTTCCACTATTTTATTTTCTAGGTCACTTATCCATTCTTCTGCCTCAGTTATTCTGCTATTGATCCATTCTAGAGTATTTTTAATTTCATTTATTGTGTTGTTCATTGTTGCTTGTTTTGTCTTTAGTTCTTCTAGGTCCTTGTTAAATGTTTCTTGCATTTTCTCCATTCTATTTCCAAGATTTTGGATCATCTTTACTATCATTATTCTGAATTCTTTTTCAGGTAGACTGCCTATTTCCTCTTCATTTGTTAGGTCTGGTGGGTTTTTATCTTGCTCCTTCATCTGCTGTGTGTTTTTCTGTCTTCTCATTTTGCTTATCTTACTGTGTTTGGGGTCTCCTTTTTGCAGGCTGCAGGTTTGTGGTTTCTGGTGTTTTTGGTGTCTGTACCCAGTGGCTAAAGTTGGTTCAGTGGGTTTTGTAGGCTTCCTGGTGGAGGGGACTAGTGCCTGTGTTCTGGTGAATGAGGCTGGATCTTGTCTTTCTGGTGGGCAGGTGCACGTCCGGTGCTGTGTTTTGGGGTTTCTGTGGACTTACTATGATTTTAGGCGGCCTCTCTGCTAACGGGTTTGGTTGTGTTCCTGTCTTGCTAGTTGTTTGGCATAGGGTGTCCAGCACTGTAGTTTGCTGGTCGTTGAGTGAAGCTGGGTGTTCGTGTTGAGATAGAAATCTCTGGGAGATTTTCGCCGTTTGATATTACATGGATCTGGGAGGTCTCTTGTGGACCAGTGTCCTGAAGTTGGGTCTCCCACCTCAGAGGCACAGCACTGACTCCTGGCTGCAGCACCAAGAGCCTTTCATCCATACAACTCAGAATTAAAGGGAGAAAAAGTAGAAAGAAAGAGAGAAAGAAAGAAAGGAAGAAAGGAAGAAAGGAAGGAAGGAAGGTGATAAAATAAAATAAGGTACAGTAAGATAAAGTTATTAAAACAAAAAATTATTAAGAAAAAAAATTTTTTTAAGGAAAAAAAAAAATGGACGGATGGAACCCTAAGACAAATGGTGAAAACAAAGCTATACAGACAAAATCTCACACAGAAGCATACACATACGCACTCACAAAAAGGGGAAAAGGGGAAAAAATAATAAATCTTGCTCTCAAAGTCCACCTCGTCAATTTGGGATGATTCGTTGTCTATTCAGGTATTCCACAGATTCAGGGTACAGCAAGTTGATTGTGGAGATTTAATCCATGGCTCCTGAGGTTGCTGGGAGAGATTTCCCTTTCTCTTCTTTGTTCACACAGCTCCCGGGTTTCAGCTTTGGATTTGGCCCTGCCTCTGCATGTAGCTCGCCGGAGGGCGTCTGTTCTTCGCTCAGACAGGATGGGGTTAAAGGAGCCGCTGATTCAGGGGCTCTGGATCACTCAGGCCGGGTCGAGGGAGGGGTACGGAGTGCGGGTGAGCCTGCAGTGGCAGGGGCCGTTGTGACGTTGCACCAGCCTGAGGCGCGCTGTGCGTTCTCCCGGGGAAGTTGTCCCTGGATCCTGGGACCCTGGCAGTGGTGGGCTGCAGAGGCTCCCCGGAAGGGGTGTGTGGATAGTGACCTGTGCTCGCACACAGGCTTCTTGGTGGCAGCAGCAGCAGCCTTAGTGTCTCATGACCATCTCTGGGGTGGGTGCTGGCTCGCGCAAGTCTCTGGAGCTCCTTTAAGCAGCGCTCTTAATCCCCTCTCCTCGCACAGCAGGAAACAAAGAGGGAAGAAAAAGTCTCTTGCCTCTTCGGCAGGTCCAGACTTTTTCCCGGACTCCCTCCCGGCCGAAGCCCGAGCCTCAGCTCCCAGCCCCGCCCACCCCGGCGGGTGAGCAGAGAAGCCTCTCGGGCTGGTGAGTGCTGGTCGGCACCGATCCTCTGTGCGGGAATCTCTCCCCTTTGCCCTCTGCTCCCCTGTGGCTGCGCTCTCCTCCGCGGCCCTGAAGCTACCCGCCTCCGCCACCTGCAGTCTCCGCCCGTGAAGGGGCTTCTAGTGTGTGGAAACCTTTCCTCCTTCACGGCTCCCTCCCACTGGTGCAGGTCCCGTCCCTATTCTTTTGTCTCTGTTTGTTTTTTTTTCTTTTGCCTTACCCAGGTACGTGGGGAGTTTCTTGCCTTTTGGGAGGTCTGAGATGTTCTGCCAGCATTCAGTAGGTGTTCTGTAGGAGTTGTTCCACGTGTAGATGTATTTCTGTATATCTGTGGGGAGGAAGCTGATCTCTGCGTCTTACTCTTCCGCCATCTTCCCCCTCTCTCGGTTCCCTCCCTTTTTGTGGACATACTCTTTTTTTTAAAGATTTTTAAAAATATTTAAGTAATTAATTTATTTACTTTATTTTTTTTGGCTGCATCGAGTCTTAGTTGCAGCATGTGGGATCTTTGTTGTGGTATGCGGGATTTTTCGTCACAACAAGCGCCCTCTTCACTGCGGTGTGCGGTCTTCTCTTTAGTTGTGGTGTGCAGGTTTTCTCTCTCTCGTTGTGGTGCTCGGGCTCCAGAGCACATGGGCTTTGTAGTCTGTCGCACGCAGGGTCTTTCATTGAGGCTCACAAGCTCAATAATTGCGGCACACAGGCTTAGTTGCCCCATGGCATGTGGGATCTTAGTTCCCCAGCCAGGGATTGAACCCTCATCCCCTGAATTTGGAAGGTGATTCTTTTGTTTTTTAAAAAAATTTTATTTTAGTCATGTTTTTATACAGCAGGTTCTTATTAGTTATCCATTTTATACATATTAGTGTGTGTATGTCAATCCCAATCTCCCAATTCATCCCACCACCGCAGGCCCCACCCCCCCACCACTTTCCCCTCTTGGTGTCCATACATTTGTTCTGTACATATGTGTCTCAGTTTCTGCCCTGCAAACCAGTTCATCTGTACCATTTTTCTAGGTTCCACATATGTGTGTTAATATATATTTGTTTTTCTCTTTCTGACTTACTTTACTCTGTATGACAGTCTCTAGATCCATCCTCATCTCTACAAATGACTCAATTCTGTTCCTTTTTATGGCTGAGTAATATTCCATTGTATATATGTAACACAACTTCTTTATCAATTCATCTGTCGATGGGCATTTAGGTTTCTTCCATGTCCTGGCTATTGTAAATAGTGCTGCAATGAACATTGGGGTGCATGTGTCCTTTTGAATTGCGGTTTTCTCTGGGTATGTGCCCAGTAGTGGGATTGCTGGGTCATATGGTACTTGTGTTTTTAGTTTTTTAAGGAACCTCCGTACTGTTCTCTATAGTGGCTGTATCAATTTACATTCCCACCAACAGTGCAAGAAGGTTCTCTTTCCTCCACACCCTCTCCAGCATTTGTTGTTTGTAGATTTTCTGATGATGCCCATTCTAACTGGTGTGAGGTGATACCTCATTGTAGTTTTGATTTGCATTTCTCTAATAATTAGTGATGTTGAGCAGCTTTTCATGTGCTTCTTGGCCATTTACGTTTTCTCTGGAATTTCCTGCCTGTATATTTTGTCCACTTTTCTTTTAGGTAGATGTCCTATTTTAGTTATTCATAAGAATGAAATTTTACCACATATGTTGTAAATATATTTTTCACAGTTTGTTGTTTACATTTTAACTTTGTATAATTAAGTGTATAAATTTAATTGTATACATGTTCCTTATGAAAGATTTTCATTTCATAAGTACTAAGATTTTTCTTTTCCCTTTACATTTTACAGCTTTGATGTTAAAGTATATGCTAACCTGCTATAACAAAGAGAACGAAACTGCTAAATAAGATAAAACTTTCTTTTTCACATAATAGCCCAGAGTGGAGTGGTTGAGGAATGGCTTTGTCATCCCTACCATGCGAATTCCATATGTGAGTCCAAGGTGACTGTACTAATTGGTGCTTTCCTTTCTCCCAGCATCAGAGAGGGAGGCAGAAGTGGAAGGTGGGCCTCTTTTAAGAATATAACTTGGAAGTTGCACAAATCACTTTGTTCATATCAAGTTGTCCAGAACTTAGTCAGAAGGCTACAAGAGAGCATTGGGGAATGAAACTGACAGCTGATAGTGAAGTGCCCAGCTAAAATTTGGGTTTTTGTGAGGTTTTGGGGGGAATAGAGTTCTGTCACTAAGCTAAAAAGGAGAGAATGGACTTTGAGGGGATAAAGAGTATTCTGTGACACAGGTGCCATGCTTACTTAGCAGGATGTCATTCTTTGTGCTAAAGTGATTCTGCTGATATTTTTTAATGTTTTCCTTTTAGTCTGATTTGGAAATCTGGAATTGTGTGTTATGGATTCAGTCTAATTTTTCTCTTAAATTTCTAGTCAGTTGTCCCAACACTATTTATTGAATACTTATCCCTTTTTTCACTCATTTGAAATACCTCTTTTAAAATATATACTAAACTCACAGGTGGGACTTCCCTGGGGGTCCAGTGGTTAAGACTCTGTGCTCCCAATGCAGGGGGCGCGGGTTTGATCCCTGGTCAGGAAACTAGGATCCCGCATGCTAGCAGCATGGCCATAAATAAATAAATAAATTCACAGGATTGTTTTTGTATTGTTTGTATTGATTTTGCATCTTCTTATTTCTTCCTCAGTACCTCACTTTTAATTGCTAGCTGTTTAAGTTTTGATATTTCTTAGGGCAGACCTCTAATCTTTGCTCATTTACTTAAGAATTCTTCTGTTAGTTATTTTTTTCAGATATATTTTGACCATTTTTGTCAAGTTCCAAAAAATAACCCTTTGAATTTTGATTAGGGTTGGATTAAATTTACAAATTTTGATTTATTCTGTTGTTTTATTTCATTTTATAATTTATAGATACAATTTTTCTTGATTTTCCCGGGAATAGAGGGTATTTTTTCATTCTTGTTTCCTCATATATATCTTTTTCATTAATCTTTTACATACTGTGTTTATTTCATGCATTTTAATGACCAAATTTTTGTTCAGCTTCCTTTTTTCCTCATTAAGTCATCTTCATATAAGGGCAGATTTATATAGACCTATTATTTACTTAAGAATAGGTAAGATTCTTGATTTTCTTCCCTGTTTATCTGGATACTGTTTTGTATCCAGAGGGCTTTGATAATGTAGCTTTATGCAATCATTTAGTTCCTCATTCTGTAGCCTGAGAGGGTTAAGGAGGAAATTTAACCTTTCACTTTGTTGATTTTTTTTTTTTCTTTGAAACCCTTAAATTCACATTTAGGCTGATACATTTGAGAAACTGCTTGCCCAGGCTCCAATTCTGTTTTCACTCGCACTTTAGAGTGCACACTTGGTAAGAAGATAGTTTGAAAATTTATCCCGCTGCCTAAAAGCTCTCTATCTGGTGAGACTATATCCATCCATGCTCTCATCCCTACCAAGTGTGGCCTCTATTGCTGTTATTCTACAGCTGTGAAAAAACTCCAGGAAGATTGGTGTCGATCTTTCCTGTAGTGTTGCTTCTTATATATTGCCAACTTGAGAGATTATCCCTCCAACCACACCCCATGATCAGAGCGAGCCCTAACGAGTCTTTGGAGTCTGGGTCAGAGGTAAACGATGAGGACTGGCTATGCTTATTCACTTTCAGCTTTGCTTCTGCAACAACGATGCTTTTGATCAATGGCAAGGGAAAGCATATTCCAGTGTGGTGGACCAGCCTTTTTCCACGACTCTCTTCTGTCTTCATTCCTTGTTCCTAACTCATTTGATCCTTTATTTGCTTGGTTCCGGGTTATAATTACAATGATTCAGGTTAAACCCTTCTCACTGAAGAGCTCATCTTGAAAGAGAACTAATGTATATTTCACCATTATTTACTATTTGCTCTCCTATTGGTTCTTCTATACATGCCCCAAACAAAAAGCTTTTAAAATCACTGATTCAGTGTTTTTCGTGTAGCAGAAATTTTGGAAGTAGAACATGTTTGCCTTTTGCTGACCAGCACAAAATGAAGTGCCAAGGTGCCTGTGCTTCTATGAGGTATCTAGCAGATATCATGAGATAATCTTGATGGTTTAGATCTAGTAGGATAGTGACAGTATCCTGCTTTTGGTTCTGCATAGCCATTTTTTAATATTTCCCTTCTCCTATTCCTGTCACATGACCAAGAGAAGTCCTTCCAGTTGTTTAGGTTTGGAGCACATTGGTGTTTAAGTCCTGTGTGATCTGCCACTTTACTGTCTGTATAATTTTGTTAAATCACTTGATCTCTCTCTTAGCTTCAGTTGCCTTTCCTTCAGTGATGCTTGCTCTATGTACCTCATTAATATATTAAGAAATAATACAAAAATATATGTAAAGTATTTTCATAAACTGTAAAATTTTATTCAGATAGACAAGATTGGAGCTAGGACACTATAAAGCAATTACAGGAGACAGATTTGGAGTTCTATCAGAAGATTCTTTACTACTTATATCTTTTCTATAATTAAATCAGGGCGTTAAGCCCTTCCATGAATACAAAGTCTTACTCACCTTTTTGTAATGTAAATTGTTTATAGGGCTTATCTAGTGATGACATAAGGCAAAAACCAAGGATGGTATATAATGTGAGAAAGCAACACTGTCCAGCAGTCTATGTATGGTATTGGCACAAATACCTTAATATTGTAGGAATGAATTTTCGTCTGACTATATAACTTCTAATTTACTAAGGCTCAGATTTTGTAGAAAATTAACAGAAGTAGATGGGAAAAAGCACTCTAATCTATTTTGCTCTTATGTTCATCTTTTGTGTCAATCATATTACCATACTTCCTTCTCATCATTATAAACTGAGACTAAATGAATAATAATAAATAAGATAAAACTTACAATTGAAAGGAAAAGTAAGATTAAAAAATAATAAAAGAAAAAACAAAAAGGGTACTGAAAAATTAAAACAAAGAAGCAGGAAACAAGAAAATGAACCAAAAGTAAGATAAAATAATTTTAAATAGATAGGATAAAAATAAAGCACTTATGGAGTCTCATAAGGATCAGACACACAAGTTGACATTTTATTTGTTCTGCTGTTATTGAATTATAGTTGTCAATTACCACATTGGCTGAGTCAACAGAAAACCGATTCATTTTGATCCATGAAGTGTTAGTCAGCAAGAACTGAATTCAGCGATGCAAAAAATGTTTTTTCAACATTTATAACATTATAAACAAACATAGCTCAAGGTAATTTCCCACAAGTAATGAATCTTAAAATTACTGACCAAGATGCAGAATGTCCTGATGCAAATGACCCCATTATATTTGCCGAGTTTCATGAAAGGCACAGATCTGACATCATTCACAATTAGGTATGATAAATTGATAGTGCTTTGAAATTACATGTATTTTTAAAAAATTATTTTTGTAAGAGCTATATGTTAATAATTCCCTGTATTCTTTAGTGTTGTGAATTAGAATTCCATTTGTAGCTTGTACCTAATTAAGCACAATTTTTAACTCTTTGTGTATAATTTCAAACTGCAGAAAAGTTGCAAGAAAAAAAATCCTGGAGAACACCCAATGTAGCCTTGATCCCTTTTTCCAAATTCACCTACTTTTGCTGTTGTTCTGTACCATTTGAGAGTAGTGGCCCTTTACCCCTAATGCTTCAGTGTTTAATACTTAAGAATAAGGGTAAAGTTATAACCTCCTGTGCACATTTCTCTTTAATAGAAGGAATATTATCCTTTGCATTTATCCTCCATTCAATACGGAATCCATTCTAGGATGAAGTTGTGCAATTGATTGTTATTTCTCTTTGGTTTCCTTTAAGCTATAACTTCTCTACAGCTTTTCTTTATCATCTTTAACATTGACATGTTTGAAGAAAATATCCCCCGTCACTTTCTTTTCAATTGAGTGCTCCTAATTTGGGGTTGTCTGATATCTTTGCATGGTTAGATTTAGGTTGCACATTCCAGACCAGAATACCACAGAATACTTGCACTGGCACTGACCACCTTTATGTTCAGTTCACTGCAGTTAACTCATTGAACTTTCTTTTTGCTTAGCCCTTTTACTCTAGTTGTACCACACACAATCAGGTTGTTACTTAAGAGTGCTCTTAAAGAACACATGGTGTGTGGCTGACAGGGTCTTGGTGTTCTGACTGGGTGTCAGGCCTGTGCCTCTGACGTGGGAGACAAGTTCAGGACATTGGTCCAGCAGAGACCTCCCAGCGCCATGTAATACCAAACGGTGAAAGCTCTCCCAGAGATCTCCATCTCAACGTGAAGACTCAGCTCCACTCAAGGACCACCAAGCTACAGTGCTGGACATTATATGTCAAACAACTAGCAAGACAGGAACACAACCCCACCCATTAGCAGAGAGGCTGTCTAAAATCATACTAAGCTCACAGACACAGTCTGTGACTGTGACACACCACTGGACACAGTCCTGCCCACCAGAAAGACAAGATCCAGCCTCATCCACCAGAACAGAGGCACCAGTCCCCTCAACCAGGAAGCCTACACAACCCACTGAACCAACCTTAGACACTTGGGGCAGACACCAAAAACAATGGGAACTACGAACCTGCAGCCTGTGAAAAGGAGACTCCAAAGACAGTATGTTAAGCAACATGAGAAGACAGAGAAACACACAGATGTAGGAGCAAGGTAAAAACCCAACAGACCAAACAAATGAAGAGGAAATAGGCAGTCTACCTGAAAAAGAATTCAGAGTAATGATAGAAAAGATGATCCAAAATCTTGGAAATAGAATGGAGAAAATACAAGAAACATTTAACAAGGACCTACAAGAACTAAAGAGCAAAGAAGCAATGATGAACAACACAATAAATGAAACTAAAAGTTCTCTAGAAGGAATCAATAGCAGAATAATTGAGGCAGAAGAACAGATAAGTGACCTGGAAGATAAAATAGTGGAAATAACTACCGCAGAGCAGAATAAAGAAAAAAGAATGAAAAGAACTGAGGACAGTCTCAGAGACGTCTGGGACAACATTAAACACACCCACATTTGAATTATAGGGGTCCCAGAAGAAGAAGAGAAAAAGAAAGGGACTGAGAAAATATTTGAAGAGATTATAGTTGAAAATTTCCCTAATATGGGAAAGGAAATAGTCAATCAAGTCCAGGAAGCGCAGAGTCCCATACAGGACAAATCCAAGGAGAAACACGCCAAGACACATATTAATCAAACTATCAAAAATTATATATGACAAAAAAATATTAAAAGCAGCAAGAGAAAAACAACAAATAACATACAAGGGAATCCCTATGAGGTTAACAGCTGATCTTTCAGCAGAAGCTCTGCAAGCCAGAAGGGAGTGGCAGGACATATTTAAAGAGAAGAAAGGGCAAAAACTACAACCAAGATTACTCTACCCAGCAAGGATCTCATTCAGATTCGACAGAGAAATTGAAACCTTTACAGACAAGCAAAAGTTAAGAGAATTCAGCACCACCAAACCAGCTTTACAACAAATGCTAAAGGAACTTCTCTAGGCAGGAAACACAAGAGAAGGAAAAGACCAACAGTAACAAAGCCAAAACAATTAAGAAAATGGGAATAAGAACATACATGTCGATAACTACCTTAAATGTAAGTGGATTAAATGCTCCAACCAAAAGACATAGACTGGCTGAATGGATACAAAAAACAAGACCATAATAATAATAATTATTATTTTTTGCAGTACGCGGGCCTCTCACTGTTGTGGCCTCTCCCGTTGCGGAGCACAGGCTCCGGACGCGCAGGCTCAGCAGCTGTGGCTCACGGGCCCAGCCACTCCGTGGCATGTGGGATCTTCCCCGACCGGGGCATGAACCCGTGTCCCCTGCATCGGCAGGCGGACTCTCAACCACTGCACCACCAGGGAAGCCCGGGTATACAGTAATTTTGAAGTTTAGAATTTGGAAGACCTAAGAGGGGTTTTCATAGATCTCCTTTACATTGTGTCAGTTAGTTAATAAAAGCAAAGCATTTTCCACTCAAATATTGGTATTCAGAATTCACAGCACTTCAATTACTGTATCCTTGAAAAGAGATATGTCTTCTAGAATAGACGTAACTTAAAAGTTGCTGATAGAAACAAAATATATTTGTATAAATTTATATTATAGTTTCAGAGATTTGTCTTTGATTATTATACAGTTATCTGTTTTCTAGGGCAGAGAAATTCAAGTAAAATGTTTTGTAAATAGACATTATTAAATGTATTAAGGAAACATCTATCTAAAAAGACCCTGTTTTGAATCTTTCTATATATTGCTTCCTGCTGTCCAGTTACTGTATTATACTGGCAATTCTATCACTCATTTCTAATAAACTGAACTTATAGTACATTCTCCACAATCAAGACTCTAAATCTTTTTCACTTTTCTCAAGCCCTCAACCCCTCTACCTTCCCTTGCAATGTTTTTGTTTGTTTGTTTTTAAAATAATTTTTTAACATCTTTATTGGAGTATAATTGCTTTACAATGGTTTGTTAGTTTCTGCTTTATAACAAAGTGAATCAGATATACATATATCCCCATATCTCCTCCCTCTTGCCTCTCCCTCCCACCCTCCCTACCCTACCCCTCTAGGTGGTCACAAAGCATCGAGCTGATCTCCCTGTGCTATGTGATTGCTTCCCACTAGCTATCTGTTTTACATTTGGTAGTGTATATATGTCCATGCCACTCTCTCACTTTGTCCCATCTTCCCCTTCCCCTTCCTCGTGTCCTCAAGTCCATTCTCTATGTCTGCGTCTTTATTCCTGTCCTGCTCCTGGATTCTTCAGAAACTTTTTTTTTTTTTTTAGATTCCATATATATGTGTTAGCATACGATATTTGTTTTACTCTTTCTGACTTACTTCACTCTGTATGACAGACTCTAGGTCCATCCACCTCACTACAAATAACTCAATTACGTTTCTTTTTATGGCTGAGTAATATTCCATTGTATATATGAGCCACATCTTCTTTATCCATTCATCTGTCGATGGACACTTAGGTTGCTTCCATATCCTGGCTATTGTAAATAGAGCTGCAGTGAACATTGTGGTACATGACTCTTTTTGAATTATGGTTTTCTCAGGGTATATGACCAGTAGTGGGATTGCTGGGTCGTATGTTAGTTCTATTTTTAGTTTTTTAAGGCACTTCCATACTGTTCTCCATAGTGGCTGTATCAATTTAAATTCCCAGCAACAGTCCTTGCAATATTTTTTAAAACTTAAAAAATTTTTAAACATTGCAAACATACACACTATAAAATAATACAATGAAAATGCATGTACTGTACCTATTATCTTGTTTTAATAAAAGTTAACCTTTTGCCACATATGCTTCAACTTATTATTTTAAATGAATAACAACAGATACATTTGAAACCTCGTATAATGGATAACCCAATCCCATTCTTTCTCTTCCCTCTCTCCACAGAAGAGAGATTTATGTTGATCATTCCTATGAAAGTGTTTGTACCATTTTTTACCACACATGTATATGGTATGCAGCATTGTTTGGCATGTTTTAACACCTTATGTAGCATTATACTGTATATATCATTTTTCAACTTGTGTTTTTCAATAGTTTTTTTTTTAAATATTTGTCCATTTTTATTCATGTACTGTAAGTCATTCATCATAATTGCCGAATCATACTTCATTGTATGACTATAATACAATTAATTTCTCTTCTCCTAATAATGGATAGGTAGAATGCTTATAATTTTTTACTATAAATGCCACAAGGAACATTCTTCTATTTGTCTTCTTAGGCATAGCTGTGTGAGTACTGAAGCATATCTATCTAGAACTAGACTTGCACCTTGAAATGATTAGCTGTTGACAAATTGCTCTCTCTCTGATGGTTGTACAATTAATATTCCACAGACCAGTCTGTGCTGTGTTTTGGCACAGCTCTGACCTCATGGCTGCCAGTGGACCACTCTCCCATCCCTCAGGGTGTCCTCTTCAGTGTTCCCAAGTGGCTCAATCCCCCAATGCCTACTGCTGTCTTGGCAGTAGGCCCCTGGCTTTTCTAAACATCATCATTCAGGAGAAGTCGCTGTGACAAAAATGCATGCAATTTTCCATTTCTTTTGATACTGAATGAATTTGATATTCAGACTTAAATTTTTTACCAGTCTGACTGATTATTAAATGATAGCTGATTGTTATTTTAAATTCTCTGATATTTCTGGTTGAGGAGCTTTCATGTGTTTACTAGTCAAAGTTTCTTCTTTTGTGAATTGCCTATTCATATTCTTGGCCTATTTTTCAAAATTAGGTGTATTTCTTACTCTACATATATCCTAAATGCATTAGATATGTCTTCTCTCATTCAGTGCCTTGTCTTTTCACTTTGATTTAAGTGCCTTTGTTGTATAGCAACTTAAAAATTGTTAATTTTCAAAGTTAGCTTTTTATTTTATGATTATGCTTTTAAAAAAAATTTCGCTGTTGTTTCATTGTTCCAGTGAGAACGCAAAACTTAGTTGCTTTAATCAACAACAGTTATTTTATTATATATCCTGGTTTCTGTGTGTTCAGAGTTCAGAAAGCTTATAGCAAAGTTGCCTTGTTTCTGTTCCACATGCCTCAGATGGAATGACTGGAAGTCTGGGGTGGCTTGACTGCTGTGGGCTGGAATTATCTGGAGATACCTTCGCTGGCATCTTGTGGTAGATGCTAGTTGTTGACTGGGACTTCACCTTGGCTGCGAGCCAGAAATCCCATAGACTTAACTTATTTCATTGAGTAGGAATTATAATATTAAGCAGAAGTGGTAACAACAAACATTTACCTTTTTTTTTTTTTTTAACATATTGGGAATGCTTCTTTATTTTAACTATTGTTTTTGACTATTAATATGTTGTCCTCTTAAAGAAATTCTCTGCTGTTCCACTAAGTTGGATAAGAATTTTTAATCACAGTTTAGAGTTAAATTTTCTTGAATACTTTTTATTTCTCATTTTTGAGAAGATATTATAATTTTCTCTTTTGAATTAATTAATATTGTGACCATGATTAATAGCTTTTCAAAAACAGACTCATCATTGCATTCTCTGAATGAAACCTACTTAATCATGATTTGTTAATAGTATTTTAATATTTTGCTTGATTTGATTTACTAGTTTATTTAGAATTTTGCAATTAAAATTTGTTTGGTTTTACTTTCAAAATTAAACTAGATTCATAAAAGGAGCCTTTTCCTCTTTGTCTTTCCTCATTTTCATAATAAATGATATATACTTAATCCAAAAGAAAGCAGGAAAAGAGGGAAAAGGAACATAAAAACATAGGACTAATAGAAAACAGGTAGCAAAAGGGTGGATTTAAATCCAGTCTTATCAATAATTATAATAAATGTAAATGATCTAAATACTTCAATAAGAACAAGAGATTGTCAGATTGGCTAAAAGTCTAAGGCCCAACTATATGCTGTTGAAGAGAAACTCATTTTAAATATAAAGACCTAGGTAGATTAAAAGTAAAGTGCTATAAAATATATACTCTACAAATGCTAATTAAAAGAAAACTAGATTGATCATATTAATTTAAAGCAAATTAGATATTAAAGCAAGGAATATTATCAGGGCTGACAGAAATTAATGATAAAGGATTGCTTTCATCAAGACTTATCAAGACATAAAAATCCTAAAATTTTGTGCACCCAAAAAATAACAAACAAATAACTTTATCTCAATAAGTTGACGTCTTATATAAAATGTATAATTTCCTAGAAAAATGAAGTAGCAAAATTGTTTCAGGATTTTTAAAGACCGGAGTAAATGAAGAATCAAGAAAGAAACACTGTCAACAATTACAATTACCCTCCCATAAAATAAGAAAAAAATAAACAAACTAGTCATTAAGGAACAGATAACTGTATTTTATATAAAACTTCTAACTTTGAAGCTATTACTTTATTGTGTTTTGGTTTCTGTTGTTGCTGAAGAATAGTATGTCCTTATTCCTTATGAGGTCATCTGTCTTTTTCCCTTTGACATCTCTTATGATTTCCTGTTTATCCCAATGCTTTGGAGTTTCATCTTGTGGTGTCTAGATATGGATGTATTTTTATTTAACCTTTTTGAGACACAAAATATACTTTCAATCTAGATACTTATCCTTTCCTCAATTCTAACAATCACTTAGCTGTTAACTCTTCAAATACCAGTTCTTTATCATTTCCTTCATTTCTTTCCTATGGCCCTCCTATTAGTTATGTCTGAGCCTCTTAATGTCTCCTATGTGTCTCTTAACTTTAAAAAAAAAAAAGGTTTATTGAGATATAACTCACATCCCCAAAATTCTCCCTTTTAAATACACATACAATTCAATGGTTTTTCATATATTCACAGAGTTGTATACCCATCACCACTAAGTAATTTAAATTAATTAATAACATTTATTTACTTACTGTGCCATGTGGCTTGCAGGATCTTAGTTCCCTGCCCAAGGACTGTACCTGGGCCATGGCAGTGAAACCACCATGTCCTAACCACTGGATGGCCAGGGAACTCTCTTAGAACATTTTTATCATCCCATGAAGAAATCTCATATAAACCAGAAATCACTCCCTGTTTTCCACTCTCCCAGGCCTTAATAACCAATAATTTACTTTTTATCTCTATAGGTTTCCCTATTCTGGACATATAAATGGAACCTTATAATACATGGTCTTTGTGACTAGTTTTCTTCATGTAATATAATGTTTTCTAGGTTTACCTATGTTGTAGCATGTATCACTGCCTTCCTTCCACTTTATTACCAAATAATCTTTCATTGTAGAGATATACCATATTTTGTTATCCATTTATTAGTGATGGAGTTTTGAATAATTTTAAATATTGAATAATTAGGAATAATGCTGCTATGAACACTCATATATAAAATCTACGTACATATAGATTTTTGTATGGACATATGTTTTCAGTTCTCTTGGGTATATACCTGGCAATAGAATTGCTGGGTGACATGGTAATTTATGTTTAACTTACTGAGGAACTGCCAAATATTTTCCAAGGTGGCTGCAACATTTTGCAATCCCACTGGCAATATTTAAAGTTTACAGTTTTTTCACATCTTCACCAACACTTGCTATATTTTGTATTTTTCATTTTAGCCATTCTAGTGGGTGTGAAATGGTATCTCATTATGGTTTTGCTTTGCATTTCCCTGATGGCTAATGATATTGAGCATCTTTTCTTGTGCTCATTGGTAATTTTTATATCTTCTTTGAATAAATGTCTATACAAATCCTTTCCCCATTTTTAAATTGTGTCATTTGTTTTTAATTATTGAGTTTTAAGAGTTTTTAATATATATTTTGGATATAATTCCCTCATTAGAGATATGATTTCCAAATATTTTCCCACATTACATTGGTGTCTTTTCACTTTCTTCATAGTGTCCTTTGAAGCACAAAATTTTTCATTTAGATAAAATTCAATTTATCTATCTTTCCTTTGATTACTTGTGCTTTTGACTGATTGCTTTTACTTTTAATGTCAGGTATAAGAAATTATTGCCTAATCCAAGGTAGAAAAGATTTACATCTATATTTTCTTTAAAGAGTTTTATAATTGTAGCTCTTACATTTGGTTCATTGATCCATTTTGAGTTAATCTTTATGTATGGTGTGACGTAGGGGATTCAACTTTGTTCTTTTGCATTATGGTTATCCAGTTGTCCCAGCACATTTTGTTGAAAAGACATTCTTTCCTCATTGAATTGTTTTGGCACTGATGTCAGATATCAATTGACCATAAAAGTAAAGGTTTATTTCTTGATTTTCAATTCCATTTCATTGATCTAAATATACAGCAGTAAAGCATTAGCACACTGCTTTGATTGGTGTAGATTTGTAGTAAGTTTTGAAAGCAAAAAGTGGAGCCCGCTGACTTTGTTCTTTTTCAAGATCGTTTTAGCAACTCAGGGTCTCTTATTACCAGACTTCTTGCATCAAGTTTTCCTTTCATGTCTTACCTCTGTGTAGTCGTGTTAACATTTCATGGTTTTTTTTAATATGAAATTATTTTCTTGAGGATCACTTAAAATATTCTTTGGGCAAATTCAGTCTACCCCTTATTCCCCTGTCCCATCCTGTACTTTTTTTTTTTTTCAATTTTCTATCTTTCCCTTCTTCTCTCCCAATTTCCAGAGTTTTTTCTAACTTTTTTTCTCTTACAATATTTCCTTTTCTCTTCCAGCTAGTTAGTAAGTACGCTTCATATCCTTAGTACTCTGCTAATCTCTGGAAAAGAAAATCTTTTAAACACTATTCTTACATTGCTTATGGTAAATAATATAAGAGACAAGTATATAAATCCATGCTAGATCCTCTTTCATAAAGGAGAATCAGATTTTTGTTTTTGATTTTGATAATATGCTTTGGTTTAAGTTTTGGTGAACTTGAAAGTAATATTCAGTTTAAAGGAGAGTGCTTATGCTAAAATAATTATTAAAGATAAAAGCAAACATTATCTATATACAAAAATTGAATACAAAAGAATAGGAAAAAGGAAAAGCAAACTCTAAAAAGTGACACAAGAATGACTATACATTTTAATAAATAAGTGTGATTTACTTCTTTTGTATTTACTTTTCACTCATTCATTTCTCCAAAAATAAGTATTGAGTATTACTGGGTTTTTTTCCCAAAAACGAGCAATGAATTCTCCAATTCTTCAACACCAACTGGGTCTCCAAGAATTTAATTCAATCCGTACACAAACTATTCAGAGTTAGTACAGATTCCATAGATTGAGGTCTCTGTCCTGCAAGACTGCTCTCATTTCTTTTTTAAAAAATTTAATTTATTTTTTGGATGCATCGTGTCTTAGTTGTGGCACATGGGATCTTCACTGAGGCAGGTGAGATCTTTTGTTGCGGCATGCAGGCTCCTTTCTAGTTGTGGCATGTGAGTTTTCTCTCTCTAGTTGTGACACATGGACTCCAGAGTGCATGGGCTCTGTAGTTTGCAGCATACAGGCTCTCTAGTTGAGGCACCCGGGTTCAGCAGTTGTGGCGGCGCAGGGTTTGCCCTGCGGCATGTGGGATCTTAGTTCCCCAACCAGGGATCAAACCCGCATCCCCTGCATTGGAAGGTGGATTCTTTACCACTGGACCACCAGGGAAGTCCCTGTTTTATATTTTTATTGAAGCTTCTTTTTTGTTTAAGTATATGATAGGAAAAGGAAGAACACAGTGTGCACATTTTGTAGTATGTGGTTATTCTTTGGATTGCTCCAAAAACAGTCATTGTTTCATCTTGAATAGCTCACTTCACAATTGTTTTAGAAACTAAAGGCAGATATTCTCTTTGAAATATTACAACCTTTATGCTTGTTTAATTCACTAGCAGTTTTAAGACCAAGAATCTATTTTTCACTTAAACCATCTTTTTAACTTGTTTTGAGAACAAAGCTGGGTGTTATTAATATGTAATGATTATGTATCACTGATAATATCACAAATATATGTTAGAGATATAAGGCAAGACATATTTGTTATGATGTTATGATGATGTATATTCATTGTTACTTGATAAATGCTGCCTGCACATCACTAGGTAGAGCAGAGAGCATGCCAAGTAATGTGAGGGGTTAGGTCATGGAAACTCTAATATAAGGAAAAAAAGAGTAAGTAGCATAATAAAACTTAGTATGATAGAAGTGAATTAAAATTATGTCTAATAAAACTTAGATATTCAAGTACTTTAGCTTAGTAGCTTTTCATGATCTTGTCCTCTACTCCCAGCAAATTCAGTATTATCTTTGTTTCAAATTCCATCTCCTAATAATCACAATCAGGAAACTCAGAAGTGTTCTTTTCACCATCCTTTTTACCATGAATTCCAACTGCTGTTTGAATCTGGTTAACTAGTTTGATGATCAGTAAGGTACTTTTTTTCTAACCTAGAACTTTAAAGAAAAACATTACCTGTTCAAACTAGAGTAATACAGGCACTGGCATATTCTTGGACGTTGTTGAAAAAAATCAAGCCAGCATTGCTTTTAAAGCCCCAAATAAGAGAGCTTTTAATTTTTTTAAAGCTTTTCAGTCTGCATAAGAACTCAATGAGCATGCCAGTATTATGTGCTGTTACTTTTTCAGACAGTAATCCATTTATCTTGTTAAGTTTTTTTTGAACTCCTGCAAGCTGTTTTAATATCTCCCCTTTTTTCTGATTATTTGACAATTGCCAGTTTTTGTTGAATGTTAAAACAATATGCCTCCTTATGGATATCAACTGTTCATTAACTAGGTGGTATATTTGATGGTGAAGAGGAAGAGAATTCGCAAGCAGTGCAAGGATTTAGTGTTGACATTAATATTATACAATAGATCCTTATGATATCGAGATGTGTATTCTGTCTCAAAGTAGTTTTGATCTGCCATCTTCATTTTCACAAATTATAATCTTTTTTTTTTTTTTTTTTTTTGCGGTCCGTGGGGCTCTTACCGCCGTGGCCTCTCCTGCTGCGGAGCACAGGCTCTGGACGCGCAGGCCCAGCGGCCATGGCTCACGGGCCCAGCCACCCTGCGGCATGTGCGATCTTCCCGGACCAGGGCACGAACCCGTGTCCCCTGCAACGGCAGGCGGACTCTCAACCACTGCGCTACCAGGGAAGCCCCACAAATTATAATCTTTTACGTTTGTCACTCTTAATTTAGAAACTGGTAATAGATGACAATTTTAAAAATTCATTTTGAACACAACAGTGTTCACAGTGTGAACGCCACAACAAAAACGATAACCCAATTAAAGACTGGGCAAAGGATTTGAATATTTCTCTAAAGAAGTTATAGAAATGGCAATAAGCACATGAAAAGGGACTCAACATCATTAGATATCAGGAAATGCAAATCAAAACCACAATGAGATAATACTTCATATCTACTAAGAAATATAAAAAGACAAAAACTGACAAATAAGTGCTGGCGAGGATGGAGTATATGGCAGTCTCATATACTGTTTGTGGGAATGTAAAATGGTACAGCCGCTTTGGAAAACAGTTTTGCAATTATTCAGTAAGTTAAACATAGAGCTACCGTATGACCCAACTTCCATTCTAGGTATATATCTAAGAGAACTGAAAATTTATGTCCACACAAAAACCTGTACATGAATGTTCATAGTGTTATTCATAATAGCCAGAAAGTGGAAACAACCAAAATGTCTATCAGCTGACGACTGGGTAAGTAAAATGTGCATATAATTGGATATTATTCAGCCATAAAAGAGAGTGAAGCACTGATATAAGCTACAATATGGATGAGCTTTGAAAACATGCTAAGTGAAAGAAGCCACACACAAAAGTTCACGTATTATATGATTCCATTTATATGAGATGTCCAGAATAGGCAAATTCATAGAGACAGAAAGTAGATCAGTGGTTGCCAGGGGCTGGAAGAGAGAGTGAAGGGGAGAATAGGTAATGACTACTTAATTGGTATGGTGTTTCTTTTGGGGTTGATGAAAATGTTCTGGAATTAAATAGTGGTGATGGTTGCACAACATTATGAATATACTAAAACCACTGAAATGTACACTTTAAAATGGTGAATTTTATTTTATGTGAATTGTATCTCAATCTAAAAAATTCATTGTGATTTCTGAAATTTTAATATTTGGCAGAAGAATCCCTGAAACATGTAGAATACTGCTCTGCATTGTCCATATCTTATCCTTGAATTAAACTTATGTGTGACATACTTGAACCATATGCTGTTTTAGCTGCTAAAATGCTCTCTAGTATGATGGCAATGGCCAATCTCTGAGGGAAGTTAAAGAAATAGTTCTTCAAAACTCATTATTTGGGAATTCCCTGGTGATCCAGTGGTTAGGACTCCGTGCTCTCACTGCTGGTGGCCTGGGTTCAATGCCTGGTTGGGGAACTAGGATCCCACAAGCCATGTGGCATGGCCAAAACAAACAAACAAACAAAAAAACACACAAAAAACTCATTATTTTGTTTATTGCTGGAATATTTTTGACCACTCAATACAACGACTTTCCTCAGGTCACAGTAACAAAAAGAGCTGTGCTTTCTTTAAGAAAATTATTTCTTTTCACTTTATGAGTACTGTGAATAATATATACAAGCAAAAGCTGCATATGACAATCATTTCTTCTTTGCATTGGTTAACAGGAAACTCAAAGGCATATATTTCATCCTTCAGCAACATAGAGTACAGGGCCTTATGGCATGCAGTTTTGAAACTAAGCTCTTGGCCTGATCTTATTTTTTTCACTCTCAGGTTCTTATTTTTATTATGAATATTATGTACCTTATTAGTAGCTTACCTCATCTTAGTTTATTACCTCATATTTTAGAACAAGACAGGGTATAAAAATATACAGAGATAAAGGATGTTATAATTAGAGGGGAAAAAAGCCTGAAATGCAAATGTGTTTGAGAAACTTATCTAGATTAATTTACCCTAATATGTAATTAGTAACTGTCTTTATAACTTTCAAATTCCTTATAACTATCTAAGTTTTAACTTTTTTAAGGAGGCAGGGGAAAATGGTAGGAAGTAATAAGCAAAAAGAATGGAACTTTGGAAATGATAAACATTTGTATAAATGATTGATAAACATTTGTATAAATGATTGATAATTGTATAAAATGATTGATAATATCAATATAATGATTGATAATATGAATTGCTTTCTGTTTTGAATAGGGTGATAAGTTATAGAATAGGATGGTGCTGGAAATCCAAAAGTGGAAATAGGTCAGTCAGTACAGAGGAGGGAAAAGGGAAAATATGGTGGAGATGTTTTCTGAAATTGCTGGCTGTACTTTTTGTCTAACATTAATCCTATTTAAGCCCCACTGTGCATAATCAAATAAGAGCTGTGTATGGCATTATTTTTATACTGTGCAGCTGCATGTGTATAGCTTAGAAGGACATTGCTGTCACATCATAAAATATGTCAACATTGCTTTCATATTTTTAACATGGCAGCCTCTATTACAAAATAATGTTTCTAAAGGATTTTTAATTTAATTATATGTGGTATTTTCCCCTATCATTTTTAATATAGTTTCCATAGAATTATTAAATTAGTTCATGTCTTTATTATCTTTGCATTTCTAGCAGCAAGGACAGATTTATACATTTATTAAGTGCTTAGTAATCATTGATTTTGCTTTTGTAATTTTCCCATCAGCATTTTTTCCTTCCCTAAATCCATCTCATCAGCATATAAACATGCTGTAGTATTCCTCCATCTTAATACAAAAACCTTTCAAGGTCCCACATCCCCCTCAAGCTACAGTGCTGTTTCTCTACAGTTTTTTATAGCAAACCCTTTCGAAGAGTTTTCCATATATGCTGCTTCTACATCCTCATTGCACTTTCTCTGCTTTACTTATCCTATTCAGTGCTTTTGTCCACACCACTCTGATGACAACATTCGTGTCCTGGGCACCAGTGAAGTTTATCTAGCTAAATCCAATGGTCATTTCTCAGTCCTTAGGTTAAGTGTTTTCCCAGCAGCATTGTCACAGGCAATCATGTCATGTTTTTTTCTGAAACTTTTCACTTGGGTACTTTGCCAAAACCAAATTCTTGATTTCTTAACACTATCACTATCGCCATCACCAAACTTATTCCTACCCAAGTCTTCTCCATCTCATCCATGTTATTACTAATAAATGCTTTTAAGTGGCATTTTTTTTCATCAAGTACATAGCAAATAATTGGATCTGAGCCTTACACCTCTCTTTCATCTGTATACCTCAAAAAATTTTATAAGCATAATTAACTAAAACTTCACAACATCCTTGTGAAGTAGATAATTATGGCATGGCAAACTGATGTACTAAGAGATTGCCTAAGGTATCTTATGCATGTATGCCAAAATTTTGAAAGTGGACCAGGGTAATGTAGTCCCTGTTGGAAGCATTAGACCAGATTTCTTTTTTATGATGAAATCATTCTAAGAATTCTCAGGAAAAGTAAAATAGTAGTAATGATTACTTAATATCCCTAAATATTCATAACAAAGTTCTTTTAATAGAAAAGAGTAAAATGTGTATTATCTGCAATCTAGTATTTATTAGTGATGGCAACTTTGTTATATCTAATGAAATATATATTTTTTGATTGTATGTTGTTAGATTGCTTAATTGCTTCACCAAGCCTTCATAGCCGTAATCTGAATTGGATCTTTGAAGGTTTGGAGTGGAATAGTTTCATTTAAGTCTTTTAGCTATGGTACATGAAAGCTTTATAAAACTACGAGCTTTGTGTTTGTCTTGATTGCTAGCCTGTTTGAGTAAGGGGGTTTTTTACAAGGCAGTCTTATCAGTGGCAAATTATTCGTTTGGCATTTGTTGACAAGACTGAGATGGACTCTAATTTAGATAAAAACTAAAATTTCCCCAAAATTTATATTCAAATAATGTATTTTAGTTTAGTTAATAGTAATTCCTAAAGGCTTTACCTCTCTATTGCTACAATTTGAGTTGAATTCCCTAAAAAACTTATAGTTAGAGAAATAAAAATACAGCCAAAACAGCATATCATTTTTCTCAAATGAAGCCCTTCATTATATTACTTCATCTAAGTGATTAGTTCATTTTTGGATATTGTGTATATATTAGCCTCAAGAGTGTTTCAACACCTCTTGACAGTGCTACCACTTTCTTCTTCTACTGGATACCCATTTATGGCTCTAAAGCAGAAACCCATGAAGAGGGAGTAAAGATTTTGAGAGGTACTAATTAGTGATGGAAGAATAGGGTGGTAAACTTTAGAAAAACACACAGCTTTATATATACTTAAATTAAAAAACAATTCACCAAGTTTAATAGCCAGTTGTGCTTTGTTTGCGTGGTTTTTATTATCAGCAAAATTATAAAGTTGCCATCTGAGCTCTAGCTAAACTTCATTGTAGTAAAGCTTATGTTAGTTGTCTAAAAATTTTGTATGTTAACCTGTGGGAATTATAACTCTTCTAGAGAAGTTTCAATCACACAGAACAGTAAGGACAAGTGTTGCAAGTGAAGGATATGATATATTTTGAGGGAATGACAGCTTTTTGTAGTAAGGATAGTGAAATTATTGATATATTTTGGTAATTTATGGAAATATAATTTTATAAGAAATGTAAAATCACTGATAATACAAGAAGTACTGTTTTATTTTATATTTATTTTTTATTGAAGTATAGTTGATTTACAATGTTGTGA
Source organism: Stenella coeruleoalba (assembly GCF_951394435.1). Classification (NCBI taxonomy): domain Eukaryota; kingdom Metazoa; phylum Chordata; class Mammalia; order Artiodactyla; family Delphinidae; genus Stenella; species Stenella coeruleoalba. Next base: position 56,533,000 of record NC_137151.1, on the reverse strand, counting down.
TAGTTTCTGGTGTACAGCAAAGTGTACATATAGATTCTTTTCCATTATAGGTTATTACAAGATATTGAGTATAGTTCCCTATGTTATACAGTAGGACCTTATTTATCTATTTTACATATACTAGTGTGTATCTGTTAATCCCAAGCTCCTAATTTATCCCTCTCCCCTCTTTCTTGTTTGGTAACCATAAGTTTGTTTTCTATGTCTATGGGTCTATTTCTGTTTTGCAAGTAAGTTCATTTGTATCATTTTTTTAGATTCCACTTATATAGATATATAAGTGATATCATGTTTGTCTGACTTCACTTAGTATGGTAGTCTCTAGGTCCATCCATGTTTCTGCAAATGGCATTATTTCATTCTTTTTTTAAAAAATAAATAAATTTATTTATTTATTTATGGCTGCGTTGGGTCTTTGTTGCTGCGCACAGGCTTTCTCTAGTTGCAGCGAGCAGGGGCAGCTCTTCGTTGCAGTGCGCAGGCTTCTTATTGCAGTGGCTTCTCTTGTGGCAGAGCACGGGCTCTAGGTGTGCAGGTTTCAGTAGTTGTGGCATATAGGCTGAGTAATTGTGGCTCGTAGGCTCTAGAGCACAGGCTCAGTATTTGTTGGGCATGGGCTTAGTTGCTCCACGGCATGTGGGATCTTCCTGGACCAGGGCTCAAGCCCGTGTCCCCTGCATTGGCAGGCAGATTCTTAACCACTGTGCCACCAGGGAAGTCCCTATTTTATTTCTTTTTATGGGTGAGTAATATTCCGTTGTATATATGTACCACATATTCTTTATCCATTCATCTATAGATGGACATTTAGGTTGCTTCCACGTCTTGGCTATTGTAAATAGTGCTGCTATGGGCATTGGGGTGCATGTATCTTTTCAAATTAGAGTTTTCTCCAAGAAGTGCTTTTTTAAATGCTATCTGTTTATATTTGGTTTTACCAGAAGTAGTATTTAGTAGTTTAGTATGAAGTAGTTTAGCTGAAGAGAGTAGTAGTTTGGAAAGAGTGGCAAAAAGTTAGAATCGTGGTAAATCATCTCTTTAAGAACTTAAAGAGATGTACAACTTTTTTGTTTCTGCTTTTGGTTTTCTTTAATACTTAAAGCAGTTCTCTTAAGGGGAAGCTCACTTTGTTTTAGGTTGTGATATGACAAAGTTTGGTGTTTTAAAATGAGAGACTATCATTTGTTTTATTTCTAGACTTCTCTTGGGAGGCTTCTCTTGGGAGACTTCTCCTGGGTATCTCTAGTTTAGATAGTGGGCTCTGGTTATTTTCTAACAGCAGGTGTTGAATTACAGTCGTCCCTTGGTATCTGGTAGGGATTGGATTAATTTGCATGGATTAATGTGCAGTGGCAGGAATCATTGGAACTCTGGCCTTCACAGCTTCTCTGAACATTAAGGGAAGATGCACATCTAATATTTTACTGAATACCCTGCTTAGACCTACAGGTGAAACTGAGGACAGAAAGCATTCAGTGAGTATTATGCACCAAAATACTGCGTGGAATTGGAACTATCCATTCAAGCTGCCTGTTTTCTTTCCTTCGATGTCTTCCCCCCATGAAATCAGAAAAACAACTTTTAGCCAGACACCAACATAGTCAACTGTTTGTATGGGTCAGGAAATGATTTCTATCACTTTAGAGCTTTGTTGCTTGTAGATAAAGTATCTAAATTGATTGGTGCTTTTATAATTTGACAAAACTGCTTAACAAAACTTATATTAATGTTATATAAAGTCTTCTATTTATATGCCTACTCTAGACTAGACGGCAGGCTTCTTTCATACATACCGTATTACGTGCTTAGTTAAATAAAACTCTTGTCTTGTTGTTAAAGCTTGCTCATGTTTTTTTCTTAAAACATAATAAGAAAGGGAAAATAATTGTTGGAAAAAGAGGTTCCCAAGATCAGAACTATTAAAATTGTTAATAAAATAAATTTCTTTTTTTGCTAAGTTCTGTTGAGGTTTTAGTCATAACAGTGCATGAATAAATGAAGTAAACCACTTCTACCCAGCTGATTTAGATTTAAATTTAAAGAGATTTAAAACTCAGTTCTCCAAAATCTAAGACTACTTCCTCTTATAAGCACTATGGTACATTAAGAATTCTGCAATAAAGTAAACCTTCTTTTCCACCCAACATAAACTTGAAAGTTATTTGAAGATAAAATAATTTCCCTCCAAATTTGGAGCACTGTTCCTGAATGGAACATATTCTGCCCAACACAGTTGACGGTTTTTTCCCTATGTCTAAAAAAAATAGAGAAAATAAATTTTCAAATATTTTAGGAGGATCATTTACACTTTGATCTTAGTATAGTTTCAGAAATGCCTAGTTGCGCTAATACGGTAGTCACTAGCCACATGTGGATCCTTAAATTTAAATTAGTTAATATCTAAAAGTCAGTTCCTTAATCACACTAACCATATTACAAGTACTCAGTAGCCACATTTGGCTATGGGCTGGGTATCGGACAGTGCAGATAGTAAACTTTTCCATTATTGCATTAAGTTCCATTGCACGGCTCTGTATAGAATAGAGTTGTCCCTTGATATCAGTGGGGGATTGATTCTAGGACCTGCCACAGGTACCAAAATCAGTAGATGCACAAGTCTCTTATATAAAGCAGCATAGTACAGTCAGGCTTCCCTTATCTGTGGGACCCACATCCCATGAATATTTATATGTATTCCATTAGTGGTAGATCACATTTTTACCAGTTTCTCCGGTTTTATAGATTCCTATTATTTACAAGTATCCTTCCCCCCTAAAGTATTGCTTATTGAAGCATGTGATTTTTTTCCTACCAAGTAATTTCCCCAAGTAATAAAAATAATAATAATAATAGACAGGATTTGAAATAGCTAGATGATGGTAGAAGCATGTTTAGATTTTTATAAAGTTTGTTATTAACCTTAAAAATGTATGCCAAATTGTGCATACTTGTGATTCTCTAAAAAGTGAATGATAAAGACAGAATTTCCATGTCTACAATCCAAGATTGCAACACTGAAATAGCCTACCAGTAGCATATGGTTTATGAGATTACTTTTCATATGTAAATTTTAGAGAGAATTTTTATTATATAACCACACCTTGAAATGAGCATAGAACACAGAGAAAACATTAAACTGGTATATGAATTAATGATTAAATATTTTAGTGACTATTACTTTAAATGAATTTTAGGGTTAATTAGCATATATTTTCATGTTCAGATTGAATAGAGTGAGAAAAAGCCAGTAAATTTTTTATTCATTTATTCCTTTGAACCTTTTCAATAAGCTTGGTAGGGATAAATATCCTTACGTTGTATATATTGAAACTTATGTAAGGTTGTCAAGTGAAGGTGAAGTCTTGAGTATGCTAAAATTGATTAGATAAGGAAAGACTTTTTCCATTTGGGGGCAGAGGAAGAAGAAAAATAGAGATAGTTACATGCTAATTACTGGAAACATAGTAAATATGGTTGGTAAACTGGTAAATATAGTTGAGATTTTCTCTGTGCATATTTACTAAGATGGTGTCTGGTGGGGGAAAAGTATATAACCAATACATTAGTTGAATTATGTTTTCATAAAATGTAATATTACTTTTTATATGTCTAATTTGAATATATTTCCTAGTTTCAAGATGATTTTAAAGAATTACCTTTTCATTGTAAAAGCCACCCAGGATTTTTATGAGAAGCCCTAAGATTTGTCTGACTTTAACCTCTAGTGTCGTCTTAATTTCATGTATTTTTTTTTCTCATGCATTTGCAAATATCCAGTAAGTTATGTGTAAAAATTGCTACTACCATGATGAAGGAATGCCTTTTTTTTTTTTAAATAAATTTTATTTATTTATTTATTTATTTTGGCTGTGTTGGGTCTTCGTTGCTGCGCGCGCGCCTTCTCTAGTTGCAGCGAGCGGGGGGCTACTCTTCCTTGCAGTGTGTGGGCTTCTCACTGTGGTGGCCTCTCTCATTGTGGAGCACAGGCTCTAGGCACACAGGCCTCAGTAGTTGCGGTATGCAGGCTTAGTAATTGTGGCTCACAGGCTCTAGAGCACAGGCTCAGTAATTGTGGCTCACGGGCCTAGTTGCTCCACAGCATGTGGGATCTTCCCGGACCAGGGATCGAACCCATGTCCCCTGCATTGGCAGACGGATTCTCAACCACTGCGCCACCAGGGAAGCCCAGGAATGCCTTTACAAGGTTTTTATACTCTAAGGATTAGGGCTTTAAATCAAGTATGCATTTTAAATTATAAATTTAGTCTTAATTATCTTGTTTTTGTCCAAGAAAATAAAAAATAAAATGGAACATTTATCTTTTTATTCAGTTACTTATTTTATTTGAATGTAAGTATTTAAAAATATTTAATAGCTTTTTAAATTACAGAGTTTTATAGAAAGTATATTTGGTTCTTTCACAAGCCTTTTTATTGACTCTTTACCATCACAAGCCTGTTTTTTTTTGTATTGATTGAAGTTGAAAGCATAATGCTAGGAAGGAGTTCACTGAAGGCAGGTCTTTGGACACAGAGAGTAATATGCATTCCATCTATGTAGGCTTTTTCTGATCTGATCTGATACGGTGGGAACAGATAATTTGGAGAGAATAAGTTTCCGGTCTTATATTCTTTTATACCTCCATGCATCATTTAAAGCTAACACGTTCTCCTCCTTAGAAATCTTTCCTCTTTCGCCTTCAGTGTATTTTCCATTTCTCTATCTCTTGGACTTAAAACATAACAAAACACCGTACAGTGTCACCTCTCTTGCTTCCCATGAGCCTTATTTATAGGTATCCCCCAAATTCTGTTGGATAGTCTTGTTTTTTCTTTATATTCATTACCTTGGTAAACTCTCTTGGCTTGAATTGTACTTTTTATATGACTGATTTTTAAACCTTGGACTATTCTAAATCGCAATATCTACCCGTTGTTGAGAAGCATCTCCATTTGAATAGCCTGTGGTAACACTGGACTGACTTACTGTCCAAAATAAAAGTCACTTCACCCTACCACTACAGGTTTCTTTCATTGTGTCCCTGGTAATCTTTCTCTGCTGTCCTCGTTCCTGTACTTAATTTAGCATGAAGTCCTCTTGTTTCTCCATGTAAGATGTATCTTGGGTTTCCCATTCTCTCTGTACTCATCTGCACTATCCAGACCCTCATTGTATCACATCTGTTAACTCACTACAACCACTTTCACACCAACCCCGCTTTGCCTTTTTTTTTTTCTTGAGCTTCCCAAAATCTCCCTACAGTGACTTTTTAAAATGTATACAAAGTTGTTAATGCATATTTTCCTTAAATAGAAATTGTAAGCATTTTTATTTATATATCCCTCTGGGCATAGTGCTGGATGTGGTAGGGAATCAGTAAGTAATTGTTCACTCATTCATTCAGCAGCTCTTTCTTGAGTAGTTGTTGGATTCCAGCTGTTATACTAGTGCTCCAGTGATCTCTCATGCAGCTTACAGCTGAAAACAGTCTCTGGTGAGAAGAGAAGGCTTCTCTGAGGAGGTGGCATTTGTTATCAGACCTGAAAGAAATGAGAAAGCCAGTCCTGCAAAGATATGGGGAACAGTTCCTGCAGGCTGAGAGATCAGCAAATGTCAAGGCCCTGAAGAGGGACAAGTTTGGTATGTTTGGGGAGTATCAAAAAGGTCACTGTGACTGGAACATAGTAGAGAGAGAGTGACAGGAGATGTAGTCAGGAGACCAGGTGACAGAGGGACTAATAGGCCATGGTAGGTATTATGGATTTTATCTTACGTGATGGAAAAGCCTTTGGACAGTTTTGAGTAAGGGAGTGTTGTGAGCTAATATATTTGTTGCTAAGTTAAGAATAGAAGTAGGGAGACTATAATAGTAATATTGGAGAGCAATATCTTGAACTAGTGAGGTAAAAAGCAGTAATAAGTGTTTTGAATTAAGGATAGAATGAGGAAGAATGGTTGGCAGGATAGATTGGATGGGAGGTGTGAGATAAAAAAGGAACCAAGGAAAACTCAGTTCTGTGTGCTTGGACAAGTCATGTATCCTCTCCAATATCTATTTTCCTGAGTATATAATGTGAAATACCTCTTTCCCACTTCTTGAAGGAATTGTTATGAGGATCTGATGAAATAACACATGAAAGCTAATTATGAATCTTAAAACACCATTAACATTGTATTAATTTTTAACACTAAACATTTTAAAGTTCACCTTAAATTAAATCATACCTTGTTAATTAAGAAATTTCTAAAAGCTTAGATTTGACAGGAATAAGAACTCTAACCCATATACAGCTTAGGAAATAGTTTAACTTATAACTTTCCCTGGGTTTATAGTATATAGTTCCTTTCCAATTATATTTTCAATCTTTAATAGTTTTGACACTGTTCATAAGGAATAGCATGAAGCAATTTCTCCTATTAATTGATAATAAGTAGATCATGTTCTGGCCATAGACTACACTGCTAATCTAATCATAGAGAAAAAGGTAAACAATACCTGGCTGTCTTTTGTTCTGTAGTATATTTAAGACACTGTGATTCTCCTCTCGGTAAATATTTGAAAACAAATAAAACTAACCCAAATGACCTATAGTTTATTTACTAATATGTTATATTACGTTAACCCTGGGGTGTTGTTGATTATAACAAAACATATTTTACCATACTATAATAAATAATGACCTATAAATAAACTCCAGGTGTTTTAGGCTTATTTGTGTCATGCCAATTGTACTTTTCCTGACAATTTTAGATTAATTTAAATATGACTTATGGCATCAAGAAAGACAAATATTCTAAACAAACTTTTTAGTTTCTGAAATCACTTACTCAAGTATGATTCAGCTGAATGCTATTTCTGTTTTTTTATTGCAGATTTCTCAACAGTTATGTCACAAGATTGACCACATTGATCACAGTAAGACTAAAATGATAATTAAGCTTTTAAGGATGTTTTGTTTTCTCTGAGAATGAGAATTAAGTTAGAAAATATTTATGATTTTAGATTGTTGTTCTTCAAGAGCCAAATGAATGTTTACATTTAATGATTCACACCTCACACTCTACTTATTTAAATACTTCTTTAAATGATTTTAAAACATTTTAAATGAAAAATACACTTAATTTATAACTGAAATTATATGCCTAATTATACTAACATATTTCAGTGTGAATCATAATCTGAACATCATCTTTTTTAGTTTTTGTTTTTATTAAAATATGGCATGAAACATTTAAGGTGACTTCACATTAGGAAAAAAATTACAAAAATAAAATTACTTGGGACTAATCACATATTAAGGAAAGACTGTGAAAACAGCATTGAAAGGATTCTTAGACTTCTTGATTAAATTTTTCATTGATATTTAAATGATTTATAAACAGTCTTCCAAATATGGAGAGTTGTTGAAAAAGGATAGTTCTCTTAAGAAACTGAACTTTTCGGCTTTAATTTTATTTAAAGTGTTAATTTCTACTGTGTATAAGGTAATATGTTACTTAAAGAAAAACTTTTATCCAAGGCCTTGATCTACATTATTAGAAAATTCTAACTATTAAAATCTGAATTGCAGTAATGAAATTTTACAGCATTTTTGAAAACTCCTTTTAAGTAACAGAGGAAAAAAATTGAGTAAATTATTTACTCAGTTAATCTGCTTCTTAAATCCCGTTTTAATTGTTCATTAGAAGCAGTAATTATCAGAAATGTTATTCCGTGTATATAAAACCTTAATGTTTTAATATTTTTTTGGAAAACTGGTACATTTAACATTTTTCAGAGAGGCAAGAGACAACTTTTATTCTATTCTATTTTTAAAGGCTTTATCATCATCATTGAGTCTACAGATGTATATGGCATGTTCATTTTCCTAAGGGAGAATTTTAGCTATCTCTGATTTGTTGCTCTTTGCTTGTTTGTTTTTTCTTAATCAGAACTTTATTGCCCTAACTGAATGGTTTACAACAAAATATTAACATATTTCTGTAGTAACCTTCTGTTTTGCATCTAATGTTTTATAATCAAGGAAGTTAAAATTAGCATTGGATGAAAAAGGTGGTTTTTTTTTAATTAAAAAATGCTAACTCTCAGTACATTTTTAGGGTAATATTAAGGGAACACTTAATTGCAACTGTTCTGAATTCAAGAATTTCAGGAAGAGAGGTGGTGTTCAATATTATCAGATGTTAAATAAGTTAAAAATTAAGAAGTATTCATTTGAGAGTTTCATAAGTGACTGATAGTAGAAACCCTGTGTAATAATGTACGGGTTGTGAGGCTTTCTCTAGCTCCTTGTGTCAAGAAGAGGGTAGATTTCATCACTGATTCAGGCTGAGGGCATTGAGAGAGTAGTTCAAGTGTTGACCATGGGACTGGAATAAAATGAGGCCAGGGAGAAGGGCTGATATATTCAGAGAAAATGGAGAAAGGACTGGTCAGAGGTAGATAAGCTGGTGAAATGAGATGATAAAGAACTAAAAGAGTAGAATGCTGTGGTTAGGAAGGGGCTATTATAGATTGTTTCAGAGCTGGAGCTGGAGTATTCATATATAATATATACCTTGTGTATTTTTTTCTTCAGAACTCAGGAGAATTTCTCTTTTTACTCCTTATGTTACATTTCTCTGAAGTGTCAAGATCTTCTAAATGATCTCTTTTCCTCCTGGCCATCATCAATTCTATTGAAGCCTATATGTGATCCTCAGTTGAACTTTATTAAAGCGTTGCTCTGATTCTTTTATGTCTCTACCTGAAGATGTATAGTGACTTTCCATTTCTTATAAGTTCAAATTAAGGCTTTCTAACTTGGTATTCAAGACCCCTCCTCAGTTTGGCTCTAACATATTTCCCAGACAAATATCCTATTATTCAAGAAGAAGAACCCTACATTCTATACAATGTGAACTACATACTCCACCTTGAGTATACATTTTGTCTCCATACTTACATTCATGTCATTCCCTTTTCCTAGAATATTCTTTTTCCTTTTCAGTCTTTTGTTTCTCCTGATGAAATCAAACCTCCCTTCTAATGCCCTGTATACCTGTAATCATCTCTTTGAGGCCTTCCCTAATCATCCTAATTGAAAGTGATTCTCCCTCCTTAGTAGTTTGGTGATGCTTAATTTTTATTATTCTTATGTAACTGATAACATATATTCCCTTGTATTCTGCATACTTTAATATGTATTTTCCAATTGAGCAAATGAGTATTTAGCAAATGTTGCTAGTAATCATAAATACCCCAGAAAGAACTAAATTAATTAGTATCTTTAGTTTTCTTATATTAAAATTGAAACAAGAATATTAATACATGCATATCCAAAATTGAACCATGGGAAGCAGGGTAGTTAGGAAAGGGCATAGGTTTTAGAACCAGAGCGAGTTCAAGTACTGATGCCGCTGTATACTGTGTATATGACCTTTAGCAAGTCAGCCTCTTTGTGCCTCAGTATCTGCAGAAGATGATTTATGCATATATTTAAAAGGATTTTTATAAGTATTAGTTACCTTTCTTCCCTCTTACTTGTTTAATGTTATAGTTTACTCCTTTATTGATATGAGAGGGGTAGGACATCAACTATAAAGATCAGGGATATATCCAAATTTACCTTACTTACACATTGTGATCCTTTCATTTGTACGTTTTAATGTATGGAGTTTTAGTTTCTACATTACATATAGTAATGATAACTTTGTTGACTTACATAAGTTCCAGCAAGGAGGCTGATTAGATCTATTGATACAATGTGCTTTTTTCGGGGTGGGGAGAGTCAGACCTTACTAGAATACAAATATCTTAAAAGGCCAGAATGAACTTTAGAAAAGTTTAGGTTGTGCTACATTCCCCTTATATAACAGATGAGAAAACCAACATCCAGAGAATTTGAAGGGAAGTAACATGCATAATGGTTAAGAAGAGGAACTGGGTCAGAAAAACCTTTAAGTTTGTGCTGTAATATTTATATAGCTGTTTTGATCTTAAGTCAGTTACATAGTCTAAGATCCAGTTTTTTTCTCTCTAAAGCAGAGTAGTGTTTATACTTCAGGAGTGTTGTGAATATTAAATTTTAAAATGCTTATAATAAAAGCGCAGCACAGAGGCTGACATGGTAAATTCTGTTGACCCCTTGTCATAGTCATCATCATCTATCTGTAAAGTTACTTGCCCAAAGTCACATAGTGTGAGATCTTGATCCAAACCTGGTTTTGCTTTATTCTATTATAATTTTTACTTCTGTTTCATGATCACCTCTTAATTGATTAAAAATCTCTGAATGGCATTTGTAGGAAGTATAATAAAGTAACTCATAGACTTTTTTCTTCTCGCATCTCCCCAAATCCTCTATCTTCTCTGAGAGTATTCGTGCAATTTTGCTTATGTGCAGTTTTGTTTATATGTAATTTTATTAATACAGTGGCTATATTTTATTTTAAATATTCTTATTTAACATTTTGCTTCATATTTAGTAACTTGTTACAAAGCAACTTTTAAAATAAAGTGGCTTTTCCTGTTTTTATTAAAATTTCTTTTTTTCCTTTGGTAATTTTATTGTGAATATTATTTAAATTTCATAGAGATTTATGTCTACCAATAGAAATATTTAACTTAAAAATTCAAATTTAGAAGAAATTACTATATAATTTTACGGTGTACACACTATTAGAAATATTGGTGTTAGATAGTAAATTTTAAATGTCAGTTAGGTACCTACCACAGATAAGATATAAACAAGCATGGCAATGACTGATTGTTGTACCCTAATATCAATTTTCTCCGTCTACTAGTTTTGTTCCCAGCCTACGACTACCTGGAATAAAAGTATCACTTTCAGTCTCTGTTACAGCTAAATGTGCTCAAGTGACTAAGTTTTGGCTAGAGATACATAAGCAGTAGTACTGTGTGCACCTTGCAGAAAGTATTGTTAAAGGAAGGCGGGCATACCCTATTTTTCCCCCATCCTCCATGCTTGCTGAGATGTGGGCATGATAACTGGACAATGAGTGGAAACCACAAGCTAAGAATGGGCAAAGCAATAAGATGGAAAGTCCCTGATAACTTCAGGATGTCACCCTGCCCGCAGTGACCTATGACTTGAGTGAGATAAACTTCTATCTTGTAAGACACTTGAGTTTTGGCTTTCTGTCACTCATGACCAAAATTAATCCTGATTACATCAAGATAATTTTACAAAGTTTATGCCATTGTTTAAATGTCTTTGATTTGTTTACATTTCATTTATTTTTCTTGGACTCTTGTCACTTTTTTGATAGCTTCAATTTTAGGAGGAGAATACAAAAGGAAATAATTCACTCACTCTGTCTAGGAGAGGAGACTAGGGAAATCTCTAAAGAGAGGGGAGACATTTAGGCTAGATTTTTGAGATATGAGTTAGAAGAGAATCCAGAAAGAAAATAGGCATATAGATTGGAAACAACATATGTTCAGGGACATGCAACTATTTTAGTTAAATATTGTTGAAATGTAAAATTTGAGTAAGTAAATGAGCCTAAAGGTCAGATCTTATAGGAATTTACAAACCAAGAAGTTTGGTAAGTGCTAAGTACCTAGCGAAGTTTCTTTTAATGTTAATAATTTTAATATTACTTATGGTTTTACCATTAAATATTTTTAAAAGAAATACATTTTTATACAAGCTTTTAGGAAGGAAGAACAAAACTATTATTTATTTATTCACGGATTAAGATACTAGGTGATTTCTATTTGAGCCTTTAACAATTTTAGAAGACATATTATTACATTTTACAGATGGCTAAACTGAGACTCAGAAGAGTCAAGTGTCTTTCCCAGTGTGGTAGTTAAGTCATTATTTGGAAAGTACAGAAATCAACCATTTAAGAACAAGTCTGCTATATGTTGTCTGACCTTTATTTTTCTACTTTTCTAATACCAAAAAGAGCGTTATAGTCAAATTTAAAATATCTTTGGTAAAATATAGTAACAGTGATCAAACCAGAAGTAAAGTCTATATAAGAATTTCCATATTTTATGCCAATGAATACATCTAAAATATTAAATTAAAAAATCTAATATCTTAAAGTTATAAACTAGTAAACATTTTGTTTTCTAGAGTCTGAATTGTGAAGAGTATCTTCAAAGTTAGTGTATAGTAGCCATTTAAATTACTTCATACAAATCAAATTTCCATTGCTATTCCTAAGTGTATATTTGGATAAAAGAAACCTCCATCTCCTATTGCACCTCACCAAAAAGTTGCACTGTTTTAACATTAATGCAGCTAAAAGCATGCATGGTGTTCTTAGTATGAGTACCTATAGATAGAAATGACACCCTGCTGCAGAGACCCAACTGAACTTCTCTGAACAAGTAAAAGTATATAATGTTACACACTCGTTTGGTTTAAAGATTACTTCTTATCTGAAAACTCTAAATGAGCTACTATTTAATAAATCTGCCTAAAAATAGAAAATACAGTAACCTTAATATATCTTAGAGATAATTGTAGAGGCATGAGAGAATATAAAAGAAAAACTAATTTTCTAATTTGGTTTGGTGTTTTTTAATTGTAATCAGCAAAGAATCTAGCACCTAGACCACTAGGTCAGTATTTTATGAATTAAAGTGACTTGAAAGTTAATCTGGTTAATACATTATTCTTTTCCCCTCACACTTTCTAGAACACCATGCATACATCTGCTGTGAGATGTACATTCATTGAAATGTTAGTCAAGGAGTAGATAAACTACAAGTACAGTCTACAGAAACTGTTTTTAGGGATGAGAAGAGGGTGTTATAGACTGAGTTATGGGGTTATGATATTTGACTCTTCATTCCTTTTCTATAAATACACAAATGAAAAACTGGAGGAGAAAATATTTTGATATAAATGGAAAAATTCTTATTTTATTGCATCAAAAGGGTACCTAGGGGCTTCCCTGGTGGCACAGTGGTTGAGAGTCCGCCTGCCGATGCAGGGGACACGTGTTCGTGCCCCAGTCCGGGAAGATCCCACATGCCACGGAGCAGCTGGGCCCGTGAGCCATGGCCGCCGAGCCTGCACATCCAGAGCCTGTGCTCCGCAACGGGAGAGGCCACAACAGTGAGAGGCCCGCATACCGCAAAAAAAAAGGGTACCTAAAATTAGCATGTCATAGATGTTTAAAAAAATCTGACTAATACAAATATTCCTGATGCTCTCCTTATGTGAGTATATTTAAAAAACATTTAAAAAACATTGCATCAGTAGGTACATTTCCATCATAATATAAGATAGTATGTGTAAACTTTTCCATGTTCAAAGTATGCCACTTATTTTTATAATACTTGCAATTTTATTATCTGATTTTCTTTCTTAGGAAAATGTCCTCAACTTTTGTTCATAAAATTCATAATTATTGTCTCTTTATTGCCTTTACCAATGAAAATTCCTGTGTCTTTTTTTAGTCGTTTGTTTCATATGTTCAGTGTCGATCATACACACTTGGCACTAAACTTAAATATCATAGCTCCCCTCAAATGTTGCCTCTTCCATGAAACCTCTGCAGTTGGAATTACTCTCCCCATCATTTCTGCCTGTCTAGTATTTGTTATTTCTATCACAGCATTGTTCTTCAACACTGGAGTCCTTGGACCTCCTGAGTATGTAGATATATTCTCTGTGGGGGAGAGAGAGAGTTTGCTATAAGAATTTACAAAGTTCAACATTAATGTAAAAGAAATATTCTTGGATCATCCGGGATGCTTACCTTATAAACAGTCACTGCCATCGACTTTCAGGGCAATGATTGTATTTAATTATGTCAGTTTAATAAGAAAAGAACAAAAATAGATTTGATATGTACAAATGGTTCATTTGTACCAACTGAAGGCCAGTTGACATCAGAGTGAACTAAATTATAGCTTTGTAGTAATTTGAGTAGAAAGAAATGGTGGAATATTAAATTGTTCAGCGAATGCTAGACCATAAGATACACATGCCAAACTCAAAGGTAACTGGAAACTAATGGGGAAATAGCAGTCAATACCATATTCATGTTGAGTACAATGATTTTATTTTAGCAAAAACATCATATTGATAACAATTAGAAATCCATTAGTTTTGTAGCTTTTATGTGCACACTTTGTAAATTTGTTTCGATACTATTTTTGAATAAGATCTGGAAGCAAGAAGAAGAGTTTATCCTTATCCATAGTTTTACTTTTCTAGGTATTTCAGTAACATAATAATTTAATTAGTGTGTCAGCATGTGTCCACAATACATTTTTTTCTCCCTTTATGAGGATTTATACATAACCTAAGTTTCAGAAACATTCTTATAGAGCCTTTATCTGCCATATGAGGTAATTTGTGTGTTTGGCTGTTTCAACTATTAGATGGTAAAGTCCTTACAGTCTAGTGAAGCCATAGATTATGTTTTATTAATTCTTGCAGTCCCCTTAGAGTCTATTACAATGCCTTATCCCCAGTAGTGGCACAGCAGATATTTATGAAAAAAACTGGCCTATGCAAGTGTGCCTCTTAGTGTTGATAATCTGTTCAATTGAACTAGAATGGATAAATATATAGAAAACAATATAGGCAATATATACATTTTAACAATTTGAAATTCATATAAGTTAACAAATTCCTATTTTTTTTTAAAGGAAACACACTCTCCTTATGACTTTTGAGTGGTTTGTTCTTTTTTTAAAATTAATTAATTAATTAATTAATTTATGGCTGTGTTGGGTCTTCGTTTCTGTGCGAGGGCTTTCTCTAGTTGCGGCAAGTGGAGGCCACTCTTCATCGCGGTGCGTGGGCCTCTCACTATCGCAGCCTCTCTTGTTGTGGAGCACAGGCTCCAGACACGCAGGCTCAGCAATTGTGGCTCACAGGCCTAGTTGCTCCGCAGCATGTGGGATCTTCCCAGACCAGGGCTCGAACCCGTGTCCCCTGCATTGGCAGGCAGATTCTCAACCACTGTGCCACAGGGAAGCCCACAAATTCCTATTTTTAAATTAAATGTCCTGTAGGATTTTGGTCACTTACAGTGTTGTATGAATTACTTTAATTAGGTAATCAAAGGACCTGTAGGGTGCCAGTGGGAGAATGAAGGTTTCATGGCAGGCTAGAACTGAATGTGGAGATGTAACAAGAGTGCTTCAGTGCTTTAGAACAAACGTATATTTGATCTGTTCTTGTGATTTATTTCACCTTTCAATTCCTGTCCTTTAAGGGAGAATTAATAATGAAGGCTAATTATGTGCCAGAGAGTTTCCAAGTATCATTTTATCTTAGACTTATTGATGTTAAGTAACTGCTCCAAGTTGACATAATTAGTTATGGTCGTAACTGGGTTTCAGGTTCGTATTTCTCTAACTAAAGACAATAATGTTTCTACTATAATTTATTCAAAGAATATAAAACCAATTTGTGTTCAAGAGAACTGAGTATATATACTTAGAAATAAAGTACATAATGCTCAATAAATATTTGTTAGCTGATTGAATGACAGAAACAGAATTATGGGAGAAAAGAATTCTAGAATCAGCCGGTATGTGCCCTGAGGTGATTTTCTAAGACACATTCTTCAAACAATTCATATACTGCCTTTCTCTCTCTTATTTAATTATCTTTAGTTTTGTATACCTTAGTTATAGTATTGATACTCAGTAAGGAAAGAGACATGATGTATGCTGTAAATGGAAAGTTGCTTGTTCTCAAATATTCTAATAAAATATTCCCTAGGTAGGGATTGTGAGTCTTTCATTCGGTCAATCAATATATTATGTGCTTCACATTCAGTCAGTCACTCATTCATTTGTTCATTCATTCAACAAACATTTATGGAGCACAGACATATTCTACCATCTACCAGTTGGGGATGCTATGGTCAATAAGACAAAGTTCCTTCTGCTATTAAGTTTACTTTCTAGTAGGAGAACAGAAGTAAAGAAATAAATATTTTCAAATATTGATAAGGGCTCCAAAGGAGGGGGGAAAGTAAGGAAAATGTGATAGCGTACACGGGGGGCAGGGTAGAATGAAGGGCAAAATACATATAAAAGTTTGGGAAGACCTCCGTGAGGAGGCAGTGCTCGTGTTGAGAAATGAATCACCAGAAGGAGCCAGCCACGTGAGGATCTGAGGAACTGGGAATCACAGTGCCAATGGAGCTAGGACACTGTGAGCTTGGGGAATTGAGGTAGACAGATGTCACTGAAACTAGTTAGAACTCTTTCTAATGTGAAGAGAAGCCACTTTATAATGGTTGATTTTATTTCCCCTCATCCCTTGTTTAACTTGAAAATGTACTACATTCAGCTTCTTATTGGAAGCTTTAAGGAGGAATGTCTATTACATTGGTGACATTAAAGCATTATTGTAAATTCTTTATGTTTTGTATGAATTTATATTTTTAGAGACATTCTACCATCTTATTCCTAAATTAAATACCTTTACTATTGTAGTTAAGAAGTTTCTATCATCTTAAAGAGAAATTCATGGATATTCATTATTCCTTTTGAATTACTTAGGAAGTTTATAAACATGGAAAATATACTGTCCCTCTTCTCTTCTTTGAGAGCTTACAGTCTAGTGGAGAAACTGACACACAAACCAGTCATTACATATGTGGAGGATGTCACAATACAAGTATATGTATAATATTTTTTGAATATAGAAAGGATGGTGTGATCCCTGTGGGTGGGAAAGGCCTCATCAAAAATACTCATTCTATAAAAATGCTCATTCTACAAAGATTTTCATCCTGCTTTTTAAAAAAAATAAACAAATAAATAAATAAGTTTGTTTGTTTGTTTATTTTTGGCTGCATTGGGTCTTCATTGCTGCTTGTGGGCTTCTCATTTTGGTGGCCTCTCCTGCTGCGGAGCACAGGCTCCAGGTGCTCGGTCCTCGGTAGCTGTGGCTTGCGGGCTCCAGAGCGCAGGCTCAGCAGCCATTGCACACGGGCCCAGTTGCTCCGAGGCATGTGGGATCCTCCCCGACCAGGGATCAAACCGTGTCCCCTGCATTGGCGGGTGGATTCCCAACCACTGCATCACCAGGGAAGCCCTCATCCTGCTTTTTGAAGCATACTAGGAGCCAGGTATCAGTATTTGAACAGGAATGTTTATGCTGCAAAAAAATCTTTACAAAGAGTTTATGATTTCCAGCTATATAGCAAAATAAATAAATGGTATTTAACTTATACACTAGAAAGTCAAATTTCTCTTCTAAGTGGAGGGTGAAAAATCGTTATGGTGCTCTTTATTACTGCTGCCCTTTTCCCCTTCTGTTTTCTCTCACCCTTTACCTTCCATTTTTGTAAGTGTACCTGCAGTAGGAAGAAGATAAAATGTTAAAAGTTTTGGAGGAAGTCTTCACAGCAAGTTTCGTTTTTTGTTTTTGTTTTGTTTTGTTTGTTTTTTGAAGGGGGTGTGTCATTGTAAAAAGAGAATTGATTTATTTCTGAGCGGTGATAGCATCTTCTGAGGTCCTCAACTGGGAGCTTAGATCTTTCAGTGGTGAAAGCAGGCGTTCTTTTCTTCTTCCTGATCTTAGGAGGAAAGCTTTTGGTCTTTCACCATTTACTATGATGTTAGCTGTGGGTTTTCCAGAATGCCCTTCTTATGTTGAGAATGTTACCCTATATTACTAGTTTTCTGAGTGTTTTTTTAATATGAAAAATTGGTGGATTTTGTCAAACATTTTATCTGTGTTGGTTGAGATACTCGTGTCATTTTTCCCCCCTTCGTTCTGCTGTGGTATGTTACATTGATGGATTTTCTTGTATTGAACTATTTATTCTTAAAACTTATTTGCCTTCTCAATTAAGCCTTTCTTACACTCCCAAATTGAATAAAATATCACTGTGCTCCTCTCTAGGATGGAGAACCATGACTATCTTTTATTATTTCCTTTAGCTGCTGTTTATAATTTATTTGCTTACATCATTTTTAATATTTTTAAGGTCTCTTAAACCTTGTTTATAATAATGTATAGTCTTATGAATCTCTTTAGGAAATATAATCTCTAATCAGTTTTTGTATAACATATAATAAGTTGATTTTCAGTAAAAGTGCTATATGTTTGATCAGTACATCAATAAATATAATATCATTTGAATTTAATCTTGATAATTTTTTAATATATAAAGGCTTTTTTTGTACTTTGCAAGGGTAGAAAATGCACTATTTTATTTTATCAATAAATTTATTTATTTATGGCAGTGTTGGGTCTTCGTTGCTGTGCACGGGCTTTCTCTAGTTGCGACAAGTAGGCGCTACTCTTCCTTGCAGTGCGTGGGCTTCTCATTGCGGTGGCTTCTCTTGTTGCGGAGCACGGGCTCTAAGCGTGCGGGCTTCAGTAGTTGTGACATGTGGGCTCAGTAGTTGTGGCTCATGGGCTCTAGAGCGCAGGCTCAGTAGCTGGGGTGCACGGGCTTAGTTTCTCCGCGGCATGTGGGGTCTTCCGGACCAGTGATCAAACCCTTGCAAGGGACACAATTTTATTTTATTTTTAATTATATAAGACATACCTTATCGACTTTTAAGCCAGGCACCTCTGAATAAGCACCTGAGGGTCTTTTCTTTTTTTCTCTGTGATAAAAATGCATGACATAGAATTTACCACCTTAACCATTTCTGATTGTACAGTTCAATAGTGTTAAGTATATTCACACTGTTTTGCAACCAATCTCAGAACTTTTTCATTTTGCAGAACTCCCTCTAGCCCTTGGCAACCACCATTCTACGTGCTGTTTCTATGAATTTGATTACTCTAAGTACCTCATATTAGTGGGTTTATAAAATATTTTTTGTTTTGTAACTGGCCTATTTCACTTAGTATTTATAATGTCCTTGAGACATTCAACCATACTGTAGCATGTGTCAGAATTTCCTTCCTTTTTAAATATATATATTGCATTTTATATATATATATATATATATATATATATATATATATATATATATACACATACACACCACATTTTCTTTATCCATTCGTCCTCCAGTGGACACAAGTTGCTTCCAACTCTTCACTATGGTGATATCAACATTTTTAGATGACATTTTTATTTCGTTTATTAAGCATAGGTTTAAATGTAACAGTGTTACAACAGTTTAAAAGTTCAAAATTGCTTTCATTTGCTAGTGTTTGAAGTTCTTACAGTATCAACAAATACACTGGTTTAGTTTTTTTTTATTTTTTATTTATTTAGTCTGCACTGGGTCTTAGTTGTGGCTCGTGGGATCTTCCTTGTGGCATGCGGAGTTCTTAGTTGCAGCATGCATGCGAGATCTAGTTCCCCACCAGGGATCAAACCCGGACCCCCTGCACCAGGAGCACAAAGTCTTACCCACTGGACCAACAGGGAAGTCCCACACTGGTTTAGTTTTATAATTTTTGTCCTAATTCAGAAAAAGATAACTGCATCCAGTTAGGCTTTTCATTTTAAAGAGAATTATCATTACAGTTTTTCATCTTTACATTGGTTTTTTGAAATAATAAAGACATTTCGAGGTGCTGTATAAGAATTTTTTTTCAATTTATTTTTTATTTTTATTTTTGTCTGCGTTGGGTCTTTGTTGCTGCGCACGGGCTTTCTTTAGTTGCGGTGAGCAGGGGCTACTCTTTGTTGTGGTCTGCGGGCTTATTATGATGGCTTGTCTTGTTGTGGAGCATGGGCTATAGGAGTGCAGGCTTCAGTAGTTGTGGCACGTGGGCTCAGTAGTTGTGGCTTGCGGGCTTAGTTGCTCCGTGGCATGTGGGATCTTCCCAGAACAGGGCTTGAACCCATCTCCCCTGCATTGGCAGGAGGACTCTTAACCCCTGCGCCACCAGGGAAGCCCTGTATAAGAATTTTGATGAGATGAATGCAGTAGGAATTTGGTGGAGATCTTGGGATGATTTTGCTGAATTGTCATTTTATGTCCTTATTGGCTTTCATTTCTTTGTTAATGCACCTCATGCTTCTATTCTTTAACAAATTAAAAAATGTAAAAAAGCATCAAAACCTTCATGGCAACTATGCCAATGTTCATAGGGATTGAGTATCATGAGCATCCTTAACAGTTGTCCCTCATTACCATACGTGATATACATTTAGGGTTCTCAGACTATTCTTTTCTGCGTATTGAGAAAGTTATATTTTCTTTGTTATTAAAAATAGATGTTTAAGCTATTACCTCATTTAAAAGTATGAACACTGTGAAACTATGCATGAAACTCTTTGAGAAGTTTTTAACTAACAGTATTCAGTTGTAACCTCTTTGTGGACAAAACTATCTTATTCACATATGTCTGTTCACAGTGTTGGAGTTTAAGCCCTCAAACTTGTTTCCAGTAAGTATTTGTTGGATTGAGGTTTCTAAATGTGTGTGTATAGTTATTTACACATGTATTCAGCAAATCTGTATATAATTTTACCCATACTGTGATCCAGTTACCTTCTATTAATTTTTCTTGTCTAAGGCACCATTTTTTTTTAACATCTTTATTGGGGTATAATTGCTTTACAATGGTGTGTTAGTTTCTGCTTTATAACAAACTGAATCAGTTATACATATGTTCCCATATCTCTTCCCTCTTGTGTCTCCCTCCCTCCCACCCTCCCTATCCCACCCCTCCAGGCGGTCACAAAGCACCGAGCCGATATCCCTGTGCCATGCGGCTGCTTCCCACTAGCTATCTACCTTACGTTTGGTAGTGTGTATATGTCCATGCCTCTCTCTCGCCCTTCACAGCTCACCCTTCCCCCTCCCCATATCCTCAAGTCCGTTCTCCAGTAGGTCTGTGTCTTTATTCCTGTCTTACCCCTAGGTTCTTCATGACATTTTTTTTCTTACATTTCATATATGTGTGTTAGCATACGGTATTTGTCTCTCTCTTTCTGACTTACTTCACTCTGTATGACAGACTCTAGGTCTATCCACCTCATTACAAATAGCTCAATTTCGTTTCTTTTTATGGCTGAGTAATATTCCATTGTATATATGTGCCACATCTTCTTTATCCATTCATCCGATGATGGGCACTTAGGTTGTTTCCATCTCCGGGTTATTGTAAATAGAGCTGCAATGAACATTTTGGTACATGACTCTTTTTGAATTTCGGTTTTCTCAGGGTATATGCCCGGTAGTGAGATTGCTGGGTCATATGGTAGTTCTATTTGTAGTTTTTTAAGGAACCTCCATACTGTTCTCCATAGTGGCTGAACCAATTCACATTCCCACCAGCAGTGCAAGAGTGTTCCCTTTTCTCCACACCCTCTCCAGCATTTATTGTTTCTAGATTTTTTGATGATGGCCATTCTGACTGGTGTGAGATGATATCTCATTGTAGTTTTGATTTGCATTTCTCTAATGATTAATGATGTTGAGCTAAGGCACCATTTAAAGAGGGATTAATATATGAGAACTTGGGGACCAAACCAATTATCAAATCACTGTAGTAGCAATAACTCATTTAGACTGTTGTCACACAGATATCCTCAGCATTGTTTAAGGAAGCTACTGGACAACTGCAGTAACTCCAGACCACTTTTTACTGTGGATTTCACTTGGAGAGGTGGGGAGAGAGTTGATTTTATTTTAGTTAAATGTTAATAATGAAAAGAGGATATTCATATCTTTGAAGAGAGCTGAGTTCATTATTATCTGAAGTTGTACTTCTATAAGTAACACTATTTCTAATCTATTTTTTTTGTCTATTTTAAGTATTGTATTGTGATCATTTTTGCATACTGAATATTGGACTTATTAGGAAAACTAGAGAAGGTTTAGTCTTCAAATAAAATAAACATCTATTTTAATAAGAAAGGTGTCACCTTGTAGATCGAAGTTTATGAGTGCATAGAAATATTTTTCCCAAAGAATAAAAATTTACCACACTGTAACATGTGTAGTACCTGCCAATGTAATTATATCTTTGGTTGAGTATAATGTAAATATTAAGTACTGAGAAATTAATAGTAATAAGCTCTGATATGCTGTTTTAATTATTTATTGTAAGCATACTTCATGGAAGAAATAAGGCATTACTAGAAGTTGACTTCCCTCTTTTGTATGTTTGTTAAATTTAAGTAGTTTCCTGAAAAATATTAAAGCTATAACTTAATATAAAAATTATTTTCAGAATACAAATTATTTCAGAATATGATTTAATTGTAATTTAACGTTTAGGAAAAAATTGTTTTATTTTGTTTCACACATACCTCTAGAAGCACACTTTATAAATCCTCCATATATATATATATATATATATATATTTTTTTTTTTTTTTTTTTTTTTTTTGTGGTACGCGGACCTCTCACTGTTGTGGCCTCTCACTGTTGTGGCCTCTCCCGTTGCGGAGCACAGGCTCCGGACGCTAAGGCTCAGCGGCCATGGCTCACGGGCGCAGCCACTCCGCGGCATGTGGGATCTTCCCGGACCGGGGCACGAACCTGTGTCCCCTGCATCGGCAGGCGGACTCTCAACCACTGTGCCACCAGGGAAGCCCCTCTATATATTTTTAATCATGACATTGGAATAAATATGAGGTCCTTTTCTTGAAATTATGAGTAATCATTGTATAAAAATAAGTATGAAATATGAATAAAATTTTGATTTGATTGTGGCCTCTCTTTTTAAGAAACTTTCTAAGAATATTTTCTCCTTTAACCAAAGTTTATATC
Organism: Stenella coeruleoalba; assembly: GCF_951394435.1. Taxonomy (NCBI): domain Eukaryota; kingdom Metazoa; phylum Chordata; class Mammalia; order Artiodactyla; family Delphinidae; genus Stenella; species Stenella coeruleoalba. The sequence goes on along the minus strand of NC_137151.1, from coordinate 56,510,362 downwards.
CATTATGTTTTTTAGATTGCACTTTGGGGTTCATTTCCCCTTTGAAATATTGTTAAGCTATGATTTTCTTTGTATGTGGGTTAGTCTATATCAAAAGGCAACTTTTTATTAGTTTACATACATTCATTTTACCTCACCAATAAAGTTATGATAAGCTTAAACATGGAAACTATTCTGTTTTGGTTTTCCCTTAGTTCCTAGTAAAAGGTGTTTAATGAGTTAGCTAATGAGTAATGTAGGATCAAAAATGCAGGGTTAGTCCTGAAATTGCTGCTTTTGCCTTTAGTTTTGTGGCACTTGTGTTTTGGTTGTACCTGTAGGTGAAAATAAACATTTAAATAATTTTTTGGTTGAATTACTTTGTATTTCTCAACTTTTCATATGTACGCAAAATGTTAAATCTTCAATCAGTCAGGATTAAGACTATTTCAAAAGATTGCCTCTACAATTTCAAGTTTATTCAGAAATTAATATGATGTGTTATTATAAAACTGAAAAGAATCTTAAAATCATATTATGTTCAGTACTCTCCGTTTAGAAAACCAAACCTTAGAGTGATTGGCTGGATGTTACACAGTTTATGGCAGAGACTCCAGCATCAGTAGCTACTTCCTAATCCAATTCTTTTTCTGAAAATTAGATGATTTTATTTCTTTTTAATGTATTATATATTTCTTTCATATTATTTTAGAAAGATGATCACATTTCAGGTCTATTTCTGTTAATAGTATCACTATTTCCCACATCAATATATGAATGCTGTTATCATTTTGCATTACTCTCCTTCCTCTGGCTCTAGATAATCCAAACTTAAAAGTGGCTGTGTTCTAGCTTCAGTATTTTTTGCATTCTTTGTCTTCCTGTCATTCCTACCACCACCCTCTTTAGGTCATGTTTAGATTGCTCTATTGGTTTACTTACTAGCTTCTCTGTCTCCAGGATCATGTCTCCTCTTCTTACTGCTTATGGTTAACATTGCCATATTAACATATCTGAAATCATGATTTCTTTTTCCGTGTCTTTGTTTATAATATTCCCTTTTTTTGTGAAGATTCTTTTTCTGCCTCTGCATATATATTCAAATGCTGTACATCCTTCAAGACCCAATTCAAATCTCATTTCCTTTTCAGGACTAGCCATATCTACCCAAAGGGAGTACCCTTTGAAAATTTAGGGTCAGTTAGTATCTGTAATCATCTGACGTCTAGACTCATGGTATCCTATTATCATAGCGTGCTAGAGCAGGAAGAGACTTTAGATATCACTTATTCTAGTCACCTCACTTTACAGGTGAGTAAGTGGTTTTTCTAGATTAATGACTAAGTACTTGGAGGGTTCAGAGCAAAGATGTATTTAGACTTGTCTCCTAACGTGTAATCTATAATTTCTTCTCGTGTAACACACTTCCGCTCACTGTAAAATACCTTGTCTTTTTATATAGTTTTTCATGAGTACATTTATTATTTCCTCTACTTGAGGCCGAGAATCTTGTTGTAAACTTTTTACACTCCCCTTAATGTTTTGCACAGAGTAGGTCTTAATTCATTATTTACTTTGTAGAGAAGCAATATTTTAAGTAAGGTTATTTCCATTTTTATAAATATTGATGATTAAGTATTATACTGCTTTTTGTTTTTTGGCTGCACCGTGTGGCATGCGGGATCTTAGTTACCCGACCAGGGATGGAACCCATGCCCCCTGCAGTGGAAGCACGGAGTCTTAACTGCTAGACCGCCAGGGAAGTCCCTATACTGCTTTTGTTTAAAAGGAATGGAAGAAGAATTTTTAATAGTTTTTGGCAGTTTGCATCTATTTCCACTAAAAAATAGTAGGAAACAACAAAATATAATTGAAAAATTTTCTCTTTCATTGCTAAGTAAATGGGTTTCACTTGTTTACAATGTAAAGAACACAGATTCGAGTGCAAAACTAAATTTTATCAACATTTCTTCATTGCTTTAATGTTCTCAGTTTTTAAGGAAATAAAATGTTTTATATGAAATAATTTTAGAGTAGATTATATTAAATGGAAACATGATATAGTTCTGTTGTCTTAGTTGAAAACTACCTAGTACAGTCTTTTCAGGTTTTAAAGTTTTATGAATATATCTGATTGAAAGCAAGTAAGTAAAGCAACAAGAATTATAGCAAATATATGCACTTTAAAATTCCTTTACAATTCAGCATGAATAAAAATGGTACATTAGAGGGTAGTTTAAATACCTATCAGATGAATAAAGCATGGGCTTCATGCTTATAGTTGGGGATATATGTATCTTCGGCATTAGATGTATTACAGAGGTGATGTCAAGGTGAAAGCAAGCTTGCAGAATGGTTGAAAATCATTGATATTCTGACTTGGAGGCTGTAAATGGCTCAGTGGCAGATGGAGTCTTTGTCAAGGAAGAAAAATGGCAGCTTTGGAGCATCATAGATGTTTTGCTAGCAGCTCAGCACACAGTCTGTGACCTTCTAGACTCCTTCTAGGAGTCTTTCTTATGCTCTAATAAATTGTCCTCAGCTTTTATTCACCTAACATAGTTAACCAGTACTTATCATATTTCAGTACAAATTGAGGTGTTTTCGTTACAGAGAAATAGAAATATGTTTTATTATCTAGTTCTTAAAGAAGTAAGCTTTTAAGGGAACAGGAATTTCTTGGAATCAGAAATATTTCTCAGTTAGTTTGCAAGGGTAAAAACAATAGAGTTTAATTGAAAAAGTATATTTTTAGAATTACAGAATATTAAAGCTAGAAAATATGTTAAAAATCCTAGACAAACTTTCTCATTTTACAGATGAAGGAACTGAGTCTCATAGACTGTGATTCAACCAAGGTCATTAAACTAGTTCATGAAAAACGTTAGATGACTCTTAGATTATGACTTGTTATACATATAAAATAGCTTTAGTTATGAAGGTAAAAGACACTAGTCTCTTTGAATAAAACTTAGAATACTACAGAGTATACCTACTTATTCATGACCACTGCATAATGAGCATACATAATTTTGGAGACTTTTATTTACTATTTAATTGCACATATTTTTATTGGAAAGACTTCAAGTTTATCATTTTAATCATTGCTAGATTGCTGTATAGAAGAATTTTTGTTGAATGCAGAGTTTATACCTGGGTCAAATATGTATCTTGTGTTGATTTATTTGTGTATTTTTAAAGGTTCTTTCTTTTAGAGATAGCATTTCATATTAAAATATTTGAGGGTTTTGTAGATTTTGTACTGAAATGTTTTGAATGAAATATTGTTGCATGTATCAGTGAGAAATCCAGTTTTTAGAGGAATCCAGCTTTTAGAGGTCTCCATGAGAGTGTACTACCATGTGGAGTATATTCAATTGGACAGCTGACTTATACTGAAGAGTAGTAAGTCATGGCCAAAATTAAAAGTGGAAGCATTACACACGTAAAACCTACTAAAGTATTTGACAGTTGCTAAAGTTATAGAAAGGAATCTCTGTACACCATGGAAGAAAACTACCCTTTGTTCTAGAAGGTCAAGGTTGCTGTACAAATTGCTTCAATTTGTAGTCTTTCTTAAGCCAGTGTCTAAAGAAGTAAACTTAAAGAGAAATTTAACAACAATTATTCAAAATAATGTCCATGCATTTTCTAAAGATAAAATTATACAATTAGGGCTTCCCTCGTGGCGCAGTGGTTGAGAGTCCGCCTGCCGATGCAGGGGACACGGGTTCGTGCCCCGGTCCCAGAAGATCCCACATGCTGCGGAGTGGCTGGGCCCGTGAGCCATGGCCGCTGAGCCTGTGCTCCGCAAGGGAGAGGCCACAGCAGTGAGAGGCCTGCGTACCGCACAAAAAAAAAAAAAAAAGAAAATTATACAATTAATTGTTTTTGATTAGGAGAAAAATTTGAAAGGTCCCCAAATCTTGAAGTAAGTTTTTTTTCTTTTGGGTTTTTGTTTTTAAGGATAAAACTGGTTAGACCTTTTAGATAGAAAGTGGGCATAAAAAATATTAACCATAACATCATAAAGAATACTATTCCTATCAATGGATATGTTGATATGTAGCTATTCACCTATAATCTACTTTGATGTGAAGTAAATACACTCAGATAGAGGTTAAATGATGGTTACTAAATTATTCAATAACTAATTATTGGGTGCCTAGTACATGCAAATGCTGAGGATAAGGCAGTAAACAAAACAGACTGTGCACACGTGGGGCTAACAGTCAATGAGCGAAAGAGATAACAGTTAATAAACTAATATTTACTATATTAGATGGCAATCAACACTATGAAAAAAGATAAAGCAAATTAAGAGTCATGAGTGTCAGGGTTGTGAAGTTAGTATTTGTTATAGGGTGGTTGGTGAAGCCCCTCCTAAGAAGATGACAGTTTAACAGAGATCTTAGGAAAGTGAAGGAGCAAGTCATGCATATATCTGGGTGATGACTCTTCCAAAGAAAATAGCCGGTGCCAAGACACTGAGGAAGATTGTACTTGGCATATTCCGGTAACAATAAGGAAACCAGTGTGTCTGGAGTGCTGTGAGTAATGAAAGGGAGTAATAAATGAAGCTAGAGAGATTTCACATAGACCTACATTTAAGAATTAAGTTTTTTTAAAAAAAGAGAATATTGAAAAAAATTATGCTGTAAGCTTAACTAAAGCTCATATTGTTGCTAAACCAGTGATCCCCAAAATAGTTTTGCTAGAGCCTTAGTTGTGTAGAGTGAGTATTGCTTGATAAAAAGATTCCATGGTCAAGTAAGTTTGGAAAACCTAGGGTTAATGTTAAACAAAGGTAAACAGGTTTTGTTTTGTTTAACAACTGTTTAGGCACATCTTTTAATGTGCTAACATGTTTTGTGAATCTCTAATCTTTGACCCTTCCTTCAAAGAACCTCTTAAGAGGGGCTAGTGTTTTTCAATGCTTTGGTAAATGCTGTATTATATAATCCTACAGATTAACTATTGGTTACTAAAAGGATTTTCCACAATTGCTGTTTCATAACCTCTATGCTCCTTAAGCCAACATTTCTCTCTGCCTCCTTTTTCAGTAAAGACAACATTTCTTTATTGTTTTCCTAAGTAATTCTCAAATCCATCCTTTTTCTCTATTCGTGATGCCTAAATCTTTATGTAGGTTTGCATCATGCCTCACCTGGGCTATCACAGTAGCCTCCTAACTGGTGGCTCTGCCTCTAGTCTTGCTGTGTCCAGATTCAGCGTCCTCTTCAGTGACCATTTAAATGGCATCACAAATCTAACTTGATTATTCACCTACTTAAAATCCTTTACTAGCTTCCCATCACTACAGAATAAAATTTAATCTCATTTACAGGGCACATGATATCTTCTACAATCTGTCTCCTGTCTACATCTAAAATTTTGCCTAAATTTCCCATACTTAGTATTCCCCAACTTTGAAACCATTTATACTTCCTTAAAGCAGGCAGTGGGTATATAGTCTTTTTGCCTTTCTTCAGTGCTATTATTTCTTCCTGACATAGCTTTCCCTCTGTGAGTAGCCTAATTTCTCCATTCTTAAAGACTTAGAGCAGACATACTCTTCTTGAAGAATACTCTCAAGTTCTTCCTGTCTAAGTCAGGTACACTGATGTACAATTCTGCCAAAGCACTTAAAACAATGAAGTAAAACTATGTGTTTTCTCCATTCTCTGTATCCTGTACCTTGTATCTGTATCTTAAGTGTTTCATACTTTAAGTAGATACCCAATAAATGTGGCAAATAACTCTACCAAGTAGTTGAAGACTTTCTTATAAACAGATCTATCAGTTCTCCTTTTTTCCAGTTCAAGATCTGTTTGGATTATAGACATAAATGTAAAACATAAAACTGTAAAACTTTTAGAAGAAAACGTAAGGGAAAATCTGTAAGTCCTAACTTTGTGAAGCGTTCTTATATTGACACCTGACACAAAAAACCACAACCCTTGAAAGAAAAAAAATCAGTAAATTGGACTTTACAAAAATTAAAACTGTTTGCTTTGTAAAATACCCTGTTATGATGGTGAAGAAACAAGCTATATACTAGGAGAAAATATGGAAAACCACGTATCTGACAAAGGACTCATATCTAGGATATATAAAAACTCTCAAAACTCAACAGTAAAAATGCCAACAGTCTAATTAGAAAACTCGGTAACATTTCACTGAAGTAGCATTTCACTGAAGAGGATATCCAGATATCAAACGAGCACATGAAAAGATGTTCAAAATCATTAGCCATCAGAAAAATACAAAAATGAACTATCACTAGTCACCTATCAGAACAGCTAAAACAAAAATTAGTGACAATATCTACCACTGGCAAGAATGTGGAGAAATTGAGCTCTTATACATTGCCATTGGGAATGTAAAATGGTACAACCACTCTGGAAAAGAGTTTGGTAGTTTCTTAAAAAAACAAGAAAACAACTAAACATATGTGAAATACATGACCCAGCAAATGCACTCCTGGGCATTTATCTCAGCAAAATGACTGTACATGGTTGTTTATAGCAGCTTTATTTGTAATAGCCAAAACTGGAAACTATCAAAATGTCTTACAATAAGTGAATGGCTAAACACGGTATGGTGTGTCCATATCATGCAATACTACTCAGCAATACAAAGGTATCAACTATTGATACACAGATCTCAAGGACATCAGGCTCAGTGAGAAAAGTCAATCTCAAAACGTCACTCAATAATTCCATTTATGTAAAGACAAAATTATAGAGACTGAGAGCAAATTTGTGGTACCAGGGGTTAGGGATGGTAGAGGAGAGCGGGGTTTGGGTGTGACTGTAAAGGAGTAGCATGAGAAAGATCCTTGTGGTGATGGAATAGATCTGTATCTTGTCTGCAGTGCTGTTTACATGAATCTAGATCTGTGGTAAGATGACATAGAACTATATGTATACATTGTAGTTAGTTTCCTGGTTTTGATATTGCACTATAGTTATATAAGGTGTAACCATTAGTGGGACCTGAGTGATGAGTACATGCAATCTCACTATACTATTTTTGCAACTTTCTGTAAATATATAGTTATTTCAAATTAAAAAGTTACAAAATTGTCTTTTTTTCTTCTACCTTCCCACCCATCTCTGAGAAAAAAAAAATTGTTTTACCTTGCACCTCCATGTTTATTGCAGCATTACTTAACAATAGCTAAGACGTAGAAAAAACCTGAGTCCACAGGTGGATAAGTGGATAAAGAAAATGTGTTATATATTTATACAATGGAATATTACTCAGCCATAAAAAGAAGGAAATTCTGCCATTTGTAGCAACGTGGATGGACCTTGAGGGCATTTTGCTACATGAAGTAAGACAGAGAAAGACAAATACTGTATGATCTCATTTATATGTGGAATCTAAAAACAAAAACAAAAAAAATTACCCAAACTCATAGTTAATAGAGAACAGATTGGTGGTTGCCAGAGGTGGGGGGGTGGGTGAAATCGGTGAGGGTTTTCAAAAAGTACAAACTTCCAGTTATAAAATAAATCAGTCCTGGTAAAAACAAACAAAAAATGTTTTGCCTCCTTACCAAACCTAAGAGTTTATTCATGCTTTTTGATTTTTATCCTTTTCTGTGTCCTCCAGAGACTTGTTTCATTGATTATTCATAAGACATATCCAGCTTCTCCTTACTTGACTGATTTATTTCAGATTGTCGTATCTTAAATAAAATGATAAATAGAAGTAAACAAACCAACAAAACCTTTACTTCCCATAAGTGGTTGTATTTGTATATTAAAGATATATATATCCATGTTAACATGTGTAGCTCTAGTTCATTTATTTTAATTGCTATATATTTCATTATAAAAACACACCACAATCTTTTATTTATTTTCTAGTATTTCACTATACAAATAATGCTGTAGTTTACATTTTTGTATACGACTTTATGCATATGTATGAGAGTTTTTCTGGGTTACATACCCAGAAGTAGAATTTCTGTGATATTGACTACATACAGCTTTGATTTTACTAAGTATTGCTTAATTTCTTTCTGCAGTGGTTATATGAGTTTACACCATAAGTGCATAAGAGATTTCCTGGTCTACATTTTTCCCAACTTTTGGATTTTCCTTAATTTTTGCCTTCCTACCCCGTCTATGTAGAATCTGCTATGAAGTTCAATAGATTTTACATCTATAATTTAATTTTTTGTTTCTTGCTCTACTTTGACCAGTCAACAAGTAAAAAAAGAATTGATTCATCTTATCTTTCATATTCATATTTATCTCCGTATTTCTGACTCAACTGCCACAATCTTAGTTCAGACCCTTTCCTCTTGCCTAATCTTTTGCAACAGGCTGAATATTGTAATATCCCTCTTGGAAATCGCTTTCTGCTCCAATTCATCCTACTTAAAACGGCTAGATCAATATTTCTAATGCAAGTAGTTTACCACTGTTTGCAGTGTTGAATAAATTTAACACTTAAAGTGATGTTCAAGGTTGTCTCTAATAAGGTTCTAAACTAGCTTTTCAGCCACATCTCCCACTATTTTCTATATATGCCTTATATACTAGCTAGACTAGATTACATTCACTTATTGATTGATTAGTTCATTCAAACAGTAGATACTGAAAGCTTTTATTAGGCTATACAAGTGTATTAACACTTGAGTTTTGTAAGTGCTACTACTATAAAAATTAATAACTCATGCTTCTTGTTATTGGGGGACTTGCAAGCTACCTCAAGCTATTCTTTGAGCATGCCCAATACTTTTCAGCCTCTACCTTCAGCATATTGTTTTCCCTCCATTTAGTATACCGTTTTCCCAGTTCCTCTGCCTAGCCATCTTTGCCTTTCAAAAAAATCCTATATACTTTTCAAGGCCTACTTAAGATGTTAGCTTTGCATGAAGTCTTTTCTGATATCCACAGTTAACTCTGCTCCTATAGTACTATATTTCTGTTGCTTTCATTGGCACATACTGTATTTCATGTATTTGTCTTAGCCTTCCACGGTGATAAGTACTTTGTCTATTCATCTGTATTGCCCATATAGCATATAACATAATGTCTTATATAAGGTAGGCAAACTGTTAACTAAAATAATTTAATTGAAGATAACATATTAGTTAAATCCAAGTTCACCAATTAGACCTATTTGGGGAAAGATCAATTTGAATTAGAAAAAAAATGCTTAATTATGTAATTTTATCTAGTGTTCTTACTTTAAAACAGTATAGAGAAACTAAATTATGGGTGGGTTTCTATTTAGTGATCTTTACAACTTGCTTTGATGAATAGTAAACTTTATCTGTGATCAGTATAACAGTTGTTCAGTTCACTTTTAGACTCTTAAGTTCAAATTCCCTTAAATCAGGTTTTCAAACTGTACTCTGAGGAATCGTATGAGTTGGTTCTGTTGAGATGTGTTGGCTACTGCTGGGTGCTTCCTCTGCCCCAATGAGCAGCCCTTTATTTCTTTTTTACTATACAGGGCTTCTTCACAGGATTTTATTTAAGAAAGGATTCTTTTGTTGAAGTAGTTTAAAATAATTGCTAAGACTGTGTAATACTTCAATTTTATCCATTTATTTAATATTTTCTAAGATCTTACAAAAAATACATTATTCCCACCTTATTTTTTTGTATTACTACAAATTTAAAATCTGTAGTCCATGTGAATACGAAACTTCAGATAATTAAGCAAATAGTAGGTAATGGGCTTTGAACGTGACAAATAGTTTATTCTCTGAGTATTCTACATTTTAATATGGATTTTTGAGGAGTTATTAGAATATCAGGAGTTACTGGAATTGATATACAAATTGTTAGGTAGGCTAAGGAATTCTCTAGATCATGGCTTCTTAAAATTTAATGTGCATAAGATTCTGATTCATTTGGTCTGGGCTAGTGCTTGAGATTCTTTATTTCTAACAAGTAGTTTCAGCGTTGCTGGTCTGTGGACTACAGTTTGAGTAGCAAGGAGCTTGATAACCTTCCAAAGCCTATCACCACATTTTATTAGGATTTCATCCTTTGCCTTAGTGAAAGTAGGTTTTCAGTATTGCCATAGACATTTTTTTAGCTGTCTGTTTCTCTACAGTCGGATTTATAATTTGCCATTTTAACAGAAATTTCTGGGGTTTTAGGGAAATACTTTGTGTGTGGATTAATGATTGCCCTGTGATTATGTAGTTCGTTTAAAATTATCCTTCACTATTTTTAAAATAGTTAGCCTTGAGAACTATTAGACTGTCAGTGCCAACTTTCAGAGAATTTAAGTTTGATAAGGAATGTCTTGTTTGGTTTACTTTTCCAATAAAACTGTAATATTTATTGACTTGTTATTTTTCAGGATATTGTTTGAGGTTAGATATTAAGTTGTTATGAAAATAAAAATAGGAAACAGTTTTGTTTGGCTGAAGTTGTTTTAGCTGGTATAAGTACTTCTTTTAAAAGAAACTATTATATAAAGATGTTAAAAAAAAAGTTAAAAAAAATAAAATAAAATAAAAAAGCTTCCAATGAAAAAAAAAAAAAAAGAAACTATTATAATCATGAATTAGTAGCAGTTGTATACCACAGCAGGCTAGGCTGTTAATTTTATCTGTAGTATACGTGAACTGAAAACTTAATTTGTGTAAATGGACAACCAATAGGACAGATAGTCATTTAGTTAAATAGCTTATACTCAAAAAGATATAAATCAATTCTGAGGGACATTAATGCTTTTCTTTAAGACATATATATCAAATATTTTCATAGCCTTTTGGGCTTTTATAGAAAATTATAATAACTAAATCGTAAATTTAAGTCATAAATCTTTAAGAAAATTCTCAAAATTGCTTATTTTTGATAAATGGAAATTAGTGATTAACTTTGTAGACCAGAACAGCAGAGCATTTTGGGGGGAAAAGTTATGATTTTTATCTAAAAACATGATTATTATATCAGCCTTACATTATTTCACTTACTAATTGTCAGTAGTGAGAACTGCTGGAAGAATTACATTATTACAAAAGTGACTTTAAAATATATTATTATTTTCTTATTTCTTTAGTAAGAACTAATATTGCTATAAAAGTTTTTATATGGAATTTATGTCAAATGTTGATAAAAGTTTTCTTCAAACCTGATTCAACAATTTTGTATAGAAATAAACCTCCTTTGTTTCTTCTGGTAGCATCTATTGATTTTTTTTTTTTCCCAAAGATACATTAATAGTGCTGATAGAAGCAGAACAATTGGAATTTACATTAAAAATAAATGTGATGAATAAAAAGCAGTACTCTATATAATAATGTTATAGTCTTGATTTTTCTTTACCAAAGTTCCAAAATCTAAAGGACAAAAATACTGACAAGGTCAAGAAAAAATGAAAGAAAGAACAAACGGTGCAAAAAGAAAATGACACTGGGGTCTTGGTTTAATACATATGTATTCCAGGTTGATGGTTGATTTCATTAGCAAATCTCATTGTTATGCAATGTCTGTTCTTCTGCAGCAAAATGAATATTGTATTTTTACAGGCTCTGTGTGTATCTATTATGTTACAATAAATGAAAAAATATATATGTGTAGCTTTCTTTGGTTTACTCTTTTCAGTTTGTCTTTTAGGAAAAGAAAGAAAATTGAATTATATTCTTTCTTTTGTTATTAAATTTATTCAAAGCTTTCCAATTTATATTATAGATATATTTCCTACTTTTGTTCCCTGAAATAAACAATTGTAAGGTGGTTAATAATGTAACCATTTAAATTATCCTATAACTTTTTACATGAATAGACTATAATCTTGATTGATTTAAGCTGATAATTAATATGAGGTTAACCATAGCTTTCTAACATATTTTTAAATGTTAGGATGGGTTTTCTTATCGCAAGAAGAATGTTAAGCAAGTGTACATATTATGCCAAATGTAAATACTACTACCTTTTGCAATAGCAAAAATTGTATGTTGAGATTACTATAGTTAGATTTCAATTTTCATAAAATAGGAAATTCAGAAATAACAAATTTCAGTGGCTCCACATTGGAAGAGTTCATTTAATCAGGTAAAAGACTGCATGACTCTTAGGGTTATGTATATGAATTCAAATGTGGATCAAACTGTACTGGACACAATTGTCATTTAATTTTAGTTATTTTGAGGTCTGACAATAATTTACAAAATCTAGTTGGCTTTTGGTAGTGTTATCAAAAGTTGTCACAACTAAAATTCTTTTGACAAGCTCGAAAATAGAAAAGCCCAAGATTTGATTTAATATAGGTTGATTGTATATCATTTAGAAATTATCTATATAATAAAAATTGGGGACTTCCCTGGTGGCACAGTGGTTAAGAATCCGCCTGCCAATGCAGGGGACATGGATTCGAACCCTGGTCCAGAAAGATTCCACTTGCCGTGGAGCAACTAAGCCTGTGCGCCACAACTACTGAGCCTGCGCTCTAGAGCCCACGAGCCACAACTATTGAGCCCACATGCTGAAACCACTGAAGCCCGCACCTAGAGCCCATACTCTGCAACAAGAGAAGCCACCACAATGAGAAGCCCGCGCACTGCAACGAAGAGTAGCACCCACTTGCTGCAACTAGAGAAAGCCGGCGCGCAGCAACGAAGACCCAACACAGCCAAAAATAAAGAAATTAAAATAAAAATTGGCCTTCTGGTTCACTTGATGCAATCATAATAAGTAACTTGTTTATGTTGGACAAACATGAGCTGTTATAAATATGTACAGCAGTTTATTAATGCACCATCTTAAGTTAATTTGTACTTATAATGTTTACATTTTATTGTTCACAATGGGTAATACAAAATACGAAATTTCAAAATCTAGTAAGGGAGATCCCTAAAATAATTAGAGAGTAATATAGAGCTAAATCATGTGGAGAAAGAAGGTTTTCTGGGCTCAAATAGTTAGGCTCTGAGTGAGGAGCCTCCTGAAGGTGATGAGATCTAAGCTGATAGTGTGGTAAGGAAGAAATGGGAAACAATATAAACAAACTGGTAGGTAAGAGAACATAACCTTGGCATCTTTGGGAGACAGCGAAGAGACCAACACAACTGTAATGGAATATATTTGCTACTACTTATTTATTTTACCCCACATAAAAATTAGATTGTAGCATTGTTAAATTTTAGTATTATTCAGTCCAGATGTATGGTGTGTTGAGGTGCTACTATTGTGGACCTTGTTTTATCTTGTATAATGAAATGGGAAATAGGAAATTGCTTTTATATTAATTTTACTGTCTTTCTCCCCCACCAATAATATGAAAAGTAAATGCTGCAAAAATATGCCAAGATTCATGCTCTAAAATAAATTGAAATTGGTGCAGACTGTCTGAGAAGGTAGGAATCTAGAAACTCTAATAAATCAGATTTCTCTACCGTAGTTACAAATACCAAACTGAGGAGGAATGTAAATCATCAGAGATTGGGCTCCCAGGCTGTTCAACTGAGCAGGATCATGGAGGGTCAACAAAGAGGGAGAGAGGAACTGTTTTAAGTTAAAAAGAGAGATCCCTCTTAAGTGTCTGGACCTATCCTACCAATGTCTTCTCCTTGATCTGGAACCACAGTTATCACTTGCATGTCCATTTTATTTACTCATCCAGCAGAAGAATCTGCATTTAGAAAATGAAATATTAACTTGGAATATGAAAATGGACTGTGAATTTAACAAAAGATGCTGGGGATTGTTAGTGTTTGTTTAAAGATCCCAGTTAGATACATAGCTTCCTAGCAAGTTGGCTCATTTTCTGGGTAACCTTTCATCATGTTATGATACCAACTTGCCCCGAAGAAAGGTTGAAAGGAATTCCATATGAAATTTGTTATTTAATCTCTGTAAAGATGCTGTTGAGAAAATTATTTTTTTGTCCAGGGTTGCATTATTGAAAAGTATGAAGATATTTCTCTCAGTTCTAAGTACTAGGGAAAGCTTTGGTGCTTATTTGTAAAATGCAGCTTATACAAAATGAGAATTTTATAATTTGATCTTGTTTCCCACTTTACTTTGATTGCTAGGAAGCTCAGAGCTGAACCACTCACGTCTTAGAGTTGTGCAAGGCCTTATGACAGGCGTTTCTATGTTCCAGCTTTACTTTGTGTTTCATCTTCTTGCTTCCCTTTATTCATATTAATTTACATTTTGAAAGCATTCTGTTTTACTAATCATATGTCCATAAGTCACCTTAAGTTATTTTGAAATAAGATGGGATATAAATAACTATGGAAAGCTTCTTTATTGTCAGCAGAATGTAAGCAAATAAATATAGGAGCCTCTCTTCCTTCTCCTGTCCCCTTTCCTGTCTTTCATTTTCATTTTGCATGAATTCTTTAAGTCATGGAGGACTAATCTCCTCTGTGGTTCTTAGACCTGCCAGGGGCAAGGGAATCATTTCTGGAGGTTTTTCCCTGTACAGAACTGCCAGGTATAGTTCGTTGTGCTAAGTGTGCTTTACGCAAGAGTGCCTGACTGCGAGAACAAGTTAGAGCTGAAATATATCTAGAGGAGGAAAAGTTTTCCTTTTCTCACATGTTAGCTCAGAGGGGGTCTTTTTCTAACTCAGAGGGTATCATATTTACCCTGGTTTTCACCCTTGCCCTTTCAACCGAATTGTAAACTCTTACCCTGAAATTTGCTGACATTTGATAAAAACTACCTTGAATGAAACAAAATTTCAAATTTATTTTCTTTACTTCTCTATTTTAATTTCATTATCCTTTAAATTTGATCCATATGGGAAACTAAGATACTCATGGCTCTTTGAAATAATTGAAATAATAGTTTTCTAATTTAAAATTTTGTTTTGTTTCCATATATGAATTACATAGTCAAAGCTACCTATTTGGTAGGAATTATATCTTAAATTATCTATAAGGGAAATAAGGGCTGTGTCTTGCATTCCAAGTAACTATAGGATATTTGAATTATTTAATTGGACCAAGAAATTCAGCTGAAACTTTTAGTAATAGTTTTCTGAAAATTTGCTATTTCATGCGTCATCATAGTAAAGATGGTGGTTAGCAACTTGCATTAATGTTGTTCAGTATTAAATATGTACTCCTTTCAAATGATACATATTAAATGTTTGTAACATAATCTGTTCTGATATTTTGTATTCTTGGCACAGTCTTGTCTACTTAGGTGTTCTTTTTGTTGTCAGTGATTTTATTGTCACTTTGTTTTGTTTTCTGTTGCAATACATTAGAGTTTTATTTTGCAGAGTAAATATACACCTGATTTAAGTTATATAATTTAATGCCTTGATTATATTGCTGTAAAAGGGTCGTTAAGAGCTCTTTGCATTAAAATTAAAGCATGCTGTGTTCATAATAGTTAGGACAGATGCTGGGCCTTAGAATATATAGAATTTTAAAGATAAATGAAATTTTGTAGATTAAAAAAGTCTCCTAAATATTTTTAAATTAGTGAATTTATCATTTTGACAGAGTGTGTGTTTGTTTTATACCCTTAGTTAGTTTAAATCAATCTTCATTCAACTATACTAGAAATTTCAGAGTGAAAAACAGCAATTTGGAGGAAAAACTAAGGACAGAGAAATTTAATTTTCAAGCTAACAATATGTATTTTTAAATGCTCAAGTTAAATATTTTAGGTTTTGTTTTCTTTTTGAAATATGAATTTTAAATGATGCAGGGAGTAGCTTCAAGTTATGTAAACTTTTTGATTCATATAATTGAGATTTTTTCCCAAAGACTGCCACATGAATTATAGTTTTATTTTGCAAGAGCTTGTCTTTATTTATAACTCAGAAACTTCTTTTATCTATTTTCTTGAAGGAATTGAAATTCAAAGACATTTCCCTACAGTTAGCAGGTTTTTGAACAGTTAATCTTAGTTTCTTTTCAAACCTTGTTAGCTAGTGTTGCCTTGTTTTTAAATTTACCTGCCGAGAAGTAATTTTTAAAACCTACTTAAACAGATTCGCTTCTCAAGCATTCCTTATTATAAACTGTGTGCCTTCACATGTCAGGAATAAACCCTCCTTAAAAAAGGAAGAAAGAACTCTTTATTGTCTGTTTTGACGTTAATAAAATTAAGAAAAGAAAGATTGAGACATCAACCTCACCTGGCTTAGTTTTGTCACGTGAGCATTCACGGTTACTGGTGATCTAAGTGCTCCACCTGCCTTTCAGTTTGTTTACCAGGAAATCAAGATGTGTAAACTGCAGGAAGTACTATTTGACCCTCTCCGACAGTATCTCATTACAATAATTGCTAATCTCTGAATAAGACAGCCATGTTTTGTGAGTAACTGAGAGAGGGAGGTTGTGTTAGGTAGATTTTAGGTGTTTCAACAAATAAAGCATTGTAAATGCTTACTTGGATTATGTTTTCATGATAGCTTCTGATAAAAGACATATGGTGACCTTTGGGGTCAGCAAAGCTAGGACACAATAGTAGGTATTCTTTCATGCCTTTTAACTGAAAAATATCACGGCTTGTTGTTTTGGAGTGCTGTCACTGCTCTGAATCGAAAGGATAATGGCTACTTCCTGATTAAACCCACTCTCCACAGTAAGCTGTTAATATTATACTGTATGTCTTTTTCTCCTGTAAATGCAGTAGTATTTTGTGTTTTCTTTACTTTTTATCATTGTCTTTTCTTAGATATATCTGTTGTAAGTAATTCTTGAAGTTGAAGTTTACAATTAGAGTAGAAACTACTGTTTTAAGTTTGGAGGATTTTTTTTTTTTAATGGAAAAGTATGTTTGGTATTAAATCCAACCTCATATACTTACTGTAGATTTTGGTTAGAGAAATTAGCTTTTAAAAAAGACATTGAAATGATAAATTATATTAAGCTGTCACTTTCTTGGCACTCTAATCAAAATTTTAAAAATAACTTATGTAGTAAATCAGATTAATTTTTTCAGGGAATATTTGGGTAAACTAATTTTATTTTTATTTAATACATTTCAGAAGTCTATTTAAATATATTGTCAGGATTATTGATAATTGTTTTAATTATTAAATTAAATTATTATTCTTAAATTAATTATGAGATCCCTGTGATGTAAAAACAATATTAAGTACTCAGAATATAAGAAGGGGAATAATGAGCTTCTTAGTTTTAATCCTAAAGCTGGCAGTCACTCCATCTGTGGTCTTGGGACAATCATTTAAACTGCTTACCTTGGTTTTCTTGCCTACTGTTCATATGTGTGCTAAGTAAAATGAATGTTGTTTTTCTTTATGGTAGTACAAAGTGTAAAGAAAATGATTATTCATAAGTATTTTATAAAATGGACAACAGACCCTGAACATAGAATAGGAAAACATTTAGGAGTCACAGTAGACAAGGAAATAATAGAAAAATTATTTCTATTGTAAAATAGTGGAAAGTAAAGTTTAAAATAAACACCATATAACTGCCCTTTTAATTTCAACAGAATTGTTAGTTTTGCTAAATCCCTAATATAACATTACCAGAGGATTCTACATATTGTTGGGTACATGACTAAAATGAGAAGTGGAAAGCTTGGAGGTGATTTAGTAAAGAGTCACAAATATACTTAAATTATTTAACTTTTTCTCAAAAGTCTTATTCCTGGAAATGAGATTATTTAGAGTAGAGGGAAGAAGATGTGTATATATTATAGGCCTATAAGTATAGTTCACCTAAAAAGTAAGATGTTTAATTTTTAAACTCTAGAACTAGGCATCCTGGTTATATTTTAAAATACTATGAAATTATTAAACACTGAAGGCAGCTACTGAAGATGGTCATAGAACCTAACATTCAGAAATATTTTAAAAATATTCTGGGATAATGTAAATACTTTTGCTGAGACAGTTAAGGTAACTTCTTTTGCAAAATGATTATCAAAGATATTTTAGGTAACTTGGTAATTTATGTTATTGGTCATTCTAAGGAGATTCCAAAGATTGTATTTAATGAATATTCCAACTTGGTCAAGTTATTGAAGTAGGACTTATAGTAGTGCCTCTGTTTAATTTGTTATTTATTTATTTATTTGTTTTTGCTGCATTGGGCCTTTGTTGCTGTGCGTGGGCTTTCTCTGGTTACGGTGAGTGGGGGGGGTACTCTTTGTTGCGGTGCGGTGGCTTCTCTTGTTGCGGAGCACGGGCTCTAGGTGTGTGGGCTTCAGTGGTTGTGGCATGCGGACTCAGTAGTTGTGGCTTGTGAGCTCTAGAGCACACGGGCTTAGTTGCTCTGTGGCATGTGGGATCTTCCTGGTCCAGGGCTCGAACCCATCTCCCTTCACTGGCAGGCGGATTCTTAACCATTGTGCCGCCAGGGAAGTCCTGTTTAATTTGTAATAGCAAATAATAGATGTCACTTATTGAATACTTAATATGTGCAAACTACTGCGCTAATTTTATTGTAGGAGAGGCAAACTTTTAACTTTACCCTCTTAGAGTTCTATTTGGCAGGGCCTGAGAATTAAATTGACGTAAGATAGATCAACAGGAGAAAAGCATACAGCTTTATTTAACACATAGTTTTGTGTGAAACAGAGTCTGCAAAAGGAATGAAGACCAAAGAAATGGTGAAATCTACTTTTTTTATGTTAGGTTGACCAAAGAGAGGCAATTGTGGAAAAGTGACTAAGCTATTTGGAGAGACTAAAGGAAGATAAGAATTATTTTAACAAGGTCTGTTTGTTGAGAATTCTCTCAGTCTCAACTTTTCATCTTTGATGATAAGAATATTACTTTCCTTCTGGTATAGGGAGGACATCTTTCATATAGTAATTTCATTTCCTGCTTTTAAGAGAAAGGAGGAAAGTCAGTGTTTTTCTTGTATTTGCTGTTTTTCAAGTGCCTTTAACTCAAAACAGTCAATATGCCAGAGCAGCGTATTTTGAAGAAGGATGTTCTGAATTCCTTCATTATCATCTTATTTTACATTCATGATAATCACATGAGGTATAGGTAGTATCATTACCCCCATTTCTGCTGATCAGGAAATAGCTGTAGAGAATTTAAATGATTTCGTCAATGTCCTTTAGTCAGTAAGTGCCAGAGCCAGACCAAAATCTCTAACAAAATCTAGAAAGAACTCAGTCTTCAGTGTCATGCCTTTAAGCATTGTGTTTATATTTTGGAGATAATAAAGGCGTTAAAGCCTTTGATTTAGATGGGGTTTTTTTTCAGCAGTTTATCAAATATTAGAATCCTTACTAAGTGTCAGACACTATAAGTACATTCTGCGATAGTAATGGAAAGCAAAATTAAGTCCCTCGTTTCACGAAACTTACAGTTTAGTGGAAGAGGCAAAAATATAACAGCCTATTATAGTACCATGTGATAACTGATATAATAGGGGTAAGTGCAAGATACTAAAGGTGACACAAAGAAGTTCTAATGTCTTCTTTTATTTATATATTTAATTTATATTTGGGGTGCTGTTCTAGGGATATATAAGTAAATAAAATTTTCAAACGTCTCTGCTCTTGTGGAACGTATATTGGGGCGGAGTCAACAGTAAGCATAATAAATAAGTATATAGCATGTTAGAAGGTGACAAGTGTTATGGAGGAAAGAAAAAGTAGAGAAGGGTAAGAAGGCTGTGGTGGTGATGAGTTGGGTGATGTTTGAGCAACGATCAAGGAAGTTAACTATGCAGATATCTTTGGGAAGAGCCTTCCAGGTAGAGGACTCAAGGCAAAAGCATACCCGGTGTGTTCAGAGTAATGATTGGAGTAGAGTGAGGGAGAAGGGAGAGTAGGAGGTTTTGACAGAGGTAACTGGGGCTTTACAGAGCACTGTAGGGACTTTAAGGAGCCATTGCGGGCTTTCGGTAAATCTGGCTTATATTTGTAAAGGTTCACTCCACTTGCTATGTTGAGAATAGACAGTAGGGAGGCATTGACCACCAGTTAGAAGTCTCTTAGAGTAATCTGATTGAAAAGTAGTGGCTTAGGTAAGGCTGGTAGTGGTTAAATTCTGGATGTTTTTAAGGTACAACCAAAATGTTTTCTGATGGATTGGATGTGGAATATGAGAAAAAGAGAAGGCCAGATGACTCCAAGGTTTTCTGCTGAGCAACTAGAAGGATGGCGTTGCCATCAACTGTGAGATGGGGACGGTTTTCATAGGGAGCAGGTTTGGGATAGGGATGGACAATCAGGAGTTTGGTTTTGGATGTGGTAGATTTTTAAGTGTTTAATAGATATGCAAGTGGAGATTGTGGGAAGATTTTCCAGAGGAGATACCATCTAAATTGAGGCTGAAGAGTGAATTGGTGGTGATTTATGATGAACTTTGAGAACATTCTTTATACACTTAAATGAATTGGCTTTTTCTACTTTTACATATTTACAAACTAGAGTTACGTTACGTTAGAGTAACGTCTAAACATCTAAAAAGTAATAACATTTAAAAGTAAAAAAATTGTTTATCCCAACAAATTATTCTAAGTAGTTAAGTTTTCAGAGTATTTCAGTAGCTACTGTATTCATGGGTTGTGCTGGGTGCTTTTACATATATTGATTCTCACCATAATGCTGTAAGGTAAGTTTTATTTCCATTTTACATTTGGAGAAACTGAGTCTGAAGGAGATTACAGTTGCCTAAGGTCATTGATATATTAGGTGATGGGTCTGGATTCAAATCTAGGTATTTAGATTGTATTGTCCATGCTCCTTATTTTAAAAATGTATATTTTTAACCTTGCAAAGTTTTAAACATTTGTTTAAGGTCTCAAGGAGTTGTCTTTTTGAGCATTAGTTATTCTGTATTGTAGCATAATGATACCCTTGAGACATAAGGTTTGTAGACTCTTGGTCATGGAGTCAAGCCATTTGTTGGTCTTTTTTAAGTTCCTACACAGCTTTCAGTACAGTTTCCTATTACAGATACTCTCTCCATTCCTGGCCCTCGTTCCCATGTGTAGTGCTTAATATGTGCTTAGAAATTTACAGCTGCTATCATCATCATCTTTATCCCTCTTTCTAATATGCTGGGACCTTGGGAATCTCAACCCAAGCTTGTTGGATCATGTGTAAATTATAAAGCCTCAGAGATTAAGGGTATGAGGACTTCCCAATTAATGAAGAATGAGTTTTAACTCATTTATTTTGTCTGATGGAAACCATTTTTTGTTTCCTTCTCTTTATTGACTGTTTTCTGGGGAACTGAATTTGATAAATAGCTGTATTTCTGGCTGGAAAAGCAATATTCTCTGAGACGCCAGTGGGTATTTTCACTGTAAAAGTGAACATAAGTCATTCTACTTTGGTAGGGAATAGAAATATAGCTGTTCATTGAAATAGATTTACTTTTGAGGTAATGATGCCATATTTTAAAAACTTAAACCTTTTGCCTTTAGATCAAAATACGTTATTTCTTAAATTTCATGTGAGCCAATACCCTTTTGCGGTACGCGGGCCTTTCACTATTGTGGCCTCTCCCGTTGCGGAGCACAGGCTCTGGACCTGCAGGCTCAGCGGCCATGGCTCACGGGCCCAGCCGCTCCGCGGCATGTGGGATCCTCGTGGACTGGGGCACGAACCCGTGTCCCTTACATCGGCAGGCGGACTCTCAACCACTGCGCCACCAGGGAAGCCCTGAGCTAATACTCTTTACATTTATGATATGTTTTCAAAGACATACTTAAAGAGCAAATCATTCAGACATTCTGCAGGAAGGAAATATTTTAACAAACACATATTATGCATTTCTCTAAGTACCAATTAAAAAAAGAAAACCCTGCTGTGGATTAAAATAGCCTATAAGCCTCAAAGGTCATTTTAAGCATATATTAATTTTCTATATAGGTAGAAAATTTACCTAGCCTTTGTATCTCTGTTCTATAAGTATATAACTTTATCGTAAGTGTGCTATATCTATTTCTCAAGTTTTTATGCTATTTTCCAAAGGAATATCTCATATATATATATATTCATTCTTCTTATTCTTTTCTTTAAAGTCTTCCTTCTCTCTCATCATTATACCCCAAATTCTTATGTATAATTTATTTTAAGATCACTATAATCACTAAATAAGATTTTTAAGTAAACAAAACTTTTGGTTGGCCCCCAGACACCTTTTTTATTATAATTAATTGTCTGTGTAATTTCATATTTTATTTAATCCTGTTCAGGATTAAATGTATATATTCTGTACATTTCTACTTAGACAAAAAATATTTGTATATATGTTAAATGTGTATTCCTCACCTTTTTTTTTTTTTTTTTTTTTTTTTTTGCGGTACGCGGAACTCTCACCGTTGTGGCCTCTCCCGTTGCGGAGCACAGGCTCCGGACGCGCAGGCTCAGCAGCCATGGCTCACGGGCCCAGCCGCTCCGCGGCATGTGGGATCTTCCCGGACCGGGGCACAAATCCGTGTCCCCTGCATCGGCAGGCGGACTCTCAACCACGGTGCCACCAGGGAAGCCCTCACCTTTTTAATTTTTTGTTTGGATCGTATCTTATCTTTAATTCATTTGGGGAAAAAGAAAAGTGATTGGTCAAACAGCATTTTCTGTTAAAAGTATCCTACTACCTATTTTTAATAGTTATAAAACTAAGTCTATTACATCCTTGATTCATTGGAGTGCCCAGGGAATGAGTATTCTGATGATTTTTTCCCAGAAATAACAGTTGTTATTGAAATTCTTACTTAATGGATAAGTGCAAGTGTAAAATTGAAATATTTTTTGATAATTTGAAGATGATAGAGGGCTGTTGGATTCTGATTTGACAATTTCAGCTACTACTAATCTCGTTTGGTAAAAAAAAAGTACAAACAAATATTAAATATGAGTCTTGATTTGATAATTTGAGCAACTAATCTTGTTTTGTAAACAAAGCATAATCAAATATTAAATGTGTAATAGTAATTTAAAAACACCAGAGATTTCAAAAGGAGGATGAAATTTAGTGCTAAATGAGTGATATAAACAAGTAAAATACTATGAGTTGATAATAAGAGAAGGTCATAGAATGATCAAGGAAGGCTTCTTTAAGGAAAAGGGACCTGAGCTTCAAACATTGAAGAGGGACTTCAAACATTACTTGTTATAACATTTTTATTGAGATATAATTTATACACCATACAGTTCACCCATGTAAAGTGTACAATCCAATGGCTTTTGGTAAATTACATTATTACATTTTTGAAGTGGTGGTAAAAGTATATAACATAAAATTTGCCTTTTTAATACTTTTTATGTTTACAATTCATTGTCATTAATTACATTCAAAATGTTGTGCAAACATCACCACTGTCTATTTCCAAAAATTTTCATCATTCTAAATAGAAACTCTATAACTGTTAAGCACTAACTCCATTTCTCCCTACCCCTGCCCCTGGTAAACTTGAATCTACTTTCTGTCCTGTTGATTTGCTTATTCTAGATATTTCCTATAAGTGAAATCATATAATATTTGTCCTTTTGTGTCAGGTTTATTTCACTCACTGTAATGTTTTCAAGGTTCATCCACGTTATAGCATATATCCCAACTCCATTGCTCTTTAGGACTCAGTGATATCCCATTATACATATAAATAAATATTATATATATAATACAAACATATAAATGTATATATATATATCATTTTATTTGTCCATTCATCTGTTGATGGACATTTGGATGTACAAATATTTGTTCAAGTCTCTTTGAATTTTTTTTGGTATGTATGTACCTTGGAGAAGAATTGCTAGGTCATGTGGTAATTTTATGTTTAGCTTTTTGAGGAACTGTCAAACTGTTTTCCATAGCAAGCGTCTTATCAAGCATTAATTTTTATTTTATTATACTATAGATATACAGTATGTAAAAAATTAAGCTGAATGAATACTGGCTTCGGTAAATACCATATATATTTTTTTAAAAGGATCAAGGAAAGAAAAGAAACAGAAAGCCATGTGTTACACATGAGAAAATGTGTATGTATAAAGAGCTACCTCTTAAAGTGAATTTTAATAAAATAATTAAACCTTCGGGTTGTATGTTTTCTCAATATTGCTCTAGTAGTTTATAAAACATGGTCACCAAATTTCTATTTCTCAGTCCCTAGGCATCTATTATAAATAGATAGGTACAGATATTTCTGTAAGTAGTTAGTGCAATTTAGTTTATTTCTGCCCAATTTTAAGGTACTTCTATTTTAGTTTTTTAGTTGCCTTTTTTGCACTGTAAAGTAAAATCTCCCTTAATTATCTCTAACTGGAAAATATTCCAATATATTCTATTTAGTTATTTTATGTTTATTTACTTCATATAGGCTAACATTTTATATAAGTCTGAGACAAAAGACTAGAGGTATTTCAGTTGACATTTAAAAAATGACTCTCTTAAAGTATAAATTCTGGAATTCAATGTGAGTTAGGAAAACAGTGTTTACCTATCTTTTCATATATCAGTGAGGGACCACTAAGCCAAAAGAAGCTTATTTCATGGGCTTGATAAGATCATGTGACTCAGGAAATGGGAAGCAATATTGGGATAGGGAAACTTTTTGACCTAATTACAGATTTCCCTAGGAGAGATATGTAATATCACAAGCACACATACAGTAATGAATCACGCTTGTGAACTCAGTATGGAAATAGTAACAGCAGATGTAATGAGTCTTCCTGGTAAGAATATTGGTTAGGATATCAGAGAGGTATTTCTCATCAAAGATGTACATGTGAATATTTGATGCATAGGGAGTTTGAAATAGCCAGCAATTTTGAGAAAATTGACACAAGATAGCTCATAGAATAATTTTTGTTTTCTTTGTTCAAACCTCTGAGACAAATTCCTTAATATTGATTTGAGCTTAGTGAGTCTTTCCACACCTAAGTAGGAAGAGAGATCGAGGTTATGGGGTGTCTAAATCATCAACAAAGTTTAGACTTAGGGAAAAACTTTGGGGAAATAATTTTCCACTTGGTTAAAACCAAAAAGACAATAGTCTATTAAGTACAGGATTGTGGTAGACTTTTAAATACTTTGAATAACCTACTGAAAATTAAATAATTAGATAAAATATTTTAAAAAATTTTTATTGTGGCATTGTTGAGCTAAGGAAGTAAAGAATTTAAAGGGATAAAAGACTAAGTGAAATAGAAAATTTGAGGAGGGGGATTAGAAGACAATATTCTTAAAATGTCCATAGTACATAAAGAGACCTACAGACTGAAAGCAATTCCTATTAAAATCCCAATGACATTTTTCACAGAAATAGAAAAAAAAAATTCTAAAATTCACATGGAACCATGAAAGATCACAAATAGCCAAATCAATCTTTAGAAAGAAGAACAAAGTTGGAGGCATCAATTTCCTCATATAAAAATATATTACAAAGCTACAGTGGTCAAAACAGTATATTACTGACATAAAGACAAACATATAGACTAAAGGAACAGAATAGAGGGTCCAGAAATAAATCCATGCAGATACAGTCAATTAATCTTCAAAAAGGGTGCCAAGAATATGTGATAAGGAAAGCCTAGTTTTTCCAACAAAAGGTGTTGGGAAAACTGCATATTCACATACAAAAGAATTAAATTGGACCCTTATCTTACACCATACACAAAAATCAACTCAAAATGGATTAAAGACTTCAATGTAAGATCTGAAGCTGTAAAATTCCTAGAAGAAAACTCAGGGGAAAAGCTTCATGACATTGATCGTGGCAAAGGTATCACGGATATGACACCCAAAGCATTGGCAACAAAAACAAAAATTAATGAGGGAGACTGCATCAAACTAAAAAATCTTCTGCATAGCAAAGGAAACAATTGTCAGAGAGAAAAGGCAACCTATGGAATGGGAAAAAATATTTGCAAACTACATATCTGATAAAGTGTTAATCTCCAAAACATATGAGAACTCTTACAGTTCAATAGTAAAAAAACTAATAGTCTGATTTTAAAAATGGGCTAACAACTTGAGCAGACATTACTCCAAAAAAGACATACAAATGGCCAACAGGTATGAAAAAATGCTGAATGTCACTGATTATCAGAGAAATGCAGATCAAATCCACAATGAGATATTACCTCATACCTTTCAGGGTGGCTATTATCAAAAAAACAAAAAAACAGTGAGTATTGGCTAGGATGTGGAGAAATTGGAACCCCGCACACTGTGGGAATGTAGAATGGTGCAGTCACTTTGGAAAATAGTATAGAGGTTCCTCAAGAAATTAAAAATAGAATTGGGCTTCCCTGGTGGCGCAGTGGTTGAGGGTCCGCCTGCCGATGCAGGGGACATGAGTTCGTGCCCTGGTCCGGGAAGATCCCACATGCCGCAGAGCGGCTGGGCCCGTGAGCCATGGCCGCTGAGCCTGTGCTTCCCGAGCCTGTGCTCCGCAACGGGAGAGGCCACAGCAGTGAGAGGCCCGCGTACCGCAAAAAAAAAAAGAAAAAAAAAGAAAAATAGAATTAGCATATAATCCAGCAAACTCACTTCTGGGTATTTATCCAAAAGAATTCAACTCACAATCTTAAAGACATATTACTGCACCTATATTCATTACAGCACTGTTCACAGTGGCCAAGTTGTAGAAACCACCTAACTGTCCATCAGCAGATGAATAGATAAAGAAAATGTAGTTATAAGAATACAGTGAAATAACTATTTCGCCTTAAAAAAAGAAGGAAAATCTGCAATATGCAACAACATGGATGAACCTTGAGGACGTTATGCTTAGTAGAATGAGCCAGTCACAGGAAGACAAATACTGCATGATTCCACTTACATAAAATATCTAAAATAGTCAAATTTATTAGAATCAAAGCGTGGGATGGTGGTTGCCAGGGACTGGGGGGAAGGAGAAATGGAGGGTTACTAGACAGTGGGCACAAAGTTTCAGTTAAGAAGGTAAATAAGCTCTAGAGATCTGTTGTGCAGCATTGTACGTACAGTCAACAGTAGTGTATTGTACACTTACAAATTTGTTAAGAGGGTAGATTTCATATTGAGTGTTCTTGCGACAGTAAGAAAAATTTTTAAAAAAAGAAATTAAAAGAGGGTAAAAAAAGACCACTGAAGTCAGCTTTCCTTTCAAGATACTTGCTGCACCCTGGTGATAGGAGTATTTATTAGGTTGTGTAATATTCCATAGTAGAAATCAAATTATCTTGCTATTAATTCTTTTTTTAAAAAATATTTATTTATTTACTTGGGTGCATCGGGTCTTAGTTGCGGCATGCGGGATCTTTTAGTTGCGGCATTCAGGATCTAGTTCCTTGACCAGAGATCGAACCGAGGCCCCCTGCATTGGGAGCGTGGAGTCTTAGCCACTGGACCACCAGGGAAATCCCATCTTGCTATTACTTCTATTTCAAAATATCTCTACTTCCAGTTAGAAGCAATATGGTCCCTTTTGAACCTCACTTTTTCAAACTTTTAAGTTCCTTCTTTTTAAAAGTATCTGTACCTTTAGTATAACTAACTGTTACCTACTTTGCCCCTTCTCATTTTTGTTATTTTAATTATTCTTTTATCATTCAATTTTAAAAGATTACTGGTCATGTGGTCAGAAGCATCAAATGAATCCTAGATCTAATTTTATTGCCAGTATCTTAGTGCACTGATTGAAAAACACATCTAATTTTCCAAAATCAAATTAATCCCTGATGAACATCTAGACACATACTCAAATAGACTTAATGCCTTAGAACTTTCTGGAACTAGTTTATGTGAAATTCAAATGAAATTTTTTTAGAGATACCACTGCTTTTTTTCTAGGAAGAATACCTTTCCAAGTCTTAGTTTTCACCTAATAGTTGGAATTAATTTTCTTTCTAGATATAATTTCTTTATTGCCATTTCTTGAGAGGTTGTATTCTAGAGTCTAGTGCTTCTACACTTTTTACATACAAAAAACAAAAGGAAAAACTGTCCAAATAGACTCGGAGGTTGATATTCCAATTTGAAGAATCCTCCCCTTTACTGGTCCAGGTAATGTTTCCTTTCACTTTGAAAGCTTTTCAAGGTCCTCTAAGGAAATATGGTTAGAATTAGTGTCTCTGTTTGTCTCTGACATATTCTCTGAGTCTTCCACACCTATCAGTTTTTCCAGGATGCTACCCCAGACCTTGTCACCGGTAACCCTATCAGACTGGATGGAGTGGTGTTCAAGGTATGTTTGTGGCCCTTGCCTACTATGCAAACACTGGCCTTTTCCCGTGTAACACCAAATGTGGATGAGTCAACAGCTGGGGAGTTTCTTTGCTTGCTGTTCCTCTTCCCAGATCCCCCTTTTTATCTTCCTTCTTCCAAGATTGGCCAGAATTCCTATTATCTCGTTACTCTATTGTAGTATTTGAATTCTGAATTTTATTACTGAGTCAGCCTAATAAACTTTTTCTAGAGTTCTTAGCAGATTTCTCAAGGTTTTGGGCTTCTCTTCAGTATATCAGGCTACATTTTAGAAGAAAACCTCAATTTTTTGTCCTCAGGAACATTGAGGTCTCCTTGCTGCCATCCAGCTTTTCTTTGATGGCCATCTAGCATCTGTCAGAAGGCTCTCTTTTCTTATAATTCCAAACTTAATTGGGGACCCCAGGAATCTATAATTTTTCATTACCATAGTTTAGATACTTTTTTAGGAATACCACGACTTCTCTGTTGGCTTATCCTGTAAAGTATCATACTTGATATTGAACAAAGGGTTTGTTTGTGAGTGATGGATTACTTATCAGTCCTACTAATAGTGCCAATTTTTGGACTCTTTAACCTCTTTGGATATTTTATATTGTTAAAATTCTTTTACTTACCTCATTCTTTCCCTTTGCTTTTTCTTACCCTCCTCACATCCTGGGACACAATTTACGGAGGGTGGAAACGGACTTAGTACTCTCAGTTATTCATCTCTAACTCCAAAAGGAAAGTTTTTAGGATCTCAAAAATTGGGAAGTGGAGAACAGGACATTGGTGGTAATGATGTTTCCCTTGCTGGCCCTGTATTGTAATAAATATATAGTTTGTAAAAGGCAGGTCCTTTTCTCTAAACTGTAGCCTAAGTTATTAATAGTATCCTTTCTGAAGGTTGGGGTGTTTCCTGAAACAGGCCTATCTGGTTCTTTGTGGAATTACTGCCTAAGTACTGGGAGATATTCCTCCACCTAATAAACAGCTTATAGAAGTCTATATCTGTCTTCCCTCTCTGGAAGCTTTTCTAAAATCTTTATTGCCTAAGAAGATTGGTTTATTCTAATCTGTTTATTTCATTAATCATTCTATAGACATGATATTGAAACTGAACTTTATGGATATTCAATTATCTTAGTATAATATGGCAAATTATAATTCAAATCTCTTAAATATTTGGGACAATAGGTTCCATTGCTAGGTCCAGTTACCCTCCCATCTTCCTGGCTCCCTCTGTGTGGGTGAGGTGGAGACCGAAGAAGTGATAGACCATGGTAAGGGCTACCTGGTAAGGGATATGTGGGTAACTGTAGAGCCTTACCCAGATAGTCACTTGTCCTTGTAGAAACTTTTTTGGAGGAGTGGTGGTCCCGTTTCCCTACTTCCTTTCAGTATGCCTAGTGTATATGTAAAACTCAGTTTAAATAATCTACTTATAGGACATAGCAGCCAGCGCCTATGAGAGTTCTTTGAGAAGAAGTGGAAGGAGAGATCCTTGGTTTGGATTTCTCTGTCCTTACTATGACAGGAAGATGGCTGGAAGTTCTCATACCTGCCCTTGTTACCAATCACCCTGAATGCTCACCTGGATACAGGGTAGACAGTCTGTAATATTCATTTAGCTTATGCATATATACCTATTTAGAACCTTTGTGTAACAGTAAAGCCAGTTATAGAAGCTCCCTTTACATGTATTTGCTGTTATGAATTATTTGCTGTATACAATTACTTACTGTATGAATTATTCTGTTTTTATTTTCCCACTTGGCTTTTGGACTTTAAAATGGTGATTATTTCTGTTTTTTTCCCATTTTCTCATTGTGCTCTTCTTTTCCAGGCTGTCTGTATATTTTTCCTACTCTTCTTGTACTCATCTTAATCCCTCTCACCACCTCATTTTAGCAGATCTTTTTCTTTTTTTCTTTCCATTTTAGTCAGACTTATAGCATCCTTAATATTAGTAATATTATATACCAGGCCAACAGTGCAGTCAACACTAGTTGATTGTTATTTTCATTTGAACCCCCAGATTGATATTATCTAGTAATGTTGAATTGAAGCTTTGTAAAGCACTGTGGCAATGATTCTCAACCCTCCTTGCCCATTAAAATCTCCTAGAGGGCTTTCTAAAATTATTAATGCATAGCATAGCCCCCATCCCCAGAGATTCTGATATAATTGGTCTGGAATTGGGCTCTGCATGTATATAAATATTTTTAAGATCCCCCAGGTGATTCTAATGTATAGCCAGGATTGAGAATTATTGCATTAAAGAAAGTCTAGGGTAAAACTTTTTGTAGTAAAAAATTCATTTAATAGTAAATATTTGAAAACCTAGTAGTTGAAGGCACTATGCCCAATTCTCTTCTACTGTGAAATAAATCATACACTCCTTTGTTTCACTAGATTCTAAATTAAGATTTTTTTAATTGGTCAAATTTTCTCTGAGTAGATGAGTCCCTTCATTTGTAGTAGCTTATTTTATCTGTGGATATTTTGTAAATCATTTTCATAATGTTACTCTTCCTGTTCATCAAGATTTAAAATAACTTGATAGTGTTTATATAATAAACATGTAGCTTTGTAAATCAAGTTCTGTTTACTAAGGCAGATTTTGAAACATTTTTGCTGTCTGTGTCTTTGTTTAAAATATAACCTTTATAAAAAAAAATATATATATATATAACCTTTATATAAGATTGAAGAGTAGACCCAAACAAATTTATGTGAAACTTTGTTAGAGAAATATTCTAGACCTGTACTTTTATGTATTTGTATATAGTATTTTATATTTATATGAAAAAGTATCTTATTGTGTACGCTGGGTGGAATCTCATTTATCTATCCTCTATGGGACTCCGATATACGTCTTAAGAGAGAGATGTTCAGTGAGATTCATAAAACAAATGTGACTCAACTGACCCCAGGGTGTTGCTATGTTTTAAGTAAAGTAAAATTAGCTAACAAAAATGAACTAGTAGACCTTAACTCCTTACTTTAGTGAATTTGAGAAGTTTGGTATAACTATGGAAAAGAGTTTATTAGCACAAATAGGTCACATGAATGGCAAGTTACATTTTTTTTTTTTTTTTTTTTTGGTTTCAACAGTTTATTAAAATTCGGAAATGAGGACTAGGTGCCAACAGAAGACACTCTGTACTGTGTGCTTTACAAGTCAGGTTTCTTGAATGATAGATAGGGTAAATTACTAATCAAGAGTGATGCTTTTCCTTTAATTATCACATTTATAGTATATTTATAATATACTTAGACAAAGTTAAAACAAAGTGTAGACATTTATTGTATTCAATTTACTTGACCAGTTTGTGGAAGCTTTTTGAAGAGATTTTCTGATTTACTTTTTTAGGTGAATGAATTTTTAGAATTAAAGAGGTCTTCAGCTATTTATTCAACAAATATTCTTTGAACACATTCTATGTGCCAGGACTCTTCTAGGCTTGTGAAGATACGGTAGTGAACAAAATGGATATATTAGTCAATAGTCTTGTGGGGGAGTCAGACAAATTAGAAAAATAAATGAAATATTTTAGATGGTAATAAGTGCTAAGGAGAAATGGTGCTGGTGATGTAGTGCTGATTTTTAAATAATATGGCCAGGAAAGGCCTCATGGAGAAGGCAATGTGACAGGACATTTGAACATCCTGAACTAAACTTTCAGGAGAAGGTTAAAAAAAAAAAAAAAAGGAGCATTACTGGTGTATTTTAAAAAGTAAAGTCCCAAGCCTATGGGAAAACTATAGTCTAGAGATGTTAAATTGCCCAGTGTCACATGCTATTGGTTAGTGTCATAGCTGCAAATGGAATTCAGGCATCCCTATTCCCTATGCTCTTTTCTTCCTTGTCATTTTACTCTTATTTGGGGATATGAGGATGAGGTGAGGTTAGTTATTAAATATGTTATTGTTAAACCTTTCTGCTATTTATTTAGAAGATCTATAATCACCTAAAAATTGATATTTTAGGTAAGAAAACATAAACAATGATAAAATGTGTTGCTCCTAAGTACAAAATTACAGAAGACCAAAAAGGATAAGTTAATATTCATACTTAAAACAGAGTGGGTACTGCTTGAAAATAAGAATGAGTAAATTTTTCTACTATTATGGTAGTGGGATTAGGTTAAGTGATAAAAGACTTGGAATGCAAGATAAAGACTACTTTGTATTAACTTTAACAAGGTTATGGGAGTTGTCCAACAAAGCAGCTGGGAAACACTGGAGTTAGTATAGGGTATCAAAATGGTTTTCAAGGGAAGCCAAGGTCTTACACAATAAATGAAACCATCAAATCAGAAAAATGAGGAAGAATGAAAAGTTGATAGTAGTGACAGCACTAGAGTAGAATCAAGTAGAAACAGGAGAGCGGGTTCAAAATTAGGCTCATGATTGACAAGTATATGTCTGTCCCTCTTACAGGTCCTTAATATTTGTTGTTGACTTTGGAGTGATAGATTAAAGGAAATGTGTAGGCCTCGTTGGTCAACATTTTTCTACTTCAGAAACTGAAAATGTATAAGCAGTTTGTGTAGTTATTGACAAGTATATTTAAGAAAACTTACTTTAAAGTTATTCCGACATAATTTATAAGAAGTAAGGAGAGACTTTTCTCAATCTTAAGTTTCTCATTTTTTTTAACTGACTGATAGATATTAAGTCAGAATTCCTCATCTGTAAAATTGAAGTAATAATGCCTGATCTACCTACTTCAGGGTTTGTCCTTAGGGTAAAGTGAGAATATATGCACATACTTTTTTTGGTAAATTATCAAGTTCCATATAAATTTTAAAGATTATTATACATTTTCATTCAAAGCCTTTTATTGAGGTCTTACATTCTAGGTTTAAGGCTGTAAAGGTGATCAGCAGTAGTCCCTGCTTCTCAAGGATCTCACATCGTGGTAGGAAGTCAGATATCAAAACAGAAAATTGCTGTACAGTGTTGTAAGTGCTTTAATTAGGGAATATACCAGAGCAACAAGAAAGGAGTACCTAAGACTACCTCAGTGAATTAGAACTGTTCCCCAGATTAGGTAATAACATGAGATGAAACCTAGAATGTGTATAGGAGTTTAACAGGGAATAAGGGAAGGACATTTGAGGGAAGTGAACACCATGTACCAAATACATGGCATGGATACATGGGAGACCATATTATATTTGGGGAAATGGTGAGAAGTTTAGTTACTTAGTGTATGAGAAGAGAGTGACACCAAAGATGAAGTCACAGGCCTCATTAAGAAGAGCTTTTTATGCCAAACAGAGGACCTGGGATTTTATCGTGTATTTGATGGAGAGATAATGAAAGATTTTTTTAAGTGGTAGAATGGCAGGATCAGATTTTTATATTAAAAAGATTACCATTAAAATAAATAGGATTGCTGTGTCTGCGTGGAGGAGTGGAGAAGAGAAGCAGAGGAACCTCTTAGAAGGCTCTTGCAGTATTTCCAGTAAGAACTGATTTAGGATTATGCTAAGATGATGGTGGGAATAGAGAGAAGATATTTAGGAATCAGAGTCAGCAGAAGAGAGTGAATAATTTGTGGTTTAGAATCTCAGGCTTATTTATCTCTGTTAAATCCCTCTATTATAAAAATCTAGCTGGTCATGTGACTATTGGAATGAAGTTGTGGAACAAGTCTGGTAAGTACTTAGGAGCTTATATGTTGGATAAACCTGTTAGTTCCCAAACTGAATTAATGTAACTTTAGCAAGTTAAGAAATTATTTCTGTATCTATCTCTGTCTCTGTCTCTACCTCTGTCTCTGTCTCTATGTCTATAGAGAGGGAGAGAGAGGGAGAGAGGAGGGAGGGAGGGAGGGAGGTAGAAGGGAGAGAGGGAGAGTGATGTAAAATTAACTAAATGGATGAGTGCCTGAGTTTGATAAGTGAAACATGAAAGGTCATACTACATTCTACATTTAGTCTTGAGGGACATTCTACATTTAGTCTTGAATATGGAGGCTAGAGTTGAGAATACTGATTTTTAAATTTCAATAGAGAATACATTAAGTCAAATAGCATTTTATCAACATGAGATCCAAAGGTTCTTGTTTTTAACAGCTTTATGGACATACAATTCACATACCACACAATCCACCCATTTAAAGTATGTAATTCAGCTTTTAGTGTATTCACAGAGTTGTGCAGCCATAACCATAGTCAACTAAAACATTTTCATCATTCCCAAAAAGAAACCCAATTACCATTAGTAGTCATCTCCCATTTTTCCTCAACTGTCCCATGGCCCAAGGCAACTACTAATCTACTTTGTGTCTTTATAGATTTGCCCTTTCAGGGCATTTCATATACATGGAATTATGCAGTATGTGGTCCTTTATGATTGGCTTATTTCACTTAGTATAACATTTTCAAGGTTCCTCCATGTTGAAGCATGTATCAATACTTCATTCTTTTTATTACTGAATAATATTTCATTGTATAGATATAGCACATTTTATTTATCTGTTTATCAGTTTATAGTCATTTGGATTATTTCCACATTTGTGTACAAGTTTTTGTGTGGACATATGTTTTAATTTCTCTTGGGCATATAATTAGGAAAAGGATTGCTGGGTCATCTGGTAACTCTATGTTTAGCCTTTTTTTTTTTTTTCTTCAATTTTTTTTTCAATTTTTTTTTTTTTTTTTTTTTTGCGGTACGCAGGCCTCTCACTGTTTTGGCCTCTCCCGTTGCAGAGCACAGGCTCCAGACGCGCAGGCTCAGCGGCCACGGCTCACGGGCCTAGCCACTCTGCGGCATGTGGGATCTTCCCGGATCGGGGCATAAACCTGTGTCCCCTGCATTGGCAGGCAGACTCTCAACTACTGCGCCACCAGGGAAGCCCATATGTTTAGCCTTTCGAGGAACCCAAATATTCTTAACTTTTGAACATTTGAAGTGGAATATTCAGATGAGCATTTAAAGTACAGACAGTTTTGTAGTTTCAATAGAAATATATGGTTCTATCATACTACATTTATCTTAGTAATCAGTAAGCTATTTATAAAGGATACTTAAATTTTTTTTATCACTTTAATGCTTGTTTTTAGAATGATCTTATTATTGAGTTGGTACTTTGTAGAAATACTAAAAAAATGGCTTATAGTTGTATTTATTATATCACTATATTTAACAGTTATATGATGTTTTCATGTATTTAGTGCAGGTCATGTTAAGACACATTTGAGATGTATACTTAGAGCCTTGTATTATGAAAGTAGGCAGTTAAATTCTCTCTGAGCAATGTTTTGAAGGGTCTTGAATCTTCCAAATGAAAAGTTAGGAGTATTATTATATTAATATTTTGGCCTGTCAGTGCAATAAGGAATGGACCATCTATATGCAGTTCAGAAAATAATAAAAAATTAAGAGGAAAATGGAAGAGGCATATTTGAAAGGATGTTAGTGCATAATTTGACTAAGTTTTATAGCTAAGAGATGGTATAGGGAATTATTGTAACTATTTGTGAATTTTTAGAAATTATTGAAGTCATAAAGGAGAAATCTTGGTCTTTAAATTACTAAAAAAAGTTATACTCTGAACAAAATTAATCTTTTGAATAATGAAAGTTATAAAATTATGCATTATCTTCTCAGGAAAAAGCAGTTTTACTATTTTGCTTATCTAAAAACTAAACTGAAAGTGTTGCTGGTATCTAAAAACAAAATTTTAAATTTTAGTATTATCTAAAGCTAAAGTAATGATAACACTCTTTTGAGAGGCAGATTGACAGGGGATACTCTAATATACTTCTTGACCATCTATTCAGATTTACCTGTGAAAGAAATCTGCTTGGAAATGAAAATGCTCTTGACATTTTTAACTTATTTTTGCTCACACTGAATTTATGAAAGAAATAGTATTGACTTTTAATGAGCTATTTTCTCACTCTTGTATATTTAGTTTGAAGAAAATAAAGATACTTGCTTCTGAATTTTGGCCAAACACTCAAGAACAAAATACCTAGCAGGAAGTGTGCTAAGCATTCTCTTCACAATTGCTCTTTGAAGGAGGTGTAATTAATCCATTTTACTGATTCAGAAACTAAGACTCAGCAGACATACTGGCTATGTGTTGAATAATACAGTGAATTCATAAAACAAATACAGTCCATGTAATTAGTAGCTTCCTGGGTAGAAGCTAAAATGCTCTATAGTTCAAAGATGGGAAGTTGTGGCCTAAGATTAGTCAGATACAGCTTTATGGATAAAGTGATTCTTGGGCCTATATTTGAAGGAATATAGTATTTAGATTGTTGAAAGGGAAAACAGAATAGGTAAATAGCATGAGTAAAGATGACAAAAGAAGACTAAACATGACATTTGTTGTTAGGAAGTTTTCTACCAGTCTCAGTTGCAAATAACAGTAACCCACTAAAACTCAATTAAAAGGATAGGTACTTGGAAGGCTACAGAGAAGTCTCAGGGAATATAGAAAAATCAAAAAGGCAGTCTAAGGAAAAGTACCTGAGATTGGCCATACTCTTATCTCCTCTCTCTCAGGACCACTGACCTCTCTGTACATGTATTCTTTCAACATTTTTCCCAACCCACTTTTCTTTAGCTTGTATATCTTTAGGCCCATAGCCTTTATAATCTCCTACTCAACAACAACTTCCCCTCCTATTAGTTAAGACATGTGTCAGGGAGAATCTGATTAGATCATAGCATCTTTCAGAGGCAGCTAACACATGTCATAGATTTACGGTCAGCCATTATCTCCTTGGGTAATGTCTGGTTCACACAGCTTTGACCACAGGAGTGGGGTCATATGACCCATTGTTGAGGGTCAAGAATTACCGCAGTAGCAAAAAGTCCTGTCTGGTACCTTAGATGGTCTGTATAGAGGAAGCATGAGTGAAGCACAGGGAAATCTCAGTGGGGCATGGACCTCCTACATCCTGGATGTGGGTGAAGGGTAGGATTTTGCCTTCAGGGAAACTGTCATCATGTAAAAATTACTTCAAGGCAGAGATCTTTTTTTCTTCCTGGTTGTTTACTCTATTAGTGATGTTGTATCTCCCCAAACTCTTAAGCTTTTGCACTCCCACCCTGCCTGCCCACCCCTCTCATCACCCTAGCTCTTCTTTCCCACTTTTATGTAGTATGTGAGGAGGTGGATTTAAAATTTTTCCTTCCTGTATTTTCAACATATTTTCTGAATTTTGTAAAGTTAGCACATACATTTCTCTTTACTAGAAAAAATTTTTTTAATTTGTAGTAATTTATATTTGGATTAAATTATGGTGAGAATAGTGTGAAATGAAGATTATTTGATGATGAACTTTTATAAGGGAAAGATTATGACATTCATCTTTATATTCTAGCAACTAAGCCATTATATAATTTTGTAGTAGATGATCAATAATAGTTGTTAAATGAATTAGCAATAGGCCAGCTATAAGAGGCAGAGAGAGAATGAATCCTTTATGTAAAATAATTTTTCCTTGAAATTTTACTAGAATTCTCAAATTTCTCATTGTCTTTAACTTCAGTAGTATTGAGTTTTTAAATGTATTTCTTCTTTAATTAAAATTTATATACAGTTTTGGGTACTCATCTCTTTCTCCTACTTTACTGTAATATGAGATACTGCCATGTGGTCTCTGTAGATATTAAAATTTACAAGTATAGATGAACCATAAATGTAATCCTTAGAGAATAATTAAAAGTATATAAATATCCTGTATATAATAAAACAATTATAAATCTGTACTTAGAATTGGATTCTAGAATGGCAATTTATTTTCAGAAGCATTTTACTTTTTCATACTAAACGTTTTTTTATTTTCCTGAATATGAGAAAATGTGTAGCTTTTAATATAGAAATACCTAATCGTTAACAAAATAAAGGATAAATGTGAGATCTTTCCACTGCATATTTGACTTATTTTCCTACTTGACTGTTTGCTCATCTATACATATGGCCCCCCAAAAGGCTACCCCAACTCCTAAGTTTATACCATCTTTCAATACCTGGTATCACTGTGACAGTCACATAGCTCAATTT
This sequence comes from Stenella coeruleoalba, assembly GCF_951394435.1. Lineage (NCBI taxonomy): Eukaryota > Metazoa > Chordata > Mammalia > Artiodactyla > Delphinidae > Stenella > Stenella coeruleoalba. The sequence continues at coordinate 56,472,273 of NC_137151.1, read as the reverse complement.
CTTGCAAGTAAGAATCTGTTTAACTTAGCCTTGATTAGATTTCCACCATTGCTTCAACCTGTTAGACTCTAAAACCTTGAAGTAGACTACTTAACGTAATTGACTTATTTGTTATATCCCAAACACCTAGCATCCTTCATGGTTTAATAAGTGTTGTCTGAAAGGTTGAACATAGAATGTTTTCATAAATGGTTAAACTTTGTATAATTGATGTCCCTTATAGTATCTGGGTGAAAGAACTTTGATCTATCCTTAATTAGCTAAGTGTGCAGAGTAGAAGACTAGTATTTAGGTGGCATCCCAGGTGCCCAGCAAATATAATGCCCCATATTTCTTTGTCATAGGCTGGAAAATTAGCAGTATAGATCTCTGGGTCCTAAAGCAATTCTAAGAATTTTGTATAACCACTCTCACTTTAATGGACTGTTTACAAAAAGCATGAATTCTGCTAGTGTAGTAGTATACACACAAACACACACAAGAGTGTATATATAGTGGTATATATAGTACATATATATAGATGCTATACTAGTATAGCATCTAGTATGACTAGGGATTGTAAAATCCTTCTGTGTTTGCCTGTAAAAACTGTACATTATTGGGAAGCCACATAGATCAGCGTTTTTCAAGCTTCTTTGACAGCAACCCAGAATATTTCACTTTTTATGACCCTACTATGTGGATTTCATGATCCTCTGATGGGTTATTACCCACAGTTTTAAAAATATGGCTGCAACTTGGACTAAAGAATTCAGTAAATAGGAATGACTTAAAATTTGAGGATTGGTAGCCAGTGTTTCCTGTGTATTATTTATCTTCTGTCACTGGAGTAGTGGGTTTTTCTGAAATTCTGATATAAGTTCTAGTATAAAGAGTAGTAGTTCACCAAGTCTTTAGCTTCTTTTCCAACTCTTGAGAGATCCTACCTATACCGAGTGTCATCAGCATCAGTGGAGGGGCAAGGGAAAACCCAGGCAAAGAAATCCTGTATCTGCTCCTGTTCTATGAAGCCACTTTTTTTTTTTTTCCTGTTTAATTCTGTCTCTAACTAAACACATTGAGAACTTTTAGCAGGTATATGTGTATCACCTCTTCTGCAAATAATAATTGGACTTACAATGTTGTGGATAGAATAAAACGCTTCATGGTTTAATAAGTGCTGTCTGAAAGGTTGGACATAGATTGTTTTCGTAAATGGTTAAACTTTGTATAATTGATGTCACAATTGTGTTAGGGATATTTTAATGGAAACATTTAAGAAGTAATGCAAGATGTAACGAGAGAGTTATTTGAAGTTACCTTCTAAGTGAATAGTTCAAGTTTTTAAGTGAATAGTTTATAAATAACTCAACTCCATTTTAAATAATCTCCAAGAGATTTTAAAGATATTTTCGATATTTTGGTAATATACTCTGTAAACAAACCACGACAGCATGATAATAGTTTCAGTTTCTTCATGGAGGTTACTGCTGACCCAGATAACTTCTTGTCCATCAACCTTCCTCTAGAAAACTTTAATAAGGTAGTATCTGCCCTAAGGCTGCCAACTCATGCTTTGACAGTTTTAACAGCTGTAGTTACTCAGTATGAAGCAGGCTACCTCACTAAGCAAGATTTCAGTGTCTGAGGGAAGAGTATCATTTAGACAAGTGCTATAGAACAGAACTTTCTATAATGATAATGTGATGTCTGTTGACCACTTGAAATATAGCTAGTGTGACTTTTAAATTTTTAGTTTTAATTAAGATTAATTATCTGCGTGTGGTTGGCTAATGGCTACCATATTGGACTGTGCAGATTTAGACATTGCTTTTGATACACTGGTCTTTGGTTCATCAGAATTGCTTGTCTAGTTGAATGATGTCCATAAAAATTGGAATGAAATCTAATGAAAAGACTTGATTTTTAAAATCTAGTTAGAGGTATAACCACACAGAGGAGAACTATTTAAGGTGACTTAAATATTGTAATTTGACTATATGTCCCTAGTGGACTATATTCTGAGGACCAAAATTACTGTGTTTTTAGTGAACATATTCTTGTATTATTATAATTTTGGTATTGTTATTCTGAGGCTATTGCTTGTATATTGTGTCATAAATCAGATGAGTAATTCTGTGTTGTAAAAATTGATCAGGTACAATAAAAATCCTATAGTCCTGAGTTTAAACTGAAAGTGTTAACAGGACCCTAGTTGTAAAAGAATGAAATACAATTAAAAAAACCATTTTTTTCTATGTTCCAGGCCTGTAACCTAATTTCATATACTCACAATAGCTGAAATCTTTGCTGAGGCTTGCACTCATGAGGGTACACTCTTCCATTCTTACTCCCCACAGTTATGTACATGTTCTTGACCCCTTATCATGTCTGACCCCTTAGTTCTTTTAACCTTTTGACCTGATTTACCCATTTCTCCCATCCCTCTTCCACCCCCTACCTACGGAAACCACCAATCTGTTTTCTGTATCTCTGAGCTTGGTTTTGTTTTGGTTTTGAGATTTCACATATAGGAGAGATCATACAGTGTTTGTCTTTCTCTGACTTATTTCACTTAGCATCATGCCCTCAAGGTTTATCCATGGTGTTACAAATGGCAAGATTTCATTTTTCTTATGGCTGAATAACATTCCATTGTATATTTATTTATCACAATATTCCTTTATGCATTCATCCGTCAGTGGACACTTAGGATTATCCCATATCTTGGGTATTGTAAATGGCCCCGCAGTGAACATGGGGGTCCATATGTCTTTTCAAGTTAGTGTTTTCATTTTCTTAGTATAAGTACCCAGAAATAGGATTGCTCATAGTATATTCTTGGCTCCATTGTCATAAATTAGTTGACCATAAAAATTGCTGGGCTCAATTCTGTTCCGTTGGTCTATGTGTCTGTTTTTTAGGCCAATACAATGTTCTTTTAATTACTATAGCTTTGTCATAAAGTTTGAAATTACGTAGCATGATGCCTCCAGTTTTTTTATTCTTTCTCAGGATTGCTGTGGCTATTCAGGGTCTTATGCGGTTCCATACAAATTCTACAATTGTTTGTTCTGTTTCTGTGAAAAATGCCATTGGAATTTTGATAAGGATTGCATTGAGTTTGTAGGTTGCTTTGGGTAGTAGGGACATTTTAACAATATTGATTCTTCCAACTCATGAGCACAGAATATCTTTCCATATTTTTGTGTATTCTTTAATTTCTGTAATATCTTATGGTTTTTAGTATACAGGTCTTTCACCTCCTTGGTTAAATTTATTCCTAGGTATTTTATGCTTTTAGTTACACTCATAAATGGAATGTTTCCTTAAACTTCTAGTTCAGATAGTTTGTTATTAGATTATAGAAGCACAACAAATTTTTGTGTATTGATTTTGTATCCTGCAACTTCACTGAATTTATTTATTAGTTCTAATAGTTTTTTGATAGAATCTTTAGGTTTCTCTCTATGTAGTATTATATCTTCTGCAAATACTGAGAGTTTTACATCTTCCTTTCCATTGGGTTTACTTTTACTTCTTTTTCTTATCTCATTGCTGTGGTTAGACCTTCAATACACTATGTTGAATAAAAGCAGTAGGAGTGGGCATCCTTGTTTTGTTACTGATCTTAGAGGAAAAGCTTTGAGCTTTTCACCATTGAGTATGATGTTAGCTGTGGGCTTGTCATTACGGCCTTTGTTATGTTGAGGTTATGTTCCTCTATACCCATTTTGATGAGTTTTTATCATAAATGGATGTTGAATTTTGTCAAATGCTCTTTCTGCATCAAGTGATATGATCATATGATTTTTATCTTTCATTTTGTTAATGTGTTGTATGACATTGACTGATTTGCTGATGTTGAGCCAGCCTTGCATTCCTGGAATAAATGCCACCTGATCATGGTGTGTGATCCTTTCAGTGTATTTTTAAATTCAGTTTGCTAATATTTTGTTGAGAATTTTCACATCTATGTTCATCAGAGTTACTGGGTTATAATTTTTTTTCTTGTGGTGATCCTTGTCTGCTTTTGGTATCAGGGTAATGCTGGCCTTGGAAAGTGAGTTTGCAAGAGTTCCCTCCTCTTCTATTGTTTGGAAGAGTTTGAGAAGGATTGGTGTTAATTCTTCTTTGAATGTTTTATAAAATTTACCAGTAAAGCTGTCTGGTACTGGACCTTTGCTTTTTGGAAGAGTTTTGATTACTCATTCAATCTTCTTGCTAGTAATCAGTCTGTTCAGATTTTCTATTTCATCATAATTCAGTCTTGGTAGGTTGCATGTTTATAGGAATTTATCCATTTCTTCTAGGTTGTTCAATTTGTTGTTGTTTGATTCTTTGTAGTAGTCTCTTATGGTTTCTCATATTTCTGTGGTATTAGTTGTAGTGTCTCCTCTTTCATTTCTATTTTATTTATTTGAATCTTCTCTCTTTTTTCTTAGTCAGTCCATTTTGTTTACTTTATTTTATTTTATTTTATTTTGGTCATGTGCACGGCTTGCGAGATCTTAGTTCCCCGACCAGGGATCGAACCTGGGCCCCCTGCAATAGAAGCACAGAGTCCTAACCACTGGATTGCCAGAGAACTCCCCAACTTGTTTATCTTTTTTTTTTTTTGCGGTACCCGGGCCTCTCACTGTTGTGGCCTCTCCCGTTGCAGAGCACAGGCTCCAGATGCACAGGCTCAGCGGCCATGGCTCAGGGGCCCATCCGCTCCATGGCATGTGAGATCTTCCCAGACGGGGGCACAAACTCGTGTCCCCTGCATCGGCAGGCAGACTCTGAACCACTGCGCCACCAGGGAAGCCCTTGTTTATCTTTTTAAAAAACCAGCTCTTACTTTGATTGATCTTTGCTCTTGTCTATTTACTCTCTATTTCATTTATTTCTGCTCTAATCTTTTTTTATTTCCTCCCTTCTACTAACTTTGGGCTTTGTTTGTTCTTCTTATTCTGGGTCTATCAGCTATAAAATTAGGTTGTTTATTTGGGACTTTTCTGGTCTATTGAAACAGGCATTTATCACTGTGAACCTCCCTTTTAGAACTGCTTTTGCTGCATCCCATAAATTTTGGTGTGTTACATTTCTACTTTCATTTGTCTCAGATATTTTTTTATTTCTCCTTTGACCCATGGTTGTTCAGTAGCATATTTTTTAATCTCCACCTACTTGTGAATTTTCAAGTTTTCCTTGTGTAATTAATTTCTAGTTTCATGCCATTCTGGTTGGAAAAGTTGTGTGACATGGTTTCAATCTTCTTAAATTTATTAAGACTTATTTTGTGTTCTAACATGCGATGTATACTGGAGAATATTCCATGTGCATTTAACAAGAATGCATATCCTGTTGCTTTTGAATGAATGTTCTATAAATATTTGTTAAGTCCATCTGGTTTAATGTGTCATTTAAGGCCAGTGTCTCCTTGTTGATTTTCTTTCTGGATGATCTATCCATTGATGTAAGTGGGTATTAAAGTCCCTTACTATTATTGTATTGCTTTGTATTTCTCCCTTTAGGTCTATTTATATTTGCTTTACATATTTAGGTGCTGCTATGTTGTGTGCATATATATTTACAAATTTTTAAAGTTTATTTTGTCTGATATAAGTATAGCAGAGCTACTCTAGCTTTCTTTTGGTTTCTGTTTGCATGGAATATCTTTTTCTGTCCCTTTACCTTCAGTCTATGTGTGTCCCAACATCTTAAGTGAGTCTCTGGTAGGCAGCATATAGATGGGTGGGTTTCTTTCTTTTTTTTTTTTTTTTTAAATCCATTCAGCCACTCTACATCTTTTGATTGGGGAATTTAGCCCATTTACATTTAAAGTAATTATTGATAGATATGTGCTTGTTGCCATTTTGTTAATTGCTTTCTGGCTGTTTTTGTTGTTCCTCTCTGTTCCTTTCTTCTTCTCTTGCTCTTTTCCTTTGTGTTTTGATTACTTTTTTGTGGTATGCTTATATTCCTTTCTCTTTTCCCCTTGTGTATTTACTATAGCTTTTTGCTTTGTGGTTACCATGAGGCTTACATAAAACAACACATATCCATAACAATCTGTTTTAAAGTTGATAACAAACTTGTTTGATTTCATTGTAGAGCTCAACATTATTACTCTCCCTCCCTCACCTATATTTTATGTTTTTGGTGTGCTGTTTTGCATAATTTTATCTTGTGTATCCCTTAATTAATTATTATAATCATAGGGTTTTTTTTACTACTTTTGTCTTTTAACCTTCATACTTGCTTTATAAGTGATTAATCCACTACCTTTATTATATATTTACCTTTCCAGTGAGATTTATTCTTTCAAATGTTTTCTTGTTACTAATTTTTTTCAGCTTAGAGAACTGTCTTTAACATTTCTTATAAGGCAGTTTTAACTCCTTTAGCTTTTTCTTATCTGGAAAACTTTATCTCTCTTTCACTTCTGAATGATAACTCTGTGAGATAGAGTGTGCTTGGTTGGAAATTTTTTTTTTTTTTCAGCACTTTGAATATATCATGTCAGTCCTTTCTGGCCTGCAAAGTTTCTGCTGAAAAGTCTCCTTATAGTCTTATGGCAGTTCCCTTGTTCATAAAATTGTTTTTCTCTTGATGCTTTTAATATTCTCTCCTTGTCTTTAACTTTTAATATTTAGTTATAATGTGTCTTGATGTGGGTCTCTTTAGGTTGCTCTTATTTGGAGCTCTCTGTACTTCCTGGATATGGATATCTGTTCCTTTCCCAGGTTAGGAATTTTTCAGCCATTATTTCTTCAAATAAGTTTTCTCTCCCTCTTATCCTTATGGGATTCATATCATGTGAGTGTTAGTCCATTTGATGTTGTCCCATAAGTCCCTTAAGCTGTCTTCATTGATTTTCTTTTTGTTTTGTTGTTTGTTTTGCTGCTTTGATTGGGTGAGTTTCCCAGGCTTGTCTTCAAGTTGATTGATTCTTTCTTCTGCTTCATCTAGTCTACTGTTGAACCTCCTCCCCCCACACCTCACCCTGTGTATATTTCATTTCAGTTCTTGTATTCTTCAGCTCCGTGACTTCTGTTTGGTACTTTCTTATATTTTCCATCTCTTTGTTGAAGTTCTAACTGAGTTAATTCTTCTCCCCAGTTCAGTGAGTATCAGTAGGACTATTACCTTAAACTCTTTATCACATGTATTACTTATCTCTGATTTTATGCTTTTTTTCCCCCCTCAGGTTTTATCTTATTCTTTCACTTGTGACATATTCCTCAGTTTCTTCTGCTTGACTCTCTGTGTTGGTTTCTATATAGTAGGTGAAACAACCACCTCTCCCATTCTTGAAGGAGGGGCCTCTAGTATGAGATGAACTTTGTTATTCAACACTGCCTCAGCTCTTGGTTTTCTCTCCAACCTTTGAGCTTGTCCAAATAGCCTATTTTTAATAGCTCCCAGCAGTTGAGAATGTTCTAAGATCTGTCACTGTCCTAAAGGGGAGGATCTCAGCACCTAGACCCTCAGACATCAGCTTTTATAAGTATGCAAATATGTACAGTCCTGTGGGAGAACAAGTATAAGCCCTGCTTGCCACTAGAGCCAGGTGATCTGGAGGTGTCCCCTGGGCAGAAATCACAAAAGTCAGACCTCCAGATGAGTATATTAGCTCTTTTCTGGGTTTTACCAGCAAGCTGGAGTAAGGCAGTGGGAGAGTACCAAGTCTGCCCCTCAGGCCGGAGTTTCAGGACAAGCAAAGAGGCCTTCTTACAGAAAGACTGGGGACTGTGCCTCAGTTCACTGTCTGCATAGTGCCATGGTGATGGTAGCCTGTCCAGAAACGTCTCTGCCACAGTCCCATAGGATGCAAGAATGCAACCTCCCCGCAGCCACCAGAGCCAGGTGATGAAGAGTGTTCCCTGGGTGACAGCTGCAAAAACTGGGCCACCAGACATAAAATCCAGGGCATCAGACACTTGTAATGTTCCCCTCCAGGAGACACTGACATTGTGAAGCATGGCAGAGGGTAAACACGAAGATAAGGCCTGCCCTCTGAGGTGTCTGGAAAGGATTACAGTCAGCCCCCAGACACATGTTTATTTAGAAGCCTGCCCCTCAGTCCACAGGCATGATGATTAGCTAATAGGCCTTCAGAGAAAGACTGAGCTCCTGGGTCTGTTGTCTCTTGCTGTGCCCCTGTGCCCTAGAGGTGGTAGCTATTTAAGAACTCTTTCTTCATGAGTTATAGTCCTGTGGGACCCACAGGCATAAGCCCTACTGGTCACCAGAACCAGGTGATGTAGAGGGTCCCCTAGATGATACCCACCAAAATTGGGGCACCTTCCTGGAGATACTGGTGCTCTGGAGCACAGCAAAGGGAAAATGCAAAGATGCAGCTTGCATCCCTGGTGAGTGTTCCAGCACTCTCCTAGAAGTGTGTGTTAAATTAGGTGTCTGCCCCTCAGGTGAGAGCCTCCTTCATTTTTTAAGTCTGGACACCATACACGGCCTCTTAGCTGGGCCCTGGGGTCCGAGCATGTGAGTTCTTTCAGAGGGCTTTCTCAGACCTCTGCAGTCCTGTGGGTCTCGAGACAGGAACCCTACTGGTTTTCAGAGTTAGATTTTTTAAGGACTCATGTCTCAAGCATATGGGATGCCCGATGTGGGTTTTGAACCCTCAGCTCCTCAGGAAGAAGCTCCAGGTTTTGAGTTCCTTCTGCATTGTGGGTTGCTGCAGCAATGGTGGGGTTTATGGTGGGGTTTCATCCCAGCCTCTCCTACCATCTTTGATATGTTTTTCTTCTTGTTTGCCCAATGTGTAGTCATCATCCACCCAGACTTTAGGTTTTTTGAAAGGAAATTCTTCCATATATAGCTGTAGGCTCAGTGTGGCTGTGGGAGGAGGTGAGTTCGGGATTTTCTTATGTCACCATCTTGAACTGGGACTTCTGCACAACATTCTGAAAGATAATTTCTTGCAGTAACAAACCTGTAGAAATCTTTTTTAAAAGTTAGTTTAACTGTCATTAATACTAGCACATTGTAAATCATTCAAGTGGTTAAAAAAAAGAAAAAGATATATAGTGAAAAAGAATTCTCGCATCCTAGATTAATTCCCTAGTCTCTTTACCTACAAGGAAACACGGTTGCCAGTGTCTTATATATTTTTCCAGAAATATTCTGAGCATACATTCATGAGAATATATCCCTTTTTTTCTTTTTCACACATGAGATCTTGCTATTTCTATTCTTTCTCACTTTACTCTTTTCATTCAGCAGATTAGCTAGTCTAGATCTACTTCATTCTTTGGTAGCAGCTGCATAGTATCATAATTTAACAGTTTCTTACTGATGGAGTTTTTTGTTTGTAAAAGTCTTTGCAGTTAATATGTTATAATAAATATTCTTCACATGTATCTTTACCCATATGTGTGATATGGATAAATTGAAGACTTTTGAACAGGAGAGTGATAATATTAGATAGAGTTAAGGTGACCAGGACAAAAATATTTCTGCATTGGTGTTCATAAGCTTTTAGGCTAATTTTGTTCTTTAAGAAGTATGCTGTTTTCCCTCTTAGGTTAGCTCTGCTTCTTCCCCATTGAAACGGATTTTTTATTCTAGTTTATCAGTCATGTAGTACTTGGCATCTTTCTTTCCTTGACTTCTGAGTATATGTAGATATTTTACATAGAGTTACTTGATTTTGGTTTGTTACCCTGTTTTATTTTCTCAATCTGTTACTAATCCGCCTCAGTTACTATCCAGAAATGTCTTAGAAATTTCAGTTAATTGTAATTGTGTTTCTTAGTTAAGCAAAGATTTGGGTCTTTTTGCTTGTTCTTTGGGACCCCTTGCATTTGTAGGTGAAAGGATCAATTAATCAGACATTGTCTCTCTTTTAATCCTTCTAACATTTGTATCCTTTTTAGAAATTGTTAATTCTCATCAGTATTTAAATTCACAGACTCTACCTACAGTTTAGTTGATCTGTATATGTTAAATCTTGTTCAAATGTTTCTTTAATATTCTTTTATATCCTTTCTTGTATCTTAGGATAACCTCTTCCTCACAGATAGCTCATTGCAAAGGAATACTTAATCCTTTGGATGGAAAAGTTTACTCCTTGAATAGATATTTACTGAGCAGTATGAAAATCAGTGCTTTACTCTTGGCTAATTTTCTCATCATCAAGTCTCTTGAGGTATAAATAAAACAAGAGTAAATCTTTAAAGATTTAACAGAAATCTGTAATTTAGAATGACATACATTTGAAGATAGAATGAAGGCAAGTAGTAGGGAGGATGAGGGAAATGAGGAATTAAATTGTTAAATATGTTAATGCAATGTGAAGGTTTTTGGTTGTTGTTTTGTTCTTTTTCATCAAATTGATATGAATTTGAGGGCTAGTTTAATTCAATCCCATCATTTTTCTGGTAAGGAAACTATTATGTAGAGGTATTGTCAGAGACTTGCTCCAGCTCACAGGCTGCAACCAGAGCACCTGACTGCCAGCCCACTTTTGTTTGGGGATGTAATTGCTTGACTGTTTACTGTAGTAGTTAAAAATGTGTCAAGCGGCAAAGGAAATTGATCCCTTTCATATATTCTTGTTTTAAACTACAATGTATTATACTTAATAAGTTGAAATGACTATTTCTGAAAATGTAGGTAAATAAAAATGTTATAAATAGAATCATTTTCCTTCAAAAGTATTATACTCAAAATAATTTTGTTCGTTGTCTAATAGGGTATTTCTGCCTCATCTCCTATTTCTCTAAATCCTTTAACAGAAAAATTTTTGTTGCTTATTTTTTGTTCTGCTATGTAATATTTTGAAGTATTGTTTATCCAAATATTCAGTTTCCTGTAAGTTATTTTTTAAATAATTATATAGGGCTTCCCTGGTGGCGCAGTGGTTGAGAGTCCGCCTGCCGATGCAGGGGACACGGGTTTGTGCCCTGGTCCGGGAAGGTCCCACATGCCGCGGAGTGGCTGGGCCCGTGAGCCATGGCCGCTGAGCCTGCGCGTTTGGAGCCTGTGCTCCGCAACGGAAGAGGCCACAACAGTGACAGACCCGCGTACCGCAAAAAAAATAAAAATAAATAATAATAAAAAATAATAGTTATATAAAAGCCTTTGTCAGAACTTTGAGAAAATAATTGATTTATAAAGCTCTAGTGTTAGTGATCCTGCTAAAGCAAAAGAAGCAGCATAGTGACTGTCTCCTGATATTCTTTGCAATTATTGTTTTTCACGTGAGGTTATATTGTAAAGAAAAGTGAGTGTTCGCCAAATCTACTTTTGTGCCTTGAACACCCACAGAGAACTTTTGGTATTGTTAGCAAAGATAAAGACATTCTAAGAAAACTCTTTGCAGGAGAAATATCTGTCTATTTATATATTTACTTTCTGAATCTTCAGTCTATTCTATAGCTATACTTTTAAAGGATTCATGCAGGTGAAACAGAGGGCAGCTGATCATGTTTATGTTTTGGAGCCAACTTGTCTTGCCCGTCCCTATCTGCACCTGTTCACATTTACACCTAGCAGCTGTCAGTGTTCATAAGCTCTATGTTTACAGAAAAAGGAACATCTGATATGTGTGAATTTGATTAGTATTATCATTAACAACTAATCATTGAATTTTTTTGGCGTGTATAAAATCATCATGCAGGGAAGAAGTTGTTGTGGTAATTCTGATTTTTGTCTGTTCTCAGAATTGTTATAGGTAAATATCATCTCAGTAAAATACAGTAAATTCATGTTACCCAGTGTGCGTGAACATTATGATGTGCATTAATTGTATATTATACATGATCAGTTTTAAACAATTAGGACGAAATGTAAAATAATAAACTCTGGCAGTATGCTGATAAAGATAGGTTGAATATAATTTTATCATTTATTGCAGTGGCAATAAATCAGCTTGAAATATCTTCTTATAATAATTATAAAGAACTGCTACTTAACAGAAAGTTTTGGTTGATTGAATTCCAAGTAATACAGTTTTTGATACTTTAGATCAGAATTTCTTAACCTTAGCACTACTAACATTCTGGGCCAGGTAATTATCTCTGTGGGAATGTCCTGTGAATTGTAGGGTGCTTAGCACTATCCCTGCCTGGACTCTTTCTATGTGATACCAGTAGCACCTTCTCAGTTATGACAATCAAAGCTGTTCCCAGACATTGTCAAATGTTTTCCTAGTAGATGAGGGGGTATTACAGCATCACCTCTGGTTAAGAACTACTGCTTCAGACCATGGGAAAGATCTCTAATGGATCAAATCATTTAAAATCCCTTCATCATCACACATTTTTCACCCATTCACATCAACAACTTTTTTTTACTGTAGTGTTATATGTTAAATTTCAGTTGTAGTAATCTTTACCCTACCTGATTAGCTTTGTAAATAAGAAAATCCTGAAGTTATACATTAGAAAATATCCTCTCATGAATGGCCTTAAGCTAAACGACATACCTACTAATTGATATCCTCCCATAGGTGAGTGTGTTGTGGTGGGGATCATGTTCTTACAGTCTGCTTATTTTTATCTTGTGTCTGGGCTGGTTTTGGCCACAAAGAATTGATTGGATGGTGTTTGTTTGGAACGTGAGATGAAGGTAGTATTCTTAACACACAGAGTCAGAATGAGAGGCTATTACAGGAGTGCAAGTATCAGATCTGGATGCTTTGGCCAGAACCGAAATCTGGGAATAGGTGGCTCTTGGATCCTATTTTTATTTTAATGAATGTATTTTTCTAAGATGGTTTGAATAAATGGATTTCTGCCAACTTTTATGCAGTATGCTTGAATGATGAATAATAACTCATGTGATCACAGAGTAAATTTTTTCAACTGATAATTAATATGTTAATTTTCATTTATATTTGTGCTCCAGGTTTTTTTTGAAAGTTTTGAGGTAAAACACCTTGCCATTTGTACTTATAGAATTGTGAGGCTTTATTTTTTTAATTGTTTCTTTTATTTTTTTTATTTTTAAAAAAATTGTTTTACATCTTTATTGGAGTATAATTGCTTTACAATGGTGTGTTAGTTTCTGCTTTATAACAAAGTGAATCAGTTATACATATACATATGTTCCCATATCTCTTCCCTCTTGCGTCTCCCTCCCTCCCACCCTCCCTATCCCACCCCTCTAGGTGGTCACAAAGCACCGAGCTGATCTCCCTGTGCTATGCGGCTACTTTGTGAGGCATTTTTAAAAACTGTTTTAAAAATATTTTATTTTATTTATTTATCTTTTGGCTGCATTGGGTCTTCGTTGCTGGGGCTTTTCTCTAGTTGCGGTGAGCGGGGACTACTCTTCGTTGCGGTGCGCGGGCTTCTTATTGCGGTGGCTTCTCTTGTTGCGGAGCACGGGCTCTAGGTGCACGGGCTTCAGTAGCTGTGGCACGTGGGCTCAGTAGTTGTGATTCGCTGGCTCTAGAGTGCAGGCTCAGTAGTTGTGGCGCACAGGCTTAGTTGCTCTGCAACATGTGGGTTCTTCCCGGACCAGGGATCGAATCCATGTCCCTGCATTGGCAGACGGATTCTTAACCACTGCGCCACCAGGGAAGTCCCAAGGCATTTATTTTAAATTCTTTATTTTTAAATTTTTATTTGAGTATAGTTGCTTTACAATGTTGTGTTAGCTTCTACTGCACAGCAGAATGAATCAGCCATACATATACATGTATCCCCTCCCTTTTGGATTTCCCTCCCATTTAGGACACCACAGTGCATTAGAGTTCCCTGTGGTATACAGTATGTTTCCTCCAACAGTTGTCTATTTTATACATAGTATCAATAGTGTATATGTGTCAATCCCAATCTCCCTATTTTAAATTCTTATCATAATTTATCTGGGTAAAAAATGTCAAACATGCTATGCATATACATATAACCTATAAATAGATGTGACTCAGAAATATTTACTTGAAATGAATAATCTAAAAATACCTTTTACTGCCACATATACCCATGGATAATTATATGCACAGACATTCATTTATTAAAAACAATTGCTGACAGTTATTGAATGCTAGGTATTCAGAACTTTATATGCATTATCCCATTTAATCTTCCCAGTTATACCTTCATACTACTCATGAGGAAACTGGAAGTTCACTGAAGTTACATAATTTATAAGGTCATAGCTAATAAGGTTCAGATACAGTTTTTAAACCCAGATAACATCTATTATCAAGTGTCTTGCTGATACAATGTAATCTCTTTCTTTATTTCTTCAAGGTCTAAGTTTACACTCTTCAATCCCAATGCATACATATATATATATATATATATATATATATTATATATATATATTTCAAGTGCTTACTGTATGCCAGACTTTGTTTTTTCTTTTCTTTACTTTTTATTTTGAAATAATTTTAGACTTAAAAAACAGTTAAAAAGCAAATACATAGTATTCACCTATATTTTTTACCCAGCTTTCCCTAATGTTATTAATTTATATAACCATAGTACAATTATTAAAATTAAAAAATCAGAAAATTTACATTGGTACAATGCTATTAACCATAAACTACATATCTTTTATGAATTTTACCAGTTTTTCCATTAATGTCCTTCTTCTGTTCCAAAATCCAATCTGATCCCACATCATTTAGTTGTTGTATCTCCTTAGTCTTCAACCTATGGCAGTTCCTCAGTCTTTCCTTTTCTTTCATGACCTTGATACTTGATGAATACTAGTCAATTATTTTGTATATGGTCTCTCAGTTTGGGTTTGTCTGATGTTTTCTCATGATTCAATGAGGTTATATGTTATTGGGAAGAATACCACAGAGGTGATATGCTCTTCTAAGCACATCAGAGGATACAGGATATCAATATGTTTTATTATTGGTGATATAGTTTCTCCACTGTGGTGTTTGCCCTTTTTAATTAGTAAATATCTTAAAGGAGATAGTTTGAGACTATGCAAATACCTTGTTTCTACTCAGACTTTCACCTACTGCTTTTAGCATCCTTTGGTGCACATGTATTTTAAACTTTCTCCTTTGAATAGTTCTTACAATATGGCAAGCCAATGATTGTTTTGTGAATTATTCACTGTTACAAAGGCATTGCCTTCCTACCTTTTAACTTTCAAGTTGGTGGCTAGGATTCTTTCCAGAGTTAAGCTTAACAGGGAACAATAGTAAATAAAATCTGAATTCAATAATATTTAACTTAAAAAGAAAAACTTGAAAAGCCAGTCCTTGTTAATGCAGGCATAAAACAATCTTCATTCTAGAGTAGCAAAGGCTAGAGTGGATTTGTTAAATTTCTTTAAAATGAAAAGAAAGGTATCTATAAATGAACATGGAATAGTTGACCAAATTTTGAGTTACTAGAACTAAGAAATACCTATTAAAACATGAGAAAAAAAGTTTTAACTTAAGGCCAGTGTAACAAAAAGTACTTTATGTATGAGAGGAATACTGGCTAGAAATATATATCTGAGATTAAAACAGTTGAAATAAAAGAATATATGAATAATGTATATAATAGAACTTCTAAGGAAAATGGCTGCATAAGCCTGTTTTTTAAAAAAGAGGTAAACTTTCCCCACTTAAATGAACAGCAAGAACAACCAGAATAAATGAGAAAACTGCACTTTTACTGAAACTGAAAAAGGCCCCCAACCTCATACTACTAGCTCTAGTTCTACTCTTCTGTACTGCCAGGTTTCAATTTTATTTTACCTTTAAACAGTGTTATAACAAAGGAACTATTTGTGCCTTATTTCTATAGAATAGGGTCTTAAAAGTAGATTGGTAGGGCTTCCCTGGTGGCGCAGTGGTTGAGAGTCCGCCTGCCGATGCAGGGGACGCGGGTTTGTGACCCGGTCTGTGAAGATCCCACATGCCGCGGAGCGGCTGGGCCCATGAGCCATGCATGGCCGCTGAGCCTGCGCATCCGGAGCCTGTGCTCCGCAATGGGAGAGGCCACAACAATGGGAGGCCCACGTACCGCAAAAAAAAAAAAAAAAAAATTGAGATATAATTCACATATAACATTATATTAGTTTCAGGTGTACAACATAATGATTCGATATTTGTGTGTATTGTGAAATGAACACCACAAAAAGTTAATATCCATCACCACACAGTTACAAATTGTTTTCCTTGTGATGAAAACTTTTAAGATCTACTCTCTTAGCAACTTTCAAATGTACAATAAAGTATTATTAACAATGGTCACCATGCGGCCCATTACATCCTATGACTTACTTGTTTTATAATTGGAAGTTTGTACCTTTTGACTCCTTCATCCATTTCCGTTCCAGATTTTTAATATCAACATAAACTATTACAATAAGACCAATGTAAGGTTGTACCCAAAATAGCTAAGCAAATTAATACAGATGCTTAGAAGTGGTTAAGTCATTATAAATGGATCATACTAAAGACATTTTGAGACCATAGTTCAGACTAGACTCTAGTATAAACTCTAAAATGTATTTGTCTATTTTGGGCAGGACTTACTGTATTGGGGATTACCAGGTCAGATTCATGGATGTTTAAGACCTACAACTATATTGGTATCTGGATTTAGAAGACAGGGTTACAGTTCACTCAGACGTGGTTGTATCTTCTTGATTCATTAAGATAATATGGGTATTATGATGTAAGTGAGTAGACCATGAGATGATTTAAGAAGAATAAGAAGTTAATATGCTAATTTTCCTAAAGTTATGGCAACACACAGTTTTATCAAGTTACTGTATTCAAATGACTATTATTATTATTTGTGTGTGTGTGTGTGGTATGCGGGCCTCTCACTGCTGTGGCCTCTCCCGTTGCGGAGCACAGGCTCCGGACACGCAGGCTCAGCGGCCATGGCTCACGGGCCCAGTCGCTCTGCGGCATGTGGGATCTTCCCGGACCAGGGCACGAACCCGCGTCCCCTGCATCAGCAGGCGGACTCTCAACCACTGCGCCACCAGGGACGCCCTATTATTTTTTTATATAAGAATATTCTGCAAGTCTATTAGAAGAAAATTTGGTATACTTAACATTAAACTTATTTCATAAACTGGTATTTTAAATTGTATTTTATTTATTTCATATTTTATCTCTCTGAAGAACATGTATTTCTAAACTTATTTCATATTTTAAAAAAGTATTCCTAAAAGTTTGACTTATTTTAAATATGTTTAATTCTTTTGCTTAATTCCACTATTTAATACTGTAAATTAACATTTGTCTCCCTCCCATAGATATGGAGTCTGGAGAACGGTTACCGTCCTCAACAGCCTCCTCTGCTACACCAACTTCATCTTCTATACCTTCTGTGGCTTCATCAGTTTCAAAAGGCGGCCTTTCCACTGGAGCTGCTTCACTTAGCTCTACAATCAACCCATGTGGTGAATACCCTTTATTAACTCAATTTTAGAATGCCATCCTTTTACTAATTTGCATTCATAGTGTTTTATTGAACTCTGAATCAAATGTTCTCATTACATCTGTTGATCTGTTGAACAATGGCTAGGTTAAACATTTAGTCTCTGCTTTTTCTGTATTTTATCAGCACACTGGAGTAGCACTGCTTATTCCATGTTTTCTATGATTTTTAGAAGCTTTGAGAGTTTCATTTTAATATCTTCCTTTGACCATTTTAATTAATAAATTAATACATGCAAACTCTTTTAAAAGAATAGACCCATGAGGGAGTGAAGAAATATAAAGGAATCCTTGATGGTAAGATAAGGTCCCAATGCCATGGACCATTTGCCCTAAATTTGCTTCCAGTATTCGAAATGACCTTCACCAAACCCCAGCTATCCTAGTTCACAAGACGTATACTAAGGCATATCATTTACCTGATGGAAAATATGTTTAAAGTTTTAAATATTTTGAAAAATATTTTAAGATATTTGACAAATTTTTCTTAAACATGAATGAAGTTTATACTGCTAAAAAGGGAACTTTATTTCAGTAGTGAAAATATCCTCAGTTTTAGTTTTATGTGGAAGGTACTTTTATTTACCCCTCAAAATCACTTTTTGCCCAAACACGTGTTTGGATATTTGGTAGAATACTTTCTTTTTTTCAACTTAAACTTGATTAACTTATTCCTTTATCACTAGGAAGATTTTTAATCTTAAATATATTTTATCTTATAGATTATTTCATATGTTTAAACATTAGAACTAAATGATATTTTACTTTTTAAAAATTAGATTTATAATTTTGGGTAAATGAAGTACGTAAATATGGAATGTTTGCTGACAAAATACCCTAGCAAATTGTCAAATATATATTTATTGAATTATTCTGATTTTTTTCCAATCAATGTAATGACAAGGATGTCATTTTATCAGAACAATTTTCTAACATTTTCTTAGTGATTATAAAATAACTAAAATAAAATACCATTACATTTAAAAAAATAAATAAAATTCCTGTTCTCCCGCACCTTGTACAATCTTGGTTAAGGCATTCATTTAACAACTTCAACCACATTTCCCTTGTGTATAAAATGATGGCTATATATAAAATGATGAATGCCTTTGATGATATGCTGTGTTCAAAAATAGTGATACCATGGTTGGCATTTTACCTTGTTTCTTTGTCTAAATGATTGCACACAGCTGTACTTTTGTAATTATTCTTTCGTGCTTTTTATAACTCTTCTCCTTTCGTTTGTGTCAGCTCCTTTCATTGTGTTTCTCCCATCTGCTGTCTTTGTATTTACTTGTGAATTTGTATTTAAAATATATAATATTTCTAGGGAAATGTCCTTTTTTTTTTAATGTTGAAGCTTTCACTCCTTGAGTACAGAGCCTTGAGTTTTCTGGACCCTTTGCTACCACCTATTTCTCACTTAGTTTTCTGAATTAGTGACACTTGAATTGTTTATGATTCTGAGTAGTCACCTGTTGGGCGCTATTTTTTGTTCGTGGTAGTTGAGAGTTGCAGAAGGGTGGGGTATGCTTAGTTGCTGAATAACATCAGAAATTTCCTTATCTAGAAAGGAATTAGTTTTCATCATTTATTTGCAAGTAAAATAGGTTGTTGAATTTTTATGTGGAGATACTTAAATTGAATGAAACTATAGTTTATTTCAATGTTTATTCCAAAATATATCACTTATTAACACATTATATCTTTAGTACCTACAGCATGAGTTTTTTTCTTTCTAAGGAAATTATTTTTTGTTTTTAACATTTGCAGTGTTGTGGTTTATGTTTAAAGTAGAGCCTTACAAGGCATGGAGAATGCTCAGTTGTCCTGCATAATTCAGTTTATCATATTTTCCTGTCTTCTCTTATTTGATTCATTGTTTTTGGCCTAGTCGTTGTCTGTAATTTTCTCCTTTTAAAAGTAAAATTATAGAATGATAATGCGCCTAGCCTCTTTATTTTAAACAATTTGAATCTCCTCAATGTTTTTGATGTATAGAAACAACAAAAAAGAATTTTCATATGAAAAATGTCAAAACCTCACCAGTTCTTTAATGGTCCCTTTGAGGACATTCTTTTGTTTTAAACAATTATTTTAATTGGCCTTTCTCTGTCATCTTCATTAATGATATTTCTGTAGGAATTCTTCTGAGTTACAAAGGATTTAATTCAAGCCTACTTTCGAACTTTGAATGATCAACTAATTTCTTTTGAATCAACACCTTGTCAGGGTCTGGGAGTATACATACGTACTGTTACTATTATGATGCTAGTAGAATATGTGAGACTCCTAGGTCAGAGATTTTATTACTATAGCATAGCAAATAGCATAAACATCATGTTGGCATTGGCTCCCCATGTCTCCCAAGTCCCACAGGGGCAACACGGAGGGGCCCAGTTGAATCTTATACATATAGTGGAGGTTGTGTCACGGCTTAGGCAACCCACTGCTTTTATAGTAAATGAAAGCAAAGCCGCTCTTTGTCTGGAAGGAAATGTCACCTCATCCATCAAGGTTGCTCACTGCAGTCCTGAGAAATGGCCCAGTTTTAAAGAATGGTCAAGACCTTGCATTCTTGGCAACAACATGCAGGGACCTTGGAGGACTGTCTCTCACAACACACCTTTAATTTTATTATAGTAACTTGGATAGAAAATAACACTGCAATAAAGATTGATTAATCTAAGGCTCTCTGCATATAGTGGGTCTTGTCGGTCTTAGAAGAGTTATATTTCTTTTCCCTTTAAAGTATAATTTTTAAAAAATAACTTGCCTACTTCTAAATAATTTTGGACAGCTTTCAATAAATATATTGTCATAATAAACAAAACAATTAACTAAAATATTAAAAGATAGGCTCTAAAAAGCCAAGGAAAGCCACAGATATTGAACAAAAAAATTAACTAATTAGCTGTTAAGAATAAAAAGAAAACATAGTGGGCTACATGGCTCACATACTAGTGCTAGTGAACATATCAGTTCCTCAGAGAAAAACGAACTTTTTCCTGGCTCTGAGTGGTTTGGGGAATATACCACCAGAACCTTTGTATAAAAGGCCACATGATACACAATATCCTATATGCCAGTTTCATAAGTATTCAGACACTATTTCACATATTATCTCTGAGTGAAAGCTGAAAGAATAGTATTTCAGCATAGTTCCAAAATTAAACTTTACAGAGTGGATTTGTTCGAGATTTGTGGTCATTTGACCTAATACAAACAAAGCATAGAACTTTGAGAAATTTCAGTGATAGTTAAACTGTGCCATAGACCAGAGGTTTTCAATCCATTTTTGAGGTAGAACCCTTCAAACAAAACTTGTAAAATGCTGAATGTATAAAACAGAGAAACTGTTTAAAACTTCTCTCATTAAAGCTGGGGTATGCCTACTTTTCTTTTAAAGTTAGGGACTGAATTACACATATATCTTATGCGCAGGCTCAGCGGCCATGGCTCACGGGCCCAGCCACTTTGCGGCATGTGGGATCTTCCTGGGCCGGGGCACGAACCCACGTCCCCTGCATCGGCAGGCAGACACTCAACCACTGCGCCACCAGAGAAGCCCCACACATGTATCTTAATTGCAGGCCTACCTCTGTAGAACTGTGCCAAATCATGGTATATTGAGGAAATCGCAAGTTGATCAGTCAGGCCTCAACTTAGGGTATGTGTCAGTTATGACAATGATTAACTATGAATAGGAACACATGGCAAATACACGTACCAGTCCATAGATCCGCAGTTCTGAGGTGGGTGATGCCATCATAGACCTGGGCTTCTAATTTTATATCCTGTCTTCTGAGGTATGGGACCTTCATGCTCACGTGTCTTATCTCATGGCTTTTAGAAGGCTGATCCACCTACAGCCCTGTTTTCCAGGAAGGAAGAAGGTGGAGTAGAAGAGGGCAAAATTTGTATGCCAGCTTACTTTGACCCCTTTTAAAGAGCTTTCCCAGAAACCCCATCCAGAGATTTCCACTTAGTATCTCTTTTGTCGGAACTGTATGAATGGTAATCTCAGCTTCAAGGAAGGCCAGGAAAATTAGTTTTTAGCTGAGCATGTTGCCATCCTGAAGAAAATAGAGGTTATTAGTAAGGAATAAGGAGAGAATGGATAGCCAGTATCTGCTATGGCTAAATGGAACAGAGGGACAGGAGATCAAGCCGGGGAGTAGGTTAAGGTCAGATCATTTAGAACTTCATGCACCATGTTTAAGAGTTTAGACAGAATGATCTATTGACTAAAAGCAAGGACTTTGCAATTGAAAGGCCCTGAAATTGAATCTTGGCTTGTCCACTTATTAGCTATGTGAATTTGGGTACATTACCGCTTTCTGAACTTCGGTACCTCATCTATAAAATAAATATGATACCCATTTTATAATGATAATTGAGCTAATGCCTGACATAGAATAGGTGCCTAGCAAATTGTAACCTTTACTTTTATTCATACTTGATCAAGTGGAAGGATTTTAATGCTTTGAAAATGCTAGCATGCTAGCAGCATGTAGAGCATCAGTTTGCAATGAGGATGGGACTAGAGGCAAAGAAGACCATTAGAAGGTACTTAAATTTATCTGGGTGAGAAATGATAAGGGCCAAAATTAAGGAGTTATTGGAGATGGAGAAAGAAACAAGATTCCAGAGATATTTGGGGAGTAGATTCTTATAGGATATAATGACTGGATTTGGGCAAAGGGATGTTGAGAGAGAGATTGAGAGAGAAACCCTGACATGACCTGGATAACTGGGAGACGGGTGATGTAATGAGAAATGTGGAGGAAGAATACGTTTTAAAGTGTAAAAGGGTCATTTATCTTTTTGCATGTTGCATTTGAATGGACTGTACATCCATGTAAATACTCTTGGTTAATATTAGAGTTGTTGCCAACTTTTGCCAGTTACAATGTTATGACCATCATTATACATGAATCCTGATGCATATGCATACGGTTTTGAAGATGTCTTCAACTTTACCAGTAGTACCAATTTATTTTCTCATCAGCTGTGTATTATAATTCCTGATGCTTATCATTCATGTTGACACTTGTCATTGGCAGACTTTTTGATTTTTGTCGATGAATATGAAGTAGTGTTCTTTAAGGTGCCTTTTAATAAGTTTATAGCTTTTGGGGTTTTCCTCTCTTTTGAAGTGATTGTTTAGGGCTTTGGTGCATATTTCTATTGGGTTGTGCATCTTTTTCTTATAGATTTGTGAGTTCTTTTTATATTTTGGATGCTGGTCCTTCTTTCAGTTATCTTTGTGGGAGATAGCTTTTCCCACATGGTGTGTCTTTTTTTATTCTACATTGTCTTTTGATGAAAAGAACTTCCAATTTTAATGTCGGCAGATTTACCAATATTTTTATTTATGGTTATGCTTTTTGTCTAAGAAATTGTCCTCTACCTCCAAGGTTATGCATATATATTTTTGAGATTTCACTTATCTCTCATTTAATATTACTTTGAAAAGTATATGGTTATCAGATACCAGGCCAGTTGTGATAGACTGAATTGCCTTTTTGTTTTGGAACTATCACCAGTTGAGATTGTTGTTTGATGTATCAGTGAGTTCAACTAGAGATAACATAAACCACTGATGCTATTTTAAGCAGAAAGATTTAATACAAGGAATCAGGTACTTATAAAATTATTGAGGAGCTGACCCCTGACCCCCATGAGTGATTTCAGAGCATTACTGTTGAATTGACCTGCTTAAGGAAATTACCTCTAGTTCAGTCAGGACACCATTGTGCTAACTGGTGGCTCCATGGATCATACCACCTCAGCTGCAATCCCGTGATCAAGAACCACTGACATAACAGGCTCCAGGGCTGTTCTGTGCTGCCTGCTAGATCTGCACCAGCAAAAAGGATACCTCATGTCCTGCCAATCTAACAGCTTAACTCAGTGCCAAATACATCTGATTGGCAGAATCAAAATTATATCCAGAATCCTGGCTGCAAGAGAGACTGGTAAATATACTTTTTAGCTGTTCAGCTTCTGCATCACAGGAAGGTACACTAAAAGGAGGTTGGGGCACATGTTAAATTATGAGCCAGTTATCTATCCATTTCAGCTCATCTGGTGATAGCCCCCCTGCCATATCTCCCCACCTTTGTATTATAATAAACTCCTGATACCTGTACATGAACTTTATTCCACCTTCAGTGGTTCTTTTCTTCTGAAAAAAATAGTATTTCATTAGTGCATCTAGTAGCTCATATATACTTACTACAGATCTCTTTTGATACACTATTCTATGTAATAATATAAGTTAAACCAAATAAAATAAATGCTTAACTCAAGACGATATGGCTCTTAACTGTCACAAAAGCAAATACCTATCAATTCTTTTTAAAGATTGCAAAAAACTTTTCAAGGACTCCATTCCTCCTATACAGTATCATTAATTTTTCTGTATTTATTGGATCATGTCCATTAGTATAAAAGCATGCTCATAGTATCTCCCATCTTAAAAAATAATACACACCAAAAACCCTTCCCTCTTTCACCCCGAACACTCTTCTGGCGATTACTCTGTTTTCTCCCTTACTTTATAACCAAACTTCTCAAAATACATAGTTGTATGTGCTTTATCCTTTTCCTCATCTTTTATGTATATCTCAGTCCACACCAGTGTCACTTTTCTGTCCTCATCTCACTCAGCCTCTCGGAAGAATTGACACAATTGACCAGTCCTTCCTTCTTAAAAACCTTTTTTAGGGAAGAGTTTGTATCAAATTGATAATATTTCTTCTCTAAAAGTTTGGGAGAATCCACTCTGAAGTCATATGGGCTTGGAAGATTGTTGTTTTTTTGTTTGTTTTAATGTTGTTGTTGAGGATAATAAATCAGGAGTTCAACATTTTTTTTGGCCACGCTTGTGTGGGTTATGGCATTTTTTTAGTTCCCCATCCAGGGATTGAACCCGGGCCCTCGGCAGTGAGACCATGAAGTCCTAACCACTGGACCACCAGGGAATTCCCAGGAGTTCAACTTTTAAAATAGAAGTATAAAACTATTCAGGTTATCTTTTTCTTTGTGAGTGAGCTTTGTTAGTGATGTCTTTCAAGGAATTTGCCCATTTCCTCTAAGTCGTTGAATTTACAGGTACAGAGTTGTTCCAAATAGTACCTTATCCTGGGACTTCCCTGGTGGCGCAATGGTTAAGAATCCGCCTGCCAATGCAGGGGACATCGGTTCGAGCCCTTGTCCGGGAAGATCCCACATGCTGCAGAGCAACTAAGCCTGTGCGCCACAACTACTGAGCCTCCACTGTAGAACCCGTGAGCCACACTACTGAGCCCACGTGCCACAACTACTGAAGTCCGTGCGCCTAGAGCCCATGCTCCACAACAAGAGAAGCCACCGCAATGAGAAGCCCACGCACCACAGCAGAGAGGCTCCTGCTCACCGCAACTAGAGAAAGCCTGCACACAGCAACGAAGACCCAACGCAGCCAAAATATTAATTAATTAATTAATTAATTTAAAAAATAGTACCTTATCCTTTGAATGTCTGTAGGATTTGTAATGATATCTTCTCTTTCATTATTGATATTAACAATTTGTGCTCTTTTTTCCTTTAATTAATCTTTTTGACAAACTAGATTTTGGTTTCATTGATTTTTTTTTTCCGATATTCTGTTTTCTGTTTCATTGATTTCTGCCCTTTATTATTTCCTTCAGTTTTTCCATGGATCGGATTTCCTCATCGTTTCTCCTAATTTCTTGAAGAGAAAACTTAGATCATTTATGTTAGATCTTTCTCCTTTTCTTATATATGCATTTAATGCTATGAATTTCCCTTTTAAATACAACTATAGCCACTTCCCACAAATTTTGATAGTTTTCATTTCATTATCATTCTAGTAAAAATATTTTCTGTTTTCCTTTGTGAATTCTTCTTTGACTGATGGGTTGTTTAAAAGTCAGTAATTTAACATTTAAATGTTAAATGTTTCAGTTGATGTCCATTTTAGTTTTATTGTGGTCAAAAAACATACTAATGATATGTGCTCTGTTTTTTGGCTTCCCACTGCCACTTTTGCAGACTGACCCCCTGTGGGTCGCGACCTCTGTGCCTGTGAAAGTTGTTGGGTCAGCCAACTACGTGGCAGAGATGCTTCTCTTTCTCTTTGTGGTTTCCTTGCTCCTAAGATTACCCCTTGATTTCCAGCTGCTCTGCCAGCTTTCGACTCTGTTCTCTGATACTTCAGGCTTTCTAATCATGGTGAATGTATGCACTCAATTAAGGAATACATCAAGTTAAACAGATCTGCTGTGTGTAGCTCCGACTTTCTGTACGTTCTCTCCTGGCTATGTTGTGGTGCCCCACGCACAGTGTACTTTTAGCTAGACACTTGGAAAGTTTAATCTCTGAATTTGAGTCTCCTTCTTTCTGTTTGATCACTGCCAAGATTTCCCCTTTAAACTTCCTGATTTCCTGATGTTTTCTTAGCCCTGGAGTCTGACCTCTGGCACCTTTAGTTGATAAGCCTGCTGTTTCATCTTCCACTGTTTTCTGGAGTTATAGCTGTGAGGTTTAGACAGCAGTATCAGACCAGAAAGCCACAAAGTCACACTCCTCACCCCTTTTTGTTACCATTTTTTCCAGATTAAACCTTCCCCTGACTTTTCTCTGCTTTTGGATGCTTTGCAGTATCTTTAGTTTTGTTGTTGTTGTTTTTTGATATTTATTTTTTTATTTGGCTGCACCAGGTCTTAGTTGTGGCATGCGGGATCTTTTAGTTGCTGCATGCGGGCTTTTAGTTGCGGCATGCGGGATCTAGTTCCCTGACCAGGGATTGAACCCCCGGTGTCCCCGCATTGGGGGTGCGGAGTCTTAACCACTGGACCACCAGGAAGTCCCTTGTTTTTGTTTTAAATCACATTTTTAAAATTATTTTCTGTGGATGATTTGTGTGGCCACTTCACTACTACTCTACCATTACCTGAAGTTGTCCCCCGCAAAACGAATCACTTTCTTTTTTAAAAAAATTTTCACCTGAGACTCCAGGGGTGACATGTGATACAATCTAGCCAGTCCAAACATCATATTTCCCACACAACGATGGTTAAGTGATTGGTTAAGGAAGGCACATGAGACTAATCAAAGGCAGAGAGATTCTGTTCTAGGACTTTTACTGGGACTGGTGAGGGAGGATACCCTTTTGTCCCACAAACCTAAAAAGAAGGGCCTATCTGAGGAAGTAGAGCCAAGAGACGGAAGAGAAATTAAGTCCCAGTAAGCTTTCAGCCAACCTTCTTTATCTGAAGTGTGCCTTTTCCAAATGTTTTTATGTTATGTGAATCAATACGTTTACCTTTCACTTAGCCATTTTGAGCTGGATGTTTTGTACTTTTCAACCTAATTGATATACCCTCCATGATCGAATCCCATCTCAGGGTCTCAACCATGTTCTCTCTTTGTCTTAGAGGAACTGCATAAGGCTGATTTTCATGCTTTGTCTCAGGTTAAGTGTCCTGAGACATTAGAGAAGTCTCCTCTGTTCATAGTGTCTAGGTAATTGCTCTACTATTACCTGTTTTTGCACCTAGTAATTTCCTCCATAGTACTCTTTAACAGTTTATAATTATAGATTTGGTGTTGTTTTACTTATTTGTCCCTTCTTCTACATTTAAAAGGCAGGAACCATACGGTTTTTTTTATTGATATGTATCCAGTCAGTGCCTGGCACAAAGTATATGCTCAAGAAACAATTGTTGAAGAAAGGGAGGGAAGGAGAGGTGAACTCTCAGGAATAGGACTTGCAAATTAAATGATAAATTTACTCTAATTAATAAGTTTTCTAGGCTGTATTATGCTTTGCTCTGGTAATACCAAATAACTGTGCTGATTTTAGTTAGAGATGGGCATTATAAGCCACAGGGTGAAGAATCTTAAAAGATCAGACCTTACTGATGAGGCATTGAATAAATAAACCCTGAAAATACAAAGTTATTAATTAGAACTTCTTATTTAAAAGATGGAGCTTACGTTTACAGTCAATAGAGAATTGTCAAGAGAATGAGATGGGCTTATTCTTGAGGGTTTGGATATAAAGCCAAAGTTTTAGTCTCTTTGAGTATTTATATTATAGTATGAACTATTATAACAATAATTGTTTTTTAGTTGTCTATATTCTAGATATCTCTAAGTCACAAATAAAGGCCCTGGAATGTTCAACTGTCTAGCTTTTTTTGCCTTTCAGTAGATTTATTTAATGAAGGGTTTGATCACAAGGCACCAGGTATTTTTGAAATATATTTTACCTAACTTTAAAAAAAAAAATTATTTATTTATTTATTTATGGCTTCTTTGAGTCTTCGTTGCTGTGCGCAGGCTCTCTCTAGTTGTGGCGAGCAGGGGCTACTCTTCCTTGCGGTGAGTGCGCTTCTCATGGCAGTGGCTTCTCTCATTGTAGAACACGGGCTGTAGGAGCACGGGCTTCCGTAGTTGTGGCATGCAGGTTCAGTAGTTGTGGCTCACAGGCTCTAGAGTGCAGGCTCAGTAGTTGTGGTGCACGGGCTTAGTTGCTTCGCGGTATGTGGGATCTTCCCAGACCAGGGCTCAAACCCGTGTCCCTTGCATTGGCAGGTGGATTCTTAACCACTGCACCACTAGGGGAGTCCTTACCTAACTTTCATGAGTAGAACTTCAGAGTTTTAATTAGAATTTTATAGGTAAATTACTAAAGAAAGGTAATGCCTTCAAATCAACTAAGTAATCTTAAAAATGAACCTAGGGTTATGGATAAAATTGTTTCTTCCTCCCCCCAAAAATATGTTGAAGTCTTAATCCCTGGTTCCTCAGAATGTGACCTGTTTGGAAATTGGGTCCTTAAAAGAGGTAATCAAGTTAAAATGAGGTTATTAGGGTGAGCTCTAAACCAAAATGACTGGTATCCTTATTAAAATGGGGGAATTTAGACACAGAGATGTGTACAGAAAGAAGCCCATGTGAAGACATAGGAAAAAATGCCTGAGGTTACCAGAAGTTAGGAGAGAAGGATGGAACAGATCCTTCCTTAGTACCTTCAGAGGGGGCATGGCCTTGCCCACACCCTGCTTTCAGACTTTCGTAGCTCCAGAACTGAGCCAATAAATTTCTGTTGTTCTAAGTCACCCAGTTTGTGGTACTTTGTTATGGCAGCCCCAGCAAATTAATATATGACTTTTATTTTAATGCACATTTTAATGCACTACCATTTTTGATGATTAGCTGTACTTTGCAGGTTGTAAACTAGAGGCTGATTTTGCAATGCTGTAAAAATATGCTGATCGTTTAAAGAACTAGAGAAAAGAGTTTAAAGACATGTTGCAACAAGTTTATGTAGCAATGAAAGGTGTGTTTTTCAAAGTTGGTTTTAGTAATTTTTGTTCATTATGGGAAAACTAAGACTTCTTTATTGAAACATAAGTAAAATAAGATTTTAGAATTAGATTGTTTTCACTGTTATTTTTTATATTTCATTATAAGAATAAAGTACATCTATATTTGAATATAGAAACATATATAAAATATAGTGTAATTTTAGTATTTTAATCTGTGAACTCTAAATTCTTTCATTAGATCTAACAAAAATGCTTTTTTACAAAAGAGCAGCTGCTCCTATCTTTGAAGAATAGCCATTTGCCTGAAGATTGATACATATTGGCTGAACTGAATCAAAATCTTGTTCACCATGTTCAGTGTTATGTAGAGTAGTAGATTTTGTTCCCAAGGCTACCTAGACTTTTTTTTTTTTTTTTTTTTTTTTTGGCTGTGTTGGGTCTTCGTTGCTGTGTGCGGGCTTTCTCAAGTTGGGGCGAGCGGGGGCTACTCTTGCTGCGGAGCACAGGCTCTAGGCGCGTGGGCTTCAGTAGTTGTGGCACACGGGCTCAGTAGCTGTGGCTCACCAGCTCTAGAGCGCAGGCTCCGTAGTTGTGGCGCACAGGCTTAGTTGCTTCATGGCATGTGGGATCTTCCTGGACCAGGGCTTGAACCCATGTCCCCTGCAATGGCAGGCGGATTCTTAACCACTGCGCCACCAGGGAAGCCCTACCTAGACTTTTAATAATTTTTTTTTCTAATGAAAAGACTGTTTGAAAGGAAATTAGTAACTTTATATTGAATCCTGGCAGATACTAACTTAATCGAGTGATCAAAGTTAATATCACCAGCACCATATAGCAACATCACAGACCCCAGATATGTTGTGCTGAGGACACATTGGGTACTCTTCCCAATCATGTTTAATTAACCTCTTCTAATCATGAGAAAGCATCAGACAAACTCACGTTGAGATACATTCTACAAACTACCTGACTAGTACTCTTTAATGTATCAAGGTCATGAAAGACAAGACTGAGGAACTGTCACAAATTGGAGAAAATTAAGGAGACACAGTAACTAAATGCAATGTGAGATCCTAGATTGGATCTTAGCACAGGAAAATGACACTAGTGGAAAAACTAATGAGATCTGAATAAATTCTTTATTTTAGTTAATTAATCGGGGTTAACTTCTTGGCTTTGAAAATTATTTTTTATCATATAAGATATTAACATAGGGGAAGTTGGAACTCTGTACTATTTTTGCAACTCTTGTAAGTCTAAAACAATCTCAAAGCAAATACTTAAAAATAAAATGAAAGACTTTATTTCCATACCATGCTTTTCTAATGTTAAAATGTAAAGGTTAACTACTAAAAAAGTTATGAGAATAAAGGAATGAATTGAAAATTATTGGGGGGAATATTTTGTCACCATTTGCTATAGAATTCTTTCTGTTCTTTAATCAAAGTTCAAGTTTGTAGAATTTGTACATTGTGAGTTTCAGAATATTTAAACATTAAGATATTTAAGAATTTTAATATATGGGCCAATAATTTGAGCATTTCTTTAATTTACAGTAATTTCACTTTGTTTATTACACTTGGTTATTACTAGTGTTAAAGTACTCTTGTAACCTATATTTGAATGTGCTACCATTTTTCATGATTAACCATACTTTGCAGGTTGTATACTAGAGGCTGATTTTGCAATGCTGTAAAATGTGCTAACAGTTTAAAGAACTAGAGATAAGAGTTAGAAGACATGCTGCAACAAGTTTGTGTAGCAGTGAAAAAGTAAAGGCATTTTTAGCACACAAAAAAACAGCATAGGTAGAATTCTGTCATAGTAAGCAGTCTCCTTGATTTTTTAAAAAAGATTAGATGCTTTAGGATACTTATTCCTTATAATCATTTTGTTTTAATTTGCTATTTGGGCTTTTCCTTATTGATAGGAGATTTGTCCACTGGTAGTGTAGGTTCAAGACATTAGTACAGTATTTATATTATTTTGTTCTTGTGGGAGGGAAAAACCCTTATTGTGTCACTACGTGAAGTTCATTAATATTAATAAAGACACTTGCAGTTACCGTGCATTGCTACTGAGACACTGGCATTTTGTGTAACTGCTTTTAATCACTTACATATAGATTGGCTAGTACAATCTGAAAAGCTCTGCTAAAAAGTAGTCAGCTTACTATAACGTAAGTTGAGGATTTAGACATTACAGACATATATTTTCATTATGCAGTACGTGCACATTGTTACCTGTCAGTTAAAATGGAAACTAATAAAAGTTGCATCTATAATATTGAAACTATGCTTGAATGTTAATATCTGTAAAAAAGAATAATTATGGTGTTCTAAAACTGTTTTCATTTTATGATGTAATTTATCAGTTTGCAAATGTGTTCTCTGAGCAAAATTGAAGAGTTTTAATCATAACAGGTTTTTATTTGGGAGGATCTTCTGATATTAGGTATATTAATGTAGAAAAAAGTTACTTCTCCGAAAGTAGGGCATGCTAACATCCAAATAATTTTATTTTTGTAGTCATAAATCTAATAGAGCTGGTTTGGCTTGTGTTGTCTTTTGTTTCCTATAAGAAGATATTCTGCTCTTTTGTTAATACAGAATATGCTTTGTTGTAAATGTAGTTGTAGAGTTCACTGAGTCATCTCCAGTCTGTGATCAAAAATCCCCTTGTGAACAGTAGCTTGAAGTTTCAAGACAGTTGGAGAAGGCGAAGGGCATTGTCCTGGCAATGAAACCAAAGGGTGTAACCGAAACAGCACCCTCTTGCTGTATAACAAGATTAAAGCCACAACATAGATGTCATTAAATTAGCTTCTAATTACCCAAAGAGCTTTTAGTAACATTGTGAATGCTTTTTATAATTGGAACAGAGAAAAAATGTGATATATTGTTATCACTTAAAAATGACTCCTGGTTATTCTAGCTTTTTAAAGGAAGAGAGAAACAAAGAATTGAAAACTACCATTTTAGAGTTATCCACAGCAGGTATTATTATGAAGTATTATCCCTGCAACTGCTAACAGTTTGCTTTATACAGTGTTTTGTACAGAGTAAAAATGATTAAGAAATGATTCTTTCCTTTATAACCTTATACTCTAGTAATGGTATGATGAAAGATTGTGAATAATCATGAATATTCAAAGGAGGTCCAAAACATATCTGTCTGGGAGATTCAGGAATACTTCTTGGGCAATATTTTTTTGAGATGATTATGAAAGGATAGTTAATGTTATAAAAGGCAAAAGAAGTCAAAGAGCATGTTATATAAGCATGGAGGGTCTAAAGAAGAAGAAATAGTGTGACCCAAAATACAACAGTGGGAAACATTCATTAAGCACCTGTTATATTTCAGATTATGCCAGGTATTGGGGATTACCGAGATGAATGAGATTCAGTTTTGCTCTCAAGGAGCTAAAATCCTAGTTTAGAATTCATGTGCATAGAAGTGATAGTTAAAATAGTGGAAGCCCATGAAATGACTGAGGAAGAAAATATAAAGAGGAAAAAAGAGACAGTTGGACAAAATCTTTAAGAATCTTACATTTAGAAAAAAGAAAACCCAGTAAAGTGGACACTAGTATTATGGAAAAATATAGTTAAGAAGAACATCAAAATAATTCCATGACCCAGAGCTTAAGGATAAACATGGGTTTTAATAAGGAAGAGGTAATCAGCAATGCCAGATTTATAGAGACAGGTTAAAAATGAGAAGGGCAAAGATTAATGGAATCTAGTGGTTAGGAAAACTTAAGTTCCTTTACAGACAAAGTGGAAGGGAGGCTTGGACTTGGCACAGCTATTAAAGATTCTGAGAAGTGAGGAGGAAGTAGACATACAAGTGTAAGAGTTTTCTTTCAAGGTTAACAAGGAGAGATGCCGAGATGGGATTGAGAGGGAAGGAGATAGATAGGGTCAAGGGACTGGTAGAAGATTGAGAGAGACCAACGGTCATGCTGAGAAATAAGGAAATGGAAATGTGGAAACCATGGTTAGAGTAAAATTTAAGAATTTAAGAACTTGGAGGTGGTAGAATTTTATGTGATCAAATCCAACATGTGGCCTAAATGGAATCAAGGAGAAATAAAAGGCCAAGTGGTAATTAAAAAAAAAAAATTAAGACCCAGGGTTGGTGACATGTAAGGCAAAAGGAAACTAGTAAGAATCATCCTTGCAAGTTTAAATGAAAATTCAGGACAACTTCCTATTCTGATGAAGCCCTTTGGAATCAGTCCCATGGATGTGCCTCTTCTGCTCTTAATGAGTAATCAATTCACTCAACAGATATTTATTGTATATCTACTATGTACAAGACACTGTTTTAGGTATTTGGGATCTGTTACTAAGTCCTGTATGTGACAGTACCAGTTTATAATATTAAAATATTAACTAACTTGTTTTATACATTGTGGTATGAAAAACAGTCTTATACTATTTCAATTATGTTCAAACCATTGAGTTCCTTAAGACTAGGGATTATGTCTTATTCATCCTTGTATGCTAATTACTAAACATAGCACCTGGTGCTTAATAGATATGTTCATGAAATGTGTGAATTATGGAAACTGTTGAATAAAGAACAGTAATTTTGGAGGGTTTTTACATGGAATTAGTAGCTGGCTTTTTTTTTAAAGGCAGTGGCAAAAACAATACTAAAATTGTATGTAGTATTACAGAGCCTTTTAATGAGAAAGATACACTTTTGTATCACTGACTTCTATATTCTTGCTATAAAGGCAAAATTTAATAAAGACTATTAAATGTAATATGAAATTATTTCTCTTCTGTTTTATAACTTTATCCATGTAAAGCAAAGAAAATCTCTAATGTGTGTTTTTAATAATGCATGGTATCATTGTAATCATTATAATGTGGGCCTGATATTCTTTACTAAATACAGACGTGAACCTTTTCTTGCCAACAAGGAATAGGCCCTATCGATTCTGTTGTCACTCGAGTACTTTCTATGCTTTAATTATCTTCAAAAGTTTTATAAGAAAGAATAAGAAAATAGAGTAAGGTAGCTTCTTCGTGATTTTGCTAGGCATAGATATAACTCTGTGAACAAGACTATATTTTTTTCCCCAGTTTGAATCTATGGTGAATAACGCTCATATTTTGTTGAAATTTTATATTCAGCTCTTTCTAGATATCACTCTTTTTAGAGTTAAAAAAAAGAACTTTTTAAATTATCAAGTTGTGTAAGATCTATTCTTAATTATTGCTGCAAGAGTGACAACTTCATTCAGGTATTACTCATGTTTTCTGTTCATGAGACTCCAAGGTTTAAGCTCATTTATTTCTTCACAATTAGAAAATTAATGTTTTAACTATACATCTAAGAATGCTGCTTACTAGCAACTATTTCTATCAGTTTCTGACCCTTTATAATTTTAATGTGTTCTGAATTTTTATAATATTTTGTGTAGTTTTGAGCTTACCTCACAAAACTTTTTGTATTAAGTCACTGATACATATATATAGTTGACAAATATAATTTAAGAACTTTTATTTTATAAAATATAAATGAAAAATTATGCTAAAATTCACAAACTGAGTGTTTAGCTCAACTTGCTTATCAAGAAAACTGATGTAGAAGGAAATGTAACAGATCATAGTATGTTTATAAATAAAACATTTGATTAAGGACATGTCATTCAGGAAGTTGAATTGATTAGTGAGAATCGGGGATTTTATAGGCAATCACATGTGAAAATAAACACTGGCTCTTAATGTTATAGGCTCATTTTTTAGAGAAACTAGCTGGGTTTTTGAGAATTTGTTCTTCCCCCGCCCCAAAAAAAATTTACACAATCTTTCTGGTGCCATAGCACTAGTCTTAAAAATAGTGATGTTTGAGTAACCGCCTTTCTTCCAGTAGCATGCCCTATTTTGTTTTGACTTAACTTCAGTGCTAATTGCAGTCTAGAATTCTGATTACACAAAAGTACCAAATTCACAGATTTTCTGTTTAGGCTTTGATGAACAAAAACTAAGATGGGCTGACTTAGAAAATATACTCAAGTTTGTATCCTTCCCTTGTTCTCCTCCCTCAGTTTCTTTGTGAGCCTTCCTTGTAAAGGCACTTTGAGGATCTTCCCTATGAGATCTACTTATTGCTTTGTTATAGTGGGACCTCAACCCTCAATCAGAACTTTTTACCTTGTAGGCTAATGTAAGATATACTTGATACAATCTATTTAAATCTTACTACTTCAATGAAAAATATAGTGTTATTTCAGTAAAGAATATAGGGCTTATATTAGTCAATGAGAGTACACTGTGACCTCTTTGATGACTTCCTCTTAGTTTTCAGCGAATAAAAAAGCAAAGAGGAGGGATTTTGTTGATAACTAAATGATAACAAAAATATACTTATTTTTAAGTTGTATTTTTAAATTTACTTTAAACATATTGTATTGAAACTATATTGTAGTGCATAGTCAGGTCTGATATAAACAGGATAGTAAGGAAGCCTTATGTTTATTTTAACACAGAGCGCAATAGCTTTCATGCAGTAAATTCTTAAGATAGCCTGGAGTGTGGGTTTTTGATATTCTGTTTTCACAGTGTCAAGCCAGGGAAACTTAATTATTTCCCGGAAGTAAAAGGAAGATTTCCAAGTATTAACAAATCTTCTGCCAAATCCCTACAAACTATGAAAAATAAGTTGTGTTTTTGATGGTATAACACTGCAACTTGGGGTTATGACACTTAGTACTAGATTCTCTTTAGAGTAAACGTAGAGATTGAAAAACCACACATTTGGATTGAATATGAACTTTCTATCACAATGTTTAAACATGATTTTTATATTGATAACCACCCTCGGATGCATTTAGATATAAATTAGCAAGTTTATTTATTAAATCTTTATGCTGTCGTATACATTGCCTTATCAGGCTAGAATATAATCCATTTTTGGTATCAACTCTCCTCACTTAAAAGATGTTCGATGGAGGACATAGCTTCAATTCTGGCACATGGAAACTAGGAACTCTTCGCCTAGAGTGTATGACAGTTTGAGTAATGAATTGGTGACAGATTCTGGATTTATTTTATTGATTTTCAACTTCGTATTAACTAGATGTTTTTATCTTCCTTCTTATGAGTAAAAAATTTTGATAAAATATTAATGTGCATGTATTAGCAGAAAGTTTGCCTCACTTCGGCAGGTCAAACTTTACAATTAGTGAAAGTTATGTACTTAAAGTGTCATTCTCAAATCTCAAAATTCAAAGTAAATAAGGTTATACCATTCGTTTTAATTATTTTTAGAGTACTTTCATGTTTCTAGAAACATTCTGCAGGGTTTGAAGAACAGAAATGCAAAAGAAAAAAGGTATAATAAAAATTTAATAGATAAACTATTATAAATTTTAACCCACTATGAACGCTGAAATCAGATAAATCTCATCTGTTTTTTCTAGTACAACTTTAAGTGTGTTTTTTTCCCTCCCAGGACATTTATTCAGAGCAGCTGGGGATCACCTGTTTAACCTGTCCACAGTGTCGAGTGCCTTCCCAGTGGTCAGCCACCCAGTCTTTGGTCTGCATTCAGCCAGCTCAGGGCATTCAGAATTTGGTGGTTTGGGGACACTTGGTACACCCACAGCCTTAGCTGCACATCCCCAACTAGCGTCTTTTCCAGGTAAACATCTGTTACAAACAGTGTTCAAGGAAAGGAGGAAAGCTTGAAAATGTTCAAGCAGTAGTTTGGTAATTAACGTGAACAAAAAGAATAGTATTATGCCTGGTATATTAAAGCTCTTGTGCAAGAATTAACTCAGTCCTTTTTATCCTGTGCAAAAAAATAAAACACTCTGTGTGCTAGGTGGCAGCACAACTGACTCGGTATTCAAGTGTTAAGCTAGAAAAATAGGCATCTGCCACAAAAGTGAGTAATTAGGCCAGGTTTTTCTCATGCTTTTTTTTGAAGTAGAAAAGTATATGTATGGGAAGTATAGAGTTTGATTAATTATTCTCAGCTTTATTTGATTTTTTAAAAAAATATTTAACTTACAGTGGAAAACTGCAGTCCAGTTCTTATAATGAATACACTTTTATTTTGAGTTCTCATTTCTCTGCATTTATAAGTAAGATGAGCTTGGCTCTTAAATTTCTACTTTTTTCATATTTCATTAAAACAACCATAGATTTGCACCACTTGTGTGGCAGGAAGACCAGAATTATCCCAAATTCTACAGATTATGAGGATTCAGGAGTTCAGTAAGACACCAATTAAAGCTTAATTTAGACAAACATGCTGTAATTTCTCTTGTTATATTATTTTGAAAGTCTAAACTTTAATGTATTTCCTGATTAACTTTACCTTAATAAATTTTAGTTAAGGATGCATGATTTACTGTTACAGAAAGTAGTTTAAAAATTAGAGCATAATTCAGAGACAAATAGATCTGAATTTAAATCTGGCTTTGTTACGTTTTAGCTGTGTGACCTTGATTGAGCAAGTAATCTGACCTCTCAGCCTCAGTTTTCTCATCTGAAAAATGAGAATAACAATAATAATAATAATAGTATCTGCCTCTTAGGGTTCTTGTGAAGATTAAAGGCAATAAGCCATGTTTAGTGCTGAATGCAGTGTTTAGCACACCTAATTAGTATGTAATTGGTAACCATCATTTTTATTCTTGTCGAGTGTTTCTTTAAAAGGAAACAAGTATCTTGTTTGAATTATATATGTAGAATGGAAAGTTGGCTAAGTATATATTTCAAGTACTATTTCTTGAGTCATATTATTTCTTTAATTCAGAGAGGAGATAGTAATGTGGCTAGAAAGTTAAAACAAAGTCTTAAACTAAGTCTTGACATTTGCTTTAAAAATACTAATAGGAATTTATTTCAGTCAGTTTTGAGCATGGTTGCTTAGCAAGATGAGTATTCAATAGGTATTTGCTGAAATATAGTATTGCTGAATAAAAAATTAAAATAATAGTAATATAGATAGTTGCTAGTACCTTAAATTTTAAAAATTGTTTTATCATAGTTTATTATATTTGATATAGTTTGATATATAAAGTATTAATTACTTTTGAGAATTTCTAAACCACAATGTAATTATTGTATAATTAAAATCAAATATCTTTTGCACTGAAAACATGGTTAACAGGTGTAAAGAGTTACTCATCTCAACTTCAATAATGTTAATACTTCCACCGTATAGAAAAAAATTTTGAGAACTTCCCTAGCCTACATAAACTATTCACTCATTCATTTCTTATACAAAGTTCTTTGAGCATCTACTATGTTCTGTGCAGTAGGCCAAGCATGAGGAATATACTAACATAGTATGTGTTATGTTGCTTATAGTTTTTAGGAGATAAACAGACAATTACAAGACAGAGTCTTTAGTGGTAAAAGTATGCCTGTATAAGCATACTTTTTTGCCAAGTGAACAGAGACTATACCTTGTTTTAGAGGCCTCATTTGTTTAAGTTGTACGTTTTGTATAACTTAAATTTAAATTTCCTATGATTAGTTTTATTCAAAAGGGTAACCAAAATGCCAAAAATTTTAAATCACCTACTAAATAGATGAAGACACACAGGAAGAAATTACTAGGAATTTTAAATGAGAAATAGTTTATTTTTAAATATTATCCACTTCTAAATGTGTCTACATTTCAGATGACTAAATCAACACATGCAAATTACTTAATGGATATTAGTATAGTAAAGTTTTTTATATTGAAATAGTATTTCACGGTAAGTTCTTTTAAAACATTTACAGTTTTTAATCATTATATTTGTATATTACCGTGAATTTTCATGAAGTATCTGACTCTATCAAGTTTGAAAGATTTTTAAATTCTCCTGTCTTCTATGTTCAAATTGAGATTCAGTATATCCTCTGAAATATTAGAATCTTTCAGTTGAATATGATTAATGTTTTTACCATGCAGTTACTGCCCTTGAATACATTTAGAAATTCATCATGTGCTGGTTTATGTGATTCTTATTTTGTATATTTCATTTTATCAACAAGCTAGTTTGTGAGTGACTAAATTTTGTTTTTTTATTTTCCTAAATTTGGAAGAGAAATAAGCTCATCACTTGTCAAAAATTCTGTTATTTCCCATGAATTATTAGACATTTATGAAGCTTGTGATCAGAAGCGCTATCTTTTTCATCTTTTTATTTAATTAATCTTATTTACTTGTATTTTTACTCATGGTGTCACCTTATTTATAACGTACACATTTTCCAGTTGTGTTTTTTTCTAATCCCTATTGTGTGCTTATTTACCATTGACATTCTAAGTACATTTTTATGTTGTTTCTGAGTTTGATTATGTCTAAAATATTTGAGTCTTATTACACTTTGACTGCCTGACCGATTTGTGGGTTGTTTACAAAGTCTGAACGTTCAACTGTAATGCTTTAATTATAGACTCTATTTTAAATAATATGAATATTTCAGGAAACTGAAGTTTCCTTTTTTATCAGCTATATAGGACCTAGTTTTCAAACCTATAAATAACAACAGATTCCAGCTGTGCTAATACAAGCCCCAAATACATAGTTTTTCTTCCTATCTACATACAGTTCTTTCATCTAAACAGTAGATAAATGATTTATGGTTTTGTATAGTTATTCTTGGTTCAGTTCCCATCATTCAGCCACTGCTGAATATACATTGGTGTCATTTCACTAGCAGTGCCTTCCTGCAGTGCAGAAGAATAGCTTTTGTAGTTTTCTGCTTATACTGTTTTTTAAACCTTTCAGAATGTCAGTTACCATGAACATTTCACTTTTTATTAAGCTAAACTTTTGTCTTTAGCTAATGAAGGTGCACATCACTTAACATCCTATTTTTAATAAAGAGATATTCCTAGAAAAGCTTTAAAGATCATATAATACAGTACACTGACAATATTGAATTTTTCCCATACTATATTATTGGGGTTTTTCCTCTAATTTTTTCGTGGTTATCAAGTCAATGAAAAGTATCCTATATCTCTTGGAAGACTAGCCTGAAAGGTAATAACTGATTTGGTAATCTAGCTGGTTAGCCAATTGGAAAATATTCTTTCCGAGATTTTACATAGGGCAATACAAGACTGTCCATTGGGTTATTTCAAATTTCTTCTTAATCTTCACCCTTCCCTAAATAATGTATTCTATAAAATTTGTCTTCTCTCCTTTTCTAAAAGTTTTAACTAAAAGCCACTGTTTGAATATCTAAATTGCATTTGATGATTTTCTACCGTTTAGTCATTTTACATTGATAAAACATTGTTATCTGTAATTTATGAGAGGAAGTATAAATAAAATTCAGGCTTTCTTCATTAACTTTAAGGGGAGAAACTATAAATCTTTTATATTTTAATGTGACTTAACTTGTTTTAAAAATCTTCTTTGAAGCACTTTTCATTGCTTAGACACCACCCCCCCAAAATAAAAAGCCTTACTGATTTTGCTATCTCTATTGTTTTGAGTATAGGATGTTTTCCTCCAAAAATGCATTTGAGATATGCTGGATTACAGTGGTCTTTGTATTATTATTTAAACCACCTGATTTATCAAAGCCAGCTTTATATTGTATGTAATTTAAGGAAATTCTTAACATAGGTTGTAGATGGTAACCTTAAATTCTAAGGTTTTAAAGTAGATTAAAATAGTCTTAAATATTGTTTCTTTACTAATTTAGAAAAATTATGATGTAAGTCATCAAAGAGTCACAGTTCTTTAATATACCAAGTTTCCCATTTTATTTTTAAAACCGTAGACTACTTTTGTTCTTCATAAATTTGAACTCAAGGAAGCTGCTAAGTGAAGATCCTTGGATACTGTCTTAATGAGCAGAATAATGAGTGTATAACTTCTAATCAGCTGTCTTATAATTAGAAAGATGATCAGAACTATGTGTAATTCAGCAATTCTGTTCCAAGATGAAATTTGAATTTATTTTTCAGGAATAAAATATAAAAAGCACTGTTAAATTAGCTAGAAAGTTAATTCAAATATTTTTGCTTGTTTGATGTTTGACTTTGAGGTGCAGAATGGTGGCGAACAACAGATGTTCATACGCGTGCAGGGGCAACCTTCTTTCCACCATTACTGGGAATTCCACCACTGTTTGCTCCTCCAGCCCAGAATCATGATTCTTCTTCATTCCATTCGAGGGCTTCGGGAAAAAGTAATCGAAATGGTCCTGAAAAAGGTATCCATGTTAACTTTAAGTGAAGTACTACAAATCCTCCATTTCAATACCTATTTTTAATAGGGTTCACATTTAGTAACAATTATGGGGCATTGTGCTAGACACTTTCACGTTGTCTTGCTTAATCCTTATAATAACTCTTTGAGATTGGAAGCATTGTCATTTTGCAGCTAAGGTTAAATAAGTTATTCAAGGAAGCACTGTTTACATGTTGACATTGCATAGCAGAATTTAACCCAGGTTTTCTAACTCCAGACTCCACTGCTTTTTCCTCTGTATCTCATTACCTCCTTCACGTTCACTCAATAAAATATATTACTTTTTCTGTAATTAAGCATTAAATTAATTAAAACTAATATGTTAGTATGCCTTTTTCTTTTAAATTGTCATTAATATTTCATAGTTAATAACTGTTGTTAGAATACATTTGCAAATTATAATAGCATTTTAGATGTTTTTTATTACCTTTCTTTTCACTTAAGTAAGTGTTTGGGGAGTTTGCTCCGAAAGGGGGAATACTCGCATTTAATTATCTTTCTAAAAATTTTTTAATTGAAGTGAAATTCACATAAATGTAAAATTAACCAATTTAAACTGAACAATTCAGTGACATGTAATGCATTCATAGTGTTGTACAACAACCACCTCTATCTAGTTTCAAAACATTTTCATCACCCCGAAAGGAAACTTCATCCCCGTTAACCAGTTTGTCTCTATTATTCCCTCTCCCAGTCCCTGGCAACCACTAGCTTGCACTCTATCTCTATAGATTTACCTGTTGTGAATATCTCATATAGATGGAATCATAATTTGTGTCTGACTTCTTTCACTTAGCTTAATGTTTTCAAGAGTCATCCACATTGTGGCATATGTCATTACTTCATTCCTTTTTATGGCTGAATAACATTCTCTTGCATAAATATATTTATTTTTACTTTGAAGGTGTAAATGGGTCAATAAATGGAAACAATACGTCATCTGTATCTGGTATCAACACATCTGTACTATCCACTACTGCTTCAAGTTCTGTGGGACAAACTAAAAGTATAAGCTCAGGTGGAGGAAATCGAAAGTGTAGTCAGGAACCAAACAAAACCCAGCCTTTGGATGCTAGAGCTGACAAAATCAAAGATAAGGTAAGTTGTTCTTTGAGACACAAATATAACAGATC
Source organism: Stenella coeruleoalba (assembly GCF_951394435.1). Lineage (NCBI taxonomy): Eukaryota > Metazoa > Chordata > Mammalia > Artiodactyla > Delphinidae > Stenella > Stenella coeruleoalba. The sequence continues at coordinate 56,430,214 of NC_137151.1, read as the reverse complement.
GATATAAGTATTCTAAAGATCAAACCACCTGAATCTATGGAATAACTTTTTATGAATTATCAACTCCTATTTTTATAGATATTCATTTTTGCGGGGTGGTTTTAGTATTATGCATCAAAAAATTAAAACTGTCAGCACCAGTATAAATAATACAAATAGTAGTCATAGATAAGATTTATTGAGAACTTAACACAGGCCAGTTCTGCTGTAATTGCTTTGCATATAGTATCTATTTCAATCCTCCTTATACCCCTACTGAGGTAGGTACTATTATTATAAACTGGGAAAAAGAGCCCCCAAATAGTTGGCCATTAAGTGGTCAGGATTCAAAGTCAGGCAGGTTGACTCCAGAGCCCATGCTTTAGGAAAACAAAAACAAAAAAACTTTCATTATGGAAAATTTCAAATATACACAGAAGACAGAATAGCATAATAATCCTGTGTATCCATTATTCAGTTTCAACAGTTACCATCTCATGGCCAATTACATTTCATTATAACCCCAGCTGAATTCTCCTTTTCTCCTTTGCCAGTTGGCACTATGTTAGACCTTGTCATTAGAGGGTCCTAGAGACACACTGGAAGAGGAAAATGCTTCTGTTCCTGGTTCAAGTGTTTTCTTCTTGGTCCTATGCTGTGGCTGCCAGTGGGTGGCTTCCTCACCAGCTGGCGGCTACTCTGCCAGTTGTGTTCAGGAGACCCAGTACTGTATACTGTCTAGTGAGTGTCACTGACATCCCAGCAGGCAGCTTATTAGTGAGTTTTTCTGGGATGCCAGTGGTTGGCTTTCTAGCTAACTTTACTGTCACCCCTGATAGCAGATTCCCAGCAAGTTTTTCTGGCACTCCAGCAGGTGGTGTCTCCTGTGTACCAGCCTTGATCTGTGATACCTCAGTGAGCTTCTCTGCCATCCAGTGGGCAACAGCCACATCCTTTCCAACAAAGTCTGAAGTTCAGCCTTGGGTGAATGAGGGGTTGGAGAAGAAAGACCCTCTTCCGAGTTTATTTTAGTACTCTACCTCAGCCATACAGGAAGTGGCTCTTCCCTACATCGGCTATTCTGGTATTCTTCACAGGTCTCTTTCCCTCTTAGTCGTTCATGTTCTGTTACTAGTTGTTGCTTCCTTATGATAAAATTTCGCTGTTCAAATTGATCGTGTGGTTTCTGCCTCCTGACTAGACCTTGTCTGCCGTAGAAGCAGTATCAGGAGTAGGGTGGGTATGCAGATTGCACACGGTAAATTCACTCCAATATTCTGGTCACTCTGAGCCTTCGGATTTCCTCTTCCACATCATGCCAGGGAAGCTGTGGCATTTCAACTTTACTAAGTATAGTTCACCACTGTGTCCAGATTTCATTCATCCAACCAAGTAAGCTGAGATACCTCCAGCTACAGGAACTACCACATTATATCCAGAATTTCTAGTAAGTGCATCTGTATCGGTGAATTTGGTCTGCTCCCATTGGGAATTTCTTCTTGAGAGAGAAGTCTTGGTTTATTCTGAGTTAAAGCCTTCGCATCAACTGCAAACATTTCGGAAACAAAGATAATAACTAGAGCAATGTCTTTTCATCTAGATTTTATAAAAACCACTTTCAGGGCCTGATTTTTCTGGGGGAAGAGAGTCAAAAGTTTGTGATACTGTAATACCACTTTCTCCATGACCTCAGCTATAATAATAAGGGAATTGAAAAGCTTGTGACACACCACAGCAAGAGCAAGGTATGAGTAGTCACTGATTTCAGATAGCGCTGATTTGAACTTTAAATCTGAACAACATGCCTCCCAGGCTCCAATTTTTAACCCCAAGGAACTATTTTATCAAACTTTTCTTTGTCCTTTCTCAAGACAGCATTGAGCTCCATATATTTTCCAGGATCAGCTAAACAAATAAAGGTTTCTTCCCTTTTGCCCAGCATATTTTATAGAAATACTTCCTCTAGATCTTTCAGTTCCCTCTCAACAGAAGATAAATGTTTTCCAGCACATAGCAAGACATATGAGGGTCTGGGGGAAGGTCATCTGGTGAAGCCTCAAAGCCTAATGATAGCCATCACAAAAATTCGACAGGACTCTATTTAGGCCCCAAGGCAAACATTTACTTTCCTCTTCAAGCCACCCCACTGAGCACTTGAGCAAATGTGATAAAAGACTCTTGGTTGTTTCCTTCCAGGGACACAGGTTTTAGGGTCATACTTTCCACCTGTTCCTCTTCAACTGCTCTTTACTCTTTTCCCTTATGATTTGTTTCAAGGGCATTCTCATTAGTACGAGCTCCAAAGGCCTGTCTCTGTACTGCTTCTAGCTTCTCTGCACACCAGACGCTGTCTGAAAACACCACCCATTCCTTGCTCCCATGGTACTTTGAAGCAGGTCGTAGACATAGTATCATGGAATATATTTATATCTATATGTATTTCTAAAAGTTAAGTGTCCATGTTTTTAAACTTTACACTATCCTACCTCTTAGAAGTAGTGCTAAATCTAGTAACAAGGTACAAGGCAAGACTTTGGAGGAATGGATTTGAAACAGATCGTGTCCTTAGTTCTAGTAAGGAATCAGTATTGACATTCCTAAACAAAATTGGTGCTGTTAAAGTAGAAAATATTTCCAGGAGCAGGTATTAAAAACTTGCAGAGGTACCTCTTTAATGATATAAAGAAATTCCAGGTACCATAGGGGTGTTGATTTACATCTACATAGAAGTAACACTAGAGAGAGATTGACTATCAATGTGAGGGATACTAGAACTTAAGATTTCAGAAGCGTATCTTTGGATAATACATGGTCTGGAATGAATTTGCGTTAGTAGGTTGTTAAATGAAGATGAAGGGAGTTGAAACTGAAGAAGAAAATCCGATACTTTTATTACCCAATGTTTTTCAGTTTTAAAAACTTAAAAAAAAAAATTGCTTCATCAGCCCTTTTCATGTGTAGTTTGAAAAATGTTCTTCAGCTGATTTTGATAATCCCTCCTGGGAGGCAGGGTTACTTATCTCAGTAGTACTCATTGAAAACCATTGATTAAGTCCAGTTCCCTCTCATAGTCTACATGTATATTTAGAATAAATATAAGTATTTTAAATTAAACAATTAAAGTAAGTCAACACAAGCTAAAATATACTAACATACAGCCTGTTGAGAAAAAAAAATAAGACAATTCAAGGTTAAGTTCCACTCCTGCTGCCATACAAATTATTGTTACCACAGCAGCTGTAACAGTCTTTTAAAAACATAAGTGATTTTTTACCGTTTTAAAACATCCTGTGTTATCACTCTGTCTAATAGTTTCCTATCCCACTAAGAATAAAATCCTTGCCATGGCCCATAAGACCATGTGTGGTCTCACCCCTGCCAGTCCATCCAGCCTTATTTCCTACTGTTCTCTCCCAGGTTTCTGTGCTGTAGCAGGTCTAGCTGACTTTTCCATTCTTTGAACGTGTCAAACTTGTTTCCAGCTCGTGGCTTTTGCCTTTGCTGTTTCCCCTGTCTTGAAAGGCCCTTTTATCTTTCTATGACTGGCTCTTGCTCTCCATTTAGGTCTCAGCTCAGAAGAGTCTTACCTGACAACTACATCTAAATGTCCATCCAGCACACACTGTCTACTCAATTATCCTGTTTTAGTCATGGTATTTATCACTGAAAAACCCTTATTTATATTGTTTGTTGATTCTCTTCTCCCTGTTCTCATGAGAGCAGAGTTGCTGTCTGTTTATCACACCCTTGTATCCCCAGAGACTAGAGCAACTGTGCCTGGTACATAATAGCCTTGAATATGTATTTGTTTTGCTATTGAATGTAAGAAATATACAGTGAAATGAAAGTTCAAGGAGAGGGTTCTGAAAAGCTTTCCCAGGTTGGTTGGGGGGTGGAGTTTATTATTAATAAACTCTCCTTTGATCATTTTTTTATGAACCTAAGAAGACTCATTTTTAAAATGTATAAATGACAGAAAAAAGACAGACTACCTAATTGTGAGCAGGCAAAAGGACCACCCTCACCCCCCACACATGTTAATAGGGACCAAGGAGATGGAATTGGTGATATTGAAATTCATTTTTCTCTAATACTTGGACTTGTCTACTCATGTCTACTTTTTTTTTTTAACATAGGTACTAAATTTGTTACCTTATAAAACACAAACCCTTTGCACACTGTCAGAGTATGCTCTGCAAAGACCACCTGCACCAGAATCACATTAAGGGCTTGTTTCATACAGATCCCTGTGCCTGTTTGGAATTGGGACCCAGGAATCTGCTGGTTGCAGCAACTTCTGTGCTGAATATTATGCTCCCTAAAGCTTTAGAACCCGCATCTCTAGACCCACTCTTGGGGAGTATAGGACCCATCTGTCATGCTGCCTTTAAATTAAAACTACACAGATTACTTGGACATTGAAATAGGAGTTTATTTTTTTCTGCCAAATCACGGTAGCTCCCTCATTCCCTTCCTTACTTAGCCTCTACTAAATCCAAAAGAGATAACTTTGGATTTGACTTTCATAGTCAAATGAAATGACTTTCATAGTCTTGCTATACATGCTTAGAAAACTCCACAGCAGATTTTGGTTGCAAAGAAGGAGCGGTTTCTCTGCCAAATAAATGATAGGCTTAATGTTATTATATTACTATTGTTTCCCTTTAATCTCTACTTTGGTGTTTCTCATCCTTTGATTTCCTTTATTCCAATTCACTTTCTGCTTTACTGTGAGCGAAGAAGGTAGCTCAGGGAATGATGGAAATATTAGCTTATTGAAGGGTGTGTCTGTGGAGGAAGCATTACAGTTGCTAGTTTGGAGCAGTTAACACAGTACCATGGCAAACAGAATATAACAGGAGTGACTCTCCTCACTCATGTATTTTATATGATTTAAATCAAATTTTAGAAGACACAAAGGAAAGAGTGTAGGTTTGCAATCTGTAACTACGGCTTCAACCTGGCATCCTGTTGTAGAGGTGTATTACTGTCTTTTATTCTCCAAACCCAGTAGTTATGAAAGGCTGTATTGCTATTAAGGCCATAACTTTTCTAATTTGCTGCTTTTGTAATTTATTGCTGATTTTTCTGTATCTTGTTCTCTATTTTATCTACCAGCAAACACTATAGAAATGTTCCTAAGTAACTTTGGATTGTACTCAATCTTGTTGCTCTGTCGTTTTGACATTTCTCCTTTATAGTCTTCCTATTGGCAGAATTTTAACTTTTTCATTGTTATATAGTTATTAGTTATAATTCATCTCATTATTTTTCATCTTTTTATCCACTACCATTGTCTGTCCTTTAAACACACAACTTTCCTTTTATGCGACCAAATGTCCCTTTCCAGCTTTGGATTTTCATTGTCCTATAGGATTTTAAATGTTCCAGAAATTAATCTCCTTCTTTATCATATTTTTCTATCTTTTTGATTCAGAAATATTAAAACACTTAAATTCCTTGACCCTAATTAAAGCAGCCCCTTAAGCCTTTTTCTACCTATTTTATCTTCTCTCCAGTACTTTTTACTATATGGGATTATTTGTTTTGAAATTACTCTCTGTCTAGTCCACCACCACCACCACTAGAATGTAAGTTTCTTGAAGGCAGAGGCTCATCTTAGACTTCACTGGAGTCCAGCACCTAGAAAGGTGTGTTTGGCTACTGACTCACTATTTGCACAAAGAAAGAAGACTAAAAGCTAAATGTAGAACATCAGTGTATGTAACCCTATCATAAATTGCTCTTTTTAATCTGTCCTACATTTTGAAGCATGGCAGTCATATGAGTGTGTATATATGTATACATATGTACATATATACACACTATATTGATGTTTTCAGTATTCTATACAGAATACTGTATAGCATATTGACAGAGTTTATACTTTTTACTGGAGAATTCCTGTCAGATAAGTTAATTTGATCAGTTGGTTGAATAAATACCCTTAAAACATGTGACTTTTTACTTTTTTCTAAAATGACATTTTAGAAAAATGTTTTGAGATTGAAAATATCGTTAAAAAATTAAAAGAGCATACCTCTTACTGAAACTTGAATTTTCTCCAAAAACAGAAGTCTTTTTAAAAATCTTGTCTTTATCCAGAAACCAAGGAAGAAAGCTATGGAAAGTTCTAGCAACAGTGATAGTGATTCAGGCACATCATCAGACACATCAAGTGAAGGCATTAGTAGTAGTGATTCAGATGATCTAGAGGAAGATGAAGAAGAAGAAGATCAAAGTATTGAAGAAAGTGAAGATGATGATTCTGATTCAGAGAGTGAAGCACAACATAAAAGTAACAACCAGGTAGGTACAAATCATTTCATTGGCAATATCTACACATTATTCAAATTTAGGAATTAACTGTCTTATCTTAACTCTCAAAGTCTATAAAGTTTAAAGTTAATCATTGCCTTTAGTTCTTCCTTTTACATAAGAAAAAAAAGGAGGTGGTGAAACATTTTTAAAGGAACATTTTGTGTATTTTTTAGTGAGTTTTATACATCTATTGTAAGTCATTAGGAACACTTTTTTAAGTACCCTTTTTTTCCTCCATGTTTTACTCCTCGATGCTCTTTGTTTCAATAGACGTTAAGAAGTTGCCTTTTAATTTGTATTTACAGGTGCTATTACATGGTGTTTCAGACCCAAAAGCAGAAGGACAGAAAGCAACTGAAAAAGCCCAGGAAAAAAGAATACACCAGCCATTACCTCTTGTGTCTGAGTCCCAGACTCACTCATCATTCCAATCCCAGCAGAAGCAGCCTCAGGTTTTGTCACAGCAGCTTCCATTTATTTTCCAAAGCTCTCAGGCAAAGGAGGAATCTGTGAACAAACACACAAGTGTAATACAGTCTACGGGATTGGTGTCCAATGTGAAACCTTTATCTTTGGTAAATCAAGCCAAAAAGGAAATTTACATGAAACTCATAGTTCCTTCTCCTGATGTACTTAAAGCAGGGAATAAAAATACCTCTGAAGAATCTAGTCCTTTGACCAGTGAATTGCGTTCCAAACGGGTGAGTTAAAAATTATTTATAGAAGAATTTTACTATTATAAAAACAGCTTTTATATAGTCTTATACAAGTTTAAACTGAATTCTACTCTTATTGTTATACTTTCTTAGTCACCAGGAATAGAATATGCACATCAGAAAACTAAATTTCTCTGATTTTATATTTACATACACACCTGTTGAATGTATTTTTGGCAACACAGTCTTGTCATTTTTCCCCAGGTTTAATGATTTAGCAGTAAGGGGAGAAATATGTTTGAATTGAATTTACAATTCAGTAATTGAATTTACAATTACTTTTGTTTAAAATTACTTTTGTTTAAAATCAATGTCCTTTTTTTTCTAATATTAGTATATTCTTTTTTAAAGAAATGAACTCTTGAGTCATTTACCTCTGTAGTCCTATAATTTGTCAATTTTAAGTATAAAAATCCTTTATAAAGAATGTTTTTCCTTTACCATTCTTAATTAATTATACAAAATACAAAATATTTTTAGTAACGTTACTTCTATAAACACCAGAACCACTCTCATCAGAGAATTTTTTTCATCTTTATTTTCTTGCTGTTAGTTTTATATTATAATATTATATAGTCTACAGTCATATGTCCAGAAGAATTCTAGTAATTAAATAACCAGTGCTTTTTATTCTAGAACTCACCCAGACTAGAGAAAAAATATTATTTTTGAACACAGTCTCCTGTCTTTTGGTTATACAAATTATCAGTAGGCATCCTAATCATTGGAAAAGACCTGTAGAGCACTTACTGTTTTGCCAGCCATTCATTGTTTTAAGTGCTGAACATGCATTTACTCATTGGATACTAACATCTGTAAGTGCCACTAATAATATTATGTCCATTTTCAGATGATCAAATTGGGATTCATAAGACTTACATAACTCTCCCAAGATCACACTGCTAGTTGGTGATGGAGCTAGAATTCAAACCTAGGCAGTGTGGTACTAGAATCCTTGTTCTTAATCACTGTGGTATGCTGCCTTTCTTTCTCAAAAAAGTTGCAATGTCCTTGTCCACTGACTTTTATTTTACAGTGAAGAATTTCAGAACAAGGTCAAAGAAAAATGACTTGAGCAAATCAGGCTCTTTTGAGAATCTAAATGAGTAGTTCTCAAGACTAAGTGTACATTAGAATCACCTGGGAAACTTTAAAAATGAACTAACCACCTTAGAACAATTTAAAATCAGGATCTCTTGTGTTGAGACTGAGGTATTACATGTCTAAAAAGCCTCCCAAGTGACTCAAATGTGCAGCCAAATTTGAGAACCACTGATCTAAATGGAATGACCAGTGGTATCGTAGTATCACACATATGAGAATTTGTAATGCATGGGTCAATCATAAGGAGTTATTGGCATCACATTATTGACTCTCCTTGAGAAATTAAGCAAATTAAAAATCACACTGGGTTATTTTAATTTTTCATTAATATATATTCCACTTTAAGACAAATGAATGTATAGAGCCACATCGAGTTACTTGCATTATGAAAGTTTTCTTAATTTTTTCAGAGTTTCTTAAATTCTTATTTAAAGATTTTCATATGACTGCCTATTAGAAAGTCATTTGTTAAACACTTGCTTATTTAAATGTAGCCAAGCTAGGCTTTCTACACATAGGATCTTATGTAATCCTTACAAAATTGTGTCAGGTAAAGGAACTAAGGCTCAGAGAGGTTAAGTCACTTTTCAACATCATATAACAAGTTAAGAGCAGACAGGTTTTAAACCAAGATCATTCTGATTTCAAAGCCCATGATTAAGATGAAATAATTTGGTGTTTCTGAAATGATAATGGTTGTTAATGGGAAATATTTTATGTGAATGGGCATTCACAGTAGACTCAACTCTCAATGACTTTATCTACTTTTTATTGGTATCTACTATTGAGTTAAAGGGTATTTTTAGAAATATTTCTCTTATATCAGTTCTCTTTCTTTATGTGACAGCCTAACATAGAATTTTGCTTGATTTCTTATGATAGTCTCAATTGTTTCATGCTTCCTGCTATGTATCTGGCTCCCACACTAGTCTTATGATTTTCTTCAGTGTTATTTAATCATTGGATCCTTTCATACCCTTATACTGTAGACATTTAATTTAAATCAATATACATTAATCATATATAAAGACCAGGAGTGAAAAGTCTTTATCAAGTTTTGCCTAGTGGATTTTTTATGGCCTTACAGAGACTCAGGTAAGAACTAGGGGAGCAAGAGCTTGGTGGTAGGACAAAGCTTCGAACCTCTCTCTTCTCATACTCCTGTCACCCAAGGGGATATCTTAAAGTAGCAGGACACTTGCTGCTATACAGGTCTCTTTTTTCTCCCCTCCTACTTTATGTACACCCCTAATATCAAAAAAGATAGCATGTTTGCTGTAAAAGAGTTACTGATACTAGTCTTGGGATAAAATACAGTGATTGTTGGTTATTTTCGAAAACCTTCAGATGTCAGCATATGAGGAGTGATTCTTCAGAGTTACAGAGTGAGAAACAATTTCAAAAAATTAAAATATAAAATTTAAAACTAAAGGGAAAGTTTTAATTTTCATTACTCTTTTGATCCTATGTATTTGGAAGGAATATTTACTACCTATTAAAAAAAATACAAAATGATTATGTGACAAAATTTTGTTCTAAGAAATGAAAATACACTAAATTTTTCTGCTGAAAATTTAAATCAGCATATGTATAAAATATGAAGTATAAGTACATTATATGTATACTCACATAATATAACATAAAATATTTATGTTTCATATAAATATTAAGTAAAATTATATTAAAGTATCTTATGTAAAAATTTTGCCATAAAATTCTTTTAAAAAGGTAAACACAATTATGTAGTATAATATTCCATATTTTATGCACTGAATAAATACCAATTAAGCAGTTTCTCTTTGTGAGGCATTGCTTTATGTATCAATACAAATATAATGTGACAGTCTTTGTTTACAAAGTACTAACTTAACTTTCTAAACAAATACAGTGAGGATAAGTTAAATAAGATAAAGAAGTTTATATGGGAATTTCTTACTGCTTATTAGTACTGGTGCTTTAAAATATTTAATAAGTCATTCTATATGGCATTCCATCTGCATTTATACTTGTGAAATAACCCACCACAAGGCTTTGCTGACTTGAGTGTTAACAGCCCAAGTCCAATGCTGACAGTACTGCTGATTTTAATTTCAAGGCAACCATTTTCATTACAGAATTTTACCTTTCAAAATTCAACTCTATTTCTATTAACTTGATATTTTAATCATCCTATTTCGGTTTGGTTTTATATATTTTAATTATACAAATTTAATGAAATTCATATGATGTTATTCTTTTCATGAAGATTCTGATAGCCAAATAATTTTTTGTTTCTTATTTACATATGTAAATTTTATGGCTTAATGGTTTACAAAATAATTTTTCCCAAGGAAGGTATAATTTTTCTAAATTATTTTCTAAACGCTTTCCAATGTTAATGTGCTGAAGGCACTCAAAAGTATATCCCACAGAATGTTGAGCCAGCCTTCCCACTAACCTCAAATCATGATTACTGTAGGTAATACAGGATAGAATAAAAGGGGGTATAAAGGAGCTCAAGGATAGAGGCAATGAGTGCTTTGGGCTGGGACAAACATGGAAAGCTTCTTGGGTTGGCTTTTGAAGAATGAACAGGATTTCATCTGCTTGAAATTTATTAGAGGAAGATATTTCACGCAAAGAAAATGGTGATGGCAAAATGTGGAGGTGGTGAAAGTATGACATACACAGGGCATGGCAAATAGTCCACTTGGACAACAAAGGTAGTAAAAAGTAATTTGAGGATCAGATTTAACTGTTTAGGGTTTATAAAGTTGGCAATGATGGAAGAGGCACTAAAGGTTTTGACCAAAGAGCTAATATAATAAAATACGGCTTATATAACGAGAGAATTGGCATTGGCATATAGCATATATTGGGAGTTGGTTAGGAAGAAGTGATAGTACAGCTTAAATTTGAGCAATATTTCAATGAGAGAATCCAAACCACATAGTAATATGGCTGACTTGGAAAAAAGAAAAGTAAAAGATGTTTTGAGAGTTTCAAGTTTGGGTTATTGAGAAAAACGGGAGCTGTAGTAATAAGAGGTGGGCAGTCAGGAAACATGTTTTGAAGCAGAAAGACTAATTGAATTTTTAAATATATTATGTCTAGCAAGATTCAGGAACCAACTAGTCATTATTGCCACTACTTTTGTAGCACTTGTATATCATGATTTAAATTTGTATATGAGTAGCTGTGTCAGATACAGAAGGCAAAAAAAAAGTAATTTTTGTTCTTATGGTACATTATTGTTTTTTTTTTTTAAACTTATGTTTCAACAGGAACAATATAAACAGACATTCCCAGCTCAGTTAAAGAAACAGGAGTCATCTAAGAGCCTGAAGAAGGTTATTGCAGCTTTGTCAAATCCAAAAGCAACCTCTAGTTCACCAGCACATCCAAAACAAACATTAGAAAACAACCACCCTAATCCTTTCTTGACAAATGCACTTTTAGGTAATCATCAACCAAATGGAGTTATTCAAAGTGTCATTCAAGAAGCTCCTCTGGCACTTACTACCAAAACTAAAATGCAGAGTAAGATTAATGAAAACATTGCTACTTCAAGTAGCACCCCTTTTTCCTCACCTGTAAATCTGAGTACAAGTGGGAGAAGAACCCCTGGCAATCAGACAACTGTCATGCCCTCTGCCTCTCCCATACTGCATAGTCAAGGGAAGGAAAAAGCAGTTAGCAATAATGTGAACACAGTAAAAACACAGCATCACTCTCATCCTGCAAAATCTTTAGTGGAACAGTTCAGAGGAACAGATTCAGACATTCCTAGTAGCAAAGATTCTGAAGATTCAAATGAAGATGAAGAGGAAGATGATGAGGAAGAAGATGAGGAAGATGATGAAGATGATGAATCTGATGACAGCCAATCAGGTTATTTTCTATTTTTAAGTTTAAAGTATTTCTCTAAATGCTATGTGAACCAAAACATTTTAAAGAGGTTCTTAATTCACAGACTGAAAATCATTGTCATTCACTGTGTTTCACACAGCTATGCGCCTTTCTATAATGAGTGGTAAAATACAGGCATAATTGAAATTGGAAATCCTAAATTAAGTTCTCAGCTCTGTTATTCATTTAACATTAAACAAATAACTTTAAATTGAATATAAATAATTCATGAATTAAGAAATTCAGGAACTTGCTTCATTTTCATTTAATTCATGACCACTCATTTGTCCTTTCTTTTTCATCTCTTCTGCTGCTTGTTATATTGTGTCACTAGATATTTTGAATAAAGGTAAAATTGTAGTCACAGTCATTCAGAAAATACCAAAAACCTATATCCCTATGAATATTTGTTAGCAACACAGAATGTATTTAACAACATATATAGAGTACCCCCTGATTTTATTTTGATTTACTTTCTAGTTTTCTTTTTAATTTCTTTTTGTTTTATTTCCTCTTAACTCTCCTTCTTGTTCCACAGAAGATTGAAAACATAAAATATAAGATAGCTTAAAATTTAAATACAAAGATGAAATACATATTATGAAAGGTTTTGGATTTGTTCCTAGTCAGCCACAAATCCAATTGTAAATTTTCTATCTACCAATATGAAGAGGAAAATATAGTCAATTATACAATTTAAAAAGTGTCTATAAGGTAAAAACAACCTATTTGCTCAGGGTAAGAACAGCTTTTCCTGATATTTTTCCTAGGGTTCCCATAAACACAACTTTGCATGATAGATCATGGATATCAATATTAATCACTTTCAAAGATAATTTTTATAATGAACTTCAGTGTAGACAGCTAGTACTACACAAAAAACAATTCCACAGAAGCTGTTGTTCTGGGAACGATTAAGATACAGTCCAAGTATTAGTCCTGTGTTATCAAGTTTAACCCAGAAATAGATTTTACATATCTATAGGAATGGATGCATTTATAGGACTACATTGCTAGCATGAACTTAAATTATTAAATCATTAAATTATTCCCCACAATTATTTCTGTAATCCTAGTCTTTTGTAAAGCCTGAGAAACTTGATGAAATCTTGCAGCTAAATAGAATAACTGTAACCTCCAAAGCCAAACATCTCCCCGCAAAAATTGTTTTCTTTGGCCTCAAAGCCCAGAAGAAAGGATAATGATAGTTCCAGAGTTCTCTTCCTCATACTGAACCTAGTATACTTCTTAAGCTACTAGAATCTATTAATTTAAATAATCAATTCTGTTTCCTCTATACTTTGGCTTCTTTATTAAATTAAAAGTCCTTTTGAAACCACTAAGCAGAAACTCATCATGTGAATACTGTCATGTGAGAAGAACTGTTTTATGATTTAAGTTTTATAATTTGAGTAAAACAGTTACTTTTAATGAAGAATTTTGAGGATTTATGGCCTGCATACATTGTACTCAAATAGCTTTTAAGATAGTAATTTTTACATTTACTCTTCAGAAAAGTTGCTCACTTGAGCTCTCAGTCACAGATGCTGATTCCTGAACTATTCCATTTAGATACGAACTGCAAACTGTTGGTGATTATCTAGTTATAATATACAAATGCTTCTTTTACTTCCCAGAATCAGATAGTAATTCAGAATCAGATACAGAAGGATCAGAAGAGGATGATGATGATGATAAAGACCAAGATGAATCAGATAGTGATACTGAAGGAGAGAAAACTTCAATGAAACTGAATAAAACAACTTCCTCTGTCAAAAGCCCTTCCATCAGTCTCACAGCTCACTCAACACCTCGTAACCTCCACATAGCAAAAGCCCCAGGCTCTGCTCCTGCTGCCTTATGTTCTGAATCCCAGTCACCTGCTTTCCTTGGCACACCTTCTTCCACACTTACTTCAAGTCCACACTCTGGTACCTACACTTTATTTTTATTATTGTGAAGTAGAAGTCAAACCATAACAAGAATTCTTATTTATACAGTGTTCTGGGGATGATCTCACTGGAATCAAGGGCTAGATTTTAGGTTGGCTAAGAAAGGTCAGCGTGTATTTTCAAAGGATATGACTCATTACCATTTTTATTCTCTGTGCTTCCAATTTAAGAACCTGATTGATGGCAGCTTTTGAGTTTGCATACTTTCCTGTTTTTGTGTTCAGTTTATGCTTCTAGAATTTAGAGTTTGACAGTGGACTTTTTTTGTAATTTATAAAAATGAGCTCACTTGGTTACTTAAGGTACAATTGCATATCTGCCCAACACATAGCCAATGTCATTTGTATTAGTGAGTTAGCATTATTATTCCTTTAACATGCCGTATCTTTTTTTTCTATTTGACCTTTTATAAACTTGCAGAGGTCTTCATTAAAAGGTTTTACATTAATACTCCCAAATTAATCTCTATTCTCATTCAATAGCTAAGAAAATATAGATGTGTATAGTAAAATATTATATTGTTTTACATATTTCACTGTTTTCTTGAAATTTTCTAGTTTTGTTTTCATTTGCCACAAACCAATATGATATCCTACTAATATAAGATGTGTGCATTTGCATTGGTGAAGCTTGATCATTATCTAAGAAAAATTTTCCATATAATCATAATCCTATTCTTTGTACTCTAGATTAATTAAAAGTGTTTTTGACTATAGATTCATATGGCTATAGAAGTTATATTATTTTAAAATGTATGATCCAGATGTTGAAATTTTTCAGCATCTTAAAACTCATATTTTCAAAGAAAACAACTGTACATAGTTTTCCAAAACCTCTATCTGCTATTTTCCTCCTACTTCTTTAGCCATTTCATTAATAACAAAATGACAGGAAAGCTGTATATTTTTACCTTGCATTGTCTTTTCATTAGAGAGGAATACTAGTTATTCTGTCATGCAGACCAAAGAAAAAAGAAAAACACCCTTTACTTTATATACAATGTGTTTTGTTGAAAAGAATCTAAAAATAATGCACAAGTTGCAGAAATACACTAAATAATTCAAGTCATTAAGATATATTATTCAAAGAAAAGTTTCAAAACTATCAGAAAGTTTTCATGTATGTAAACTAATCTTTTATGTTAACTGGTTGAATTTTCTTGAAGGCACTTCCAAAAGAAGAAGAGTAACAGATGAACGTGAGCTGCGTATTCCTTTGGAATATGGGTATGCAAAATAAGATATATCTTTATACTTCCCCCCACATATTTAGGCATGTTTGATTTCTCATTCTCTACTATTAATAAGAGAAGTGAATATACTGCATAGTTATTCGTTAGAGCAGAGGAGCAAAGCTGATATATCTGAAGTTGATATACCAGAAAAAAAATTAAGACTAACTTCTGGGTTTAGGTATGACAGATGGGAACATATGCATCCAGGTGGGAATATGACTGAAACAGTCACAAGAGCAAATCATTTGGCAAAGAGCAGAGACACAGTTAAGAGTGTCAGAGGTTTTTGTGAAGATAGATTTAAAGGAAGGTGAAAGCCACTGTGGGCGAAACTGAGGGACTTGAGCAGAGTTTGGCTAAAATGGTTGAATAGGAACTGAGAATTTTCATGATCCCCAAAGAGCAGAGAGCCAGGTTTACTGTACTCTTCTCATTTAAAGCTTTTCAGCTGTAAAAAAATCAGTACACATTGACACATGTGCCTGAACATGTCCGAATACCCAACGTAATGCCAGTATGATCTCTTAAAAAATTTAATGGAGTTTAATATTTGTAAATTGAGTCCTTGATTAATTTTTAGTTGAATTACTTAGCAAAAATATCTAAATTATTTTAATAGTAAATGTATCTGAATTGCATGACTGGCTGTTTATATTTGTTTTCTTTGTATTTTTCATGTTTTCTAAAGAGCATGTGTTCTCAAACTTTTTTAAATTTTTATTTTTAAAAGCTTTCTTAAAATTACGTGTGTGATAACCCTCATTTCTATTATGTGTAGCTGGCAGAGAGAGACAAGAATAAGAAACTTTGGAGGGCGACTTCAAGGAGAAGTAGCATATTATGCTCCATGTGGAAAGAAACTTAGGCAGTACCCTGAAGTAATAAAGGTACATACTTTTCACCAAATGACACACATTTGGTGCCTATTAAGCATGCTTATGGAAAAAGAAGTACACTCCTTTCTCAGATAAAGTTCCTTGATACAAAATATTCTCTTGTATGGGACTAATGAATGTGCTTAACCTAAATTGATCTCCTGTAAATCCATAGCCCCTTGATAGAATATGCAAAACAGTAGTGTCCTGAAGATAGCTATACATCAGAGCTGGGTTGTAATTATTAAAACCTGAAGTGGAAAAATATGTGATTTTTTCAGTATCTCAGCAGAAATGGAATAATGGATATCTCAAGGGACAATTTCAGCTTCAGTGCAAAAATAAGATTGGGTGACTTCTATGAAGCCAGAGATGGACCGCAGGTATCCACTTTTTAAAAAGTACAGTCTTTGAACCAAAAAGTAGTAACATAACCTAAATGAAGTAAATTTCACTACACTCTGGAGCATTGCCTTTTGTTAGTTAACTCGTGTAGCTATACATATACCTTTGTGGTAAACACTCACAAGACCTCAATTTACTATATTTCAGTAACGAGGAGCTTTGACATTTTTTTCAAATTTCTTAAGTAAAGTTTTTCCTGTTTGTTAGTTCTGTCATTAATTTTACAGTTTATACAGGTATAAAAGAATCTGTATGTTCATGAGAAATATAGGAAAACCTTAATTCCCTGAAAGGTAAACAGTTTTTTGAAAATTAATTTGAATAGGAAAAAACATGTTGTTTATAAGTCAGTCCAAGAGAGGATAAATATGCCTTCGTTTTTGGAAGGATCTTGTCCATTTGATTATGCCATACTACATGATTCATTGTCACAAGTCTGATAATTTTTGATGGGGGTAGGGGGAATTCCATAATATTAAATGAGTGAAATTTCTGCTTTTTGCAGAAATTGAATTTTTAAATAATTATACACATTTCTGAAATAATGACCACAGCTCCCTTTGAGTTTGAGGATTAAGTACACAACCTCACCGATCAGCGCAAAGAACTTACCACTGAAACCTTGTTTCCTATATGTGTCCTTTAATGGTTTGCCTTTGTTCCTTACTTAGATTCAGCTACATATGCTTATTATTCCCTTTAACTTTATTAGCTCCATTGAAAGAGGTCATAGCTACGGACTAAGGAGACCTAGATTCTTGTTAACCCATGAAATAGTTTTGTGATTTCAAACAACAAAATAATGCCCACTTTTTCTTCAGTTTCTTTATCTGCAGAATAGAGACAATCATAATTTTACTTCTGCCTCATAGGATTATGGAGAGGTTAAAATGAGATCATACGCATGACAATGTTTCAAAAGGTTAAAATGCTCAACCAACTGAAGTTGTTATTTTCTTTCTTGATTGAACCTTTCTCTCTTTTGGCCCATTATAATGCACAGAAAGATTTTTTCTGGCAATTAATATTTTCTGTTGTGAATAGACAGGCTTTTCCATACTATTTACCCTTTAATTTTACAGTTATAGAAATAGAAGAGGCCTTCCTAATTCTGCAGGAAGTTCATTTTGAGAGCTCAAAGATTAAGGGAGTTTTCCAAGATTACACAACCTCAACCAGGCAGAGACATAATTGAACTCAAAATTTCTAACAAGTGTTCTTTTGCATTCATTGTGTAACCTATTTTCCATTGTTGTCCATGACTTTTTATGTCCACATCCACTTGTTTCTTTACCCGTAATTCTAAAATGCCAAAATATATTCATCTGAGGTTTAACTTATTTATGGAAATATATTCTAGGATTTTTCTTTTCTAAACTTAAAAATGTGTCTAACTTGGACTAAATTTGTCACCAAACAGATTCTCGGAATTTTAGTGAACCACAGTGTTATTTTACGCACTCCATATATACTAGATCAGTTTTTAAGTCACAAAACATATTAGAAGGCAATAATAATTTTATTTAAAAATTCTCATTTTTTAAATCTTTTGATTTCCATGTTATCATAACCTTACTTGTTTCATTTAAATATGCTAAAGATATCTTTATGTTTTTAAGTTCAATAGAATTTTATTCTGAGAGGAAAGCTAATTGCTGTCCAATACGTAAAGGACTTTTAGTTTTTTATCAGTGATAATTAGACTCAGTCTATAAAGCCTTATTAGGCAGAACAGATTGTTCTTTGACATCCATTCACTTTTTATTAAACATAATCAGTGTTTTCCAAAGCATATTGTCTTGTTGAGAGATCAATTCCAATCAAGGAAATATGATGAATTACTAAATCCAGAATGTGTTAAGCTGCCAACATTTCAGCAGACTACTAAGGGAAAATATTAGCAATTTTGACTGTACTTCTCTTGGTTAAAAAATAAGAGTAAGTTGAATTCATTTCAGGATACTTTTAGAGAACAACAATTAAAGGTGAGTAATCAAAACAACATTTAGTTAATTAATTAGAGATGCATATAGTTGAAGAACCATATACTTTTTTATTGTATGATCAATATGTATAAGCATATAGTTAATTAGAAATGTATATACTTACAATTTTCTATGAAAATGAGCAAAGATTACATATTTTTGGTAGAGTAACTGTCATGTGTAATAACTTTGATTGGCTTAAATTTTGTAGAAGATATAAAATATAATTTGGGATAAAGACACCATTACCAAGCAGTGATGATCTGTATATGTTTACAATAGGTCTGCCTCTATACAAATTGTATAAATGGTATGATGGCTGTACGTATATTGAAAAACAACACTATGCATATTGAAAGACTGAAAGGAAATGTACCAAAATTTTAGTAATGGATGTAATGATTGGTGGTACAGTGGAACTTTTTTTTCCTATGTTCTTGCATGTTTCATAATTTCTAAATTGTGCTTGTATTACGTATATAGTATGAAAAACAATTTCCTATTTAAAAAATAATTGCATCTACCCCTTGTAATCCAATAAAGCTGAGCATGCAGTTTTCCAAATGCATGGAGATTTTACATAACGATTTTAAGTGTTACCGCTACAGTTTTCCAAGTTTCATATATTTATTTTTGGTGTTTGATAGCAAATGAAATGCTGTATTTGTAAATTCATTAGTATTCTTAATCACTCTCCTAATAAAACATTTGCATTGGAAAATGTAATTTTCTCCATCATATTTTTCTTTTTTCTCTTAAAACTTACCAAAAAAAACCCAAAAACAACCAATAGTAGTTCTCTAAGTTCTAATTTCATTCAAAGTATTTCAAAAAATTGCAGCAATGGTATTCCAAAGCTCTATATTTTACAGATGAAATTTAGGAAATGGTAATTTCTGTTAGAAGATAATATCTGCAGTAGAGAACCGTGGTTATTTTATATGTTAATCATTTTTGACTCAAGGTATTTCTGAGCTTAAGACAGTGACTATATATATATTTATTAACAGCAAACATTTGTTGAAAGTATTGACTAATTTTATGTGCAGTACAGTAAGATGAGAGGTATGAGAGTTCATATTTATTGAAATTTAGTAAATTCATCAACTAAAGGACAAAAATCTAATGATTAACTTTAAAAAAATTAAAAAGAGAAGTCCTTAATTAAATAAGATAGGGTTGACACAAGAAATTGGGGTTGGGGGAGCCTTTAATCTATCCATTATCAATTTTATTTATTTCAGTCTACAAATGTGGTAAGAGATTTGCAAAATCATCTACTGGTTAGTATCTGCTGATCCTTAGATACCAAACACTTCCTCCTGGCTTCTATAAAAATCATGATTTTAAGGATGATAGATTTCATGGAACAAAATGAACCATGGCACTCTTTATAATCACGTGATATACTGGCTGGCTACCTTCTTACTGAAATTCTTTTAACTATTTTAATCAGTGAAACCCCTTTGAAAAGGCAATAAGGTAAATATATTTCTTACAGACTTCTCCATCACATTATAAAGAACTAGTTGAACCTAATGTTTATCATTGTTTTCATTTTATTTTGTTTTTGAGTGTCAGAATAATAGAAAGTGTGGTTGAGCTAGGCAGATTTTGGTAAATATAAAATAGGGTTATTTTTATTTTCCTAAATATGATACTTAGGTAAAAAGGTAAAAAGTATTCACATTTTTGTTAGCGATA
The DNA here is from genome assembly GCF_951394435.1 of Stenella coeruleoalba. Classification (NCBI taxonomy): domain Eukaryota; kingdom Metazoa; phylum Chordata; class Mammalia; order Artiodactyla; family Delphinidae; genus Stenella; species Stenella coeruleoalba. Next base: position 56,410,051 of record NC_137151.1, on the reverse strand, counting down.
TATGAAGGTTTCAAAATGAATTGTTAATGGCAAAGATTATTTTGAAATATATGATAATCTAATTTGGGAAGGATTTTTTGTGTGTGAATGGTAGAGAACAAAACGTCTAAGCATAAATATAACAATTAAGTTTATTTTTTTCAACCAGGAAGTTAACAAGCAAAGGTCAATGAATGTCTGCTGCATTCATGCCAAAAAAGCAAAGAAAAGGAAAGCTGCAAAGAAGGAATAATTAAAAGTGACTTAGGAAAAAAACGTTGCTCTCTCTATTTGAGATGTATTTTTTAAGATATTTTTTTAATGGCATAATGCCACGAGAAAAGAAAAACATCTATAGTTCTTACTGAAAAGAGCCTTTTGTTCTTAGTCATTTAATCAGTTGATATTTGTGGCAAATACTTAATGTTCCAGGTATTTCTTCCCAAATAAATTTTCCCTAAAGGCATTTTCCATAAAGGAAATTGTGAACACATTTCACTACAGAAATGAACTTGAAAGCCTGACTCTGAGGAAAAACTAATGTTCATGGAGAAACTGCAGAGTACAAAAGAAATAGAAGTTATGATCATTGGTTTAGAGAAGCTTGTTGTCTGGGGAAGATAAAACACTAAGCACAATGCTTTTCAGCTAAAATCAGGGTTTTGTTAATAAGGAATAAGGGGAGACTTCACAATAAAGCAGTCAACACGCAGTCTGTGGCAAGACTGTAATGCCGGTAATTATTCCAAATAAGTAAAGAACAAATGATTGGGAGTCAACACCCAGGGTTCTAATTCAACTCTACTGTTAACTGTCATACCGAATGCAACACAGCTGTGGGCGTATATGGACCCTGAGAGCACGAAAGATCAGTACCAGAAGTCCAAAACTCTGGAAATTTATGCCACTAATCTACCAGGTAGGATTTTTGATGGCTAGGCAAAGGCCTCTACTAGGAAGCCAACTGTAAGAATCCAAGAGTAGCGCTAAGGAGATATCTGACAGTCCTAAGTCTTTGAGGGTAACCTACTGTCCCTGGAAATCATAGTCAGTGTTATGGAAACAATTGTATCAAACCACATCTTCCTCAACTGTTTTTAATAGGTGACAACCATCTCCCAGCATAGATAACTATTCTTACTCTTTCACATCTTTAAAGTGCTATTCAGTATATGATATTAATATAGTTTATTATTAAGATTAAGAATCCCTAATGCTGTAAAGTTTATGGTATATAAAGCTCTCACTACCTACCTCTGGCACCACAAAGTAGCTAAAAATAGACATAATACTAAACTGTGAATTAGGTGTAAGGAAATCCAACAAAATTCTGATTTTTCTCATGAAAATAACTTTAATGTTTTTCTTAAAATATGGAATGTCAAGTCCTGTGAAAAATATTTGATGTCCTTGCTTTGCTTGTGCCCTAAGATTTTTCTTAGACTCCTAGCAGGGTAATTCAGCATCCTATGTTACTTTGAAAAACGGAATCCTACTTTTCTAGGCCTTAATTTCCTCATCTGTAATGTGAAGTATATATATTATAGGAGGTCTTTAAGATCAGTTCCCTTTTAGGTGTGACATTCTAAAGTTTTTTAATAAACTAAGTATCAGGAAGTAAAAGATTCTGAAATTACACTTAAAAGAGAAAAGTAGTAGAAAACAATTATCTTTGTTTACTTGAACCGTGGTTAAATTTACTGAAAATTATTTAGCCAGAAATCAATTCGGTAAATGATCCTTCACTCAATGACCAACAGACCTAAAATTGTCAGACCAATGCCTTAAGCCAGATTTAAAACATTCATCACAGCTATTTTTCTATCAGAGTCAAAGACTGGGATAGATAGAGGTCCTGATCCAGAAAACTATGAGTAAAGATCATCTATTCGCTTATATAACATTGAGCGTTCTAGAAGTAGTAGGCATCTCAAATATTAATGAGGGCATTGACACTTAGTGGCCCAGGACTGCAAATCCCTGGTGAAATTGCTGCAGCAAAGTCTTGGTGATACTAAAACTTAAAAAAACAAAAAATAAAAAACCACAGTAACTTGGTAAATAGATCATTCAGTGAATTGGTTTTTGGTGGACTGGTTTACTTTACTTATATACTGCTTTCCCCCCAAAATAAATAAACCTTCAAGTATACAAAATCAAGCAAAATGGGAGCAACAAAAGAAAAATAAAGATAAGCTAGAGTATAAAATTGAAGCAGGAGTGAGACTTGATAACACCTCCCTTTAAGACCTAAACATGTTTCTGGTAAGCCACAAATTGACTTTAGTTATCAGTGAAATGTAAGAGTTAGGACTGTCAAATATCTCCTGAACTAGACAATTCAGTGTCCATAACATAAGGTGAAAACAAAGCAGTTGCTCATGAGATGTTCAGAGTATCATTTATGAAGAATAATAGAAAGGTTGAAATAGAAAATCCTATTTAAGTTAAATTTCTTAGCAACTTTTTTGAATTTCTGAATACAGAAAACATTTAAAAACTAACTCATTTCAAATGTTTTCTTTAAAGCTCCATTTTGTCTTTAAAGTATAAAATACCTGAAAGCAATAAATTTATTTGCCAGTTTTCTCAAGTATTTCTCCAGACCTTTCTGGTCTCCATTCAGACTTCTCTCCTTCACATCCAGGAAGTTCTCCCTCCAAAAAAAGACTAAAGTATTCACTTTCCTTTCCACTCTGATTCTCAGGTCCTAATCTAGACCATCATTATTTTTTAAGTGGACAATTGAGGCAACTTACTGTCCCAACCTCTAAACTTTTTCAAATTCATTACTGCTGAGGGTGTGGTCCTTGAATCACCTGCATTAGAATAGCCGGAGCCTCGGGTCCTAGTTAAAAACGTTGGTCATTTGGGGGAGAGAACTCTGTCTAGTTTACCTTTAGAAAATGTTATGCCGATACAGAGTAGGTACTTCAACAAATGTTCAAGTAGTTGGAAACTATTTCTATTATACATTACAGTCTTACAGTGTAGTCTTGTATAATGCATTAGAGTGTATAGTATATAATGTAGTTATCTCATTCACTTAACCTTAATTATTTTGTTCAGTCTTCTGAAATAAAACATAAGCCCTTTTTTCCTTCTCTTCGTAGTATTTACAGAAGTATGTTATTGCTAAGGCTTTAAATCAGTAACTCTTGAAAGTGGAATTATAATGGTATAAGAGACTTAATCTGCCATCATCTCCATCATGTTGAATATCTATTTTCTTTTTATCCATATCTTTTAAATCTTAGTCAAGAAAGATTATTTTCAGGAACCATTTACTATCTTAGTTTTAAAAATTAAGAAAAAAGTAATAAATTTACTCTTTTGATGAATAATTTCAAAAAATTTATAGCATATGAATCAAGTGATGTAAATTGTATTTGCTTTTCCTAAGGAAAAGTTTATTAAGAAAAATGCTTCTTTTTTTTCCTTACCCACGGTTATCTTGGCTACTCAGTGAATTAAAGCTGTAATGTAAGCTTCAGATTCCTAACAATCCATTTCTCATTTTCTAAAATCCAGGAGTCAAAGACATTATATGTAGTCCAATATATGCAACTCCCTTAGAAAGCATTTACTTTATAAATGCCAAGGGCAAAAATGTAAATGATAATGTCGCTATAATGTTACCAGTTTGGGGCACCAACATATTCTATTCCTTTTTTGACACAGGCAGGTATATTTTCCTAGCTGAATAAAACATAACTGTAAAATTATAACTGAATAAAAAAATAAATTGATGAAACCCTTCAAATCTTGGCTAAAAGTTGATTTTATTATTAATAAGGTACTTTAAAAACTGAATGCAGATTCCTTCACAGACTCCTTTATTAGTCTTTGTCTTCTACTTCAAGTGTCACGAATGTCACTTTTATATTTTTCAATTTATGTGATACATGCTGCCTTGGTGCCTAAGAGCATAATAGAAAAATGAAAGCCTGAACTAATCAAAAGCTTCCCATATTGGTGAACATAAAAATGTTTCGATGGCTTCCTTCTTAGTGGTTTATGGCATGAAAATGCAGTTGGTACAACTACTGTTTCTGTTGACTTCATTGAAATCTCAGCCAAAAAAATTCTTACTTTCCTCAGAATTAATTTGTAAAATTATTTTTAACCTGGCAATTACTGAAAAGAATTAGTATAGATATTATTTTAAACATATATGGGTTATACGCATTAATTTTTTTCTGCCACAATCTTGCCTTGCCATAACCTTGGCTGTGCTTTCATGGCTGAATATTGTGATCAGTCATTTATCAAGTATAAGAACATCTTTGTGACATCAGTTAAGTACATGTAGTGGTTAAGAGCACAGGTTTGAGAGTGAGACAGTTGGGTTCAAATCATAGTTCTGTTCCTTATTGCCTCCTTACCTTAGGAAATTATTCAACTGGGCCTGAATTCTCTCAGTTGTAAAGTAGGTACAGTAAAATCCACCGTATTAGATAGTACTGTTGTGAAGATTAAAGTACATAATGTAATCAAAATGCCTGGAACTAAGCAGAGTGCTTGGAATGTGGGAGGTAACCATCATCCGTAGTGGTAGCAGGAGTGGTATTTGTGTTTTTCGTACCCATTGAATGAGATATTCATAGTCTCCTTGCCCCAAGTTAGGTATCATGGCATAAAGTATACCTCAAGAACTTTTGATTATTTTTGGTTGCAGAATTGCCCATAGTGGTTCAAGCTAAATTCCTAGTTTGAGATTCTTTTAAGAAAAAAAGCATGTTTAAAACATTTTCTTAAATGTCACACTAAAGGAATTATCTCTTTAAAAAAAGAAATAAGAAAACAATTATATTAGAAGGATTATTTTAAAAGGGTGCCTTTTCTGTATTTGAACATGTTGATTTGGAAAATAAGTAAGGTAACATAATAATGTATTTTTTAAGAGAAAAGCAGCTCATCACAAACAAATAATATATTTGTTTTGAATGACATATGAAGGATAATGAAAACCAGACACTATGGTATCTATACACTGAACAGGATTATTCCTATAATACACTAGCATTATGCTGGTGAATGTGTTTCCATCAGGAGACTTATAATGGGAAATCTCAATTATACACCACATATTCATCATTGGCTGTAGAAATTATCATGTGGCCAATATTATGTTACATATACCCCCATCCACTTCTCCTCTTCCATAATTTGTTGAAGCAAATAATATACATGTTATTTCCTCTATAAATGTTTCGTTCATATCTCTAAAAGATAAGGACTCTTGTTGTCTACAAGGGTACCATGGTACCATTATGACACTTTAATAGTTCCTTGATATCATCAAATAATAGTCATTGTTCAAATTTTCAGTTTCCCTTAACTGTCAAAAGTTTCTGAACAGTTCGTGTATTTGAATCAATATCTAGGTAAGCTCCACACTTTGGGATTGTTTGGTACATCTTTTAAGGCTCCTTTAATTGTCCCACAGGTTTTATTACCTCTTGAAATTTATTTGTTGAAGAAACTGTTGAAGAAATTTGTAGTATTTCCTCGACTGGATTTTGCTGTGTAGTTAACCATACACTTCTCACCCAGTTTTTCCTGTGAAGTTATAGTAATTAAGTCTAATCTAGATTTGATTTCATTTTGTAGGGGACAAGACTAATTTATAGGTGATCGAGTGAACCTCCATCAGGAGGCTAATGTCTGTCTGGTTGTCTCTCTTTTTGGTGATTGGCAACCATTCAAGTTCAGTGCTTAGACTCATTAATTCATCAGGTATTGCAAGATGCTGATATTCTAACTCTTACATTCCATCTTGATTTATTAGCTCTAATATTTCTATAAAGAGAACTTTCATCTATTATTTGGATAGTTTAATGTTTGGTTTAACTGTTAACCCATGAGAACAATCCACAGAGGTGTCATCACACAACTAATTTTCAAATATCTGCCAACTTTATGGTCATTGTAGTTCAGAAATGGTTATTTAAAAATATATATCTATTTATATGTTTATAGATACAGATATAAATCTCTTTGTGTTTAAAGTTGAATTCATTAAGAATATCAAAACGATGCCAAGTCCATGAATAATTATAAATATAAATTTAATTAAAAAAATAAAATTCCTAAAGTTTGTACCAGCTTTATAAATTTCAAAATATCTGTGAATTTGCCTAGATTTTTCTGACATATTGATCACTTGTGTTTATTTCGTTTGTAATCTTTATTTCTATAAAATGTTAATTAAAAGGGAATGCAGTGGTGTCTTTTGAAAGAAGAGGATGTCATTCCCCGTATCAGGGCAATGGAGTGTCGTAGAGGAAGACCACCAAATCCAGATAGACAGCGAGCAAGAGAGGAATCCAGGATGAGATGTCGGAAGGGTCGGCCTCCAAATGTTGGCAGTGCTGAATTTCTAGATAACACAGATGCCAAGTTACTAAGAAAACTGCAAGCTCAAGGTAAGAAACAGAACGTATCTGACACTGTAATAGTCATATTAAAAAGTGTAAATATTTCTTATATTTTTGACTGATGAAAGATTAACACTGCTCTCAATTTCTAAAAAGTAGATATTTGTGTTAGAATAAAAATGAGAAAATAAGGAGTCCCACTGGTAACTGGAGTTCTTTGATTAGGTAAGCTCCTTTCAAGAGCCATATTCATAAACACAGCAGACCCTGTGTGTTGAGAACTACAAAGGTGGGTGATAAGCTTTGAAGGCTTGCACTGAAAGGGCATCTACCAGCACTCGGCACATGCCTTAAGGTTGTGCCAACCTTCTGGAAATTCTCATTTTAACAGCTCCCGATTCCTTGAGGTGGTACAAGGGGATAACTCCAAAATATGTGGATCTGTGGAGTAAATTTTCAGTCAGAGAACTCCAATTACTGGTAAGTAACCCCAGTCTTTGGGTTCTTCTGTAGTATGCACATATTACAGATATTTTCAAAATGCCCAAGTAATAGATTTAATTCACAGATATTTATTTTAAGACCATCAGAAAGTATCACTGTCAAGCACAAAGTGCTCATAATAACCTCAAATGTATTTATGACTCAAAAGTGTACATAGCGCTTCCCTGGTGGCACAGGGGTTGAGAGTCTGCCTGCCGATGCAGGGGACACGGGTTCGTGCCCCGGTCCGGAAAGATCCCACATGCCGCGGAGCGGCTAGGCCCGTGAGCCATGGCCGCTGAGCCTGCGCGTCTGGAGCCTGTGCTCCACAACGGGAGAGGCCACAACAGTGAGAGGACTGCGTACCGCAAAAAAAAAAAAAAAAAAAAGCATACACAAATTGTTAACATTAAGTTCCCAGGCTATGTCTGACACAGAAAAAGCTGGCATAAATAAAACAGTCCTGCCCTGAGTTTGAGTTACTAGTTACAACTGGGAAGACTCTTCTTGTGAAGGGAAGGGCTTCTTGTGAAGGCTATCTGAATATATATCAGTATATGTGTTCGTGTCTTATATTCACAAGCATATATATAAACATATATATCAATGTAAAATAAAAGTTCAACAATAAGAACTAACTTAGAAGACTAACAGGATTTTACTTCTCATAGGTTCTCTCTGGGGGAAAAGCCTGACTTATTTGTTTATTGTAAACAACATCATAATGTTGACTTCTTTGTAGCTCCTTTGTTTTTGTTATGAAACAAATATCTATGACAAAAGCTCATAGAACAGAAAACTTTCTGTAAAAGATATTCATGAGTGGAATCATTATTAACAGTTTTTTGTTAGGCTATCAGAGACTCATATACATAAACTGTACATAAACTCCTATAGCACATGCCTTCAAACACTCATATATATACATATGCATATACAATATGTTGTATTACATATATATCCTTTTTGATTTCTAAAATAAATGGCTTATAGTGTACATACTATTCAGCTTGGCTTTTTTTCCACTTAATTTATCTTGAACATCTTTCTGTATCAGCACCTAAAAATCAACCTTATGCTTTTAATGGCTGAATAGTGAGTGATACTGTGTATGATTCTACCACACTTCATTAAATTAGTCTCCTTTTGGTGACTGTTCTAGCTATTCCTGACATTCGCTATCACAAACAGTGCTGCAGTAGTACATATTACACATATCTTCACATCCTTCTACAGGTGTGGCTATGTATAGTATAAAATCCTAGAGATAGAATCTCTGAATCAAAGGGTGTGTGCGTTTTCAATTTTGGTAAATAGCAGGCAAATATTATCTCCAAAAAGTTGGCACCAGTTCATACTTCCACCAGTGGCATGTAAGTTAATTGCCTGCTATGTAACTTAATGTTGTATAAGTTTTTCTCTGTCTTAGTATGTTTTTAAAATATTTTTAAAAGTTATTCTGTTTGGTTTCTATTAAGACGTTTATCTCCCTTGAAGAGTTATTAGTGAAGGTTAAAAATAAGTTAATATATTAACAGATACAGCCATACATGATGAGTTTTTAAAGTTAGTATTGTCAATAAACCACTGGCTCTTCTAAAGAATGTATAATAGTGGGGAATGTGCATTGTTTGCGTAAAATAAGAAAGCTTGAAATTAACTGATGTCCAAAGTCTGGGCTTTTCATGCATGTTTTGCATATCTTATACAAATAGCATTAATACTTAGTATCCAAAATGGCAACTTTATATTTGCAAAAGTAACTAAATTTTTACAAAATAGAAGTTGATTATTCAACTTTTACTCAAGGTTTTTTCTCCCTCTAGATTTCAAATTGGTTTGTATTCCGTTACATACTTTTCCCTTGTTGTATTATGTTGCATTTTGCAAATTATTTTACATTTGACCTTACTGTGTATATATGTTCCTTCTCGCATGTATATAAATGTTAAATATTTAACATTAGATAAATAATAATTATTAATATGTACAAGCAACTGTGGTATAATATGTATTTTTTTTTCTTGGGAAGAAAAGAAAATAGCAATGAATCACTATCACCCCTTTTATTTCTAAAAGGTTTCTACATTAACAGTTTGAGGGGGTTATCCAAGGGGATTCTATAAGTTTCTGTTATATATTATCATCGTACAAGGACTCAACTAGGCTGAACAACTGGACTTAATTTGAAGACAGATTCAGAACAGTAAAATAAATGCAAACTTTGAATGTACTTTCAAGCATTGTGAAATGAGAGGTCTCTAATTTCTCAGGGAATACAAATAAGAATCTGACAAAGTTTGAATATGAAAAAACCTTTTAACCTATCTAAATAAACCTGCTTCTTAATTGGCCAATACCATTCATATCTCAGATTTTCTGAGATACCGAGTAACACTTGTCCATTTCATACATTGTAGGATCTGAGATGCCCTAGTCTGTGCAATGCCCCAGTATTTTAAGATGTTCCACTAAGGAAGAAAAGAGCTGCCAATGTCTACACACACTCTGATTTTAGACATGTGTAAAAATGCATCTTAGAACCAAAGAAGTGTGGTATATGTAAAATATCCCTAATTCTAAGTGAAAATAAACTTTATTTCAAAATAAGTTTTTACCTTTGAAATTTAAAGAGACAAATTCTTCAACCATGAAAGATAGTTTTCAAATTAATATTTCAAATGCTCATTACAATAATAATATATTCAGGGCTTCCCTGATGGTGCAGTGGTTGAGAATCTGCCTGCTAATGCAGGGGACACGGGTTCGAGCCCTGGTCTGGGAAGATCCCACATGCCGCGGGGCAACTGGGCCTGTGAGCTACAACTACTGAGCCTGCGCGTCTGGAGCCTGTGCTCCGCCACGAGAGGCCGCGATAGTGAGAGGCCCGCGCACCGTGATGAAGAGTGGCCCCCGCTTGCCACAACTAGAGAAAGCCCTCGCACAGAAACTAAGACCCAACACAGCAAAAATAAATAAATTAATTAATAAACTCCTACCCCCAACATCTTAAAAAATAATAATAATAATAATATATTCAGCAACCATAAACCAAATAAATGAGAAGATATTGGGAGCAGTTTATTCCTCAGAGCCTGAGTGAATTTTCTTGGTCTCTAGCTCATTCTCCTTCCTCCATAGTGTCTCTAATTTCTTTTAACATTTTTTTTTCATGTTTTCTCCAACTGTTCGTAACGTGAAAATTAAGCTATATAAATTTTAAGTGATTAATCCAAATTGTATCTTCCTTGCTAAAGTGAAAAGATATGAGTTGAGCTTTTTAATGTTTTTCTTTTCCAGGAGTTTAAACATGAAAATTACTGTGAACTTGTGTGGAGTTTGAAATTGACTGATACATTCATATACAAAAAAATACGCCAATATATGTGATAAAAATTTCTTTATTATAAGCCAAACTTCTATTAGAAAGCATCAGTTTAGCTTGGAACAAAGCATCATACTTATGCCACCTTTTCTAGGAAATTTTTTTTTAACCACTTAGCAACCCTTTACATTTTAAGGCAGATTTAGGTCTTTATATCAGAGTTCAGTGAAAGCCTTCAATTCTTATATGTTAAAAAATAATGTTTACCTGGATCTATCGTAGATGAGAACAGTGTCCTGCAGGTGTATTATTATCAGAGCTTGCTAACTCTGCAGGCCAGTTGATACATTTTTATTTCCCAGAGTATTTCGTGAACAGGAGAATCCTTTTTATGCGGCTCAGAAATTTTTGATGATGCTTAAAACTTAATACTGAAAATTATTGGAAGATTGGAGGTATACTTTAGTATCAGCTTCTGTTTCATCTTTTATTAACACTTCAAGTTTCCTAGATAAAATCAAACCTTCTTATATCCCCTCCCCTTTTTTTAAGTCTTCATGATAGGAAATCAACCGTAGTAACCAACTGCACCTCAGCTGTTACAAGGACATAGGGTTAAGTTTCTTTCTAAAATCTCAAGGCATTTAAATTTCTCTAAGGGTTTTAGAAGTAGTAACATATAGACTGTGAAGTCAGAAAGTCCTGGGTGTGTATCTTAGCTTTGCTCTTTAACTTCTGGGAGCCTTAGTTTATTTCATTTGTAAGCTGGGCATAATGTTGCCTATCTCATAAGGTTGTTATGAAAATTAAACAAGATCATGTAAATTTAATACAACAGTTCAGTAAATGGTGGAGGTTATGAGTAGAGCTCAAGTGATTACCTAATCATATTCATTATTAGTGAATATAAGTTTCTTAAAATTCTTCACCTGTTACAAAGTTGAAAACAATGTCTAATGTAAAGTGGTATTTTCTAAAATGATTTTATGAATGATACACCACTTTTATAGTTAGCAGTATTTTGATCAAGTTTGCCAGCAGAAGAATGTGTAACGTTACATGCTTTTCTGTATCAGCTACCTATTGCCACATTAAGGCCAACCACAAAACCTCAGTGGTGTACAGCTCTAAGCATTACCTATTTGTGCGGATGGAATGAGCTGGTGGCAAATTAGCAGTTAGGCATCTCTGCTGATCTTGGCTGGGCTTTTTCACATTAGTGGAGTCAGCTGCCTCCATGTGTCCCAACCTCAGGCAGCCTAGCCCGAACTTGTCCTCATAGTAAAGGGCAAGGCACAAGAGTAAAAAGAGTAGAAAGAGTACAGGTATACTTTCAGACTTCTACTTGCATCACACTGTTTACATCCCATTGGCCAAAGAAGATCACATGGCTGAACTCAAAATCAAGGAACAAGAAGATATATTCCACGCATGTCTTGATGAGAGGGGACCGCAAAGTCACATTACAAATGGCATGGATAGTCAAGGAATGAAGACTTGGGACCATTAATTATGTCAGTCTATCCCAGTTTCATACATTTGTCCTTAAAAAGTATGAGAACGAGGTTGTCCTTAAAACTCATTGACATTCTGTACTCTTTATTTAGGAGATGTAGTCGCTTTCCTTCATAAATGAAAATATAATGGATTCAAAAATTTTACCATTTATATAGCGCACTGAAATGCTAAGTTTGGGGGCTTTGTTCTATTTTGGGTTCTCTTTCTTTTTTTTATGTATTTTGTTATTTTTAAGACTGAAGCTGAATCACTTTTTTTTACATATTAGCAGGTACTTTCATACTAAGTGAGGGTTACATGAAATGTGAAAAAAAATGTACTTATATTAGCCTTTGCCATGAGGAGTAAGAGAGGCATCATTTTTCTTATGTATATGGGATCATATTCGATGAAATAGTTTGGCAATTTCTAGGGGAAATGAACATGACATTTTCTGAGGTTCTCCTACTTGGTATCTAATGTTTGGCAATTTTCTTAAAAATTATGTCCTTCATGATGATACCAGTTTCACAGGTATTGTTTTTAGGTTAGCAGTTATGTAAAGTTGTTAATAACATTCCTTGAAATTTTGTATTTTTCAGAAATAGCCAGGCAAGCAGCACAAATAAAGCTTTTGAGAAAACTGCAAAAGCAGGAACAGGCTCGGGTTGCCAAAGAAGCTAAAAAACAACGAGGTGGGTGATTTAAATGGTAGCCTAAACTTGAAGAGTGAGGATTGGGTAATTCATAAGAGGCATCTCTTCTTTGTTCCTTTTCTGATGATATCTGTGCCTTGATTTTTCATCATAGCAATAATGGCTGCTGAGGAGAAGCGAAAGCAAAAAGAACAGATAAAGATTATGAAACAACAGGTATGTTTATTCATTGGAACTGATTTTTAAAACACAGGCATTGTTTTGGGGATCTATCTGTATCTTTCTCTGTGTACATTATTTTCATTTTGATTTCTGAAATAACTGTATTTCACATTAATGTTATGTATCTTATTTAGAAAGTTGTCCTCTTTCATTAGTTAAAATTCACCTCATTTTATTTTTTTTTATTTTTATTATTTTTATTTATTTATTTATTTTTGGCTGCATTGGATCTTCCTTGCTGCACACAGGCTTTCTCTAGCTGCGGCAAGCGGGGGCTGTTCTTCACTGCAGTGCGCGGGCTTCTCACTGCGGTGGCTTCTCTTGTTGCAGAGCACGGGCTCCAGTAGTTGTGGCACGTGGGCTCAGTAGTTGTGGCCCGTGGGCTCTAGAGCACGGGCTCAGTAGTTGTGGTGCACAGGCTTAGTTGTTCCATGGCATGTGGAAAGTTCCCGGACCAGGGCTCAAACCTGTGTCCCCTGCATTGGCAGGTGGATTCTTAACCACTGGACCACCAGGGAAGTCCCTAAATTCACCTCATTTTAAAGCGAAGTCTTCTACTTCCAAGTTTTTCTAAGAATTGATTACCACCGGAGCCTGTGCTCCACAACGGGAGAGGCCACAACAGTGAGAGGCCCGCGTACTGCAAAAAAAAAAAAAAAAAAAATTGCTTACCAAACAGTAAATTTTGTATAAGTACTTTTAATATCCTGATAGACTTTGAATATAAGTTGACATCATGAATAACTTTCAAACTTTTTAAATTAATGTATTAGTAAATGAAGGATATTCCTTAAATATTCAAATTTTAATAAGAAAAGTTGTTGTCCTAAAACATGTAAAATACTAGTAAAAAATTAAATTCAAGTTATATAGAATAAGGTTTGCCTCCATTGCTTGTGATTGCTTTCAGAGTTACTAAAAAATTACTGCAGTCGTCTCTCAGTATCCACAAGGGATCGGTTCCAGGACCCCCATGGATACCAAAATCCACAGATGCAAGTCCCTTATGTAAAATGGTGTAGTATTTGCATATAACCTATGCACATCTTCCTGTATACTTTACATCATCTCTTGATTATTTGTAATACCTAATACAATGTGAAGGCTATGTAAATAGTTGCCAGCATGGGGCAAATTCAAGTTTTGCTTTTAGGAACTTCCTGAAAAATTTTTTTTCTAATTTATCTTTGATCCATGGTTGGTAGAGTCCATGGATACAGAACCTGCAGATAAGGAGAGCCAACTACAGTGCAAACAATGAAAAAAGCATCATTTCAGCAGCATTCTGTTGTATATCTACAGTACCTCTCCTGTGTGTAGTTTTCAAAATTAAGTATAGGTAAATAAAGTAATTTTAAAATTCTTACAGGTAAAGTATTATATGACAAGATATTCAACTTTATTGAAGATGGGAATGTGTACACTACTCTCCCATCTCCATATATTCACTGTAATCATTAAAGCAGAAAGGAAATGGGGAGAACTAATATTCTTTAAAAAATTTTTAAATGGCAAGTAGTTATTTCTGAGTATGAAATGAAGCCAATTGTGTTATTATATAAATAGCTGCTAAATAAACGGCTTGGATTGGATTTGATGTGGCTGTCTCGAAGGTTCTTCCCAGTATTGACTAAAGCAGTATGATTAGAAAGAGTTGATAAGGAATTGGGATTCAGAATTTAGTTTACAGTCAGGCAGACTGTAAGAGTTGAATATGGGCTCTGCTACTTAAGAATTTTGTAACCTTAGATGAATTTCTCAACCTCTAAGTCTCTGTTTCCTCCACTGTGAAAGAAAATAACTGCATTATCTGAAGATTAAATGAGGTGATAAATGTAAAGTACATGCAACAGTGCCTGGCACAAAGCAAATGCTCACTTTTTAAAAGATGATATAAAACACCAAACTGCATACTAAACTCTTTTACCGTAATTTAAAGTAGTCAGCAGTAAACTTGAATTCCTTTAGTTTGTTAATTCCAAATAGTTTGTTAATTGTCACTGCTAAAGACACTGTAAGATTGACTTATAAATATCTGGTCTAATGAATGCCTTTGTTAAAATATAAATATTTACTGTATATCACATATATATATAAATAAGTTTATGTTTCATTTTCAAGTGAAATACTATTGTTTCTAAATATTATACCTTTTTATAGCTCATCCTATTTCCTAATGGCTAGAGATCCATCAAATCTTATCAGCACTTTAAATTCAGCTTTGTGACCCTAAAGTCTTGAAGTGGCTACAACCTAAATATACATGGTTTTTGCTGCTCATCAAAAAATCAGCCGCATAGCACAGGGAGCTCAGCTCTGTGCTTTGTGACCACCTAGAGGGGTGGGATAGGGAGTGTGGGAGGGAGACGCAAGAGGGAGGAGATATGGGGATATATGTATACGTATAGCTGATACACTTTGTTATAAAGCAGAAACTAGCACACCATTGTAAAGCAGTTATACTCCAATAAAGATGTTAAAAAATAAAAAAGCATTGGAGTACCAACGTTTCAGCAACGTTAATACAAATGAGCTGATCGTAGAGTTTTGTCAAGATATTTATCTGAGGCTAGTTTCAGAATACAATCTGACTTATTCCTTATTGCCAACAAAGTGAATCAAAGTATAGCTTAGGTCTACTCACATAGTCAGTTACATAATGCCTATTTTAAAGTCAGCTTTAGATCTAGAATAAAATAGTAGCATGTGCTTCTGGATTATTTTTTCCACCTAGTAGGCCAGTATCACCAGATAGTCCTCAAGACAATATTCTGGAAGCTTACAGAAGCATTATTATGAAGCAGAAGGAACAAAAGCATTGGAATGTGACCAAGGCTCTGTATTTACTATTTGATTTAAGGCAAAATATTTACTCTCTAGGAACTTTAGCTTTCTATTAGGTAAAAAGAAGATAATTTCAACTCTTTTCATGATCAATAAGATATTTTATGTAGAGTGCCCAGTTGAGGGGTTGGATACCCAATATTATAAAGTGAATCTGTATTATAATAACTTATAAATAATGTTTATCTCTACTAATGCTAATGACACCACTACCATATATATGTGTGTGTGTATATATATGTCTATGTATGTCTATGTATGTATATATTGAGATCAATAACATCAGTGTACATAAAAAGAAATGTTTAAAAACGTTAAAGTATAGCTTGCAAAGGTACAGCTAGCATCTGGAAATTGGAACAGGTATTATAACATTAAGCAGTATAAAATGTGTTCGCTCTGGAAATCCTACGACAAATGCAATTTGCTAGTAGGAAAATTGGGGTGTTTGGGGGCAAACGATGTATTATTATTGAGTACCAGTTTGGGACTTTCAAAGGGGTTTCTGAACATGAAATTGTTAACATTGTGCTGATAGCATATGAGATAATGTTTTTAAATCAAAATGTAAAGTTTTATCAAACTTTAATCACTGAATTCTAAAACAATAACTAGTACATTAAATTTAGACAATGTGAACACCAATTATGCCATTGGAATCATTCTCTAGAATGTTCAATTGTAATTAAGCCTTTTTAAAATAATATTACAGATTATTTCTGAATTTGGCTTATTGTAGTAGTTAAAAGCAATGTAGGGCTTCCCTGGTGGCACAGTGGTTGAGAGTCCGCCTGCCGATGCAAGGGACACGGGTTCGTGCCCCGGTCCGCGAAGATCCCACATGCCGCGGAGCGGCTGGGCCCGTGAGCCATGGCCGCTGAGCCTGCGTGTCCGGAGCCTGTGCTCCGCAATGGGAGAGGCCACAACGGTGAGAGGCCCGCGTACCGCAAAAAAAGAAAAAAAAAAAAAAGCAATGTAATATTATCATGTGAAGTAAGAAATTATAGTATGGAAATTGTTAATGATAATCGATTACAGTTGTGTGGCACCACACACTTTTTTTTTTATTATAAATTTATTTATTTTGGCTGCGGTGGGTCTTCGTTGCTGCCCGCGGGCTTTCTCTAGTTGCGGTGAGCGGGGGCTACTTTCCGTTGCAGTGCACGGGCTTCTCATTGCAGTGGCTTCTCTCATTGCGGAGCACGGGCTCTAGGCACGCGGGCCTCAGTAGTTGTGGCTCGCGGACTCTAGAGCGCAGGCTCAGTAGTTATGGCACACGGGCTTAGCTGCTCTGTGGCATGTGGGGGTCTTCCCAGACCAGGGCTCGAACCCGGGTCCCCTGCATTGGCAGGCGGATTCTTAACCACTGTGCCACCAGGGAAGCCCCTGCCACACACTTTTTTAAGCATTTTTAATTTATTCATGACATAGTGAGAGAGGGCAAACACCTCTCCCCATTTTATACAAGAGTAGTTATTCTTTGCTCAAGATCATCGTATGAATGACAGTAACTCAGGACTAGCCTTAGGTTTTCTCACTCCTGATACATTATTTTTCTACTTTTCTGTCCTGTTTTTATTTAAAACTAAGTATAATTGTAACTGCAGATACTTATAAAAATTCACAGGCTAAATGAGTTTAGTTTATGTAGTTTCTGTATACATATTTAGCATTTGTATTTTACAAATTGTTTTGAGAAATTTTATAAAGTCATATTAATTTGACATGAACTTATATATGATGTTAAACTAAACAAGTTTTACATCCACCATGGGCAACCTTTGGTAACTCTGTATTTATATCTTAACTTATTTGATTTGACTTAAATACTTTTCACCTAGATATTTAGTTTATTTTATTATCTTAAATTATTATAATTTTTTCTACAGGAAAAAATTAAGAGAATACAACAAATCAGAATGGAAAAAGAGCTTCGAGCCCAGCAAATTCTAGAGGTAGAATTCTTAAATGTGATATGATTAAAGTAATATAGTCATATATTTTAAAGTCTCCCAAAATAAAAATCTTACCTACATATTCTGTCACTTATACAAATTAATATGTCCATCAGAAACTCTCTTTAAACATAATGCATAGAGTAAGACCTTATCTGATCCTTATTTAGCAGACTCATCTAATCCTAACAACCCAGGAAATAAGACAAAAGAGAAGAAGAAAACAGGGAAACCTCTGAACAGCCAGTATAGGTGTCATAAGGTTCATGTGCTGAAACTCGTGTTCTTTACTTTTAGAAAACTCATTAGGACTTATAGTCAGATATTTACTTTTAATTTAGAAATAAAACATTACAAGAGTGAAAGTAAATTTTAAACGTAGAAACAGTTTAATCAGCTTGTTTTTTTGGCTTCTAATGTACCCTGCTTCCCCACAAGCTGATGGAATAGGACTAGAGGACATATATTGGAATCAGTAAAATAATAGCCACAAGATAGCAAGGGAAAACACAGAAAAACTCCAGCCAGCATGTATAGGAATTCAAAAGCCTACCAAGAGTCTGTAATCTTTTAGTTGAATAGCAAGCAATTTTCAACACCTTAGCAGCTGAAAGGCATTACTCTGTGGAACTGTACAGTATAATAACTGATGTTCAGAATAATTGCCCCAAGTCATCAAGAAAAAGCCAAATTATATTTAGCGTAGTGTGTCTAAGCAGTATATATCTCAAAACAATTTCCATCCAAAATAGTGAAAATAAACTTTTAATGTTCAGAATTGCTATAACCTCCCAGCTATTCAGGAAACTCTTGGTATAAACGATTTATTCCCTGAGGGTGTCAAATAGCTGAAGTGTTCTATGTTACATGATTATTCCTTCTAGAAATATACACATGTTTCCTTATCCATTTCAAATTAATTTAAAAAATCCAAATCAAAAGTACTCCTACCTTCAAGTAAATTAACAATAGCTACTGGATAGTTATCAAACTACTGGATAATTAATGACTTTAACATTATGACGCTCAGATTTGGTATCATGACCTTGATATTCAAAATGTACTTCATGAAAGATTATAAGTTTCCATTCTATCTTTTTAAAAAACCTTGAATTTAATCACAATATACAGCTAGAGAAAATCAGATTTAATGTGTTTCATTTATATCAGCTGAGTAATGGATTACTTTATCTCAAATTTCAAGTATTAAAAAAATCCAAATAGACATGTTCATTTTTAAATGTGTTACTGATTTATTATTTAAGTAACTTTTATTATCAGTTAAAATCTATCCCATCTTCTGAATTTTTTATGATCATTTTTTACTTTTAAAAATCAGAAAAAAAAGGAAAAATTACATAAAATTTTTTCTGTGATTAAGTTTTAATGTAAAATAATAAACAATTATTTCAGACTTTTAATAGAGTTTGAAGAAGTCAAGAAAAGCTGACATACTCTTATGAATTTAAGAATTTTTTATATCTTAATGCTAATCTATACATTAGAAATGAAATTAGTATGTTAAGTACAATATTAACTGTGGGAAAATGTGTAATTGTTTACATATATGTTCCATGTTGTTTTGTACCTGTGAGGCATGTAGCTCCATTTTCAAGTCATAGATTACTTTCAAGTTGCAGTGGTGCTGTTGCATGACTTTGAGACCTGTTTTGCATGCACAGGCAAAAAAGAAAAAGAAGGAAGAAGCAGCAAATGCCAAATTATTGGAGGCCGAGAAACGAATAAAGGTTAGTTTAGATGAGAATCAGTTTTCATTTTTCAAAAATAAAAACTGTATGATATTATACCAGTATCAATTGTATTAAAAAAAGCCCTCCTCAAAATGACTATCTAAAAAAATGTTTAGCACAGATAAAACATGTGTATAGTGTGTGTTTTTATTGTATGTATATTGTATGTATATTTTTATATTTCGTTATACAGGTTATATGTGATACTTTGAGCTCTTTAAATAGCAGACCAAATCAGAAATGCAAACTATTGCATAATACCTGTATATAGTTTTGATGGATAAGATCTCCCCAGAGCTATTTTGTATCATTTATGTTTAAGTTTCAAAATGTGTTCCAAATCCGATTCTCTCCTTAGATTATAACGTTCTCTTTGTTAATGTCTAATAACTGTTTTAGCTATTAAAAAGTGAAAAGCCTACAGAAACAAAAACCTAACTTTATCAGCTATAATTTACCAATAATAAAAGTAGCCATTGTTACGTATTGTAACTTGATGTGTTGTTTGGGGATGTTTTGGTTTTGATTTTCTGGCGTGAAACATAAGAGAGTTGGACCCTCACTCCCCCACCAGCCTCCACCCCGACACACATTACACCCCTACCTTCCATTTTTTCTGATAGTTATTTACTGAAATTGGGCAGCCATGTGGTCCTACTGGTTCAAGAAACAGCCACTACAGCTATATCTTATAAAACCAGGGAACTGTTTGTTACCTTTTTCTACATAGACTCTCTTACTTTGTTCTTTAAATTTCTACTCCTTTTCAAAATGGCTGCCTTAATATTAATTAATCCGTATTTTATCTTTATAAAAAGATTCAAATTGGTGACATTCCCAGAACTGTTTGGATTAAGCCCTACCCCTTTGGGATGGTGCCCTCAATCATAGGTGGGCATAAAAATCTCCAGCTGATTCCTTTTCTCTTGTCACTTTCATTCCTACACAGTGATGGAAATGATATAGATGCTGTTAATCCCAGAGTGTATTTAGGGATTTATATTCAGAGTGGAGAGAGTTTTAATTAGCTAGATTTGAGGGTTGCTTCATTATGTTTTCTTTTTTTTTTTTTTTTTTTTTTTTTTTTAGTGCCAGTTGTATCTGATATGCTCTGTCTATCTAGCTAGTCAGTTCAGTGAATGGGTCATTGAAGTGTGTTTACTATTAGGTCACTGAATTTTAACTCTAAATGTCTACTGAATAAGGATCCTTGCTCCTGTCCTACAGTTTTTATATATTAGGTAGAACCATATGAAGTTGCCACTACATAAGTAAAAAATTATTGGATGTTTGCAGTTTCATATGGTTCAACCTAATGGAAGACTATAGAATCTCAGAAAAGGAACTTTTAATACTTGCTGCATGTTCTAAATATTCCCTAAAAATCCATCTTAAAAGTTTCTTATTTTTAAGGAAAAAGAAATGAGAAGACAACAAGCTGTTCTTCTAAAGCATCAGGTCTGTAGACACATAGTTATACAGTTGTCGAAATGTACATTTTATAATTTTTCTTAAATCTATTTTTGGAAAAATCTTCAAGATATTTTCTTTAAAAGTTCCAGTATAATTCCTGCTTAAATTCCTGGTTTTGGGATTGGTGTCTTTCGGGGGGTTAAAAATTGGTTTCATGACTCTGTGATTTCTGTTTCATAATGTTGTGCCAACTCTTTCTACCAGGAGTTGGAGAGGCATAGACTAGATATGGTATGGGTATGTTTATTTCTGTACATCTAACACCGCATTGTGATTTGGTTGTGATATGGTTGTCATAGCAATGCATAAAGTGTAGCACTGGCTGCTGTCATATTACATACTGCTGCATGGCTTTACAGCACAGTGCATTGCATACATCTGCTTGTCTGTCTATAAAGAAATATGGTACATTTCCAAGATTTTCAATTGAATTGGGCAGGCCTTATATAAGGCTGCTGTCTAAAAGTTTACGTTACTGATGTCACAGTGAAAGTTGGATCACTATCCAATTAGACATGACTATGACCCATATTCTCCCATCATTCTAGATGCAAAACTGCCATTGAATACAATGGGAATTTTGAGTTAGGTTGATGAGAGAATATGAAATATATTCTGGTTTTATGGACAAATTTTAGAAATTTTTAGAAATATCCCTTTGGGGGAACCACGTATATTTAATCAAAAAGAATGATTCAGTACTATAGCTATGTGACTTCTTTATTTTAAAGTAAAATGAGACTATCGAAGTAAGCTAATGCTTACCTTATTTTCATACTGTGCCTTTTAGATTCCACTTACGAGCCCATGGTGCAGCTTTTGTGGCTTTAAATAGTGCATCAAGTGGCAGACATCAGTAAACAGGAATATCCCATTTCATTGATGTTGTTATATGAATCATGCCTATAACAGCTTGAAAAAAACTTTCTAATTTGTCGGTGGCTTATTGGATTTACAAAATGATAGTGTACTTGAAATAAAAATAACTAATTCTAAAACCATGAAGTGAAAGTGAATATAAATCAATTTCTACCTGATCTAAAAATTTAAGAACAGCACAACCTTTGGTTTAATTGGCTGTAGTACATATTTGTGGTTTTTCTAATAGCAGATGTAAGGTAACTGACCTGTTCCAGCCAACCATTATGCTTTTTGTTCTGCCAGCTTTTGAAGGAGCATCACAACTGACCATAAGTAAACCTTGTATGCTTCTGTTTACACTGTCTCCATGTTCATTGCTTTACCTTTTTGCTTTTGATTGTTCTTGTATTTGCTTTCTAAACCTGAACTAAAACATGCACAGACTGGCCATTCTTGTCTTATATTTAGTATTTACTGTGACTTGTCTATAAATGCTAAACATGCTATACCGAGTTTTTTTGTTCTGTTTTGTTTTGTTTTTCCATTTGAAAATCAAACTATTAACTATGGTTGAGTTATATTCCTAATTTTATCTGGCCTAATAGGAACGAGAGAGAAGGAGACAACATATGATGCTTATGAAAGCTATGGAAGCGCGTAAAAAAGCAGAAGTAAGTTTATGTTTCTGGAAAAATATTATCTTGTCATAAATTAATATTTTTTCTTAAAACATTGGCTCTTCTAAGTATAGATTTTTTGGAGTAGGGATTGTCATGATTTACCGACTCTCATACATAAGCAAACGAAAGGTTAGAGATAGTAACCAAGTGTTAGAACATAAAAGAATCCATAGGATGGATTCCAATGTATGAGTTAATTTTCTTGGCTGAGATTTTAATTACCTTTTTAAAATATAGTGAATGGCATTCATTTGGATAAAATGAATTCTTCTTACTGTGACCAGAGTTTCACAAAATTACAGGCATGCCTAGACAAGTCCTATGTGTCCTAATTCAAACATCAGTCAGTTCAGCCATGGACTTCTGCCCTCAGAATTACTCTTTAGCATTCTATGTGTAAAATTAGGCCTAAGTACTATCTTTGAAATAGACTTTTACCATATACTTCAGAATAAGAAAATTATTGCAATAAGTCAAAATGAACTTATATGGATGTTAATAGAAATTACTTAAAGGTTAAAAAAATGTTACAAAGGAATGCATTCTGAATTAAAACAGTTGAATAGAGGTATGGCCATTATAACCAGGGCTTTGGAGTTTCAGAGACTCAAATACCTATGCTGGCTCTAAACCAACTTGCTTTAAGCTCATCAGGTTATTTCTTCTTTAAAATTGAGAAAATGATTCTGGTAGGATTATAAGATTATCAAGTGGGATAAGCATTTAATAAATAATAATTAATGAAAATGAGACTATTTGGTCTAGAAGTTGAGTGCCCTATATTTCAGTTTTTTAGCCTCAGCTGTGGCTTAAACTCTCATTACAGATTTCTGATATGAAGGCACAGTATGTGTATTGTTTAGGAACCTGGACATTGTAACCAAATGATCAGGATTTGAATTCTAATTTCATACATTCCAGCTATATGACCTTGGGCAAGTTATTTAACCGCTCTGCGATTCAGGTTTTTCATCTGTAAAATGGAGATGATACTAATTCCTATTTCATAGGGTTTGTAGTTATGATTAAATGGGTGTGTGTCTATATGAGCGTATGTGTAAAGTTCTTGGAATGGTGCCTGGCACTACATAGTGCCTACTTACTTATCACAATAAGTTATTTATTACTATGTAGGTGTTTTTTCCTTACTTGTTAATTATCCAGGGCCACTGACACCCTCTACACCTAACACAACAAGGGAATCTACACATGGATTTATAACCACAATCTCTGAAAAATGACAGGCAGGGAAAGAGAGAGAGGTGACAGATTCCAGGATTGGGCATGGCTGCGAACTCTGTTCCCTTCTGAATGCAGTGGCGGGAAGAGTAGGGAAGGGGATTAATTAAAATTCTAAAAGCTCGACCTAATATTCTCCTATCTGGAGAGATGGGAACTGAGGGAGTAACTCAGGGAAAAGACCTGGAATATCCCTCAAGAGTCAAGTTCTTCCCTGCCAGGTATTCCTCTTACCAGAAGGACCAAGAAGAACCAGGGCTTGTTATTCTGATTTTTCCTCTTGGAGAGGAAAGCTAAAGAAAGGCAGAATAATGAAAATAACCAAGAGCATTATCTCCAGACGTACTAGGATTTGGTAGAAGGGGACACCCAAGAGAATAGTAAGGATAAGATCATCCGAGGGAGTGAATGCTCAGGTTAAGAGGTACCCAAAAGGCCCAAAAGTCATGTCCTCTCTCACTGGTTTTTTTATATTTGCTCTGTGGCCTGGGAGGAGAGTAAGAAAAGCTGCTGAAGAGAGGTGAGTAAGATCTGCATTGAGTGGAAGGTAGCAACCATGGGATAAATGAAGATAATTCAAATGAAATCTTCTAAGAATCTCTCAAGACCCAAGAGCATCTTTCATAGGAAAAGGATATACCCTTGACTAGATAGAGTGAAATCAGGTACACTGCTTCCAATAAAACTTGGAAAGGGATATGAGAAACCGGGTACAGCTCTCCCTCTTCTAGCTACCTTCATCCTCAGAAAAAAAGGAACATGAATAGCATACAAAATACTCTTCAATTTGAAGTACTTTGAAATATAAAAACAATTATCAGATAAAGTGAGAAGAAACTAAAGGAAAATTAACCCACCTACATTGGAGCAATGCAAGTTCGTGATAGGGCTGCCCGTATCAAGCATGAGTAATTAGAAAAGAAATGCAAGAAAACTATTCCAAAATATCAAACCAAAAATATATGTGTGTACGCACGTGTGCATGCATGTATACATAAAGTAACAGCTTAAAGCATAATAACTTAAAGAACCTGTTTTCCCTGCTTTCATTCTTGCTTTCCTCAGCACACTCCCTATGCATTCTCCACAGAGTAGCCAGAGTGATCTATTCAAAAAAGAAACCAGATTATATCTGGATAAACACTATCCAGTGGCTTCTCATTACAATAGTAATAAAGTCCAGATTCCTCACCAGTGACATATCAGACCCACATGCTCTGACCTCTGCCAACCTCTCCAACTTTACCTCATACACTTTGTACCTTACGTACTATGTTCCAGTCATTTTTGTCTTTTTATTATTTCTAAACAAAGGGTCTTTACTGTTGCTGTTCTTCCACTGAATATTCAAGTGGTTCTTGTCTATTGTTCAGTCATAGGTCAAATATTAACTTATCAAAGAGGCCTTCCCAGAACAGAGTACATTATATGTTTTCTGTCTATATAATTTTCTTTATATAATAATAATAAAGTCATTTTACTTTATTCTAGGTGGTTTTCTTTTTTTAAACACTTAGGAACTATTATTTAAAATAACAATACAATAACATATGTTACAAATAATCCTTTATCAGGATGTTTGAGAGAATCCCATAGGTAAAGCTGAATTCTCAAAATGTTTTTATCCTCTGATAACTATAGACCTGTGAACAGGACTAGAGAATTTTACCAGATATTCAGATTTTTTTTTTTTTTTGACCACACCGTGTGGTATGCAGGATCCTAGTTCCCTCCGACCAGGGTTCAAACCGCGACCCCTGCATTGGGAGCTGTGTAGTCTTCTTAACCACTGGACTACCAGGGAAGTCCCCAGTTATTCAGATCTTAAGTTGTGTTCCTCTGTTGAATGATACCTATAGATCTTAGTAATCAGCTAAGTATGTTTTTACATTTCTTAAAAGACTGTTGTGTACACAGCATTAAATTAGATGCTGCAGGAAAAGCAAAAAAATTAAAGACGCTTTTTATCATATCAGAGAGAGAAATCTTTACAGTATAAACAGTTAAGCAGTGACTAGGCATATATTTTTACTGATAATCCAAACTTTCACCATATCTTTTACATAAACTTACACCTCCGTGAATATTAACAAACCCTTCCTATGTCTATTTGTTCATTTCTTCATTATTAATGTGCATGAGATGTAACTAGAGTAATGCCAGTAATGGGCACATCTTGGCTTCATATTCTGCCTCTTATTACCTCCTAACAGCTCAACTGCAGTTTTTTCTGTTATTAACTGTTAAAAGAACAAACTTTATTGTAAAGTTAAAGCCATATGATACTTAGGCAGGGCCAACTCAAAATTCTAAAATAGCCTATGTGTAACCCTTGATTCTAAACTTTAATACCTTTAGACATTTAATTATTAAGTTGTGAAGAAAAAAATAAGATAAACAAAAATGCTGATGTTATGGGTAATGTTTATAGAATTATGAGGTTAAAAAATTAATTGCTTTCACCTTGTTAATTAAAAATCTCTTATAACATCTGAATTTATTCTAAGAAACTCCCATAGTCATCAAAAAGGTAACACAAACACCATTTTTATGTTTCTTTGTGTACACTACACTGATCTTACTTTTTTTTTTTTTTTTTTTTGCGGTACGCGGGCCTCCCACTGCTGTGGCCTCTCCCATTGTGGAGCACAGGCTCCGGACGCACAGGCTCAGCGGCCATGGCTCACAGGCCCAGCCGCTCCACGGCATGTGGGATCTTCCCGGACCGGGGCACGAACCCGCGTCCCCTGCATGGGCAGGCGGACTCTCAACCACTGCGCCACCAGGGAAGCCCTGATCTTACTTTTTGATTTAGTGTTAACTTATTTTTCACTAAAAACATCCCAAATTTATATTGGTTCCCTAACTTAGGAATCTAATTTCTATAGTTTTTCCTTTATATAAATCTATAATTAATAAGAATATTCAGACATAAATTACCTTACTTATTATTATATTAATTTTAGTGTATCATCATAGTTCATAAATATTTTTATTATATAATGTAAGAAAGGATAATCTTTAGCCTCATGAATAAAAAAGGCTTATGTCCTAGTATAATTCAAGTCTTAATATATTTGTGCTCTCATTATTACTAATCACTGGAAACTTAGGTTGGTTTAAGCAGTGTGACAAAGTAGCTCAAAATCTCCTGTTTCATTTATAAAAACTTCAAACTATGTCAGTCACAAATTTATAAACACTTTACTCATATTATCTGAATAATCAACTGTCGTACCGTAACAGAGTCTTTTGTATATGTGTCTCCCCAAGGATCAATAAACAACAAAAGGTTGTTAAACATGCGTCTATTACAGAATGACTATGTCAGCACTTTAGGAGACAAAACCATAAAATAGAAGAGAGTAGTTCAGGTTTCAGAAACCATCTAATAATTTGCAAGCATAAAAAATGTATAACCCATTCAATGATTCAAGTCATGAGAATATTTTATAATCCTATATTTATACTAATCATTACTTAGTGAAAAATAAAAAGAATTGCTCATGTAGACAGTTTGTTTAAACAAACCCATTTTTCAGTTGAAGATATAATAAATGTACTTATATGACATACTTGTGTATTGTACTTTATATAATGTACTTAATTTCAATTTTAAAATTAAATTGTCTTTAAAAACATGTAAGGGCTTCCCTGGTGGCGCAGTGGTTGAGAGTCCACCTGCCGATGCAGGGGACACGGGTTCGTGCCCCAGTCCGGGAAGATCCCACATGCCCCGGAGCGGCTGGACCCGTGAGCCATGGCCGCTGAGCCTGTGCGTCCGGAGCTTGTGCTCCGCAACGGGACAGGCCACAGCAGTGAGAGGCCCGCGTACCTCAAAAAAAAAAAAAAAAACCATGTAAAATGATTTTATATTAACTATTCAGTAAAATGTTAAATGTCATACACGTTTAAAAGATACATGCACAATTTTGGAACGAATTATTATCAATGTAATTTAGATGTATTAAAATCTCTACTTATCTGACTCAAGAATTAACAATTTTGATTTTAATTTAGGAGACATTTGAATAGTAGTAGCTACTCTAAGAATATTTGGTGATAGTTAATCTAAAGTAAGTACAGACTTTTGTGTAATACTTTGGTGGATTTTATGAAAATGTGATAACTGGAAATTTTTACTCTTTTTAAATAGTATTTTATATTGATAGCTGTAAAATACAATAAAATATAATATAAATAATATATAATTTTATTAAAAATTTTAAATATAAGGATTTCTTTTATCATGGATTCATAATTTTTTCATTTGTTTAAACTTAATTTATTATTACATTTTAAATGTAAAAATAGGCCCTTTAAAAAAATTACCCTGATTTTTCTACTCACGCTCAATATGTGATGTAAAATAGTATCACTTTTATTCTTTATATCTGTCTTCTATAAATGGCTTATGTTATTAATCTTATTTACACTTTATTCTTCTTGCACCCTGAGGTAAATCTGTGTCTCTTAAAGAATATTTATGTCTTTGAAATTTAAGTACAGTTGCTGTGAAAAGAAATGTAATCTCCTAATTATGCCCAGAGCAAACACCTAAGAGACTCAGTAGAATCATAAAATACAGGAAACATAGGCATCTTTGCAACATGGCCTCTTAAAAATGGCCTGTTTGGCAATTTGATAAGTTGTAAAACTTTATAATAACAGATCCTCCTACCACACTCATTGCTTAGTTTTTAAACTTCTATGATTCTAAAATAGAATAAATTCATTTCATACCTTTGTTATTTTGCTATAGAGTTCTAGAAATACTTTCAGTTATGCGTTTAGAGTCCCTAAAATAATCCCTTTATGCATTTTAAATTTTCACCCTATGTATCTTAGGCTATTTAGTGTAATCTAAATTTAACACTTTTGCTATTGAAAAGTGTTGCAACTTTGAATGAAATTTAAATGACTTCTTAATTAGGATATTAGTAATATTTTGATACAGAAAATTTCATTACTATAATTAAGATGATATAAAGATATTTTATTGTAAATGACATATATACCAAGAATCTACATTTATTTCATAAATTTTTACATCTAGAAAACTGCGTAAGGACGGGGAAAGTTGGGAATAAAGGCCCAAAAAATTGGAAGGAGACATTCTAATTTGCTTGTAATTGTTTATAGTCAATCTAAAATATAGTTAAGAGCTATATTTCGTAGTCATTTGTAGACACTGTAAGTTACTGCCCTGAAATTTAAACAATGTGGCATTTGTAGATTTAATCATTCAGCAAATTAATCAATGCTTAAATAATTTTTATATGCTAATGCACACTGTATATGTCCATTAGAGACATATGATAACTATTATAGTTGGAAATAAGAACAATATTTAGACCAGTGCGAGAGGAAAATTGCACTGATACAGGCTTGAGTTGTCAGAGACAAAGATAATATTAAAAACTCTCCTGAGGGTTTCTGGCAAATTATACTGCTGGGAATTGAATAGGTCCACAAAGAGGTGCAGAAGTTGGTTCCTCTGATCTCTAGAAGTTCACACTACAGTGCGAGAGATCAACTTTAAACAAATAATTGTCACTGAGTGCAATAAATGCTGTAATAAGTTATGTGAAGCTCAAAAAAGGGAAATATTAAAACTCCTGAACTAGCTGTGGGAAAAATTAAAACACAGGCTTTATTTTCGTGTGAAGTAGGAAGGGCTATGCATTCCAGTCAGAGGGGATGACAGGTACATAAATACAATGTTGCAACTAAACAGGACCTCTGGGGTCTTGGGAGGAAGGTACAAAGAGGGGGTTAGTCAATTTTAACCTTGTGCATATACCTCTCTTGGCTTTGCTGCTTCTCCTCCTCTTCTTCGCCCTCCTCCCCCCTCTCCTCCCCCCCCCCCCCCCCGCCCCTCATGATCCATTATCATTATCATCCAAGCAGTGCCTCAAACTGGTTACACTGTTTGCTCAACACAGTTGTATCACAAAATGTGCCTAGAGTTTGGGAGATTCACTGAGAATCATGAGATAGGAGACCAGAACTTGTGTGGGGCTAGATTGTGACTGTCTTTATATGCCATTTTAAATATTAGTTGATCGTTGAGGGGATCCTAGAAGCTCTGGTTCTTTGAGAGTCATTTTATACCAAAACCACAGGATTTGTATTAGTCCTATACAATTCAGTAGAAGTCACTAAATAAATTAGTGAATAAATGCATTAAATTTAGAGACTCCGTGTTTCCCTCAAAGTATCCCATTGAGGGAGTAGATGCTTGTCTTTAAGTAATAAAGGTCCTATGAATTTTTAAGATTTCTTGCAAACCTCCATTTCATCCTAAGGTATAGATGTCACTTTTACATTCTATTCCATATTATGGACATGCTTTTTTAATTCGAAAGATACTGCATATCACTAGGTAAAAATAATAATATCCAAGAATCGTGCTTTCTCAGCTCTTGGCTGGGAATGTATTACTTCTCCACTCCTCTCTGTCTCCCCCTTGGCACGCTCTGACGCAGCAGTCAGCGTGCTGTCTTACCAGTGATAATTGAAATGGAGATGGTTAAGATATGGGCAAAAATGCTAATATACTAGAGGAAGCAATAGTGCTAGGTTAAAATTATAGGTAAGAGCTATAATTAGGTAAGACAATTAAGAGAAATTAGGAATAGGAAGGAGGTGGAGGTTTTTAATTAGGATTTGTATGCAGGATGGGAATAATGACCTTCCTAACTGGAGTACACCAATACAAGGAGGTAAGGAAACAATAGATGTTTATCAGGAATAGCAAATAGTTTGACTAAATTTACATAGACTATAACAGTGGGAGATAAGGTTGGAAAAGAAGAGAGTCCTGAATTCAAAGGTAAGGATTTGGACTTTATTTTGGCAAAAATAAAGAAAATTGAAAGATGTATGTGGTAATAGTTTAGAATTGCCTGTTGATTCTACCATTATTTCTCCTCTAATAAATAAGAGTTGTATTTGATTGGATTGTGGGCAGAGGACAATGAGATATAACCTCACACCTGTCAAAATGCCTATTATCAAAAAGACAAGAAGTAACAAGTGTTGGCAAGGATGTGGAGAAAAGGGGATGTTTGTCCACTGTTGGTGGGGATGTAAACTTGTGCAGCCACTATAGATAACAATATGGAGGTTTCTCAAAAACTTAAAAATAGAACTACCACATGATTCAGCAATCCCACTCCTAGGTATTTATCCAACGAAAATGGAAACACGAACTCGAAAAGATACATGCACCCCCATGTTCACTGCCTCACTATTTACAATCGCCAAGACATGGAAGCAACCTCTGTGTTCATCAATAGACGAATAGATAAAGAAGATGATATATATATGTATATATACAATGGAATATTACTTAGCCATAAAAAAGCATGAAATCTTACCATTTGCGATAGCGTGGATGGACCTGGAGGGTATTGTCTTAAGTGAAATAAGTCAGACAAAGACAAACACCATATGATTTCACTTATATGTAGAACCTAGAAGGCAAAACAAACATAAAACAGAAACAAGCTCGTAGATACAGAGAACAAACTAGTGGTTGCCAGAGGGGAGGGGGATTACGGGGAATGGATGAAATAGGTGAAGGAATTAAGATGTCCAGTTATAAAATAAATAAGCCATGGGGATGTAATGTACAGCATAAGGAATATAGTCATTAATATTGTAATAACTTTGTATGGTAACTAGACTTGATTATGGTGATCATTTCAGAATGTATAAAAATATCGAATCACTGTGTTGTACACCTAAAACCAATATAATTTTGTAAGTCAGTTATACTTCAGTTTAAAAAGAGAATTGTATTTGATGTGTGACGATAAAGTAATGACACCAGTATTATTATAGAAAGTCACTTCTTCCAAAAGAATGCCATACTCTACAACAGGGAAACAGGATGATTATTTCCATATTGTTGCCATTACCCAAAATAATTTTAAAGCTTTTGGAATTGCCTTCAAAACCCATTTTACATTATTTTAAATGTTGTTTAGAGTGGTAAATAATATTTTTATTTCATCATAGGTGCACGTCTTAAGACTAGCTAATTCACTTTGAAAGAACTGCGTTTGCAGATTCAAACATGTTGCTTCCATTTTCATGCTGTAAATCTTTTCTTGCTTCCTTGAGCTACACAAAAATTTTTGTTCATACTAGTTAACTTTTTTTTATGAATATTTACTTGCCCATGTGCATTTTATATACCTGCTTTTATTAATAACTATTTTATTCTCATATTATAACCTGGGAAAGGATTGAATAAATTTTGAATAATGAAATAATCTGGGTTGAAACTAATATTGATATTTTGTATATGTATGTATATATACATACAGTCATAAGATTATTTTGAAACTCAAAAGGTGAAAACGCTGAAAAGCAAAATACGTCATTGTTTCTATGTAATTCCAAGTCTATTCCTAAACATCCTAAGAGAATTTTTTTCATGGAAATAACACTTTGATTACTTTTTAAATTTTAACTGGAGGTTTTTTAAACACGTATAATGATTAAACAGAATATGTGGACATGGTTTTCTTTTTAAGGAAAAAGAACGGTTAAAGCAAGAAAAACGTGATGAGAAAAGATTAAATAAAGAACGTAAACTAGAGCAACGAAGATTAGAATTAGAAATGGCAAAGGAACTAAAGAAGCCTAATGAAGACATGTGCTTAGCAGACCAAAAGGTAATTTATCAAGTAAACCATTTCATTAATAAATTTAATTTTTTCTGTGTTCTCACCTGATTCCTTTGCCAGAGCTGCCGTTATGAAAGCCTTGTGTTTTTAGCTGGAGCAGTGGATTTCCAAGTCTAGGTCAATCTGTCCCTCCTGGATGGCCACGAGTAAACCTCTCTAGAGCCCTGTGCTGATAATGGCAGTTCTTAATATACAAACGGAGCACTGCAAACCTTTTTAATTTAAGTAGAAATACTACAGAAATCTATAAAAATGAATTATAGAAATAGATAGGATTTCTGTGTTTCATTTGGTCCTTCCCAGGCATTTAGTTACAGAAAGATCTAACTCCTCCCCCATGCCTCCATGGATGTTTAAATAAATTAGGATTTATAATCTATAACCTCCTTCAATGCTTTAGTGATGGTAGCTAACTATTGAGTATGTCTAGTACATGCCAGGCCCTATGCTAAGTGCTTTAAATGAATTTTCTCATTTAATCCTCACCACAATCCTATAGGACTGGTATTTATGCCCATTTACAGATGAGAAAACTTGAGACACAGAGAGGTTAAGGAACTTGCTCAACATTATACAGCTCATAAGTGGCAACTTGGATGCAGTCCCCAGTTTTTTAAACTCCAGAGCCCATACTGTTTATGATCCTGAAAGCCAAGAAATGTATCCAAGCAAAGTACCTCATGTGTGTTTTCTCTTCCATCATGCTTCACAGATTTATAATGTTGCTAAAATACAGAAAAGTAGCAACTTGGAAAGAGCAAAATCACCGTGATAACTGGCATGATTTCACATACTTATGAACAGAAATTAATTATGTTTGGCTATAGTTAAGAAGATAGTATTCCTAGAAAATTATACAATAATGTATATCATATCTATAATACTGTCTCAGTAATAGAATATTATACTTGGTCAATAGCATCTATATTTACTTACATGCCATATGATATACAGATAGTGCTTGTCTCTTGATTATGTAAGCTCTTTTCTAAAGTGCTTAAAGCAAACTTTAGTACCCAAGTGGAAAATTTAATGATACTAATATTCTATTTATTTACCTAGCATAAATGTTTCTAAATAAAAGTGAAAGTATACATTCTAGTTTTAGTCAATTGGATGTTTAAAATTTCCTAAGCACAGAATGGGTATAGTGGTTAGTCAACACGTTTAATAAGCTCCTGGTGAGCAATTTTTTTAATCCTAAGTGAGCTTTATTTTCTTGCTAATCCTAAATGATCTTTTTTTAATCCTAAATTGTCCTAAGTGATCTTTTGTTTTCATTTAAATTCATATGCACTATATCAAATATTTGTAAGTCCATTTTAAGCCTTACTGTCGTTAGCTTTGTTATATAAATTTTTAGAATCATATGGAAATGTGTATGTCTGATCTGATTCAGGAAAAAAGAAAACTCAGAATTAAATGGTTTTCATATGTAACAAAAGATTTGTATGATATCAGCAACTGTCCCTAGTTCTGTGTTTCCACACACTATTAGTAGAAAAAGTCTTTGGTTAGTTATTTCAGCAAGCACAGAGTGGAGGAAACGTTTTTGAACAAGGGCAAATTTAGATAAATAGAAATATTTACAAGGCACATTTTTCTCAATCAGAATTGAAAGTACTATTATTGAATCCCATTCATGGACAAAAATGTTTTTAATTTAGGTTACTTATTTATCTAACTTCTAAAATGTCCATAACAACTGATAATACAGTTAGTCATTAAAATGTTAATATGTGAGCATATTTGAGAAATAGCAAGAGAGCTCTCTAATTTTAACACTGAAATTCAATATTTCGCTAATATACGGGAAACCTAAAGACTGATAGTTGCAGTATTACTGGGTTCTTGATAGGGTCATGGGTTCTGGTCATGTGGACCTAGTAATTTATCTGCAGTCATTAACTAAAGATGGTACTCTCTCCAACCATACGGCACACAGATGCACACTGTTAACTTCTGAGCTCCCAAAAAAGTGTGAATTATAAATCAATCTACATCAGTAGAAGAAACTATTGCATATGCCCTACTAAGTATGTCCATGATAAAGTACTTTTGAGATGTTTATTTCTTATGTTACCTGATTTTTGGTCCAGTTGTATAACGTGTGTTTTATCAATACCTAAGTTAAAATTAGTGTTCTCTTTTGCAGAGATCTAAGTTCATGTTGAGTTCAACCAAAATTTATTAGTGGTTACTTGTGTTCAGGATTCTATGCTTAGTACCATGGGGTTATAGAAATGCCCCCAGGGAATTTACAGTCCAGCGGGAAGACCACTGGTATAACGCAAGAGAAAAATAGCAACTTACTTTACTTCAGGAGCTATAAAATCATGGCTTTTTGAACTACTTTTTCTCTCTTTTCTTTTATTTTCAGCCTTTGCCAGAGTTGCCTCGTATTCCAGGACTTGTTCTCTCTGGAAGTACATTTTCAGACTGTCTGATGGTGGTGCAGTTCTTACGAAACTTTGGTAAAGTTTTGGGCTTCGATGTGAATATTGATGTTCCAAACCTGAGTGTTCTTCAAGAGGGATTGCTAAATATAGGAGACAGCATGGGTGAAGTACAAGACTTGCTTGTGAGGCTCCTCTCAGCTGCTGTATGTGATCCAGGTCTAATTACAGGATACAAGGTAAAAAAACCCAAAATATAATTTTTTTAATTTGTACTATCAGTGCA
The DNA here is from genome assembly GCF_951394435.1 of Stenella coeruleoalba. NCBI lineage: Eukaryota > Metazoa > Chordata > Mammalia > Artiodactyla > Delphinidae > Stenella > Stenella coeruleoalba. Next base: position 56,375,325 of record NC_137151.1, on the reverse strand, counting down.
TTGATAGCTGGCTTTAGTGTATTAGCAGAAGATTGTACAAACATCCAATTTTTTCTACATAACTTCGTACAAAGTTAAAGGTAGATTGGTACAACTGGTGCAAACTTAGAAAAACCTGGTTCACAAAGCCTAAGGAATGTAAATCATTACCAGATTACTTTCTTTCCCTCTAGCTTTTGGTAAAAAGCAATCTGATTTAAGGAAATACCTAAGTGATATTCAGCAAAACAGAGAACTCTTAATTCATAAAGCAATTAACTTATGTGTGCCTTCTGAAATTATACTGTGTTCTCTCTGAAACACTATGAATAACCGAGGCTAATCAAGGCCCCTACAGACCAGCATGTTAAGATACTGTACTGCTAAGTGGATACTCAATAATTCAAATTTATCTTAATTCCAATTAAGATACACATTTCAGTCAGCTTTGCTCTAGGTAATGTAGAGAGAATCTTCCAGATGCACCTGTTACTTTTTTTTCCATCTCCCTATTCATTCAGCATACTAGGCAATAAAATCCGTGACACCATAGAGCAAGAAAACACATTGCTAGTACTTTTCAACCTCTCCCCCACTACTACTGGTAGAGCCTGGAAAAGCTTGGGATAGTGTCTGTAGTCAAAGAAGGTATGGTGAGACCATTTTTAGCCACAAGTTTACATACCCTTCCCCCCACCAAACTTTTTAACCAAGAGTTTGAAGAAGGAAGAGAAAAATTACAAGTACTTGAAAACTTGTCTATCATCTGTTGACTAAATGACGTTGAACGTCATGTTTTATCGCCACTTCATCAAAAATGTGAATAAAGCCCTTGTCAGTAATACCTAAATCATATAATACCAATATTTAAAAGTCTTATTGTTTATATCTTATGAGTCGTTGTGGTCAATACTGATAAAAATGCCAACCTTTTATAGGCCAAAACAGCTCTTGGAGAACATTTGCTGAATGTTGGTGTGAATCGAGACAATGTTTCCGAGATTTTGCAAATTTTTATGGAAGCACACTGTGGACAAACTGAGCTTACTGAAAGCCTGAAGACCAAAGCTTTTCAGGCTCACACTCCAGCACAGAAAGCCTCAGTTCTGGCTTTCCTGATCAATGAACTGGCGTGCAGCAAGAGTGTGGTGAGGTAAGCATATGCCCAGACATTTCTGGTGATTCTTTTCTGTTTTGAATTTGTCTGGTCACAAAGTAATACAAATTGCTTATAGAAAATTTTGAAGTTACAGACTACCACAAAGAAAAAGATTAAAATTACACTAATCTCACCATTCAGAGATGACTACTGCTAATAATGTTTCAATGTATTTCTTTGCAGTCTATTGGAAAAGAAATTTTGAATCATACTGTGTATAGTCTTTGTAACCCGTTTTGTTTATTTGGTAATTTTGTTATTTATTTGTATACTGAAGTGTAAGCAGGTTTTTCTTGCTATGGCTCCAGAATCCAGCACTGTTGCAAAAACCTAGAATTTTTCTTTCATCTTTTGATGATAAATGACTACTTGATTTTCCTTAGTAGCTGCCATTTGTAGAATTATCTACCTACTTTTTATCATGTGCTGATACAATCTTAATATTATTTATTTATTGTGTATTAATTTGCACTTAAAAAAAAGTACTTAATCTCATTTCAGAGTCAAAGTAAGTCCTCCACTATAGTATTTGAAGATTTGGTGAACAAATTCCATGTTCATCTTGTTCTTACTGTTCATTATTTTACAGATTTTAATTATGTTACTTTTATTCCTTAACCTTTCTAGGAAAATAATCAATCCAAACATTTCAGAGCCATGCATTTCTACCATTGCTGGGCATCTCTAAGTTTTCTACGCATCTCTTAGCTATGTATTAATATAATTTTTCATTTGTTTTTGCTGTTCATTGGCAATCATCATTTGTACTTACCCCAAAACTGCATCATTTTGCTTACCAAATTAATGTATTGCATAATGGATTAATATATGTCTTCTAATAAACTTTTGCATTGGCAGTGAAATCGACAAGAACATTGATTACATGTCAAATTTGAGGAGAGATAAATGGGTGGTAGAAGGTAAACTCCGCAAGTAAGTCATGTTTTATTAAAACTAATATACTGTTTTCCTTTTTTTGCAAGTTTCTGAGTAAAACATACAAATTGCAAAGGTAGAATTTAAACTTTATTTTGTCTAAGAATTAGAAAAGGTAAAGCTTAATTAAGATGAGATATGAAACTAATAGAACTCAGTGCCAGAATTTTCAGCAGACAAAAGATATAATGATATTCACTGAGCTCATATGCTTCAAACTTAGAAGAAAGTCAGTTTATCTTTTTTCTTTCAAAGAAGTCAAGCAATCACATATTCTAAGATTGTTGTTGCTATCAGGTTATTTTTGTCACAAATAGAATCTGTTTGGAACTACTACTTTTTTCCTTAATTGCTTTCTAATTAAAGTTTGCTTTTATAGAGGGCCTAACGTATCCAAATGTATTCAGCATTAAAACTTAATTAGCTTCCTGCTAGGAAATATAATGCTGAAATTATTCAGCTTCTGTGTTAAGAGGATAGTTTCTTTGCAGTAACTTGAATTGAAACTTATTCAGTCAGATAGTATAGGATCAGGTCTTACCACTTGGCCATTCCTGAGTTAATCTTCTCAGTTTTCTGGTTTTTTAAAAAATGTATTCTAATTCCAAAGAGATAGCCAGAATAATTCTTGAATGTTAATATATTTTGTAGTTTCTGGGAACATACTTCTTAAGTTTCTTTCATGCTAATTTTTATTGTCATTCATTTATTGATTAGTGTGAGAGAAATACCATAAGGTATTTTTGCTTACAACTCATAGTATGCTCTTCAAAAAGTATAAGAAGAAGGCTTTTCTTCCATGTCATCATTTTTTCATACTTAAAGGCTCAGAATCATTCATGCTAAGAAAACAGGCAAAAGAGACACTTCAGGTGGCATTGATCTTGGAGAAGAACAGCATCCACTGGGCACACCCACTCCAGGACGCAAACGAAGAAGGAAGGGAGGAGATAGTGATTATGATGATGATGATGATGATGATAGTGATGACCAAGCTGATGAAGATGATGAGGATGAAGAAGATAAAGAAGACAAAAAAGGAAAGAAGACTGAGATCTGTGAAGATGAGGTAATCAAATTTAGGTCGATTTCAATACTTAACTAATATTACATAACATATTGAAAATAACACAGAATTTGAAGTCAAATAGATTTGGGTTTGAATTTCGTTGTCACACTTGACTCAGTTTCTTCATCTGAAACTGAATATTATAATATTCACCTCAAAGTTTTTTGTGATGGTTAGGTAAATATTGAGTAGAATACAATGCCTTCTATACCTAGAGGGCATTTACATTGAATAAAAGAAGTTAAATTTTCCTGTTTATATAATGAGAGTTCTCCAGAGAACTATTCAGATTCTTAATTTTAGGTATCCTTTTTCATTCTATCTATTTAACATGCTATCTTACATTTATTTTGTACAATACTTCATGCCTTAAAAGTGTTGTCAAGTTTAATGAAACTGATGTATTTCTCAAAGCCCAATTTATTAAGTGCCTAGCTCTAGGCTTTTTTTCTTTTCCCTTTTTTTTTTTAGCTCTAGGCATTTTTGATCAAAGTCCCCTCTCAATTTACAGTCTCACTGAGGAAGATTTACAGTAAGAAAATGTAATGTGTTAAGTGTTAACTGCTTTGATAGCAGTATTTACAATGTACTAGGCAGGTACGAAGGAAGGACATTGAACCTTTCTGAGGAATAAATTTTCACAAAGGCTTTCTGGACTCATTAGCTGAGGCTACAAGTTGGACTAAATGTTAACCTAGAGAAGAATCCAGGAATCCATGGAAAAATCTTCAAGCAGAGAGAACAGCATGAGCAAGGGCGCAGAAGCCTTGAAACCACAACGTGCTTTAAGCGACTTACAAGTGCTCTAGTGTTACGAGACAGCTTCACATGCCACAACTGTGAACTCGGATTTTATAGTTTTGTGGTAATAGGAAGCCACTGAAGGTTTATAAGTGAGGGAATGACATTGGCAGACTGGATTTTTTTCATTGGCTCACTATGGCAGCTCTGTGGAAGATAGAAATAGATTTGAATAGAACAAGATCAGAAGTAGGAAGATCAATCAGGAGATATTGCAGTAGTTTAGGTGAATTACGAGGGGTCTGAAACTGGACTAAAGGAAGGAAAGGATTCAATAAATATTTAGGAGGAAAAATGAGTAGTATCTGAAGATGGACTGTGTAGGTTGATGGAGGGAGAGGTAGGATTGATACCAGCTATCTGGCTTGGGGACTGCTTGCTCTGCTATTGTTGCCATTAACTGAGACAGAGAAATCAGAAGGAGCAGAGGAAATAGATGACAGGGGAGAAAGGGAATATGGAACAGATAACTGAAGATAGGAGATGATGGTAGGTTTATTTTGGACATGTTGAGTTTGAGGTGCCTGTTCAGAAGCTCAGCAGTCGGTTGGATTTAAGAATCTAAAGTCTGGGGACTTCCCTGGTGGTGCAGTGATTGAGAGTACGCCTGCCGATGCAGGGGACACGGGTTCGTGCCCTGGTCCGGGAAGATCCTACATGCTGCGGAGCGGCTGGGCCTGTGAGCCATGGCCGCTGAGCCTGCGCATCCGGAGCCTGTGCTCTGCAACAGGAGAGGCCACAAGAGTGAGAGGCCCGCGTATCGCAAAAAAAAAAAAAAAAAAAAAAAGAATCTAAAGTCTGGAGAAGAGTTTAGTCTTGAAAGTGTAGATCTGGAAGTTATTAGCACATAGACAATAGTTTAAAATAATGAGTTGGATAAGTTTGCACAGCGGGATTGGTTTATTAATTAGAGTAGTGGACTGAGGTTGGAACCCCAGGGAATGTCAATATTTAAGAAGAGCCCACAAGGCTTCTTGTTGAAGAAGGAACAAAGATGTAGAAAATTTCTGTAGTGGGTCAGGGATTTCCAATACCAAGACCACCTCCAGAGTCAGAGCGATTCACTAGGATGACTCACAGAAATCAGCATCTAGTCATGCCATGGCTACAAGTTATTACAGCAAAAGGAAACAAAGCAAAACCAGCAAAGAGAAAGGCATATGGGCCAAAGTCCAGAGGAAACCAGGCCCAGCTTTCAAGAGTCTTTTCCCAGTGGAGTCACACAGGATGGGCCTAACTCTCCCAGCAGTGAATTGCAACAATCTGTGAAATGCTGTGTTCTAAGGAAGCTCATTAGAAACTCTGTGCCCAGAGTTGTTTATTCAGGACTGGCCACATAGGCACCCTCTGCATAACATGTGCCAAATTCCAGATTCCCAAAAGAAAAGTAGATGTTCAGTATAACCCACATTGTTAGCACAGTTTAGGTCCAGTGAGCTATTCTTATCAGTTAGGGTGGGGGAACCCCCCAAAATTCAAGTTTCCAGACACTAGCCAAGGGCAAACTTTGTAAGCCGACCTTTCAAGGGCCTACAGTGTTAACTCTCTTCTACACATGTCATAATAATAAAAATCAAGAAACTTGAACATTTTAAAAAGGAGGGAATGATAAACAATGTTAAGGGAGCAGGGGCCTAGTGTGACGAGGACTGAAAGCGTTCGTTGTATTTGGCAACACAGAGGTCATTGGTAACCAGTGCCAGCACCGTTTCGTTGGAAGGATGAGAGCACAAGCCAGGCTATGATTGATTGAAAACAATAGAAAGTAAGAAAGTAAACTTAACTATTTCAAGCATTATGCCTCAAAAGAAAGGGTAGTTCCTAGAGGCAGACAAAGACCAAGGATTTTTCAGATGCAGAAGGTTTGAGATGATTTTTGGTTGAAGGGAAAGAGCCAATTAAATAAGAGAGGGGCACTGAAGATTAAAGAGAGGAAGAGAATAATTAATGATATAAGGTCCCTAAAAATATTGGAGGGGATTCAATTAAGGTAAAGAGAGGGGCTAGCGTTTTTTTTTTTTTCGGTACGCGGGCCTCTCACTGCTGTGGCCTCTCCCGTTGCGGAGCACAGGCTCCAGACGCGCAGGCTCAGCGGCCATGGCTCACGGGCCCAGCCGCTCCACGGCATGTGGGATCTTCCCAGACTGGGGCACGAACCGCGTTCCCTGCATCGGCAGGCGTACTCTCAATCACTGCACCACCAGGGAAGCCAGGGGCTAGCTTTGAAGAGCAGGCTAAAGGGAAGAAGGCAAGGTCACAGAGAGGGTGTGTGTGTGTGTGTGTGTGTGTGTGTGTGTGTGTGTAAGGGAAACTACCATAAGCCATGGAAATGGACATATATAAAAGGGAGATAAAGGTTGATGTTTACCTTTTACCAGAAAAGAATGCTAGAAATATTGATAAGGTTGCAGAATGGCATTCAGAAAACAATATACAGCCAACTATTCCTTCTGCCCTTGATGCCAGGAGTATTTAGCTAAGGAAGTCTAGAAAGAACTCTTCTCCTTTCTTGTATCAACTCAGTACTGCTGGAGAAATAAAGAAAGAAGACTTAGAGAGATGAATTATTGATGGAATGGGTGAAAATAATATCTAATCAAGACCAATGACAAATTACTGAATCAAATTTTTTACTAAATCTGGATAATAATATAATTTATAAGATCATGTGCTATACAATTTCTCGTAAGTAAAAATAGCATAAATACAAAATGTTTTCATAAATTCCACCACCCATGTTATATTTTAAACCAGAATGATAAAAATCGTTAGAGTGAGCTTTACTTCTCTTAAGAGTACCAGGCTGAAAAGGAGACTACACTGAGATTCCTTGCAGAAATTACTTCATAATGTTGTATTTCTGAAACCACTTGATCAAATACTTTCATGCTGTGACAAATAATGTGCAGGGTATATAATTTGGGTATCAGTATTGTAATTACCCAAAGATACTATTTATAACCAATCTGCTTCATTTGGCAAGTAGAACTGTTTCCACAGCAGGAATTAAACTTTTCTGACCAATACTAATCACCTTTTTATAGAATTAGCATCCCTTTTCAGCACTTAATATTATAAATTGTTTTAAGGTGTTAACTCTCATAAATTTGACAGCCTTGTGTTGGGACTTCAGTATCTTCTACTGGGTGGTCATCCCACTAAATTGGAATTTATTTACAGAAATTATGTGTTTCACCTGGCCTTTTTCACATGGAGAATTAACAAACTATGCATTTGTTTTTCTTTAAGGGAGATGAAGACTATTAAAAATCAGTACTAATGATTTAAACATCATTTTTAATATTTTAAGATGGATGTGTCATTTAAAGTAGTCATTTTTAATGAATGTTGAATTATAGAATTAATTAGAGTGATCAAAATCCTGGCAAATGTGTATTTGTTATTAATGTGAGAAAACAGTTTAAAAACATTTGAAAATAATGAATATTTTAGGACCTAAGAAACCAAATTAGCATTTCCTTTAAATGATTTGAGAGTTTTTCTTTATCATGAAGAAGTGGTAACCACTTATCAATTTCCTAATAAAATTAAAGGTTAACTATTTAATGAACCTTATTGATAAGATTATCCTCTGAAAATAGGTCTGGCCTCTTGATTAAAGTATAGGTAGAGTGTCAGTAATTATACTCCTTAAAGGGCTAATTGCAGGAGCCTTTCCATTGAGACCCGTGTGATCCCTTTCAATTAGAAGATACTGCCCTGAGACTAAGTCCCAGCCCTCTGTCTCAAGGGTGATTCCCACTTTTCTTCACTCTTCATTCCTTCAACACATGGACTCTTTCCCAAATACTTAGGTTTGTGTTGAAATCTATGTGAGCTTTAACCTCACAAGTTGCTGTGGAGGAGGCTATGTGGACAATTAAACTTTGATATGTAGTGACACATACAACAGCCTTCTCTTCTGATTGGGAAACCATGGGGAACCATGGCAGGGATAGATTCTGCGTTCTTAGCTTTGTAGTTATTGCCTTTCTCTCTGGCCTTTCAAATTCCTTCATATCTCTTAAATTATAAGGACTATTAGCCAAAGCTCCTTTAAATAAAACTCTAGTAGATATTTTACTTCTTTTTCATCATAAGAAAAGTCTTAGAACTGGTAGTTAGCTAATTTGGCTGTTACATAGCTACTTTGATGTCTTATTTCAAATATTTGTTGATACAGTTGATTTTTATGTAAGCAAATTTTCAAACATCCTGCTGGTCAAACGGTCACTATACAATCATATAGCTATTAAATATCTATTTAATTGAAGAGTCAAGGTTTAAGGGTCATTGAGCCTGTTCTCTTTTAAATAGAAATGATGTATATATGGAATCTTAAAAAAAAATGGTTCTGAAGAACCTAGGGGCAGGACAGGAAAAAAGACGCAGAGATAGAGAATGGACTTGAGGACACGGGGAGGGGGAAGGGTAAGCTGGGACGAAGTGAAAGAGTAGCATTGACATATATACACTACCAAATGTAAAATAGATAGCTAGTGGGAAGCAGCTCATAGCACAGGGAGATCAGCTCGGTGCTTTGTGACCACCTAGAGGAGTGGGATAGGGAGGGTGGGAGGGAGGGAGACGCAAGAGGGAGGAGATATGGGGATATATGTATATGTATAGCTGATTCACTTTGTTATACAGCAGAAACTAACACAACATTGTAAAGCAATTATACTCCAATAAAGATGTTTAAATAAATAAATAAATAGAAATGATGTTATTATTACCACAAATAATATGCCTAAATGCCTTTGTAAATTGGTCCCCTAAATTTGGGTAAAGAATAGATAGAGAATGGTAAAACTATTGAAGTTTTCCTTTCACTTCTTTCTGTTGGCGAGATAACTATACTGGTTTAGAAATATCTGTTCATGAGGGTGGTTGGTGGCAGTGTGGCTTTTTTAAAAAGCATATAGAAAGTGAACATCAAAAACAATTGCTTATGTTTTTTAAACCTGAGATGTACCTACATTTTCTAATTAAAGGACAACTTTCAGAAAGAAGGAAAGTAACCTTATTTATATATTATGTACCAGGAACTCTGTTAGTTGCTTTCAGATCTGTTCTTATTTAGTCCTCACAAAAATCCCATGTTACAGATAATGTTATCACAAGATAATGTTATCACCAATTTACAGATCAGGAAACAGTTTTAGAGGAGTTAAATAATTTGCCTATATGAAATCGTGCAGCTGAGGTCCAAAGAAGCACATATACTTTATATTATGTCATGCTTTCCCTCTAAAACATATACTTTGGGTGTAGCTTTCCTATATTCATTTTGTAGAATGAAAAATTTTATATAATCACAAAATTTCTATTTATGAAATCAGTACTCTATATAGTAGGGATTATTTTTCTTCTAAAAGCTCAATGTGTTCAAAATATAACTTACCCTTTTTTGCTCTAAAATGACTCTTTCAGTTAATGATACCAATATTTCTGCAGTCTCCCAGATTTAAACCCTTAATATCATAATTTACTCCTTCCTTCATCTCCCTCACCCATTTCTGCCTTGTATCCGTGAGCTGCCAGGACTTAACAGTTCTGACTATGTACTATCTCATATCCATTTCCTTTTCTCCTTTTCTATTTCTTTTATCCTAGTACGACCCACATCCTCTTTTCCTCTTGAATCATTGCAACAATTCGCTAACTAGATTTGCCAACTGTAGTCCTTTCCCTGCTCCAGGCCATCTTACAACTATTACCATACTAATCTTTGTAAAGCATAGTTCTGGTATTTAATCTCCCTCAAAGGATCATATTATTGTCCATTGCCAAGCACTTACAGCTCTAGATAATTTAGCCCTAAACTCATCTGTGCCTCATCTCCCCACCTTACGTCTTCAGGTCAAACTCTTTCTGAAATGCCCTGTCCTCTTTTCTCTGATCAATCAAATCCTAACAATTCTTCAGTAGCTAATTAAAACATAACTTCTTCCATATAGCCTCTCTTGGTATAGGTTCCCACTAGAAGTAACCTCACCCTTCCCTGAGCTCCATGACTCTTAATCTCCACCTCTCTTGAGGTCCTTATAGCTTTCTGCTGTTTGGCAGTTTTTATTTATTAGTGTAATGTTTTATGTGTCTCCCTACCAGATTAACACTTTATCGGGAGCAAGAACTGATATTGATATTCTCATTTCCATGGTGCCTATCCTAGTACTTTGTATATAGGAAGGAAGCTTTCATTAAATATTTACTGATTGACTGAATAAATAAATCTTAAAAACAGGTAAATGATACTGTATTTTGTTATGTATAGGATGAAGGTGACCAAGCAGCAAGTGTTGAAGAGCTAGAAAAACAGATTGAAAAACTGAGTAAAGTAAGCACTTTTCAGATTACAGTTTATTTATTTATTTATTTATTTATTTTGCAGCATTTCAAAAATCCACCTTGTATGGGATTAGTTTTTCTGGTTGCTAAATAAAAACAAGCTTTTTTGTAACTAGCTAAAATGAGGAGATTTAGAAACATTCTCACAATTAAACCTTAAAAGTTTAATGCCAAGGTTAAAAACTTGCCTCTTAAGACATGGTACTAAATTTCACCAGGGCTTCTATTCTTCAGGTCTTCTTTTAAGTATAAAATACCAATAAATGCATGGTTTTATTTCTTGGAATTAATTACTTTAAAAATTCAGTCGAATTTTATGATAATAGTTTTGGCAGCTCATGTTTTATTTTATATTAGTACATTTGTGGGTTTTATTTTCAATGGATTTGTAAACTATAAATGTTTATGAACTTCTCATTAAAAATTGAATTTCAGTAGTATTAATGAAGTTTTAGATGAATTTTTTGTTTTAAAAAAATGAGTTTTTAAAAGTATTATGAAATTGATATTATGAGATACCTGTATACTATAACCATGTTAGATTCATCACAAATTTATCCCAAAATTTAGTCATATGTTACCTAGGTTTACAACATGAGTATAAAAATAGGCAAATAGAGGTCTGGTCAATTACATATATGAGTGTTATTTGTTACATATTGTAATCAATAGAATTAAGCCAATTTGCTTTGGCTTAATGAAATACCTGGTCACACTGTTTATTATTAAGTATAAGACATGCTTTACTATACTATACTTGATAAAATAAACTTAACTCTTTAATCCACGGCAACAAAAATATTCCATCTACCCTCAAAGTAATTTCTATATTTATAAGTGTAACTAAAATTGAAGTCAGGCTTGTAATATTTAACTCTTTTGCTGTCTTTTCCCAGTAGTGAAATGTATCTGCTCTAAAGGCATAATAAGTGTAAAGTCGCTTATGTATTAATTTTTAAAGCACTTAACATCCATAGCTTAATTATATGCATCATTTTTTAACAGCAACAGAGTCAGTACAGAAGGAAGCTCTTTGACGCTTCTCACTCTTTACGTTCGATGATGTTTGGCCAGGATCGTTACAGACGCCGGTACTGGATTCTTCCCCAATGTGGGGGGATTTTTGTAGAAGGCATGGAGAGTGGTGAAGGTAGGAACTATTAATCTGTTACAAAGTAATATAAGGAACCATATTTTTTAAAAACCCTGTTACTCCTTCAATATATTTTGTGCTTCCAGAATCAAATCTGCTTTATGGATAAACATTGTAAAACCTTGATTCCCATTCCTTTTGAACTCATAATGCCCCTTGCTCTGATAAATATTCCTTCTCTCTCCATGATTTTTCTTCTGCCACTCTTTCTGACATCAAACATGAACTATTCTTTTTCTTTAGCAGACAAAGGTCTTCACCTGTATTATTCTTTATAACTACTCCTCCATTTCTCGTCCTTCCCATTTTCAAGTTTTCCAACATGTGGTTTTATTCTTTAACCTTCCCAACAAGCATACATCCCAGCAGTATCCCTGGAGGTAACTTGCTTCAATCTAAGACCCTTATTATAATCCTCATTCATCTTGAAATCTTGTTCATGTTTGAAATTTGTGATCACCTCCTCCTCCATTAAACTTCTTCCTTTCTTCAGTTCTGAATTACCACACAATTCTACAGTCTACCTTTGGACTATTTTTTCGCTGGCTCCATTCCTGTTACATTAACTAGCATGTAACATAATGCATATACGTGCTCAATAAACCATCTGAATTGAACTTTTTAGAACTCTGTACCTGGACATTTACAAATGCTTAAATTCTGATGGGGACAAAAGCGTTATGTCAGTGCTTACAGGTTTCAGGGTATAGCTATTTCCCCATGGTGGTACATGGAGGAAAAACTTCTTGCAAAACATTTTTTTTTTTGGAATACCCACTATATGCCAGGCATTTCTAGGTACTGCAGGAAGTTGAAAGATATGAAAAACAGTCCATGCCATGTAGAAATTTAACAGTCCATTGGAGAGAGGGGATTTATTAATCACATAGACATCTAGAACAGAAATCATATAAAGTAGTTGTTTTTAAGTTGATGTAGATGTTGATTTAATAGGATAGTGTGGTGGGTTCTTTTTTTAACTGTTTGCTTAAAATATTTAAAAATAAAAGTACTTTTAACCATGGAAAATATATTAATTAAAATAATAAGTTAAAAATAAATAAGTGGGACTAATCATATTAAAAAGCTTCTATGCAGCAAAGGAAACCTTCAACAAAATGAAAACGTAACCTATTGAATGGGGACAAATATTTACACATTATATATCTGATAAGGGACTAATATCCAAAATATATAAAGAACTTATACAACTCAATAGCCAAAAAAATCTGGTTTAAAAATGGACAAAAGATCTGAAAAGACATTCTCCCAAAGAAGATACACAGATGGTACATGAAAAGATACTCAACATCATTAATCATTAGGGAAATGCAAATCAAAATTACAGTGAGATATCACCTCTCACATGTCAGAATGGCTGTTATCAAAAAGACAAGAAGGGCTTCCCTGGTGGCGCAGTGGTTGAGAGTCCGCCTGCCGATGCAGGGGACATGGGTTCGTGCCCCGGTCCGGGAAGATCCCACATGCCACGGAGCAGCTGGGCCTGTGAGCCATGGCTGCTGAGCCTGCGCGTCTGGAGCCTGTGCTCCGCGACAGGAGAGGCCACAACAGTGAGAGGCCCGCGTACCGCAAAAAAAAAAAGACAAGAAATAACAAGTGCTGGTGAGGGAGGATGTAGAGAAAAGGGAACCCCTGTGCACTGTTGGTGGGAATATAAATTGGTGCAGCCACAATGGAAAATAATATGGAGGTTCCTCAAAAATTAAAACTAGAACTACCATATGATCCCTAGAAATCTAATTTAAAATGACAAAGCTGTGAGTCACTTGAGGGTGCAGAGCCTTGGTAAAGCTAAAAAGCAAAATAAAGAAATGTCCCGGTGAGTGGCTTTGCCTTAGCTGTGTTAAGAATCACCTGAGAAGCTTAAAAAAAAAAACAAGTGAGCCCTACCCCAGAACAATTAAATATCCCTCAATTTGATTAAGGGTCACCTCATTCGTAGTCACTTGGGCATGTAAACTTGAAGTTATCTAGGACATAAACTTTTCCTTCCAAATATCTGCAGTCAGTCTCTTTGCAACACTAGTGAAATCAGGTCTTTTTCAATATATATCTGAATTATTACCGCTGTCGTCAGCTTCTCTCTGTGCAATCCCCTTCTTCCATTGCATTCTGGCATTGTATCATGTCTGTACTCCAAAACCTCAAATGACTCCCTATTGCCTATAAGATGTTGAAATAAATCTGTGTGTAACCTGGCATTCGAGGCCCTCTATAAATCTGACCTCAGAAGATCTTTACATGGTTCTCCAGTATGAATGTACATAAGCCAGTCTATTTACTGTTGCTCAACACATGTGTATTCCTCCCCCTGTAACTTCACTGTGCTTTGCCAAATTCTGTTCAATGTAATGCTAATTTGCCTTTTCTTCAGACATCTAAATTTTGCCCGTCTTTCTTGATCCAGCTTAAATCCTAGCCCTTTTGAAACTCTTCTCTAGCTTATTTAAGTGGAACCAATTTTTACTACCTGTGAGTTCCTAGAAAACCAAATAATTATACCATTATCCTGGCACATTGATCCACATACTATTTATTTATTTTACTTAAATTTGATAATCCTTTTATGTACAACTTTTTATTTTCCATAGTGTTAAGCATAGTACCTTATATACCTAGGCACACTAAAAATGCTTTAATTAAGAAAGTAAGTAAATAATTAATTAAATGTCTATAAGGTTTATAAGAATAGCTTCTAGGAGACTTTCTTTTTTTTAAATGTTAGGCCTCTCCAGTTAGATAGCATTCATTGAATTTGTAGTTGTTAGAACTCAGTTTCCATTCAGGCCCCACCACTTAACCTCTCTAGACTCTGATTTTCCTCTCTACAATAGAATTTTAATAGGCTCTGTATAAATTCTTTGGTTGTTATAAGGATCGTGTCACATAATGAATCTAAAAGAGCTACAAGATATTTAACTATTAATTGTACCTTATACTATTATTTGGGTTCATTGCACAGTACACGGGAAAGGTAGGAATAACTTTTTATTTAAAGATTATTTTCTCATAAAATTTTTATTAATTCGGTAATTTGCATCTGCTGTATTATTCTAAGTGCTATGGAAGTCATAAAATAAATAACAGATGTAGATTCCTTTTCTTTAATCGTGTTTACTATGCACCTATACTGTGCCTTGTACTGAGTACTGTGGAAATACAAAAGAATCAATTAACCTATCTCTATCCACAAAAAGATCACAGTCTAATTGGAAAGATATGGCATATATGAAGACAAAGAACAAAAGCATGTAAATATGTAACATTATAGGCAAGTACTATATCTGAGAGGCAAGGCTGATAAGGATAAATAAGTACCAGCTGTTAGAAACTACCATGAAATAAGTGGGTAATGAAAGTTAATAGAGTGTTACCAATATGCTTTTTTTTTTTTTTTTGTCTGTGTTGGGTCCTCGTTGCTGCGCATGGGCTTTCTCTAGTTGCGGCGAGCGGAGGGCTAATCTTCGTTGTGGTGTGCAGGCTTCTCATTGGGTGGCTTTTCTTGTTGTGGAGCACGGGCTCTAGGCGCATGGGTTTCAGTAGTTGCAGCACGCTGGCTTAGTAGTTGTGGCACACGGGCTCTAGAGCGCAAGCTCAGTAGTTGTGGCGCGTGGGCTTAGTTGCTCCGCAGCATGTGGGATCATCCCAGACCCGGACTCGAACCCATATCCCCTGCATTGGCAGGCAGATTCTTAACCACTGCTCCATCAGGGAACCCAACAATATGTATTTTTATATTCTGCTCATTTATCACTTTTTAGAAGTTCTATAAAAGCACAGTCTTTACTTAATAAAGTTAGATTTAATACTCATCTATTTAAAAGTTTAAATATACAAGTTTTTTAAAAAATCCCTCTAATATCATTATGATCAATAATATTACACAGAGATGATAATCAGATCTTGGATTACCTATATGAGTATAAGGCCTGTGGAAAAATCTCCCACTTCTAGAGTGAGTGTATAACAAATTTTAGAACTGTTTGGAGTGAAGGGAGAATCAAAATTGACCCTCCTGTGGGTATAGCTAGTGAGTTTCATCTGGAAAGCAGGAGAGTATCTACATTTGTATCCATCCATTCATCCGTAATATGAACAACAGGAACCGCCCAACCACCTACTGAAATCATGAAAGGTACCAAAAAAGGAGAGGAATATTGAGGTATAAAAACTCAGGATCCCGGGCTTCCCTGGTGGCGCAGTGGTTGAGAATCTGCCTGCTAGTGCAGGGGACACGGGTTCAAGCCCTGGTCTGGGAGGATCCCACATGCCGCGGAGCAACTAGGCCCGTGAGCCACAACTACTGAGCCTGCGCGTCTGGAGCCTGTGCTCTGCAACAAGAGAGGCCGCGATTGTGAGAGGCCCGCGCACCGCGATGAAGAGTGGCCCCCACTTGCCACAACTAGAGAAAGCCCTCGCACAGAAACGAAGACGCAACACAGCAAAAATAAATAAATTAATTAAAGTCTTAAAAAAAATTTTTTTTTAATAAATAAATTAAAAAAAACTCAGGATCCTGGCATACCAAATAGAGTCCTCATTTCTGCTCTTCAACTCCAGGAACTTCACAAAAGTAGGAGGACCTTTATGAGGTATAAGCAGTATTCAAAGTAAAAACAGTCCAAGGTAGCCAGACCAGACAAGTCTTACAGAGGTCATTGTTGAAGGGGTTGGTGCAGCTATCTTTTATTTTTTTAAAACACAACATGATTATATTTTAATACACAACCAAAATGCAAAACACTATAGTAAATTGATGGCAATAAAATATAATATTGATATTTCATTTGCATTGCATGACAGATGGTTAACATCCTTAGTCCTAAATGAGTTCTTAGAAACCAGTAACAAAGACATTAATAAACCAAGGGAAATTAAAACAAAAACAAACCAGAAGAAAATGAAATAACACAAGTGACTAGTAAGGATTAAGCATATATGAAGATGACTGAGCTGAACAATAACGGAAGAAAAGCAATTTCTTTGAAATATCATATCACTAAAGATTAAAAATTTAACATTTGTACGGTTTTAGGAAACATACCCACATAAACACTGGGGGACAAGATGAGGTCCCATCTATATAGTAGGGGAAACTCTAGTTTGGACTCAAAACTATAAAATTTTGGATATCCTTAGTTCTAGCAGTTCCAATTCATTGGAATTATTTCAACAAATTAGTTGGATAAATTTACAATTTATATATAAATCATGTTTACTGCATGGAAAATGTGTAGCTAGTATATAGACCCCCCAAAAATGACTTGCATATTAATTTATCAGTACACCCAAAAGTATGTGTACAAAATTTCATTAATAGTAGATAACATAGTCGGAGGTGGCAGAATTAGAGGAGGAAAAAAGGCATTTAAGAAGTAAAATATTGGGCTTCACTGGTGGCGCAGTGGTTGAGAATCCACCTGCCAATGCAGGGGACACGGGTTCCAGCCCTGGTCCAGGAAGATCCCACATGCCGCGGAGCAACTAAGCCTGTGTGCCACAACTACTGAGCCTGTGCTCTAGAGCCCGCGAGCCACAACTACAGAGCCCACATGCCGCAACTACTGAAGCCCGCGCTCTTAGAGCCTGTGCTCTGCAACAAGGGAAGCCACCACAGTGAGAAGCCTGCGCACCAAAACGAAGAGTAGGCCCCACTCGCCACAGCTAGAGAAAGCCCGTGCACAGCAACAAAGACCCAATGCGGCCAAAAATAAATTAATTAATTAAAAAAGAAAAAGAAGTAAAATATTATACTTCACAAATTTCCACATCCTTTGAAATTTTGAAAAAGATGATTTTTTGTTAATCAATTTTAAATTTCCCTGTGATAAGTGAAAATTTTAAATATATGCACTTAATACTTACGGGAGCATTGAAATGAAGCCTCAGAATCACACCATTCTGAGCTTCTCCGTGTAATCATGCCACCATCATTCAGGCTTCTGAGATTTAGTCCAATGGCAACAATGAGAACAGTCAACATGCCTGGTTACAATTGGAGCTATCTTTCAGAATGCTATTTCTGCATTCTCTACTGCCTGTGGGTAAGGGGGAGCATGAACCAGCCACCCAATACCATATTAGTAAGCCCACTGTTAAATGGCAGAAGCTGTGAAAAAAATCCCAATTGTTTGTATAATTTTTGGAAACTCCAATATATAACAAATACGTTTCAGTCTTGATAGTATGTGTATTGTCTGCACACACAAGGGACACAGTAACTCCATATCCAGAAAAGGTGTATATTATTCAGTGGCTAGAGGAAATCAGATATCCAAAAGCTAGCAAATGTCATCAGAGTCTCTTTGTCAGAGACTTTAGTCACAGATACTTGTAGTGCTACTATCAAATAAAGTTGACTAAACAGGGTTGTTAAATTGTGAAATGAGGTTGCTCAGTACCCCTACCTGAATCTCTGCTTGTTTAAGAAATGCAATCTCGGGGCTTCCCTGGTGGCGCAAGTGGTTGAGGGTCCGCCTGCCGATGCAGGGGACACGGGTTCGTGCCCCAGTCTGGGAAGATCCCACATGCCGCAGAGCAGCTAGGCCCGTGAGCCATGGCCACTGAGCCTGCGCGTCCGGAGCCTGGGCTCTGCAACAGGAGAGGCCACAACAGTGAGAGGCCCTCATACCACAAAAAAAAAAAGAAAGAAAAGAAATGCAATCTCGGGCTTCCCTGGTGGCACAGTGGTTAAGAATCCACCTGCCAATGCAGGGGACATGGGTTCGAGCCCTGGTCTGGGAAGATTCCCACGTGCCGTGGAGCAACTAAGCCCGTGTGCCACAGCTACTGAGCCTGCGCTCTAGAGCCCACGTGCCACAACTACTGAAGCCCATGTGCCTAGAGCCCATGCTCCGCAACAAGGGAAGCCACTGCAATGAGAAACCCGCTTACCACAGCGAAGAGTAGCCCCCACTCACTGCAACTAGACAAAGCCCATGCACAGCAACGAAGACCCAACACAGCCAAAGATAAATAAATAAATTTATTTTTTAAAAAAGAAGAAGAAATGCAACCTTTCTCCTCCAGGTATGCAACACTGTTGTACAACCTGGCCCTGTAAGTATAGCTGGGTTTTGGCAACATACCTGACCAACAGTATAGAAGCTACCAGTAGAGGTCACAAAAAATAAGTCCAACTGATATGTGGGCATCCTTGTGCAGGACTTAAATACCTCAGTCTGTCCATGCCAGGTATGCAACCTGAGGAAGGAATGAGTTCATGCAAAAACTTTTGCAGTGGTTGTGATTCTGGTCTTCCAGCCATAGTGAACCCAGAATCCCAACCCCAGTAGGGAAATGTGTTTGCCACGGCTCTGTTGCATTCTGGAACAGTAGATACTTGGTTCCTCATGTCTAGCAAGCCCATGAACGTTTGAGGCTGTTCTCCTTTCCAGCATAATGAACTGAGGAGTATGGTTAGTGATCCCTTGGAGGAGACCCTGGGGACTGAGCCCAGCCCTGGTCCTCCTTAAGTTTGAAAGAGCTTAGGTCAGGGAACAAAGAAACCTGGCTTCAGGAGTTGAGTCAAACTCATAAGGTGGAGCTGATGTAATCCCATTTCAAGAGAGTCAGGTTAATGTAGGGTATTTCCCTCAGCTCTATTCTCTGAGTTCTTTTCTGAGGAGTGTAGAGGCCATGCGATCTTACCAGATGGTTTGTGGGAGTGAGGCTTAATAGCTGTAATCCCTGAAGGAGATTCCTTACCAGGGACCTTCTCCACCTAATCTTCTGGTGTCTCCCACTCTTCTAACAACTCTTCAGTATGGCATGTGAACCATTCAATATTGTGTCTTACCTCACAGGAATCTTTTTCGCGGTCTCAGTAGGTCTTTCAAGTTTCTGAATAGGACCACATTCCCGCACTCCAGGATTACACAACCATCAACTTCTGTCCTATTAATCCTTCTGCTTGTGAGCAATACCACAGTTAGTGGTGTGCGGGAGCCTCTGCCAGAAGTCTAGCCTGTCTTCGATTCTTTTTTATTTTTATCTTCTCCTTCCTTTGTTCCTTTTTTCTTTTTCTTTTGTATGGAAACCTGTACCACTTACTAAGCTCCCTCTTTCCATTTCCTCCCCTGAGATGGGGCGTGTGTGACCTAAAAGAACTATTTCATTTCTATCAGTGCTTCACACGTGATGGAGTAAAGTCAAAGCAGTCGTCCACTCAGGTGGACCTGTTCTGATTTGATCATTCAACATAATTTGCACCAAGAACATGTTGTCAGGCCTTCCCCTCTCAAGCCCTGGGTTTTCTTATAATCATGCTAACACAGCCAGGGTCTCAGAACAGCTACATCCTCTGCGGATCTAGTCCCACTCACATTCAAGGGTCAGGAAAATCACGGGGCTATATTTTACCAACACTACCAAGCATTCTGTTTGGAAACAGGGTGGCAACGCCTATCTCAGCATTATTAGTCAACCCAGACGGCTCATTCTGTAACAGGGGCATGTGTTCCCCCTTCTCAGCTTCATTTAATATCACTGCTGTCCCTCCATCATGCAAACAAACACGCCAAACCTCTAAGGATCCTTCCAAGTGCGTATGGTAGTAGACCTGTTGAGAACCTAGTTCTTACTCTGTACACTGCTGGATTTCCTCCCGCTGTTGTGTCCACTCAGATTCCTTTAGAGCATGCCTCACAATAACTGGCTTTTCACGTACACAGGGGCCAGTTGCCTCGTGTATTAGTGGGAGTTTGCCCCACTTTCCCTTCTAAAGGGGCTGCCGTCACCCTTTTTAGTTTACCATCCCCCGCTTAGGGCTCATGAAAATCTCTAAGCTGGTAAGGAAGAGAGACAGAACTGGATTTCAAGTCAGCTTATCACCACTAGTCATCCTCTTTCGTATACCACTTTTATGGCTTCTGCCGTCTTCAGGCATTGCTACTAAGACCATTCTAACGCCACCAAGTGAATTACCACTGACCCCGAGAAGGAATTCTTCCACCCCTGGGTGTGCCCCTTCCAGAAATCCATGACATCAGGATTTTGTCGGTCACCAATTGTACAAGATGCATGGTCACAAAAATCACTAATGACATACATAGTGCTAATAACAGCATAATTTATTACTGAAGGCAACTTATAAGCAGAGAAGTTACAGTACATAGGATCTCCCAGCTCCCATAATGGTTCCATAGGACTTGGATGTGTGACAAGAACACTCCAAGAGACAAAACATTATACCCCATACCTTGCTCTCTATTTATGGGTTAGTGTAAGAAGGGGTAAGAAGCACTGAATTTCTCTAAGTAACAGTAAACATGTCAAGGGACCTTTGGGTCTAGGAACAGTGCTTACAGGTATGCATACCAAGAATCAAAATCTACACACCAAGGATCCTGAGAACAGTTGACATTAGCTGGCTAAAGGCCCTGCTATCCTTCTGCTGGCCCCCAGGAAAGTGGGAAGGAAGAAAGCCCCATGGCCATGCAGCCAAAACCAAGGATTTGTTGCCCTTCAATTCACTGTTCTGTTTGGGGTATATTGGATTGTGGTTGATTCCTTCAATATTGGAAGGAAAATGAAACAAGTTTTTTGAACTGTGATGTGAATATTACTCTTCCATTTTGTATTAGGATATGTTTACAGCATTAGGTCTATAAGTATAGAAACTAATTCCTGTTAGGATGAGTGGAGGAATCTTACCTGAAGGATGAAGGTATTATGGTAAAAGGCATCTTTTAAAAAAATTCCTGGATCAGACTGGGAAGGAACAATCCTAGATAGACAATGATAAGAACCTGCTTCCTTGAGTCTTCTCCACAGTAATAGCAAGATGTCTCCTAGGAGCTGAGTTGTGGTAGTACTGACAACATGAAGTCACTTAAGGAGCTGTGAAAGTACTCCTGAGGTTAGGCTATACTGAATGGGTGAGAGCCTTTGAACCCTGGGAGGAAGCCACTGAACAGAGACCTGTATTCTAAATGCCAATGTTTTTACATTTCTTGTGTTCTTTGTTTGTGTTTCACTTAGATTTTAGTAAAATCTATTTGAAAGTTTTAGCCTGCTTCAGCCCAACTAAGAAGAGCCAAAGGAAAAAATTTCATTCGAACTGAGAATCGTGGACCCCTAGGGTCCAGTGACAACTATTAGGTAAACTAAAGGGTTTCAAAGTGATTCTGATTAAGCTCAAGAAGACATAGTCTCTTTTCCAATAGCAAACTTGCTCTTATTAGGATTGGTTTCAATTGGTTTAATTGGGAAATGGTATTTTCTTTGTCATTATATACTTGCAGTTACTACCAAGGAAATCAATCAAGTGAACGGCACTCCCTGTTTCATCTCTTACTTATTTTCCTCTTCTTTAGTCTGTTTTGAAGACTTTTTTTTTTAACATCTTTATTGGAGTATAATTGCTTTACAATGGTGTGTTAGTTTCTGCTTTATAACAAAGTGAATCAGCTATACATATATATATATCCCCATATCTCCTCCCTCTTGCGTCTCCCTCCCACCCTCCCTATCCCATCCCTCTAGGGGGTCACAAAGCACTGAGCTGATCTCCCTGTGCTATGTGGCTGCTTCCCACTAGCTATCTGTTTTACATTTGGTAGTGTATATATGTCCATGCCATTCTCTCACTTCGTCCCAGCTTACCCTTCCCACTCCCCATGTCCTCAGGTCCATTCTCTACGTCTGCGTTGAAGACTTTTTTTAACACTCATTGATACATGTCAGAGAAGTAAGGACTGGAAAGAACAGAGGATTGTGTGAAATAGGAGATAGACAACTATTTAAAAAATCTTTTTACTAAATATCCTGTATATTTTTCAAATTTTTAAAAATAATTTTACACTTCTGTTAGAGGTTTAGTTGTTTATAATTAAGCAATTTGAATATAAAAGTTAAAGACAACCACGAATAGGCTATTGAAATGTATCATCAACTCACTTTCCTAGGTGCAAATGGGAAGTCATCAACTAGTCTCAAACCAGTAAAAAGCTTGTCTGTTGGTTGGTTGGTCTGTTTGTTTTTGGATATATGACAGTGGTTTTTGAGATACTAGTTCTCAGAATAAATCAAGCACAAATATTAATATTTCCTTACTAGCCAATAATTTGTGTAAAGTTAAGGAAATTTGTGAGCATGGGTATTTGAAGAGAATATTTGTGACTCTTTTCATGTGTGCCTATTGGAGGTGATGAAGTAGGGTGGTCTTCTAAGGGCAAATGTGCAGAAGTGCATAAAGATCATATGAGGCACAATAATTTTTTCTGGCTGTTTTTAAGATTTTCTCTATTATTGGTTTTGAGCAATTAGATCATGGTATGTCTTGGAGTAGTTATGTATCTTCATGTTTCTTTTGCTTGGAGTTGAGTTTTTTGGATCAGTAGTTTATAATTTTCATCAGATTTGGCAATTTTTCGGCCATTATTTTTCAAATTTAATGACCTTGTCTGCTAATGCTACTGTCTTGTCAGTTTGAGGTTAGTTTTCATTGATTGAGTTCTCTAATTATGTATCATTCATGTATGTCTTTTAATTTTGATTGAATGCGAGACATTGTGAATTTTACCTTGTTTGGCGCTGGATATTTTTGAATTTCTATAAATATTTTTGAGATTTGTTTAGCTGAAACACAGTTAAGTTACTTGGGAGAAGTTTGATCCTTTCAGATCTTTCTTTAAAAATTTGTTAGGCAGGACTGAAACAGTGCTCAGTCTAGTTTATCCCCTAACTAGTAAAGCAAGATCCTTCTGAGTACTCCACCTGATGGCCGTGAATCTTGAGGTTTCCCAATCTAGTTGGTAGGAACAGGTACCAGATACCCAGCCTGTATGAGCACCTGGCACTGTCACCTCCAATTCTTTCAGGTGGTTTTTTCCTGGTCTCGGATAAGTTCCTCACATGTACACACTGCTCATTATTCAGCTGAATACTGCAGATCTCTGGAGTTCTCTCTCCATGCAGTGCTCTCCTCGCTAGTACTCTCTCCTGGGCACTGTAGCTACTTTGATCTCCCTGGACTCTCAGTTCCATCTCCTCATCTCAGGGAGTCTGCCAGGCTCCACCTGGATTCTTCCTCCCTATGCTGTAGCCTGGAGATTAACCCAAAGCAATAAGCTGGGGCAATCATAGGTCTGACTGTGTTTGTTTTCTTTTTTTGTTGCCTGACGTCTAGTTTCTTGCAAACTGTTGTTTCATATATTTTGCCTCTTTTTTGGTTGTTTCATGCAAGAGTGTAAATCTAGTCCCTATTATTCCATATTGTCCAGAAGCATAAGTCTGAAGTATAGGATTTTAATTTGGGGTAGAAACTAATTTCAAGAGAAGCATGTGAAAGCCATTTCAAACATTAGTAGAGGATTGGTTAAGTTATGATGTATCCATAAAATAGAATATTATTCAGCTGATTGAAAAAAATGAAGTACAGTTATATGTTTTAGCATGGAAAACTGTCTAAGGTATTTAGTGAAAATATCAAATCCATCCTTTTATTTCATCGTTCAAGAAATATTTATGGAGCTTCTATTTTATAGCAGCCACCATGTTAGGCATTTGGGATCCAATAATAAGCAAGAAACATTGCTCTACTTTTAAAAGCTTGCTGATTTAAATTCTAGTGTGTGGGTGGGAGTGGAGTAGAAAATAAACAGATAATTAGGTTATTGTTTATAATGATAAATTCTGTGACAGAAATATGTAGGATGATATTCTAAAGTGAATGGGTAAAATAAGACACAAGGCTGTATTGTACAACACAGGGAACATAGCCAATATTTTTAAATAAGTGTAAATGGAGTATGACCTTTAAAAATTGTAAATCACTACACTATGTACCTGTAACTTATCTAATATTGTACGTCAACCATATGTCAGGAAAACAAATAAATCAAGTGAATGGAATAGGGAACCTACTTCAAATAAAATGATCAGAGAAAACCTCTGTGAGGAAATGACTTGATCTGAGACATGAAGGATAAGGAGCCAGTCAACAAAACAATATCCCAGGCAGAGGGAGCAGCAAGTGCAAAGTGCCCAGAAAAGAAGAGAACTGGGTATGTTTGAGAAGCTGAAAAAAAGGAAGAAAGGAAGAGCAAGGTTAGCAAGGACAAGAGTGGTCAGAGGTTGTAGGAATTTTCAGGAACCAGACCATACAGCATTGTAGGCCTTGCTTAGGAGTTTGGATTTTATTCTGAGTTGCAGAAAAGTGAAGGGTAGTATCCATTTATGTAATACTGCAAAATGATATTCCTATAGATGCATGTAAGATTTCCAGAAGGATATATAGACATGATAGATTAACCATGGTTACCTCTGAAGAGTAGAAATAGGGACGAAGGGAGTAGGGCAGAAAGGGTTTTTTTTATACCTCTCATTACTGAATATTTTACCTTGGACATATATTACTTTTCAAATTGAATAAAGTAGTGGATTTATATTTTTTAAAGAGTTCTTATAAATTATTTTAAAAACACTGTTCAAAAATATGAACCAGAAGTTCACAAAGGAGAAATGCCAGTAAGCCCATGAAAAGATACTCAGCCTTACTGGATATCAGAAAAAAAAAAAAAATGCAGCTTAGATTTTTATTGCCCAGATATTGACAAAAACAAAAAATACTGATAGTATTTAGTTTCCTTGAGGGTGTAGGCAAACAGATGCTCTTGCTTCTGGTATGAACGTGTATTGATCTAGACTTTCAGTTTGACAACATATTTCAAAAACTCTGAAAAGTATATATCTTAGGACTCAGTAAATCATTTATAGCATTTTTTATAATAGTGAATAACTTGGCCCTATTAATAGTAGAAGATTATTTAAATTATGTTATATTCTATTGAATATTCTATAGCCATTAAAATTTATGATGTAGTTATATATTTATTGACATATCAGGATGTTTACAGAGAAAAACATGTAGGTTAGGCATTATGTATATAATAAGATTTCCTTTTTTTTAATTTATAGGTTTAAGTGTGTATGTGTGTACATATAGAATGCCTGGAAGGATTTAGACAAAAATATTAATAATAATTTTTGCTGTGTATTAGGGCTTTTAAATTTTTTATATTTTAGTTTTTCTAAAGATTAGTCACAAAATTACATTAATTTTCCAATGAGCAAAAGAATCTAATCTATAAAAAAGGGGAAAATGGGGAGTATTAAGTAATCTAGAAAAGTTTCCTAAAATATTTATGCATATAACTTGATAAGTAATAAAAGAATATAATTATAGTATTGGTTTGATCTGGAGTAACTGATCTTTATAATGCTTTTCAATTTTTTAGGACTAGAAGAAATTGCAAAAGAAAGAGAAAAACTAAAAAAGGCAGAAAGTATCCAGATCAAAGAAGAACTATTTGAGACTTCTGAGGACACTTTAAATTGTTCAAATCCAAATCATTGTGAGCAAAAGGAAGATACTAAAGAAAAAGATAACACAAATCTGTTTCTTCAGAAACCTGGTTCATTTTCAAAATTAAGCAAGCTTTTAGAAGTAGCTAAGATGCCTCCTGAGTCAGATGTAATAACCCCCAAACCAAACAGTAGTGCAAATGGGTGCACATTGTCTTATCAAAACAGTGGAAAACATTCATTGGGCAGCATTCAGTCAACAGCAACACAAAGCAGCGTGGAAAAGACAGACTCTAATAATCTGTTCAATACCAGTTCAGGTGGTCCAGGGAAGTTCTATAGTCCTCTCCCCAATGACCAGTTGTTAAAAACACTGACTGAAAAGAATAGACAGTGGTTTAGCCTTTTGCCAAGGACACCTTGTGATGACACATCACTTACCCATGCAGGTATGTCAACTGCTTCTTTAGTGACCCCTCAGTCTCAGCCACCATCTAAGTCACCTTCGCCTGCCCCAGCTCCTCTTCTTGGATCATCTTCTGCTCAGAATCCTGTTGGCCTAAATCCATTTGCTTTATCACCTCTTCAGGTTAGTGCTGCTAATTGTAACTCATTTTTATGTTGCTTTATTTAATCTTTGACCCCATAAAGATTTTCTCTCAAGGGAAATCAGTTGAATATTTATAATATTATCTCCGCCATGGTTTGAAAATTGAAGAGTCAGACTTGCTATCACCAAGATTCATCAGAACTACTGATGTCTAAGTCAAAGCC
Organism: Stenella coeruleoalba; assembly: GCF_951394435.1. Lineage (NCBI taxonomy): Eukaryota > Metazoa > Chordata > Mammalia > Artiodactyla > Delphinidae > Stenella > Stenella coeruleoalba. The sequence continues at coordinate 56,348,775 of NC_137151.1, read as the reverse complement.
TTCTTTAATTACTTTTTAACTTATTACTGTTGCATTATATCCAAAAAGAATTACTTGGGGAGCAAATGAAATGACGTATGCCTCTAATTGTGATAAGTGAAAGAATGTTTTTTCCGAATTTTGTAAATAATTTCTGGTTCTAAACACTTTTCCTAACTTCTTAGATTGTTCTACTTTTTAAATGTTTTGGGTTTTTTTGCAGATGAAAAGTGGAGTATCTATGATGGGACTCCAGTTTTGTGGGTGGCCCACCAGTGTGCTTACTTCCAGTAATCCATTTACATCACCTTTACCTAGTCTTGGATCAGGGTTGGGATTATCAGAAGGAAACAGTAATTCATTCTTGACTCCTAATGTTGCTTCAAGTAAAAGTGAATCTCCAGTACCACAGAATGAAAAAGTCTCTTCAACTCAGCCTGTAGCTGTTGAAGTAGCAAAACCAGTAGATTTTCCTAATCCAAAACCTATTCCAGAAGGTAGGTACATTGAGATGGTTTATAGCCACTTACTTTATTTTATTGTTATAGATTCCTGCATTATAACCGAATCTTTGATGGTTTTCTACATAGTTATAAGTCTTCTGTTTTGCATTGTGCCATTAATTTATATTCAAAATATTTGTAAAAAGATCTACATATTTATCTTAACTCAGAAATGCAGTTTGGTTGGTGGAGAATTATTGACCCAGAGGACCTAAAAGCGTTGCTCAAAGTACTCCATCTCAGAGGAATAAGAGAAAAGGCGTTACAAAAGCAAATTCAGAAACACTTGGATTATATTACTCAAGCTTGCATCAAAAATAAGGATGGTATGTACCTAAAAGAGACTTCTGCTCTCTTGCTTAGTTATGAGAATTAGTTCTTTTATCTTAAAACATATTTTAGTATATCCTAATTCTTAATTTATTACTAATAGGCTTTTTTTTCTATGTTGTTCAACAAACAGTAACTCTTTACATTTCTTAAATAGGTATTACTTTCTTACAATTTCTCACAACCTGCAGACATATTGTTTTGTTTCTTAAAAAAGAATATTCCTACTTTTAAGAGTAATCTGCCTGTGTATGCACAAGTACATTTGTGTGTGTTAAGTTACACGTATATGTTATCCCTGGAACCTTATTCACTTTTTAGAAGAAATCATTGAGGGATGAAGTGGATTTTAAAATTAATTTCTTTTCAAATATAGTTGCTATTATTGAATTAAATGAACATGAAGAAAACCAGGTAACTCGAGATATTGTGGAGAACTGGTCAGTAGAAGAACAAGCAATGGAAATGGATTTGAGTATTCTTCAACAGGTAGAAGATCTAGAAAGGAGAGTTGCATCAGCAAGTTTGCAAGTGAAGGTAAAATTGATTGGAATGAAATCTGTTTTAAGGATGATGGAAGGTAACTATTATTTGTTGTATACCTGATATGTGCCAGTTACTCTGCTAAATGTTTTCACTTTATCTCATTTAATTCTCAAAATGATCCTGAACTAATTTCCCCCATCTTACAGGTAAGGAACAAGACTCAAAGTAAGTAACCTGCCAGTGGTCATATCGTAAGCTAAGTGTGTATTCATCCAAGTCTGTCTGACTCCAGAACCTGTGTTCTTTTTACCAAATCTTGCTGCCTCCTTAATGGTATTCAAAAGTGTCATTTCTAGTTTTACCCATGATAAATATAATGCTCTATCAAATTCCTACTGAACTGTTTCATATAGAGGAACCTCCTTGCATCAAGCTATGTTGTATGTCAAAATTTCGCTCTATATAATTTAAAATTGGAGAATATAGATATATCCAAATATACACTGTATCATTATACACATACCCACACACCCTACATATATATGTAAATTTTAAATTTATTTATCTACTGGGCATTACCATGTCACAAGCATTATCATGATCAGACTGGCTTCCAATGGACGGGCAAAAGGAAAGCTTTACTGTAGTGCAAGAATTTTTAGTTTTGGTAGGAGAGATATAAACTCTTCTCAGTTGATAATAAGGTGATGTCTCTGAGAATAAATGGATGGATGATGAATAAGTATGAGACACCTGAAAAGGTTTAGAAAATGTAGTATCCATGTAATTTGATTTGCTATTTTATGTTTTATTCAGAATGAGAAACTTATGCCATAATACTATCCTATGGCATTTGGAAACTTTTGAAGTTCTCCAAAAAATGTCACTTTCCAGAGCTAATAACATATCCCTTTCTTGCCGCAAACATAATTACCAACTTTGGGAAACAAAATTTATCATTTGTTGACTCTATTTTGCTAGCAAACTATATCTTCCTCCTAGTACTATAATACAGTATAAAAATGCCTCATTTATTTGGCATCTTCAACAAATGAAGTCTTCCACACAAGTTAATTTTCTAGAGAAATGAAAATTATTCCATTTAGCACCATAATTTTTTAACATGTTTGTCAAATCGCTTATGTTACGCATTACACTACCTTCTTAAATTGAGAATAATGAGTTTGATTTAAATTATCTTGGTGACACAGGATCATTAGTGCGAAGACCAATTATTAGATGATGATTCCCTCAGGAAATGTGAAGAGGTTTTGCCCCTACATTAAATGGTCCTAGTGTGCTTTGCTTTTAAACGACTGTGTCTGCTTTCTATAGTCTGTTTCTGTCTTCTCTCATGGTCAGTTGCTACTACTTGCTGGTTTAAATTTGGTTGGTTCTTCTGGCCCAATTTTCCCCCAACTTCCTCCACCTAATTTGCCAGTTCTAATTGGCTATTGGTTGGGAAAACATATCACCAAGATTTTTTTTTTTAAGATATAATTTTATTTATTTTTGGCTGAGTTGGGTCTTCGTTGCTGCACGCGGGCTTCTCATTGTGGTGGCTTCTCTTGTTGCAGAGCACAGGCTCTAGGTGCGTGGGTTCAGTAGTTGTGGCGCACAGGCTCAGTAGTTGTGGCACATGGGCTTAGTTGCTCCGCGGCATGTGGGATCTTCCCGGACCAGGGCTCAAACCCGTGTCCCCTGCATTGGCAGGTGGATTCTTAGCCACTGTGCCGCCAGGGAAGTCCCAAGCTTTTTTACGTTAAGTATAAAGTCAGGGTGTGGGCCTGAAACATTTTCCTGGAGCCATACTCATATTTTCCTGCATTAACCTTATCACATTACTGGCTGCTTAGACAATCTTGGCTGTGTTCTAAGTATATAAGAAAAGTAGAATTTGTTTTTTAAGTGAAATGTTTTAATATTCTGTTATTAAGGTATTACTAACTTGTTCTGTATTATTCTGAAAAAATGAATTATATTATTCTTGAAGAGTCTAAAAACACAAATGATGAAAATAACCACAAGACATTATTTTAACATCTATAGAAGATTTAATGTTTTTTTTTTTTAAGAAAATAGAGTTATATGTTTAACGTGGGGAACTAGCCATTGTGAAGACACATCACACAGGTGGCCTGTGGGACTTACTTAGGTGCATTCATTTATATTTTTAATATTGCTGATAATTTGGACATTCTTTATTATTTTGTAGGAAAATCTGCAAGTCTCTTGTCCTAGTTCTGTTGTTGCGAGTATACAAAGAACCTAATTACTCTTCCAGCTCCTCTAAAGATAGCTCCTGTGTCTCTAAGTTTTCTCTTTTACAAGCTAATTAATTCCTTCAACCATTAGTCCTGTGAAAGAGTTTCCATGTACACGATTCTCTTCTGTATAAACACCAGTGTTAATATCCTTCTTAAAATGTTGTATCCATAACTGTACATAGCGCTGTCTGAATGTGTTCATGGGACTTTTACTTTCCTCAATCCAGCACTATACTTCCATTAATGCTGCTTGAATTTTGTACTAGCTTTTTGGCATCCACATCATTCTCTTGCTTCACTGAGTATACGCTATGAAAAAACAAACTTTGGCCCTCTTTCAAAGAGCTTTTAAGCAAGTTGTATCACATATAGTATTCAATATTTCTGTGATTAGTTGCCTAACCTTCAAACCTAAAATTTACATTTATCATTGTTTTATTTTTATTAATTTCATGTGGGTACATTTTTCAGCATATGGAACTATTTTTATCTTAGTCCTGTTATACAGAATATTAAATTTTCTCCCTAATTTTAAATCATCTGCAGATTTAATAACAATCAACCAAGTTACTCATAAGTGTATTAACAGGACAAACCAAGTACAGAGCCTTTTGGACACTGGCACTGGGGACCTTTTCTAAGGTGACACAAGTTCTGTCAATCACCATTTTTTGGAAGCAGTTTTCAACCGTCTAGATTTCTTTAATCTAGTCTTCATTTTTTGTCTTGTCATTTGCCTTGCAGACATCAAGATATGCTATGTTTACAGGGTTCTCTTGATTTATGAATTTAGTACCCTTTTCAAAATACGGGAATGCGGTTCATTTGACATGACTTGTACCTAATACACTTACATGTACTATTCATAATTCCATCCTTACTTCACAAATATAAATGTTCTACTGAATTAAAGAAGAGGAATTGATCCTAATATACAAGATAAAATAATTGTCTCTAAAGAGGTTTAATAAAAAGGATAATGTTCATTCTGTTTGTCATTTAATATGCATTTACTAAGCCCCTATTCCACATCAGACAGTAGGCACCACAAAATTGGATAAAATGTGGTTTCTGCTGTCAGAAATCTTGTCATCTAATAGGGAGATAAGTCATATATACATCTCCACAGAATCTGTTAACTGATCCCAGAGGAGTACAGAGTCATACATGAATTTAGAAAAAGAATGCATAACTTCTGATGGAGACATGGGAGAGATCAGGGAACATTTCACGTAGAAGTCGAGATGGAACTTGAGAAGGTGTGTCAGCTTTTGACAAGGAATGCCATACTAGGAAGAGGGAACAGCCTGAGCAGAGCACCAGGATCCAGAAGTTTAGGGCATGTTTGTGGAGTTGCAAGTTGTGGAATTTGCAGTGTAGGATATGTGAACGGGAACATGAGAGGAAGAGGCAGATTGAGGTACTTGAATGTCATGATAAAAATATGGACTTTGTTAAACAGTAGGGAAACTTTGAAGGATTTTGAGGTAGAAGATCAATAAAAGCAAGCTGAGTTATAAGATCGTTCACTTATTCAATCAACACGTGTGTATTGAGTGCCTACTCTTTGCTTTCACTGTGCTGGAGATAAAAGGAGTAAAAGCAGACGTGGTCCCTGCCATCATGGAATTTAGAGGTAAAAAGATGTGAATCAAATAATCACAATAGTAAAAAATTGTGAGTACCACAAGGCTGTGGCATACTATATGGTCCTTTGTGGGCTTGTAATATGAAGACTTACCTGCTAAAGTAGGTCAGGGAAGGATTCCCTGAGGACTTTTAAAATGAGAGCTGCAGGATGAGTGGATTTAACCAGGTTAAGAGCAACAGGGAAAGGCTCTACAGACAAATATAACAGCTCACGCAAACTCCTACGGCTGGAGGAAAAATGGTAAGTATTGTACAGACCCCTGTACTGAAGAGTGGTAGAAGGAATGGAAATGGAAAGGAAGAGCTGAATTCAGAGACCATGGAGAGATTTCTGTTGAAATGAATAAGCATGTAGTCTAAAGTCTCTCAGAATACTTTGCTGATTTTCATTATACCTTTCATAATATCAAAAGTTATTAAATTTTCTTTTTCAAACTTCTCACAACTGTTTCTTTTAATTTTTTATTCTTGTTTCTACCTAGCATTAGGAAACACAAGATAAAAACTTTTAGAAAAGATCCTTAAGGTCTGCTGGTGTCTGCTGCTGTATTTTAAGTAAAGGTAATTCACCCAGCAGGCATTTTAAGAGGAAACCATAATAACATTATTCTTTTGATATATAGGGTTGGATGTGTCCAGAGCCTGCATCAGAAAGGGAGGACTTGGTATATTTTGAACATAAGTCATTTTCTAAATTGTGCAAGGAGCATGATGGAGAATTTACTGGCGAAGAAGAAAGCAGTGCACATGCACTGGAACGGAAGAGTGACAACCCCCTAGATATAGCTGTAACCAGGCTGGCTGATTTGGAGCGGAACATTGAAAGAAGGTATCTGAAGAGCCCCTTAAGTACCACCATTCAGATCAAACTGGATAATGTGGGCACAGTTACTGTCCCTGCTCCTGCACCATCCATTAGTGGTGATGGTGACGGGTAGGTTATTGAGATTAACTTGAAAAATTATTGTGCTTCTTTGCTAATTGGAGCCTATTTTCTATTGCCTGTTATCTATGTATCTTCTTGTATGTCTGTGATCCATATGGATCATGCTGTTTGCATGGTGCTTTGTAAAAACATTTTTTTTTGTTGTTATGTGCGTTGATAATCCTGCAAAGTGATCTTACATTTACCTGGTTGTGACTAAGCTTTGAGGCACGTAGCCACATTCTGTGCACTACATCAAATTTAGTTGCTTAAACCTTATACTTATTGGCTGTTACATGTTTTTGTCATTGCTTGGCTTTCAGTGTGATGATTGTTTCACATTCAGTAACCGTAAATGTGGACGTGACCTACTTAATTTTTCTATATTTCAATGCAGAATTGAAGAGGATATTGCTCCAGGGCTCAGGGTATGGAGAAGGGCATTATCAGAAGCTCGCAGTGCTGCACAGGTAGCTCTGTGCATTCAGCAGTTACAGAAATCAGTAGCATGGGAAAAATCAATTATGAAAGTTGTAAGTGTTTTTATTTAAGAAATACTATAATTTACTTTGTCCTGTTTTTTTTCCAATCTTCAGATATTTCTTAATTATGCATTACTTATTGTCAAAATAATGTATGCTGTACTTGAGAATTTCCTTAATTCTTAAATACTGTATAGTTTGATACTTTCCTCCTTATTTTGAGCTTTTTGAAGGAACCTACCAAATGTTATCTTTCATTTTTTTAAATCTTGTCTTTCTCTCCTTTGAATATTGTTTATAACTCTGACTGAAGTTGTCTTCTCCATTCTGTCAACATAATAGTTGTTAATCTGAATGTTTTGAAGGCCCTTTCAATCTTGTAAACACTCCAGTTGCTAACATTACCTGCTAGGTACGTTCACTTCATTTCTAAAATATCTATATTTGTATCAATTTTCTTTTCTTAATGCCAGAAATACTTAGCTAAGTAAATACAGAATAAGCAGAGAGCTCTTCCTTTATGCACCAATATCATGTTTTGGGTTGGCCAAAAAATTGCCTTAGGTTTTTAAGTAAAAATAAAAGATACATTTTTCATTTTCACCAAGAACTTTATTGAACAGCGTATTCACCCTTTTGTTCCACTACCTTCTACCATTTTTCAGGCAACTTCATAATTCCATCTTCCCAAAACGTTTTATCTTTTTGAGCAAAGAACTGATCCAGGTGCCTTTTACAGTCTTCCAGGGAATTAAAATTTTTTCCATTAAGAGAATTTTGTAAAGCCTAAATAAATGGAAATCCAAAGGTGTAATGTCTGGTGAATAAGCTGGATGAATCAGAGCTTCCCAGCTAAGCTGTAACAGTTTTTGCCTGGTCATCAAAGAAACATGCAGTCTTGCATTATACTGATGGAAGATTATGCATTTTCTGTTGACTAATTCTGGACACTTTTTGTTGAGTGCTGCTTTCAGTTGGTCTAATTGGGAGCAGTACTTGTTGGAATTGATCGTTTGGTTTTCTGGAAGGAGCTCATAGTAGAGGACTCCCTTCCAATCCCACCATATACCGGCCTTTGGTGTGGTTGGTGGTGTTTCATTTCGCTTGCCCCACTATCTCTTGCATTCCACATTATTGTACAGTATCCATTTTTCATCACCCATCACAATGTGTTTTAAAAATGGAACATTTTCGTTATGTTTAAGCAGAGAATCGCATGAGGAAATACGGTCAAGAAGGGTTTTTTTGCTTAATTTATGTGGAACTCAAACATCAAAGCGATTCACATAACCAAGCTGATGTAAATGATTTTCAGCACTTGATTTGGATATTTTGAGTATGTTGGCTATCTCCCGCATGGTATAACGTTGATTGTTCTCAATTAATATCTTGATTTGATCGCTGTCAACTTCAACTGGTCTACCCAACCGTGGAGCATCATCCAGTGAGAAATTTCCAGCGTGAAACTTCACAAACCACTTTTGATGTGTTCAATCAGTCACAGCACCTTCTCTATACACTGCACAAATCTTTTTTTGCATTTCGGTTGCATTTTTACCTTTCTTGAAATAATAAAGCATAATATGCCGAAAATTTTGCCTTTTTTCTTCCATCTTCAGTATTAAAATGGCTACACAAAAATTCACCAATTTTGATAAGGCTTTTTTTAAATGCACGCTGATTTGATAGGTGTCACATACAATCTAACAAAATTGTTTTGAATGAACTTATAGACAGCTAAGTGTTACTAAAGCCATCTTGCGGAAAAAAAGCGAACGAACCTTTTGGCCAACCCAATATTTGGATATAGTTGGCATTGAGTAGATCTTTTAGTCTTTCCTCTAACAGTTAAAAATGTTTTTTCTCCTTCTTTGTTCAAGCCCAGTTAGTTATCGTGTAGTGGCCTCTACTTTGTACTAGGCAACAAATGCTATATGTTCAAAATAAAAGCTATATTTCTTATATTTTCCAGAGAGAGATTTATTTTAAATCACGTACGTGTCCCTTTTGCCTCTTTTGTATCATATACAGAAATATCTATTATATGTAGACTTTTATGAATTTCTTTAACAGTTGCTTTTGAATTACAGGTTAACTTTAAAATTCAAACATTTGAGATTTGTTTTCATGAATGACTAAGGATAAAATACCTATTTTAAATAATCTTCGCCAAAGAAAAGAAGTGATTCTTAAATAATTTAGCATTCTCTCCTTCCTTTTTACCTCTATACTTAGACTACTCAATACTTTATTCATTCTATACAAATAAATTTGCTTTCTTCTATGGTTTTTTTCACTTCTTTCTAAAATGTCCATGGAATAATGAATCTGCATTTTTCACAATATGCTCAAATTTAGGTCTTTCCCTATATAGATTAGAATTTACTATAAGTTTTAAGGCATTGTTCAGGTCATCTGGTAGCATTTTTACCAGGTAAAAATAATTTTCCTTCTAAAAATTATTATTAAAACCAGTTTTAAAGTCACCTTAGACAAATATATTTGGTGAAATGTAGGCTATAATGATAAAAAAAGATTCAATTCCTATATCAGAATGAAATTTGTACAGTTACTTTTCTCATCTACACCAAAACAATCATCACAATGTAGGCAGTTTTGTTATAACCTATACACAGAAACCCAAAACTTGTACCAAAATCTACCTTTATATTAGTGTACTTACTTTCTGCAATCTAAAGTTTTATTTCAGGTTTTGCAAACTTCTTTTCTATTGTTATTAATAAATTAATATACATTCATCATTATTTAACTCCATCTCATAATTTTTATTTCTTTTTTTAATGTTTAATAATACAATATTTGCTATAAAACTACTTTGAAAAGAAGGCAGAGTTTCTTATTCAAAGATTAATGAGCACTTGGTAACCTTGAATTAGAAATGTAACAAAACCTATAATAATCCTCATAAGAAGTCCTAAAAAAAAATGTTAAAGTGCTCAATGTCTTTAGAAATATCCTCTTTGCCAGAAACCATGCTTACTAGGAAAGAAGGAGCTGCCATGATTTGCCTCCAGATACTTCTCAGCCCACAATATGTTTTCTGTTGTTAATGTTAAGCAATCGGCAACATCCACTGTTTTTTTTTACTGTGGTAGCAAAGGAGTTAAAACCAAATATTACTACATTTGCTCTAACATATTGTGAGCTATTACTGTGGATTTTCAAAAATGTTATGAACTTGATACCTGCCACCCTTTCTTAATAAGTATCAGAAAATAATTTTATTTTTAAATCATAAATGTGAGATGTAAGACAGGCTTCATAGTATTTTTAGCTATTGTAGAAAACAATGAGAATTTACTTAATGTTCATGAACCTGATTTTTAAAATTTATTGTTATAGGGATTGAAATATAACCTTCGAAATGTTATTTCTCAATGAGTATTTTTATAATAGAAATTTTAAAGAAATAACTCAAATTTGGAGAAATAACACCATATTAAGGTGTTTAGTGATGTGGTTATCAGGAAAGGTCATAAAATAAATACTTACTGTTGGGATATTAAACTCTACTGCTTTTGCTCTTAGTACATATGCCAGTTTCAGTATTGCATGTATATTACATATATTTGGTAGATATTTGTTAAGGTGAATAGCATGTATCTGCTGTTTTGATAAGATTCTTAAGCTATCATTGGTGTACGTATTGAGTTATGAAAGACTATTTTAGACATTCCCAGATTAAGATTTAATGTTTTATTGAAATTAATTTAAGTTTGAACAATTAAGCTATTTTGTTTTTAACAGTATATAAATGCATAATTTAAAATTAGTACAAATGATTTATAATTTAAATGTTTTAATTATTTTCAATTGAAATATAGTTGTACAATATTATATTAGTAATGTTTTCATTTTTTGGAATATTGATTACAGGACATTGTCTACTGTGACTGAAATAAAAACTAAATGTCAAAATATAATGTTAGTACTTACCATTTTTTAAAGCCATCTTTAAAGTTTTTACCTGTCTAATCTTCCTTCTTTCCCTTTGTGAAACTTGTTATACAGAATATGTGTGCATGGGGGAAAAAAAATCTCTTTATAGATTTTAAAGTTCTTAATGGTATTAGAAGTTTTTCAACAGAGAAGGAACAATTTTATTTTTAGTCCTAGAAAATAAATTATGACTTCTAAATTCTTTTATTTAATTTATTGTATCAATTTCTTTTTCCCTTAGAAATCATTTTGTAGGATCCATTTTCTACATTTGTGACACATGTTTGATTTCCAAAGTTTCCTGATTTGGACATAGTCAAAATACAGTGACATCTTATTATTATTATTTATAATTCTGTTACTAATACATGTTCCTAATTTTGATCTTAAAAATTACTCTAACTCTTACTTATTTCTTTCTCAGGATATCATGAGGATGCTAAGATAAGCAAACAATGAAATATATTAAAAAATTAAAACACCATGTATTAAAGCTATTCATTGCTTTATGTGCTCTAATGTCATGTTAATTATTTCGTATGTTAATGTGTACATGCTTCTGAAGTGTGTGCAGGCATTCAACCTCTAGCTTTGTTTTTTGCAGTGTACCTGAAATGTGCATTTACCCCAACTGAACTGCTCACCCCATCATGTGGTCCATATCTGTGTAACGAGAGATACATAGATGTGTATGGCTACTGTATATTTGTTAGCAAGCGGAATGTTCATTACTAATATAAATTAGGAATTAATGGTGTGTTTAATATCCCCAAAACTATTATTTGTAGCAGAGTGTTAATTTTAAATGATTTTCCATGTATTATAGTACTGCCAGATCTGTCGAAAGGGAGATAATGAAGAACTGCTCCTCCTTTGCGATGGCTGTGACAAAGGCTGTCATACATACTGTCATAGACCCAAGATTACAACTATACCAGATGGGGACTGGTTTTGTCCAGCTTGCATTGCTAAGGTAAGAATGATCTAAAACTAAATTTTTTTATTGAAGTATAGTTGATTTACAATATTGTGTTAGTTTCGGGTATACAGCAGAGTGATTCAGTTATATATTTTTTTTCAGATTCTTTTCCATTATAGGTTATTAGAAGATTTTGAATAGAGTTCCCTGTGCTCTACAGTAAATCCTTGTTGCTTATCTATTTTATGTGTAGTAGTTTGTATCTGTGAATCCCATACTCCTAATTTATCCTCCCCACCACCACCCCCAGCACCTTTGCCCTTTGGTAACCGTAAGGTTATTTTCTAGAAATCTGTTTTGTATGTAGATTCTGTTTTGTATATAGATTCATTTGTATTATTTTTTAGATTGCACGTATAAGTGATATGATATTTGTCTTTCTCTGTCTAACTTACTTCACTTAGTATGATAATCTCTAGGTCCATCCATTTGTTGCAAATGACAATATTTCATTCTTTTTTATGGCTGAGTAATAGTCCATTGTATATGTGTACCACATCTTCTTAAACCAGTTGTCTGTTGATGGGTACTTGGGTTGGTTCCATGTCTTGGCTATTGTAAATAGGGCTGTTATGAACATTAGGGTGCATGTATCTTTTCAAATTAAGAGTTTTCTTCTTTTCTAGGTATATGCCCAGGAGTGGGATTCCTGGATCATATGGTAGCTCTATTTTTAATTTTTTTAAAGAACCTTCATACTTGTTTCCATACTGGCTGCACCAATTTACATTCCCACCAACAGTGTACTAGGGTTCCCTTTTCTCCACACCCTCTCCAGCACTTATTATTTGTAGACTTTTTGATGATAGCCATTCTGACTGCTGTGAGATGATACCTCGTTGTGGTTTTGATGTACATTTCTCTAATACTTAGTAACGCTTAATGCTGAGCATCTTTTCACATGCCTGTTGGCCAGCTGTATGTCTTATTTAGAGAAATATCTATTTAGGTCTTCCACCCATTTTTCGATTGGATTGTTTGTGTTTTTGATATTGAGTTGTATGAGCTGTTTGTGTATTTTGGTTATTAACCCCTTGTCAGTTGCATCATTTGCAAATATTTTCTCCCAGTCTGGTAGGTTGTCTTTTTGTTTTGTTGGTTTCCTTTGCTGTGGAAAAGCTTTTAAGTTTGATTAGGTCCCATTTATTTTTACTTTCATTTCTTTTGCCTTGGAAGAGTGATCTAAGAAAATATTGCTATGATTTATGTCCAAGAATGTTTTGCCTGTGTTCTCTTCTAGGACTTTTATGTCTTATGTTTAGGTCTTTAAACTATTTTGAGTTTATTTTTATATGTGGTGTGAGGGTGTGAGAGAGTGTTCTAATTTCATTGATTTAGCAGTCCAGCTTTTCCAACACCACTTGCTGAAGAGACTGTTTTTTCTCCATTGTATATTCTTACCGCTTTTGTTGTAGATTAATTTACTGTAGGTGTGCGGGTTTATTTCTGGGTTCTCTATTCTAGTTCATTGATCTATATGTCTGTTTCTGCCCCAATACCACACTGTTTTGACTACTGTAGCTTTGTAGTAGTGTCTGAAGTCTGGAAGGGTTATGCCTCCAGCTTTGTTCTTTTTCCTAAGGATTACTTTGGCAATTCTGGGTCTTTTATGGCTCCATATAAATTTTAGTATTTTTTAAGTAGTATTATTACTTAAAACTTTTTAATTGCCAGATCAAAATGAAGAGTTTTATGGGGATTTTTTTTGAGATATAATTTGTATACTGTAAAATTCATTTTAAAGTGTGCAATTCAGTGGTTTTTAATATATTCACAAAGTTGTACAACCATCACCACTATCAAATTCCAGAACATCTTCATGATCCCCAAAAAGTATGCTTGTACACATTATCATTCACTCCCCATTCCCCTTCTCTTCTCAGCCTTTGGCAACCATTAATCTATTTTCTATCTCTGTGGGTTTGCCTATTGTCATTACATATACATCAAATCATACAATATGTGGCCTTTTTCTTTCACTTAGCACAATATTTTCAAGGTTCATCTGTGTTCGAGCCCTTCATCTTTAAAGTCAAATGATATTTCATTATATGGACAGAATACATTTTGTTTATCTGTTCAGCTGATGGACATTTGGGTTGTTTCTACATTTTGGCTTTTATGAATAATGCTGCTATGAACAGTCATACCCAAGTTTTTGTATGAATATATGTTTTCAATTTTTCTGTTATATACCTAAGAGTAGAATTGCTAGGTCATATGGTAATAAGCATATGTATTTTAAGTCACTTTCCAGTCACATATAAATTGGAAACCTGTGAATTCTAATACTAATTGATTAAAGAGTAGCACTATGATAAAGTAGAAAGAAATGGGTTTTAGAGTTATAAAGTAAGGAGTAAGAAGTGTGAAAGGGTTAGAATGTATTGAGGGCCAAACTCTTCATTAGGTTTTCCCTATCTCAGACACTCTCTTCCATGTTTAATCTCTTGACGTAGTTACTACCAGTAACTACCACCACTTCATAAACTCAGTTTCAAGCATCCATCTCTCCACTGCCTCCTTTCTTTCCTGTTCACTCCCTCTAGTGCTCCAATTCCAATAATTCTTTGATCTCATCAGGACCTTCAATTCATTTATCTTAAGACCTTTTCACTGTCCCTCTCCCCATTCATGTCCTCTCTTTCCTCCTATAATCACTGCATCCACCCTTAGCTCCTGTGCCTCTCTCTCACTTGGTAAAACCATCATTCTGGTTAATCCAACTCTATGACTTCTCCGGCACCTATATATACAGATACAAAGGTATCTTGAATGTGGCTGGAGAAAACACCCACCCTTTTAAATTTAAGGCTAAGAGGGCCTTTAGTGGTACCTGATAATTTACTGTCTCCTCCATCCTCATTCTCAGCTGATGACCTTACTCCCATTTCACTATGATAATGGAAGCCATCAGAAGAAAATATCACAAGCATCCACCACCACACTTACCATCCTTCCTATATCTGGGCTCTCATACTCTACCCTCCCTCCTGTTGCCATGAACTGCTTGTGTGCCCCTAACTAAGCCAATAACCCCACTTGTGCTTCAGATCCCATCCCCTCTCACCTCCTTAGGAGAATGGCTCCAGCAGTTCTGTCTTCTCCTGCATCAACAGTTTTCCCTTCTACACTGGGTTCTTTCTCATCAGCCTACTAACATGGTACTCTTTCTCCCATCTTACAAAAACTAAACAAAAACGCTCTTTTGGCCTCACTTCTTCCTTGATCCACTTCCCCCATTTCTCCCCTTCCCTTTACTGGAAAGTTTTCTGTCTGGTTCTTTCTGATTCACTCTTAAACTCACTCCAGTCATATTTTCATCTCCACAGCTTCTCCAAAATTTCTCTTACTGTGCCCACAAATGACTTCCACATTGCTCGGTCCAGTGATCAGTGCTTAGATCTCATCTAACCCATCACTTACATTTGATAGAATGGAACTTCCCCTCCTCCTTGAAATTCTGTTTTCACTTGTCTTCTAGGATACCATACTCACCTGATTTTCTTCTTGCTTTTGCTCCTTTTCAGTCTCCTTTGCTGGTTTTTCTCACCTCCCAAATCTATAAATATGGAGTGCTTTCTTAGCTTCAAAGATATATCTGTAAAATGGAATCGTATCTGCTTTGTGGGAATTTGTAAGGATCAAATATTGTGTGTTTGAAGGTTTTTATGACTTTAAAATTCTGTGATCTATTTTGGGGGGGATATATTTATATTAATACCTTATTATATTTTAGGCTATACTTTACAAAATAGCAGAGGTCTCACATGGCACCATATTCACTAATAATTGCTTTTTTATTTCTCATTACTTGATCATTTTTGTTGTATATAGTTACATGTAGTTTAATAATAATCTTCCCTGGTGGTACATAACTTATCTTTTAACTTCATAAATGTCAAGTTATAGAAAAGTGTCTCTAATACTTTATGAATTACTAACAAATCAGTGTTTTAATTCTTGGGGGTATCATCTGGTAGGCTATAGGAGGTTTTGTTTTCTGTAAATTTGCTTAAATTAGAATTCTGGCTATCTATCATTCCAGGAATGGACTAGAAGATGTGAGGTGTATGATCTCATCTAAACCCTTCTATGTAAATGCAGCTTTCTAAGCCTCTGCTTTCTTGTTTTTTAAATGTGGTGGATTAGGTGTTATGTTTCTTACAGCAATAAAAAATGTTAAAAACACTGGATTTTGGTAAAGATTTTTAAAGTTAAGATTTTTAAAATATCTTTCTAGTAATTCAGTTATTTACAAATATCTGTATTATACACCTTGCTCTCAAATAGCTATTTCTGCATACGTCATTGTGACTGTTTTTATTCTGTGTATATGTGTGTTTTCATGCCAATATACATACATACACTATGTATATATATTAAAGATAGATATATATACTTTCTCTCAGGATCACAGAATCAAAAAAACTTGCATGTGTGTATATATACATACTTATACACACTCATACACACACACACAAGAAATTTTAAATTCCAGTGCCTACAAAAGCCAAATAACACAAAAGAGTTGGGACTGTAGCAAACAGGAAAGTCAAGCCATGGCCCATTTATATGTGACAGACATTGCTCAACTCCAGCCGTCATGTAGACATGTGGGCCCAGTGTTCCAGGATCTACCAATATTTCATTATGGATTTTTATGCATGCCCTCCCAAATGTTAAATGTTGGCAACAAATTCAGGATTTTTACAAGCATTATGAGCCAAACAACAACACATTCTGTGGGCTGTTTACAGCCTCTGAGCCACCAGTTCACAACTTCTGATATATAGATATACAAGCATAACAGAAATGAGCCCTTGTATGTGTAATCTGATAGGTTCGGCTTAAAATATCCTGAAGTTCCTCTTTGGATTTGGGCTCTAATAAGATAGAAAGGGTGGGGAACGGGGACTTCTCTGTCCAAGAACAAAGTCATCAGTAACAGAGCAACTGTGTAAAAGCTTGCTTTTAAAAGTGTATGTGCATAGGGCTTCCCTGGTGGCGCAGTGGTTGAGAGTCTGCCTGCCGATGCAGGGGACACGAGTTCATGCCCCGGTCCGGGAAGATCCCACATGCCACGGAGCGGCTGGGCCCGTGAGCCATGGCCGCTGAGCCTGTGTGTCCGGAGCCTGTGCTCCGCAACGGGAGAGGCCACAACAGTGAGAGGCCCGAGTACCACAAAAAAAAAAAAAAAAAAAGTGTATGTGCATGATCTAATGAGGTAAGCTGATAAACATCATTTATAAAAGAAAGAGAGAGGCTCCATTGTCTTTTTAAAACATCGCCAAAGTTTTTATTTCTGTGGATTTAAATTTCATGTTTTCTTACTATGAGTATTAATTTGTTAGAATATGATCCCAAGTATTGGGATCCGTAACATCTTATAGAAAAACCCGAATGAACTTTTTGGCCAACCCAATAGTATTTTCGTTCAAATAGGAACTAGGAATTTTGACCCATTATTCATGAAATTTTGTTCTTTTTAAGTAACACAATTATTCAATCTAACTTAATTTAATCTTCATTAAATAGACCTTTTCCTCATGAACTAAGCATTCTCTTTCTCTTTTTTTATGATTTCAGAGTGCTAAAATCTCAGTGTAATATAAAAACTCAAAATAATCAGATTTTAGTGAATAAAAATTAATAAACTAAATGGAGAAGAGACTTAGTAAAACATTTTAATTATTCCAGTTAGTTTCAAGGGGTAGTGATTCTTTCATATGGTATGGGGAAGATGTTAGATTTATGGTTTGTTTTATTATTTTAGTCAATTAAAATATCTCTTTAACTATACTTTTAACCTACCAATAGAGAAACAAATAATTTTAATTGCTTGATTAAAAGCAATTTTTAAAAATAATGCCAAAAGAGGTCCTGAAATCCTCAAAGAAATTGATATGAAATACTCCAGAGAAACGTTTTTCAGCCAAATTCATTTCAAGGATACATCCAACTTTAAATTACAGCTGATTGATATCTGACCCTAAGTCTTAAGTCTAAGATTTCTTAATAGTCTGGGTAAGAGAGGAAATAATTTGCTAAAAGAGGATAAACACTGTTCCGGAAAATTAAAACAAAAACCATACATTACAGGGTCTTTGCACTGATATTCTTCTATGATCTGATATATTTATTGTAGTATTGTAAAATCTGAAAATACAGATTTATTTCGCTATTTCTAGGTTGGGGGATGTGGTGGGCAGCTATTGTTACATCAGTGTGCTGCCTGTACATTGTAGTTAGATTGCGTAAGGCCATGTTGAGTTTTTTTGAAGTTGTTTTTTTTTTTTTTTTTTTTCGTGTAATTTTAGAGCTAGAATGACCGTACGAATTGTGTGGCTTATCTTTCTTATTTTACAGGTTAGAAAACAGGGACTCACAGATATTTTTGTACAAAGTTCCATAGCTAGTTACTGACAGATCCATAGCTGGAAATCATATTCTTTGATTCCAAATATAATCTCTTTTATACTATTTCTTTATTGTTTTCCTCAAAAACAGGCATTTTTTTCCCTCTTCCTTCACCTCTGCTTTGTTCACATCTGGTAACCACAAGTTTGTGGAACTCTATTCTTATAGAAAATGCTTTTTTTCTTTACCTAGAAAGAAATATCAATTTCCAGTAGATCTGATCATTTACAAAGGACTTTTTCTCTATTGGACACTTCATGAGCTATTTTCCTTGTTTTGGCCTAGCTTCTTAATTATCTCAACTTTCTTATTAATAAGATCTATATTTTTGTTTATATTCAACCTTTGTTCTTAATTATACTGTGCTCCAAAAGATAGTACTTTTATATCTTTAAACTCATTCAGTTAGTGACCTAGACCAGGGGTCCCCAACCCCCAGGCCTCAGACTGTTACCTCGGTGGCCTGTTAGGAACCAGGCCGCACTGCAGGAGGTGAGTGGCAGGAAGCGAGTGAAGCTTCATCTGCCGCTCCCCAATCCTCCCCATTGCTCGAGTTACCGCCTGAACCATCCTCCGTCCATGGAAAAATTTTCTTACGTGAAACCGGTCCCTGGTGCCAAAAAGGTTGGGGTCCACTGACCTAGATTAAAGAAATACTGCTGATAAGTTCTATAGTTTCGAAGATGGATTACCACGAGATCAACATCTTCAGATTTTAAGAATTCCTAAAATAAATTTTTCACGCTTTATTAGATTTTTGCCTCATTATTATGGGAGAACAAATTCATAGATCTCTCTTGAAAATAATAAAATGATCAACCTTTGAGATCAGAGATAATATTCTTTTTGTTGGCCCTGTCAGGCTTTCCTAACTTAAAATAATAAAAGGCCTGTGGACAGTTATTTTTCTTATACCTCATTTCCTTTTTTTTTTAAATTAAAGGCAAGTGGTCAAACTCTAAAAATCAAAAAACTTCATGTCAAAGGAAAAAAGACTGAGTCAAAAAAAGTCAAGAAAGTAACTTTAACAGGGGATACTGAGGATGAAGACTCTGCATCTACAAGTAGTTCATTAAAAAGAGGAATCAAAGACCTGAAAAAAAGAAAAATGGAGGAAAATACTTCTATTAGTTTGTCAAAACAAGAAAGTTTTACTTCTGTTAAGAAACCTAAAAGAGATGACTCCAAGGACCTAGCTCTTTGCAGGTATTATTTCAGTTTTCATGTACTGTATATTTACAACTTCCTATTTTATTTGCTTAGAAATCTTCTGCCATACTAAAGGCAACTTTTTGACAATTTGTGTAAGTAGTAAATGAAAGTCTATAGTATAAGTAAATATATTCTTTTATCTTTTTAAATAAATTAATTTGCATTTTTTACTTGAAAGATTATGAAAGGTAAATTTTTAATAAAAATAGATATTTCTAAAGCATAGATACTGATTTCAGACATTGTTTTCTTTAGTATGATCCTTACTGAAATGGAAACTCATGAGGATGCATGGCCTTTTCTACTTCCTGTAAACTTGAAACTTGTTCCTGGTTATAAGAAAGTTATTAAGAAGCCTATGGATTTTTCCACAATTAGAGAGAAATTAAGTAGTGGACAGTAAGTAAATCATTTCAGTTCGATATTTATTGAATGCTTGGTACATGCTGGGTACTTTTCGAGTGAGCCAAAAATACATTAACAACAAAGACATAGGCTCTGCCTTTGGAGAGGGGTGTGTGTGTGTGTGTCACTCGCGTTTGGTCAGGGTAGTATAGTATGTAAGACAAATCAATTAAAATTATGTAAATAATTAAAAAGCAGTGTGATAAAGCATTTTGACATTGGAAGGGCACCAAACTCAGCCTGGAAGGTAAGGAAGAGTATCAAGAAAGCCTCCCAAAGTAAATTACATGTAAGCTAGAGCTTGTATTGTACATCAGTGGAATATTGACACTGTCTCATGTGGATTTAACAAAAATTGACTCTAATATTTTCAGATTATTACAATGTAGAGATAGAAGGTCACTGGAAATTTTAACTATTAAAAGCTTTATTGTGGGGCTTCCCTGGTGGCGCAGTGGTTGAGAGTCCGCCTGCCGATGCAGGGGACACGGGTTCGTGCCCCGGTCTGGGAAGATCCCACATGCCGCGGAGCGGCTGGGACCGTGAGCCATGGACGATGAACCTGCGCGTCCGGAGCCTGTGCGCCGCAACGGGAGAGGCCACAACAGTGAGAGGCCCGCGTACCGCAAAAAAAAAAAAAAAAAAAAAAAAAAAAAAAGCTTTATTGTGAGTTGTTGGAGAATACTAAAAATGTGTTTATTAAATGTGGAAGAAAATTATTATTTGCTCCTCTCTACCATATTCTCTTTGTGATCCTATCCAAAGAGCAAAATGACTTCTGGCCACAGTTAATGATCTTTGTTAGATTGCCTCAGACTTCTTGTCAGAGGGTAGCAGCTGTTAGATGTTGGCATTTAGTTGGTTCTGGACATTGGACACTGGTTCTAGACATTTTGGAGCCACAAGAATAAGGCTGTTCTCTTGCAAAACAAGCCCACACAAAAGCATTCCATGTGTTAATGGCCAGGAGCTATGCATCTCCCTTTTCCTTTCTCCCTGCACTCTTTATTCCTGCATACCAGTTTACCTTAGTGTAGCCCATGCGCATCACTTCAAGCAAAGTCATAAATAAGGAGAAAGAAGGAACTTTACATTTAAAAAAACTATAAAATATATTTAATTGCATTATTATTATTATTATGTTCTTTCTAGATATTCTTTTGGTGAAAATCACTGTAATCTGTAATTTAAACTCAGTTTAGAAGAGTTGAGTAGAACTTAACTCATAAAGATCAGTGTCTGTCTTACATGTATCAGATGATTTACGAGACTGACCAAACGACTAGTTTATTTCTCTGGAGGCTGAACTGTCAATCTTTTAAAGAATTATGTCTGTCCCATTTTATTATTTTTTAATTTCGAAAGGGACCTGCCTAAATTCCGAAAACATTAAAACTATTGGTTCTTTTTTTTTTTTTTTTTCGGTACGCGGGCCTCTCACTGTTGTGGTTTCTCCCGTTGCGGAGCACAGGCTCCGGACGCGCAGTCTCAGTGGCCATGGCTCACGGGCCTAGCCGCTCCGCGGCATGTGGGATCTTCCCGGACCGGGGCACAAACCCGTGTTCCCTGCCGTGTCGGCAGGCAGACTCTCAACCACTGCGCCACCAGGGAAGCCCAAAATTATTGGTTCTTATATGATCCAAATAGCAAAAACTTCTGTCTATATATGAACTGGTTTTTTTGCTTTTGCTTTTTTTTTTTTTAACATCTTTATTGGAGTATAATTGCTTTACAATGGTGTGTTAGTTTCTGCTTTATAACAAAGTGAATCAGTTATACATATACATATGTTCCCATATCTCTTCCATCTTGCGTCTCCCTCCCTCCCACCCTCCCTATCCCACCCCTCTAGGTGGTCACAAACCACCTAGCTGATCTCCCTGTGCTATGCGGCTTCTTCCCACTAGCTATCTATTTTACATTTGGTAGTGTATATATGTCCATGCCACTCTATCACTTTGTCACAGCTTACCCTTCCCCCTCCCTATATCCTCAAGTCCATGCTCTAGTAGGTCTGTGTCTTTATTCCTGTCTTACCCCTAGGTTCTTCATGACCTTTTATTTTTTTTTAGATTCCATATGTATGTGTTAGCATATGGTATTTGTTTTTCTCTTTGACCTACTTCACTCTGTATGACAGACTCTAGGTCCATCCACCTCACTACAAATAACTCAATTTCGTTTTTTTTTATGGCTGAGTAATATTCCATTGTATATATGTGCCACATCTTCTTTATCCATTCATCTGTTGATGGACACTTAGGTTGCTTCCATGTCCTGGCTATTGTAAATAGAGCTGCAATGAACATTTTTAACTTCCATAATTCTCCAGTTCCTGGATAGAGGATGAACCTAAACCTCAAAATAAACAGGCTTACACATTAACACAGAAGTACCAAAAGATCTGCAAAATCTAAGCTCCCTTTTTTCTTTCTTTTTTTTTTTTTTGTTACGCGGGCCTCTCACTGCTGTGGCCTCTCCCGTTGCAGAGCACAGGCTCCAGACGCACAGGCTCAGCAGCCATGGCTCACGGGCCTAGCCGCTCCGCGGCATGTGGGATCTTCCCGGACTGGGGCACAAACCCGTATCCCCTGCATCGGCAGGCAGACTCCCAACCACTGCGCCACCAGGGAAGCCCTAAGCTCCCTTTTGAGAATGAGCACCAGTAAATGGAGGAGGTCACAGCAGAAGCAAGCAGAGAGAAGCAGTTCTGTATAATCCTGTTTGTGATGCCAGGTGTGGGAGACAGAATTCAGAGAATTCAGACTCCTCTCACTTCGACTTATTTCATTAAACCCAAATTAATGAGCTGGGACCCAAACTCACAAACAGTATTTCAAATTTTAAACTAGAAACTTAGAGAACAGAGGGGAAGAAGTGCCTCCTTTAATGAATCTTTCTGGGTTCCATCAGCTTCCCCCTCCTTCTGTTGTACTTATTTCATCTAGAATCTCGCCTAAAATTCTCTCCCGGATTTGTCTCCCTAGTGCTAATCATTAACCTTTTCTTGTAGTAAGGAACAGTCTAAAGAGATAAATATTTCTCAAGGCAACTTTAAAATATTTTATAAAAATTATTCCCACACATGTTATATGATTGCATTTATATGAAATGTCCAGAATAGGTAAATGTATAGAGACCAAAAGACAAGTTGATGGTTGCCACGGGCTGGGGATAGGAAGGAATAGAGAGTAAATGCTTAATGGATAGAGTTTCCTTTTGGGGTAATGACAGTGTTTTGGAACTAGGTAATGCAATGTTGTGAGTGTGCTAAGTGCCTTAATTATCTACCTTAAATGGTTAATATGATGTTATGTGCATTTCACCTTAATTTAAAAAATAATAATTCTCAGAAGAAAAGGAAAATGGGTGAGGTTACACAGGGCTGACAATTCTGTGAGCTCATTACAGATAAAGAAATTTTCTTCTTTTATTATTGCACATATTAGAAGAAAGGAGTGAAAAGACTGTACAAGGTATTTCATCAAAGAAATAATTCCACTTTTACCAGATCTCAGAGCTTCAGTGTGCGCTTCATAGGTATTTCTAATGGGTAAATTATTTTAGTATTCAATTTGTCATAAGTTAGAGTTAATTTAAATTTGACTTTCCAAAAGCCCTTTTTCAAAATGTATTGATTTGGCTTGAAATGCACCACTCCTTCCTTACTAATAAGTCTAGTCGTGCACCTTTCAGTTCTCTTCTCTGTGTTCTTACAGGGAAAGAGGACTGGAATTATCCCACCAAAAAAAGCACTGAATTCACAGTGCTTCTCATTGAAAGGCAGTTTCCTGATAATGTTATCTCCAGTAAAGAGATAGCACATGCTTTTTTTGCTTGTTTTCGATCATCATATGACAGTGTTTGAGCAAAAGAGCATATCTGAAGAGAGAAGAAGAGAAATGGGAAAGGGGCAAGGTTTAACACAGAGTGACCTATCCTGGGATGTATGTAAAAGCTACAGGGCAAGTGTCATGTACATAGTGCATGGGAAGCATTTATATTATTTCTACTGTAGCTAAATATTTTTGAGTGTAAAAAATAGGGTACTGCAAGTGATACAGTTGGTCAGAGTTAATAAACTAATCAAGTAGGATGAGTCCTGTAACAAAATTGTGATACAGGTCGAACAGGAAATTGGATGTAAGAAAAATGCAAGTTTGTTGAAATATATCTTGATCTTCAAGAGAAATCTGTTTTCCATTTAACCTGTCTTTAAATTCTATATGTCCAGAACACGTGCAGTCTTTTAAACGTCCTATTTATAAGAGGGTATAATATGTTTTATATCAGTTTAAATGCAGTTACCCTAATCTTTTTCTTTTTTCCTTTCAATTTTATGTTTTATTTTATCTTTTATTACCTCTTCATTTGTTTGCAAAACAAAACCAGCCTACAAAAGCAACCTGTAATCATGTGTTTTCTTCCAGGTATCCAAACCTTGAAACTTTTGCTCTAGATGTCAGGCTTGTTTTTGACAACTGTGAAACATTTAATGAAGATGATTCTGATATAGGCAGAGCTGGCCACAGTATGAGGAAGTATTTTGAAAAAAAGTGGACAGATACTTTCAAAGTGAGCTGAAGTTATAATAATCTCTTTTTTTTTTTCCTTTTAAACAAGGACAAACGAACCAGCAATGTGAACTGTATTTACATACATGTGCAAGGCACATACATAATGACGTTTTTTTCCTTAAAATAAATATCACACAAAAAAAAAGTATCAGAAGAATGATACCGTTTTTAAAGGCTTCACTCCTACAACAACCAAGGCCCTTGGTTATTGGTTTGTGTGATTTATCAGCTAATTTAGGTAGAACAGGGAAGCACACCCAAAGAATTTTCAAAGGAAAGGGTGTTATAGTGCAATAGCAATTAAAATGTATCAAATCGCACTGAATATTCAACACCAGAGCTCTAACGTGGGAAATGGTTCTCCTTTCCCTCTCAATAAATATCTATTTTTCATTTTTTTACTTTGTAGTTTATTTTTTAGTGAATGTATTTAATTTTATGAATTATTTATGATTAAACCACATCCAGAATCTTCGTTTTCTGTGAAAAGGAAGAACTAGAAAAATTGCTTTAAATCTTGAAAATACAACAAGGAATGTTTTAAAATATAAAACAAAGCCAAGTTAAACTGTTTACACTGATGTGCTATAAAAGCACCAAAAATAAACTTTACTGTAGAGTTACAAGTACATTTATATATATATATATATATACATATATATATGTGTATATATATATATGTTGCTGCATCACTTGTGTAGTTAAATTGTATTTCAAGACAGTGAAGAAAAATTGACATGTATATACTGTTCATTATTGTTTATATTAAGTCTTGTTTTAAATATGTATTATGTGTATATATTGTTTGCAGACATTATTGTTTATGCCTTAGAAGGATTGTAGCATTTTATTTTAGTCTGAAGGTAATTATAGCTATACAGCTTGTACAGTAATTATCCTCTACCAACACTGTGGCATCTCCTTGATCTTGGTAGTGCCTGCCTTTGAAACAGGGTGTAGGGGATATTAGTTTTCCATTTTTTCTATTTTGTTATATAATTTTAAGCCACCAGGGCCTAAATTAAAGTATAATCATTTGTATCCATGTGGAATAAAATTGTGACAATTTCCTACGCACACAGTATTTTTTCATAGAAACATTTCCCTCCCATTTGCCTTGCCTCAGAAATAAATTTAAAAGACATTTGTAACCACTGTGTTTTATCTACTGTGTGTTGTGGTGGCCTGTTGGAGGCAAGTAGATCAGAATTTTTTTGTACCTATGTAAGAGTACTTGAAGTTTTATTTAAAATAAAATGTTGTGGAAAAGGTAGCATTCTTTTTTTTAGGAGTGTTATTTTTCACTACTATGTGTGGCACGGATACAATAAAAGACTTTTACAAACTAGTTTTTTAGTTTTTCTTAATGAACCTGGAATTTTTTTTTTCTCAAAAAAAGCTAGTTAATTTAAATTTGCTTTTTACAGAATCATAAAGGAGGAGCAGCAGAGTGTGGTTCAAAGAGCATTGGGCTGGGTGGAGGAAGGTGGTCTTAAGTCAAGTGATGTGACTTTCATGAGTCTCTGAACCTCTCTGGACCACTTTTTATTGTTTATTTCACATTTCTAATATGAAAATATTAGAATATTTTTTAAGGTCTTGTTCTAATAGGTGAAATGTCTCTATTGTAGACATACAACCCAGTTGTCATTAAGAAAAATTTATTATATAAATTTGTCTAATAAGTCATGAGATACAAGTTCAGGCATTCATGAACTATGATTTGATGCCTTGCTGGGGTCTGAGGAATCATTGAATGAACAAGACAGGCACAGGCCCTACCTTCATGGAGCTTACAGTCTAGTGCAGACGTGATCCTTAGCTAATGTCCTTAGTAAAGGGCTTTTCATAAGTAGTGAAGGGAGAATAGAAAAGTTTTGAAGAAATATTAAGCTTTAGAATGCTTCATAACCTCAGAGTATTTTCCAAAATTCCTAGAGTGTTTGTGAAGGCTTATATGAAAATCTGCTGTTATTATGTACATATGTTAACCAAATATTACAGTGATGCCTTAAGGAGCTGGTGCTCAATCAAAAATACCATGTGGAACAGAGAACAAGGTGGTGCTGTGAATCAAGTGTGTGGTTTTTGTGTTTGTAGAACTGGCTGCCAGATGCTCCATGGAGAGTCGTCTTCATTGGGGTGTTTTGCCTTAGGGAGCATATGTGGTTACATTACTTTATATTAGCTGGCATATAAGAGCTTGATATTAACATGTCTGGTGTCCGAGGGGCGAATGAGAAATAAAATACTTAAACACACACGAAGAACAGTTTTTCAATGATTAATTTTCTTTTAAAAATAAATTAAATATCCCTGAAAAAAAGAAAGGTGACTATTGGCTACTTTGGACTGCTGTCTTCATTGTTGCTACTCAGCAGGAGTAGCTGTTCAAGAAGTACTGGCCATGATCCCCAAAGGGCCACAATTAGTCTCCAGAACAATTGTTACAATACACATGTGGATCATTTGTTATGTGAATGACTCTTGCATTCACGGTGCCATAGGTTGGGCCTATCTTCAGTAAAACCAGTATTATTATTCTCCTCAAATATAAAAACATTTTCCTAACCCTCTGCTATCATACAATTACAAGTAGGCACAACATACTTTTTCTAAGATAAATTAGGTTTTAACCTGAACCTTCTCCATTTTAGTCCTGGTTGCTCTGTGAATTGTAAAAAATTGGCCTGACCTCAAGTATAGGTTTTGATTTATCCTGAGGATAAACCAATCAATCCACTACTACCGAACCCCAAAAATAGTCATCAGTTTGAAAGAACATCTAGAGAGTAAATTAATATATTTATTTAGTTGTTAACCATGGTTAAAATTAAACAAATGAAAATTTATCTGTGGGTATACCTTGAACTCAAAAGAACTAAATTACCATAAATGCAAGGTAATCTCTTTTTCTTATTTCAACCCCAAAATGAAATTTGTTAAAAACACTAGTTTTAATCAAAATCATGAGGGAGCTGATCTGTCTTTGGTACCTTACTGCACCCCCTCTGTGCTCCTTCTCTTTTCTATCCCCTCTACCCCCATACCCGTTCAAGAAATTTAAAATCCTGTTCATTTAGGCTCCTATGAAACACATCCTTAACAAGGAGATCTGATATCAATGATTTACTCCTTTTTATAAATTGTATTTGTGGGCTACCTCTCTCAAGATTATTTGCATTTGAGAAACAAAAGAAGTTTGTGTTCTGTTAAAAGAATTTCATTCCAACAAGGAGATAAGAGAGGTATTCTAAGACAATTGAAATTTTCCTTCCACAGGAATATGACTCATAAAAAATACAACACAGAGAAACTAGTAGAACCTTATCTACTAGGAATTTTGCCTCAGTTAGATCTCTTAGGAGGCCTGCTTGGACCACATTACAACTCTGCCTAAAAAAAAAAATTTTTTTTAAACCTCAACTACACAGAATTAAGATAATTCCTCTCCTCAATTCATGACACACTCTTCACATTGTTGTTGCAAAGCCCCTTTTCTTTCATTTTCTTACTTCTTCCTTCAGCTCCTCTTCAATGCCCTTTCCCCCCCACATACAACCACATATGTCTTTCCAGTCAACCTTTTATATATATATTTAGCAACACATACATCTTTAAAAATATATGGTGTGGGAAAAAAAAATATATATATATATACAGTGTTTTTCAAACTTGTATCAGTTGCATTATGCTATACATGTCTATTTTTGTTTCTTTTGAGTTGAAAAAGGAATACATAAATCTGGTTCATTACTTTTGATTGCTACAAGGTATTCCATCACAGGCGTATACCACATTTTACTTTCAAACTTCTCTCAGAATGAAAACCTAAGTTGCCTGCAACTCCTTGTCACTGCAAATAATACTGCGGTGAATGTTGTCATACATGTCTTCTATGGACCTGCGTATGCAAGCCTGTTTCCTAGATGGTCCCACATGATTCATGCCCCTGTGTAATCCCTTCCCACATTGTATCGGGTTTCGCCTGTGTGACCAACATAATGTGGCAGTGATGTGTGAATTCCCAGACTAGGTAATAAATACATTGCTATTTCCACCTTGTTCTCTTGGATCACTGGCTCCTGGTAAAGCCAACAGTGTTCTTGAGGACACTGTAGCAGCCCCATGGGACAGCCAACAGCTAGCACCAACGTGCACGTCATGTGACAGCAGCATCTTAGAAGTGGATCCTTCAGCTGAAGTTAAACAGATGACAGGAGCCCCGGCCAACATCTGGACTGCAACTTTACAAGAGACACTCCTGAATTCTTGACCCATAGAAACTGTGGAATAATAAATGTTTATCGTTGTTTTAAGCCACTCAGTTTTGAGTAATTTGTTACATAGCAATAGATAACTAACAGACTGTGGTAAGAGTTTCTCTAGGATCTATATGTAGGGGAGAATCCCCAAGTTGTTAGGTATGTGCACACTAACTTTCCACGCTATTGCCATACTACCCTCCAGATGACTACACCAGTTTACACTCCTACTAGCAGTGGAAGAGGATTCTTCCCCCTACTTCTCAACCAGTATTCAATATTTGTTTGGATTAATTTTCACTAACAATTTATTACAGATTTTGAATTCGAATACCATGCTTTGAGGGATATCGAGCAATTTCTCCAATCTTTTTAGCAGCTTCAACTTTGATTCTTTTTATAGTTTTTGTTTTATGTAGACATCATATCTAACCCTATCTGCTTTTTAGGGACTATAAAACTGCCCCAAATTTTATATTCAGCCAATGATATTCAGGAGACGGAACATTCAGGAGATGAGCAGGCAAAAGCTCAGGTAAATGGAGGTGAGTAGAAAATATTGAGAGTTCTTGGGTATTGTTGGAGCTTATATAGACTTATGAGTTACTGTAGCAAAAGCAGTGCTTGGAAGTGTGATGGGTAACAAGTTGGCTAAAGGCAGGGTTAAAGGAAAAGATAATTTGGATCTTCTGGACCTTCACTGGAAGAGAATTTTGCACCGTAGCAAAATTAATATCTGAGATTTATTTGTTCTATCTCTACCCTGACCAAACACATGAAGATCATTTGGGTTGTTCTCACTTGGATGACTAAATAAAAGCATTGTGAGGTATGCTATAAGTTGTATGTAGTTCATTCTTGAAATTAAAAAAAAAAATTTAAGTATCAAGCTGGACTTCTAAGAGTGCCCTTATTCTCCCTGAACAAACTCCTTACCATGTCCTTTAATAAAAAATAGCCCTGGGACTTCCCGGCTGGTGCAGTGGTTGAGAATCCGCCTGCCCATGCAAGGGACATGGGTTCAAGCCCTGCTCTGGGAGGATCCCACATGCCGCGGAACAACTGGACCCGTGCACCACAACTACTATGCCTGCTCTCTAGAGCCCGCGAGCCACAACTACTGAGCCCGTGTGCCACAACTACTGAAGCTAGCATGCCCAGAGCCCATGCTCCGCAACAAGAGAAGCCACCACAGTGAGAGGCCCACGCGCCCCAGTGAAGAGTAGCCCCCACTCGCCACAACCAGAGAAAGCCCCCATGCAGCAACGAAGACCCAACACAGCCAAAAATAAGTTTGTTAAATAAATAAATAAAAATTTTAAAATAGCCCTAATAATCATGGTAATGGTTACCAAAGAATGTGGTTGAATCTTGAAGAGGGATTCAGTAGTGAATGAAAGAGACCTAAGGCTTATAGCCAGTTGAGAATAAACCTTGTGCTGAGATGAAAGGAAAGCTCAGCAAGGTCATTACATCACCAAAGGCTAACAAGACATTTACATGGCAGGTTTGTATGGAGAGAGTGGAAGGCCTTGAAAGGTATGGTCTCATCTGTGATTCCTCCAATTCTTCAATTACGTTTACAGCTCTTCTTCAGAATTGCTTTTCTGAATATCCTCATTATAGCAAATCTCAATTCTTTTGAATATAGAAGTGACTGTTTAAAAACAAAGGCTGATTCTATTCAGCCATTAAAAATTATCATGAAAATCTATATTAATATTGGTAAATTAAGTGAAATGGCTGGTTATAGTATAGTATGTATAGTAATTCTGTTAAAATATATTTAATGCACTTAGCATGGGGCAAACTTTGCTGGGATGCATATACTAAAATGTTAGTGCTTTTTTCCTGCAGGGATGTATAAAACATTAACAGTGCTTTTTTTCTCTGGTTGGTAGAATTTGGGAAGACTAACATCTTTGTCATCTTCCTTATCTATAGATCATAATATCTCTGCAAAAAAGTGTGCTTTTTTTAACATTTAAAAAGTCACAAACCAAGTATGGTAAATTTAGCTGGTAAATATAACTGGTGAATATACTGAATGATGCCATTTAAAGGTTAAGGCATAACATTTACATAATAATTGAGTTGTGGATTACTTTCACATCTATTATTTCACTTAAGTTAAATAGCTTTTTATTGTATAGGTATTTTTCATGTGGAAGACACTTTAATTGCCTATTCAGTAGCTGGCTGTCTTGTCTTCTTCCTTCCATCCACTCTGTAGATGTTGGTTGGCTGTAAACATCATGGGAAAGTGGGCACTTTTTTAGCCCCAGGAGGATAAATCTTTTAATTAGTAAGCCAATCATGGTAATTCCATTCCTGTTGAAAGTGATTGCTTAAAGAATGAGCATGTGATATAATCCTGGGCAGTGACATATGTGAGAAGTCTTCTGGGGAATTGTTCAGAGGAGAATTTCTGTCCCTTTTGGTCTTTGGAGATGGTTATAGGAGGCCATGATGCTTGGAGCTACTGCAACCATCATTCAGCTATGCAGAGACAAACCTGAGAGATGACAACAGTAATGCTGAAAATGGGGGAAGTGAGGGAGATGGAAAGGACTTGGGTTCTTGATGACATGAGCCATCAAATTAATCTTAGAGCCACACTACCTCTGAACATTTTGCTAGATGAGATAATTTATTGCATAAGCAATTTTGATTTGAATATTTTGTTTCAGATGAAAGCATCTTACTATAGCCTGGGCTACTGCTTTGCAGCAATTCAGGCTACATGCTGTACAATTCCAGAGGGCCCCATTCATATAGGCCAGGATGTAGCCCATTTTACAGATGACAAAACCAATACCAAAAAGGTCGAGTAATTTACGCATTGGCAGCAAACTTAGTAAGCTTCAGTTGGTAAGGTCTTTGGCCTTCAAATAAAATTCCTCAGAACATAAGACTGATTTTCTTCATTACTTTGAACATTATTTGAATGCATTTTCTCACCAAAATATTCCACAACTAATTTGAGCATTGGTAGTGTTATGGAATAATAACAAGATGGTAATTTTTAAGAGATGAATGTATTCTAGTTTATTTAGAAATAGTTACACTGCTATGGAATCAAAATCTGAAAAGAATATTGAACACTAAGTTCACTTCTGTACATGAGGAAGGAACTGGAATTATCTTTAGCCTCCTGCTGTAAGCAATCAGGCAACTGAACAAAGTATATAAAACAAATGTTTTTAGACATTAGACTACAACACAAGACTAATTCCTGAAATAAGAGTAAGAAATGAAGCTGGCCTTACAATTACCCTGGCTAAAGATTTAGTATCTGGAGGTGCTCCAGTCTTAATTTTATTATCTTACCCATTATTTTGATTAACTCAGCACTTTACAGCATGCGATGCAGTATCCTCCACAGGTAGAGGATTTTCATTGCAGTTCATCCTTTGGTGTTGATGTTTTTCATTATGGGACTGGTGCTATGATGGCATAAAATATGTCTAAATCCTTAAGGTAAGTTAAGAGTCATATTATATGAAAGACAAGTGGAAAGGAACTTGATTTTATAATGTGGGGTAACCCAGGTTTGAATATAACAGATTGATGTCTTAAGTAAACTTGGAATAAAAGTTATATTCCTTACTCATCTTCATATAGATTCAAGTATTACCTCTGTAGTGGTTGCCAATCTTTTCACTATTATGTACAACTGTTATTGTTGTTTTTATTTCCATGTCACAATGCTTGAAGAGTTTTATTTACAAAGCAGTGGCATTTAAAAAAAATAATACCTTGTACACCATAATTACAGGCACACGTGCCATTCATTTGAGACTATTTGGGTCATTAAAAATAGCATAAAACCCCTAGTTATAACATTCAGAGTCTGCCTAGAAGTTGGAAAACCTCAGGCTTACTTATCATTGATGATTCCTGTATCAATAAATACACACTATATTCTTCTTCTGACCTCAAACTCTATCTTAGGACATGACACAGATAACACAACCTCAACAATCTAAAAATGATCTCATTGTCTTCCTACTTTTCACACTTGCTCTTTCCCCTGTATTCCATACCACGGTTAACAGAATCAACATACATCTAGCCACCCATGGTAGGAAACCTCAGAATTCCTTTGGACTTCTCACTTTACCCATCCCTCCATGACATCCTGAAGACTCTTCCTCTAAAATTCCTATGGTGTACATTTATCTCCAATTTTCCATTCCCTCTGCCACTATACTAGTTTAGGCCTCATCATCTACTAAGTACCAGTATCTCATTTTTTCTAGCCATCCTCCCTTTTTTATTTTATTTTTTTTAACATCTTTATTGGGGTATAATTGCTTTACAATGGTGTGTTAGTTTCTGCTTTATAACAAAGTGAATCAGTTATACATATACATATGTTCCCATATCTCTTCCCTCTTGCGTCTCCCTCCCTCCCACCCTCCCTATCCCATCCCTCCAGGCGGTCACAAAGCACTGAGCTGATATCCCTGTGCTATGCGGCTGCTTCCCACTAGCTATCTACCTTATGTTTTGTAGTGTATATATGTCCATGCCTCTCTCTCTCTAGCCATCCTCCCTTTTTAAAAAAATTGTGGTTAAATATACATGACATAAAATTTGCCATCTTAATCATTTTTAAGTGTACAGTTCAGTGGTGTTCAGTAGATCCATATTTTTGCACATCTATCACCACTATCCATTCCAGAACTGAGACTCTATCCATTACACAGTAACTCCTCCTTCCCCCAGCCCCTGGCAACCACCATTCTACTTTTTGTCTTTTTGTATCTGACTTATTTCACTTAACATGTCTTCAAGATTCATCCATGTTGTACCATGTATCAGAATTTCCTTTCTTTTTAAGGTTGAATAATAATATCATCGTATATGTATAGACCACATTTTGTTTATGTATTCATCTGTTGATGGACATTTGGGTTGCTTCCATTCTATAGCTATTGTGAATAATGCTGCTATGAACATGGGTGTACAAATATCTCTTCAAGACTCTGCTTTCAATTCTTTTGGGTTTATACCCAGAAATGGAATTGCTGGATCAGATGGTAATTCTATGTTTTAGTTTTTAAGGAACTACCATAATGATTTCCACAGCAGCTGTACCATTTTACATTCCCTCCAACAGTACACAAGTTTCCAATTTCTCCACGTCTTTGTCAACACTTGTTTTGTTGTTTATTTTTTGATAGTAGCCATCCTAACAGGTGTGATGTGGTATCTCACTGTGGTTTTGATTTGCATTTCCCTGATGGTTAGTGATAAGTATCTTTTCACTTGCTTGTTGCTCTTTTGCACATCTTCTTTGGAGAAGTGTCTGTTCAAGTCCTTTGCCCATTTTAAAATCAAGTTGTTTGTTGTTGTTGAGTTACAGGAGTTTTTTTTAATATATTCTAAATATTAACAACCCTTATCAGATATATGATTTACAAACAGTTTCTTCCATTCCATGGGGTGCCTTTTCACTTTGTTGATTGATTATATCCTTTGATGCACAGAAATTTTTAATTTTGATGTAGTCCAATTTGTCTGTTTTTTTCTTTTGTCTATGTTTTTGGTGTCCTATGCAAGAAATCATTTCAAATCCAAGTCATAAATCATTCCCCCTATGTTTTTTTCTAATAGTTTTAGCTCTTACAGTTAGGTTTTCGATCCATTTTGACTTAATTTTTGTACATGGTATAAAGTAAATGTCCAGCTTCATTATTTTGCTTGTGGATATCCAGTTTTTGCCATACCATTTGTTGAAAAAACTCCTTTCTCCATTTCGTGGTCTCAACACCCTTGTTGAAAATCATTTGACCATATTTGCGAGGATTTATTTCTAGGCTCTCTCGTCTTTCCCAATGTTTTTTTCCATTGTTGTAATAAGTTTTGAAATCAGTCTAGTCATCCTCCTTTTGTCCACCACTCTGCCATCTTGAACCCAGATCTGATTCTGTTAGTCCCTTGCTAAAAAGGTATTTGTGTAGCATTAAAGGCTCTTCAGACTTAGCCTCGGCCTAATCTTAGTCTTTTGTCCTATCATAACCCCATCCTCTCTTCCCTGCATTGGCTACTCATCCCACAAAATAGCTCCAGAACACAATGTATACCCACCCACCACCTGCTAAATGCTATTATTTGTGCCTTCCTCTATTCTCCTTCCCACCCTCCACCCCCAGGTGGCAGTTACTTTTTACTCCTATAGAATTTTGTTACTATCAGAGCCATTATCACATCAACTAAATTATGATGGGAAAGATTCCATTCAACTAGCTAAAGTACCATGTCCAGGTTTCCAGTATCGTGATATCTAAGAAAGAGACTGAATTATCTGAAATATACTAGGTGAGCATATAGACTCAACACAATGAGAATGAGATATGCTTGGGAGTGTTTTATCCAGGCATGGTAAGGGCAGGCGAATCAGCCCTTCTCCACAACACAGCAAACCAAAATGCAGTCTCTATCTGACAACTTCTGGGGTTCTTTCCTGGACAATACATACAAAACAGCATATTTTACCCCTCAAACTCCCCTTTTTCTCTGTTCCATGATGCTTATCCCCATTTTTTGTTCCTGAGAAAATGAAATATCTCAGCTTCCTTGATTATCACATTTTCCAGTTCTGCCTATTTAAAATTATTTCTAGCTATCTGATTGGAATTCTGCACATTTCATGAGTCATGTGTTTATCGACATGCTCTTATTTTATGACAAGAGATAACTGTCCATTATATATGGATTTAACTGGCTTTCTTAGTCCTCCACTCAAATTTCCTGTGAGCAGCTAGAATTCATATTCTCCCATAACTAAGGGTATTGCTGTTATGGGCTGTGTATCTCCCACTCTCACCTGACACAGCTTCTCAAGAGATTGTGTCTTACACATTTTTTAAACACCCAGTATCTAGTATAATGTCTGACATATTAATGGCACTCAGTAAAACTTTGTCAATAAAGCCTTCCCATCAAGGAAGTTACTCAAAAGAATGAGCTATACTCTCTGAAAGCAATGCCAAAATCCAGGTTCTAAATATCTTTTAGGTAGCAGCTATGCTGGAATAAATGTTTGAATTTTCCAAATGATTGCCTTGAAAAGGATAGCTCTTATTGCACGTATATGTTGGATTATATTTCATGAAATATGAGGTCATATTACTTTATAATCATATCTTGAAGCCTAGTAATGTTCTGATAGCATACAGCTGCTTCCTGGGACGTGTTAAAGAGGCTCATGTCTGTAATAAAAGACCTAAGACGTCCCAGGTGAACTAAATAGGTCAAAAAGAAGGGATTATCTGGTACAAAGTAAAACTTCTTTGTAAGTCTCCAGATTGCTTTCCTCTGGTCTCTAACTTTGATCTCATTTCCTTTCTAAGAGGAGAGTACCTATCATCTGGTATAGTCATTAATACCATAAAATCAAAGACTTATCTTCCTGGGCACATGATGGAATTGTATTTCCTATACTCCTTGTGGTTGAGTGAGGCCATTTGACAAGCTAGTTCTGGCCAAAGAGATGTGAATATAATTATCATGTGCATCTTATTGGCCAAGTATTTACTTTCTCTCCTCTCCCTCTGGCACAGCTACTATTAATGCTCAAAATGACTCATGTTCTGTTAGCCCAGGTCTCTGATTAACTATGTTGAACATAATTCCCAATGGACACATAGCATAAACAAGAAATAAACCTTATTTTAAGTCACTAAGATATTAGGGTTCATTGTAATTGCCTCATATCCTAGGCTATCCTGATGCAGACTGGCTATTAAACCATTGGATTAGAAGGAAAAAAATAGGCCCTGTAGGGCATAATATCTTACCTCTCTGTATCCCATCTCTTATGAAATGGTCCTGGAAAAGAACTAAAATGCACAATTGAAGAGGGTCTTGGCAAAGTAAGTAGATTGAACTGTAGTAATGTGTCATGGTCAGGAAAGACTGCTAATATATTTTACCTTAGGTTCAAAGGGGAGACACTGCTTTTGAGAAACCTCATGATGAAAAACACACAACCAATAAGAAAGTGGAGGGGCTGGAGTGCATTTTGACCCAGTGAAACTTTGGGCTGATATGGATTTGTGTGGACAATGCTTTATGCTATTATTGAGACCCAAATTGTGATCGACCTAAAAAAGATCGGTAGATTTTATTAATACAAAGAATTACAGGGCTTCAGCCAACGCAGTGGTTAGAGGGATATTTATAGTTGTAAATCCTATATGGAAAAAAAATCATAAATCAGTAAGCTAACCTTCCAATAGAAAAAGAAGACCAAACGAAGCATTAACAAGCAGGAGGAAGGAAATAATAATTAGAGCAGAAATTAATAAAAAGAATAGAAAAAATTAATTAAACCAAAAATTGGTTCTTTGAAAAGATCAACAAAATTGACAAAGCTTTAGCTGAACCAACTGAGAAAAAAGAGGGAAGACTAATTACTAAAGTCAGGAATGAAAGAGGGGACATTGTAGAAACAAAAACGGACTTTAAGTGAATACTATGGACCAAGTAGATAACTTGGATGATAATGACAAATTCCTATAAGATACAAAGTACTGCAAGTGACTCAAGAAGAAAGAGAATATCTAAATAGACCTATGACAAAGAGATTGAATTAATAATAATTCTGTAAGTTGGGCTATTATCAAGTGAATTTGATTATACAATGTCTATTATGTTCTTATAAAAAACAAGGAATCTGAAAGTAAAAATGTGGGTTTCTTTTTCAAAACTGTATTTTAAATCTTGAATTCTCTTGTGGAGCATTAGTAACAAGATACTGGAAAATAAAGAATTTGAGAAGATGAGACAGAAGAAATAAGAAAAGAAAAATTTTAATTATAGGAAATAAAAGTCCATAAAAATCCATAAACAAGAAGAATGTTTCTTGTACCAAAGAGGAAGAAAAGGCATAGTTGGAACTGCAAAATTTCTTTAGCATGTACAGATACCAAATGCCATCACATTTCTTTCTTGTCTGCTTATTTTTAGCTACATGTATGTTTTCTATCAGGCAGCTCTCACTGTGCCCAGTGTGAGCCTTCCTCATCCTCATTTGGCAGCCCCTGGGTCTTTCTTCTATCTGTATGAAACACCAACTTAAAGAACTCTATCGAACTCTTATTACTTGGCTGGCATCCAGGACTATGGGTGGATTAATGGAAACATGGCCAGTTAGAGGGTGTAAAGTTTATTTAATGGCAAAGGATAAGGGGAATTCGGAGACTATTCCATAATGCAGAAGATAACACAGCCTGCACCCAGTTACAGCTTCTTCTCTGCTGGGAGGTAGCGCTGCAGATAATACCAGGTGTGGAAAGTGAATGATTGCATCAGTATGAGAGAATCCCTGGGCCTTTCTCATGGATATTTTTAGAAACTTTTTTTGAAGTTTAATATACACTACACACAAATGCATGTATTATATATATTGAGCTTGATACATTTTTTGCAAACTGAACACCTCCAGGGAGTTTTTTACATCTTGTACTCTACCTTGCCTGATGGTTCTGGAAACTCTGGCCTTATTTGCCTGCAAAGCAGAACAACCCAAATGCATTCCTGAGTATTTACTGTGAAACTGGGTATTTCCCAAGCTCATCCCTACACCCACCTTTTCTAATTACTTCAGTGCCTATCATCTCTCTCTCCTTTGAGCTCTTGGTTACTCTCAACTAAACATTGGAATAATCATTGACTCACTAACTGATTCACACCTATTCTGTTCCCACTGGATTGTATTTGGAGAGCATGTATTGCTTATTATTTAACTGAAAAGTTAGTTTTCCTTTAAATATACCACTTAAAATTGTTTTCTATATTCCCCAAGAAGCATTATTACAAGGAACAAAACTAGAAATTAATGATAAAACAGGATTATTGACCACAGTTACATAATTAGAGCAAAAAATATATAAAGTGTTCAAATCTTTAATGTTCCAAGTCAAAGTTCCAATTATTTGACACTCTGTCCTATGTAGTAGGATAACCAGTTCACTCATGTGATCAAAGATCTCTATAAATTCTTAAAATGTTTCTCTAATATATTGCCAAGATATTTTAATTAACATCTCCCAAATTGCAAATTCACAGACCAGAGACCAGCTACAATAAAGCTTCCCACTTTGAAACTGCCTGTCCTGCAAAACTGACCATACTGGGCTTGAGATCTCCATGCTAAATTACTGGCCTGTGTAGTCAGGGGTTTCTTTTACATATTCTACTTGAAGAATATTATAACAAATCTTACCCATCAAATTAGTGAAAATTTTAAAAAAATTACTCAAGTCTGTCAAGAATGTGGAGAGACAGGCACCACCATATGTTGCTGAGAGGTGAAACCATACAGCCTCTCTGAAAAGCAATATGGCAATATTTATTAAGACTATTTACACCCTTATGCCCAGTAATTCCATTTCTAACAATTTCCTTAGCAAATTTCATTAAAGTAAATATTTATGTACAATGTCATTGAATCCAGTATTATCTATAATAAGCACAAAAATATAGAAACAACTGGGAAAATGTTAAGTAAATTATGGTATGTTTCTGGGGCTGTGGACCATTAGGCGGAAACAGTAATTACACTACTGAGAAATTTTAGACGTGGAAAATGCTCAGGATACAAGTTTAAGTTGAAAAAGGTAGTTAGCAGGTCCTTTTGTAAAATTATTGATATTATTATTCATGAAAGACTGAAAGTAAATGTATCTGAGTGGCTTATTTTTGAGTGGTGTGATTATTAGTTGTTTTTCTTATTTATAGTTTCTATATTTCCTAGAGAGAGCTCTATTATTTATACAATCAAAAAGTTACTTTTAGAAAAATACTGTTTTGGCAGTACTTTGGCCTGTAATCAGGTTTCAAAGTGTCAGTCATAATGCACTCGTTAATCAATTTAAAAATCATAGGAACATCTCAAAATCATGAATTTTGATCTCCTCTTTCCCCTTTGTCTTTTTCATTACAAATCTTCAGCGAATCTCAATTTCATGTTTAAATTTGAGTATTTTAGGTTATTACTCTTCAAATATGTGACTTTGGTTTCCTCAGGTTTGTAATTTTTAAATGTTTCCTCGCTGAAGAAAACTCTTTGTACCTTTGATTTTAATCTGAACATGGTTCAATACTGTGACGTGCACTTAGTTCGTAAGTGTTAGCACGCCGAGGAACTTTTTTCTGGTCAATTTTTTAATCTCAAAAGGGACTGGCAAAACCAGTTCGTAATCAATTACACGTGGAAACCACGGTGTAAGCTCCACGTGAGTTTAGGAGGCGCTCGGAAACGCTATAAGAAATGCACATCGGGTTCAGGTGATAGCAGTATATCCTTTCCAGCAGCCTGCCCTGGAAAGACAGATTTGGGTAACCTGAGCACAAAGGCGATGGCATAAGTCATGAACCACTGAGGTCAGAGCTGGCCGAAACAGAAAAGACCAATCAGGGAGGTCACAGAATAGACAGAGCAGGATAAAGAAATACAGCAGAGGAAGGAGGCTCAAAAACTTCCAGCTGTCGTAACTGGAGAGTTAAAGGGGGCATAAAATCACATTTCAGGCACTCGCTAGACCTTGAGACCTCAGCTTCAGCAACCAGAAAAAAATTTCAACTAAAGGAAATCCCGACTCATTTTTATCCTAGAGCCAGGTTTTAGTAACCTCTTCATTGGAAAGCGAAAGGGCGCGCATGCGCCGCGGCGCAGGCCGCCTCCCGGGGGGGCGGGGCTTTCCTTTCGCTTTAGGACGTCCGCCGGCGTCGGCTCCGCCCGCCTCACCTGCGCGTTACGTGCCCGCCACTCGCCGGCGTCTGAGCAATGATCCCCGCCGTCGTGGGTCTTCGAGGTGAAAGGGGCAGTGTCCATGGGCCAGTTTAACAGCGGCGGAGGCAGGTGGGGGACCTTGACTGGGGTCAGCCCGCCGAACTTCCCCGCTCGAGGTGTCTAAACCCTCTGTTTCTCGGCGTCAGGTTCTAAGCGCGCGACAGGGACCTGCTGAGACCTTGACCAGAGCGATGCACGGTTTTGCGGCCTCGGTCTGGGAGCCGGGCGGCGCCTCCCGGCGGGGCGTGAAAGCCCCAGCTGGCTTCCATCCCTCCCCCACAACCCGAGCGCCGGTCCCCGCGCCCCGGAAGGCCCTGCTCCCCGCCGGCCGCGCTCCTGCCGCGGGTCCGCTGGGGCCTGGTTGGATCTCACAGTTGGGCAAATCCTTGGTCCCCGCATGGGCGCGGTGGGAGTAGGTCTCGAGCTTTATGTTGGAGGATTCTTGGCACATTTCGGGTTTGCCTTGCATTAGATGGGTATGCGTGTGTTCACA
Source organism: Stenella coeruleoalba (assembly GCF_951394435.1). Taxonomy (NCBI): domain Eukaryota; kingdom Metazoa; phylum Chordata; class Mammalia; order Artiodactyla; family Delphinidae; genus Stenella; species Stenella coeruleoalba. Next base: position 56,308,036 of record NC_137151.1, on the reverse strand, counting down.
CTGGCGAGTTGATTCGGGATATGACCGGAAATTGAGTGTTTGGCTTGAAGGCTGAGGTTTAAGTGGACTACCACACCAGGTAGGGGTAGACTTGAGAGCGCGTTTCAAAACAAAGAGTTCAGCTGATTGCGTCTCTGTCCTTGCGACTCGAGGGCCTCGAACTGCAAAGGGAGCCGAGCGCCACAAGGGTGAGGAAGTTTGTTTGGAAAATTACCCGTGTGCACTTGCACAGTTGGGATTTGGGAGTTCCCCAGAAAGCACCTCCTGATGGCGTTTGTTTCCAGTGCAATACCTTAGGCGGTAATCTACCAGGGTTTTTGGTGGTTTGTTGGTTGGTTTTTTAGACTTCATTGAAGTTTGTTTGAAAAAAGAGGCTGAACTTTTGGGATAAGATAAATGTTGGAAAAGGCTCGCTCCATTTATTTGGAAAGATTTCTGTAAATAATACTAGAACAAGGTATTATGAATTTTACAATTCAAAGTTACGCCTGTCCCTTCAGGGCTGATTAGTGCCTCGTTCTACACCATTTTTCCACTGTCGGATTTTTTTTCTTTTTTTTTCTTTTTTTTTTTAGTATTAGTAGCTTTATTTTTAGTTATCCAATCATTTTGTATTATATTCACATATAATGTTTAAAGCCTAGAACTGGATTTGGGGGAAAATGTTAATTCAGCAAATATTTATTTGACCACATTAGGTGCCGATACTGTTTTACGTTTTACATGTTGTGGATACAGAAATGAGCGAAACAGACCCGATCTTTGTTGGTTTGTGCTTACCTTCTAGTGAGGGGAGACAAGTAATAAATATGTCAGAGGGTGGTAATTGCTACACCGAGGATTAAAATAGGGTGATGTGCTAGCCTGTAGAGGGGCTACTTTAGACTGGGAAACTCTCTCTGAGGAAGGACACTGAAATTGAAATCGAAATGTAAAATTAGATCCCCAAAGCAGGGGATACGCATAAGAAAACCACTTTGTGAAGCTCTTAGGTGTAATCCTTTTGACCAGGGAGGCTGGAAAGAGGGAGGGTGAGGGAAAGTGGAAGGAGTTGAGGTCTGAGAAGTAGGCAAGCAAGAGACAGACCATGTAGGGTTTTGTAAGTCTTGGTGAGGAGTTTGGATTTTATTCTAAATTTGTAAATTTGTTCTTAGGTGCAGACCAGCTAAGTCCATTTTTTGCCACTCTTTCTTTTTGGTTTCCTTGATTTATTACATTGATTCTTCATCTCAAATCTTTTATATCTTTTTATTCTTTGTCGGAAAAGATGACAAACCATGACATGATAGCTTTCAACACTGCCACTTAAATTGTGAATGAAACCTTTTGGTCCTTTTTTATGAGTGAACTATATAATTCTGCATCTTAAAGGCAGAGCAATAGCCTTGGCTCCGTCCTGTGGAAGGAGCAGCAGAGTTTGTTAAGTAGTGAAAAATCTTTTTAAGCTGAGATTAGCTGATGTGGAATGAGGCAGTGTTGAGTAGCAGTTAGTTAAGGGAAAGTCTTCAAAGGTGAAATAAATACCCAAGGTTCTGGATGTTCAGTGTCAAATCAGTTTGAAGTTATTTGACTAGGTTCCTTTTCAGGAGTTACGGAATTGTATTGGTATAGCACTGGTGATTGTGATAGTCATCAGAGGTTATAGTCTTAAAATGTTTTATTTCTCTCCAAATTATTCTAACCCCCGGTATAATATATTGTCTTTTAAAAATGTGAATGTAGGAGCTTTCATCGAGCAAGTTAATTGATTTTGGCTCTTTTATATTGATTTGAGTTGCGTTTATTTGATTCCTAGGATGAAGTAACCTTTATCTGTCTAAAAATTGCGGGATATTTTACTTCAAGTAAAGAACATGGTGAAACTAATTCACACGTTAGCGGATCATGATGATGATGTCAACTGCTGTGCCTTGTCCTCTTCCCTCTTGGCCACTTGCTCCTTGGACAAAACAATTCGCCTGTACTCCCTGAGTGACTTCAGTGAATTGCCACATTCTCCATTGAAGTTTCACACCTACGCTGTCCACTGCTGCTGTTTCTCCGCTTCAGGACATATTTTGGCTTCATGTTCAACAGATGGTACCACTGTGTTATGGGATACTCAAAACGGACAGACTTTGGCAGTGTTGGAACAGCCCAGTGGTAGCCCCGTGAGGGTTTGCCGGTTTTCCCCAGACTCCACTTGTTTGGTATCAGGGGCAGCTGATGGAACTGTTGTTTTGTGGAATGCACAGTCATACAAGTTATATAGGTAGGAATATTTAAACGGCTTTCCGTTTTTAATCCTATTAACAGGTCCACAAAAAAAAGAAGAAAAAAGCAGAATATTTTGATGACGTTAAGAAGCAGATAATTTTTAGACATCACAAGGAAAAGTATTTTGACCTATCTTCTGAAGGTCATAAAAACATATGATTCTTGAAGTAGATTTGCTTGGCTCTGAGTGTTTTAAATTTCCAGTCTCTCTTTTGTAAAATAAGATTAATCTTGTTAGACTTTCATGGATTTTTTGGGTAAGAGTTCGGCCAAAAAAAAACCCCACAATAGTCTTTTGAATAAAATTTAGTAATTTTAGGCTTTATTTTTGTCACTCGTGGCTCAGGTGTTCTCAATAATAAAGTAATGTAGGTAAATCTCACCTACACAGCTCTTTCCTGACTAGGATTCTTGCTGACCAAGCCCAGAAGAAGGAACCTTGTGATCAGCATGGTGTTGTGTTATCATTTCTTTTTAAAAAAAAATCACTTAAAAAACTCCTTTTGGATAAAAATACATCAATTAATTTACACTGGTAATGTTGTGTTGCAACTCACCAACATTAAAACTATGCACTTGTATGTATTTATAGTGTGGTGAAATATATATAACATCAAACATTTTAACCATTTTAACGTGACATTAAGTACATTAAAAACTGTAAACTTTCAAATGTTACCAATTAAAATAGCTTAATGTCCCTTCCTTTCTCCCTACCCCTCAGCATCACTCAGCACAAATGGTAGCTGGTAAACAACTGTTACTCATTTAGATTTCGGTCTTTGGATTGAAGAAAGTGATGTGATTTAAGTGGTGTTAATAAACAGTTTAAAGAGAAAGCACAAGAAGAATGAAATGCCTTTAAGTTATTTTGTGTGAATGAAATACAGCTGTCAGCTAACGAATCTTTTTCACTTATTGGGTGATAAATTCTGCCTCCCTAGCATTATTTCTCTAATGTATGTAATTAATGATATAAAAATGGTACACTGCAGTAGATTTAAGCACTGGCTAGGACACTGCACTAATTGTTGGGTTTTTACCAGTTTTTCCTAATAGAGAAAATAATATTGTTAGGCCAGTGCTTCCTAATCTTCCCTAGATAATTTTAACTTGTTCACAGCATTTTCTTTACATAAAGAATTGGTATTTGAAGATGGGATGAAAGTTCCTGGGTGATTTTGCTGTTTGTTGTTTCTAGGTGATTTTTTGTTTTTATTTTTTATTTATTTTTTGCGGTACGCGGGCCTCTCACTGTTGCAGCCTCTCCCGTTGCGGAGCACTGGCTCCGGACGTGCAGGCCCAGCGGCCGTGGCTCACAGGCCCAGCCGCTTCGCGGCACGTGGGATCTTCCCAGACCAGGGCACGAACCCGCGTCCCCTGCATCGGCAGGCGGACTCTCAACCACTGCGCCACCAGGGAAGCCCTCTAGGTGATTTTAATACAAAAGTTGAAAGTACTTTTGACCCCAGTAACATGTTTTTCAATCAAAAAGTTATATCTTTAAAAAAAAAATGTGACTGTAGTTGATATTGTTGGTTGTTATTGCTTTTTTTGTTAAGCTTTGTAGATTTTAACATGTTCCTACTGACTTGCCATATGGAAAAGTATGAAGATATTGTCGACTTTGGTTTCGTTAAGATAATGTTTAGATCCTCTTACTTTTAGCAAGCACATAAATGATATTTTATTTCTCTAGGCATCTACTGCCTTTTATCTCTAGTTCTGTGATATCCTCTTTTTAGTATATCAAGCTGCTGTTAGAGATTGTAATGTAAAGTAAAAGATTCTCTGAAATGAAAATTCCCTTTTCTTTTGCTTTTATTTCAGATGTGCTAGTGTTAAGGATGGCTCCTTGGTGGCCTGTGCATTTTCTCCTAATGGAAACTTCTTTGTCACTGGCTCCTCGTGTGGAGATTTAACAGTGTGGGATGATAAAATGAGGTGTCTGCATAGTGAAAAAGCACATGATCTTGGAATGACCTGCTGCGATTTTTCTTCACAGCCAGTTTCTGGTTAGTTATTTTACTCTTGTAAGCACTAGTAATTCCCATTTGCAGTTTGTATGTGACTTTTCATTCTTTTACTTATTTTCACTTCATCATTAGTAAAACAACAAGCCCTTTTAATTCATTCCTTTCAAGGAATCATCCTTCTCCTTTATCTTTTTTGATCAAAATGAAATCACAAATATTTTTTAGGGAAAATCAGGATCTTTGGGAAAATATGTGGGGGCTGACTCAACTTGGTGCAGTAGATCTGGATTCCTTGAGTATGGTAATGTAGAGGCGTTAACCCTGTTGGTTTTACTGTGATTTTTGAAATATTGTATATTGATATTCAAGTAGAAATGTGAAGTGTAAAAATTGGAAACAGGTTTCATTTTCCGTTTACTAATTTAATCTTTCAAAACATAAATTTATAAAGCATTTGACAATACAATTAGTTTTCAGAAAAAGAAGAAACAAAAACTCCTGAATATAGACTCTTGGTTTTAAATAAATACAGTGAATTGGGAAGTTGTCTTCTTTTATTTTCATCTTCTGTGTTAGGATGAAGCTCTGCTTTTGGCTGCTCCAGTCTTATTGCCAGACCAGTGCTGGCCCATAGCAATATAATGTGAGCTACGTATGCAAATTTAAAATTTTCTAGTAGTAGGTGAAATTAATTTTAACATATTTTACCCTATATATCTAAAATATTATTTCAATAATTGATAGTAAAATATCAGTAAGATGTTTTACTATATTTTGGTATGAAGTCTTCGAAATCTAGTATTATATCACATCTCAATTTGTAGTAGTCACACTTCAACTGTTCAGTAGCCATGTGTGGCGAGTTACTACCTTATTGGACAGCTCAGGTCCAGTAGCAGGATGGCTTTGGCACTCCCCTATTTCAAAACCATCAATGGCATATTAAAATATGATTAAGGTAAGATAAAATACCAAATCCCAAACACAAAGCCTGTACGTACCTTCATATTCTGTTTCCCTGCCTCATCCCAAATCACACTTGGCTTCATGCATTCTCTTGCCACACTGGCCTCCTTTCATTCCTTGAATGTCTCTTAAGATTTTTCCAAGGGTTTTACATGTGGACCCTTCACCTGGTTCACTATTAGTCATCCTTTAGCTTTCAGGTAAAAAAAAAAAAATCACCTCAGGTGAGTTTCCCAGTCTTTATTTGCACGCTTTATTTTTCTTTTAAAATAGGACTTAGTGAAGTATCACAGGCTTTAATTATATAGTTATTTATATGGATTGTGTTTAATGGTGTTTTTCCTGTTAGATTGTAAGCTCCATAGGGCAGGGCCTGGGTCTGTTTTATTTACAGTGCTTGGAATATAATAGGCCTTGAAATGCAGACTGATGAATAAGATTGATTTGCTGAAATTTCTTGTTTTTGTTTTCTTAGCCTTTTAGTATCATATAGCAGATTAACAGATTTTCTTTTCATGAACCCATTTTTATATTAAACTCCCTACCTAATTTACTTATGATAATTTATTCTTTTAATATATTGTTTTATGCTGTTTTATTCTAAGAAGACCAGCTTGTAACAGACAAGAACCATTTCTTCCATTCTGTGAGACCTTCTCCAAAATCTTACAGGCACTCAGTGAATCTTTAATGAGTTATATAAACACAGGGAGATTTAGGTTTCCTTTTTGATTCTAAGTTACCTGAAAAAAAGATTTTCAATTAAAATACCATTTTTATAGTGATATTAGAGTAAAACTAAGGACATCCTTGTTCTATCTTTAGAGGGGTTGCAGCTCATGGGTCCTGGAAAGGTTCACTAAACTAGGCAGAAAATTTGGTGAGATTCTAAAATAAGTTTAATACTCACATCCCTACCCTGCCTGTAGAGTATATTTCTCAATATACTTCTAATATGTCCCTTCTGTACTTTCTTTAGTTCAATTTCTGTTAAAATAGATATTAACCTTATGTGTAAATTCCCTGAAACAGATCAATATATGCTTTAAAGCATATAAACCAATAAATGATTATTATAGGAATTTGTGGTAACTATGTATTTTCTTAAAAGACAAAGTATGTAATTTTTAACTTGTTATTGTTTAATTTGGTATTTGTTAATATCTGTAAATACTTATGACATTGAATCTTCTGTCTTTGTGACATTTTGCTCAAATAAGGAAAAATAATACTGTTTGTGCTGGAGGATGAATGTTCAATTCTCTCCAGTTTTTAAGTGAAAAGACAGTTTGGATTAGATTATTATTACAATTTAAATATTTTTCCTGAAGAAAAGTTTATTTTTAAATATTATATTTGGATCTCAAGGATAGGCATATTTTAAGCTTTATAATTTTACATTGTCCTAGATGAGTTCTTACTACTGAAAGAAACTTCTGAATTAACTTAAGGATCTTATTTAGTCTAGAAACAATAGGAAAAAAAGTTCTCTTAACTGAGTCTAGTACTTAAATGTTTTACTCTCAGCCATTTTTGGGTAAACTGTTTTGCCTTAAAAAGATTTAATGATTATTAGGAATTGCTTACATCCATCAAGATCTCTGAGAAAGGATGCTGTTTGGCTGAACCTGTGCTACAAAAACAAAAATGCTGTTGAAATGTGGAAGTCCCATGCAGTTAGAAAAACTTTCAGTGAAAAAGAAATTTTAATTTGTTTTATGTTAATAAAGTATATGTGCTTTCAACAAAACAGAGGGAGTCCATAGGAAGCATTTATTTTACATACCCAGGTGTATAAATTAAATACCATATACTAAATATTTACAAAACAGGAAGGAATGCAATCTTTTTTTTTTTTTTAATTTATTTATTTTGGCCACGTTGGGCCTTTGTTGCTGCACACAAGCTTTCTCTAGTTGCGGTGAGCGGGGGCTACTCTTTGTTGCAGTGCACGGGCTTCTTACTGTGTTAGCTTCTCTTGTTGCTGAGCACGGGCTCTAGGCACGCAGGCTTCAGTAGTTGTGGCATGCAGGCTCAGTAGTTGTGGCTCACGGGCTTAGTTGCTCCGCGGCATGTGGGATTTTCCTGGACCAGGGCTCGAACCCGTGTCCCCTGCATTAGCAGGCGGATTCCTAACCACTGTGCCACCAGGGAAGTCCAGGAGTGCAATCTTAAGATGGGTAGTAGGTTTCTTAATTGTGTCTTACTGCATATGAGTGCTGAAATTTCCTTTGACCTGTGATATTAGGTGGAATTCATATAAAATTGAGTTGGTGATACTAATATTTACATTACCCACAATATTTAGGAACTTATCTAGTGGGTAGATAATGATACACTGAAAGTATCTAAGTAAGCATAACTAGCGGTTTTTTTGTAACACCAAATTTAACTGATTACTTTCCCTGATTTGTGTAATATTTTCCACCAAATCTATTGGACTGAATTGATGTTGTTTTGGATTTATGTAATTCTAGTCTTTGTCTTGATTAAATCAAATGGGGAAACAGTCTCATTCCATGTGAATTAAGACTAAGTTTTTAAGTGAACATATCCTAAAAAAGTTAAGTTGGGAGCAATTAAGCATTTAACACTCATCTCATAACTGACTTTTCTTCCTAATTTTTCCCATCAATGCTAACCTCATAGACTCTAAAATTGGGTTGGAGGGTGCCCTAGGCTTCGTGGCTCAATATTGGCCCTTGCAACATTGAATTATATCCTTAGTGGAAGGGAAATAAAAAGGTATTTTGTTGTCGCAACTTCAGGGGCTAAAGTCATAATCCTTTGAAGTACCTTGCTTAAAAGAAATTCTTTAACCGACATTTCGTTATATGGTATAAATTAATTAATATAATTAATATTGCCTGTGAATGTGGGTTAAATGAATAGAATTAACAGATCTGAGTTAAGAAATTGAAAACTGTTTGGTTTAAATGTTTTAACAATTCTTGTGTATTTATTTGTAACAAATTTATATTTTTAGGTGGAGAACAAGGTCTTCAATTCTTTCGACTGGCATCATGTGGTCAGGATTGCCAGATCAAAATTTGGGTTATTTCCTTTACCCATACCTTAGGTATGTATTCAACTAGTAGTTCTCTAAAATGATTTTTTGTGATTCAGGTAAAATTTATATTTTACTTAATCTTTTTCACTAAAGAACTCTGGATATCTAAAAGTGATTATAAAAATATATTTTAAGAACTTTTAGTCAAAGTAATACATATACATGATTTAGAAATTATATGCACACTACTGATTATGACCTCACCACTACCACTACACACATTCCTGCTCACACAGTCCTCCTTTTTCTGTTTTCAATTTTTTTGATGGTTTTCAGAGTTTCTCTAAATCCTGTTTATACCACCACATTTTATTTTTTATTTACTTATTTTTTAACATCTTTATTGAGGTATCATTGCTTGACATTGTTGTGTTAGTTGCTGCTGTATAACAAAGTGAATCAGCTATACGTATACATATATCCCCATAACCCCTCCCTCTTGCATCTCCCTCCCACCTTTCCTATCCCACCCCTCTATGTGGTCACAAAACACCGAGCTGATATCCCTGTGCTATGCGACTGCTTCCCACTAGCTATCTGTTTTACATTTGGTAGTGTATATATGTCAATGCCACTCTCTCGCTTCATCTCAGGTTGCCCTCCCCCCTCCCCGTGTCCTCAAGTCCATTTTCTATGTCTGTGTCTTTATTCCTGTCCTGCCCCTAGGTTCTTCAGAACCATTTTTTTGTTTTTTTTAGATTCCATATATATGCGTTAGCATACGGTATTTGTTTTTCTCTTTCTGACTTACTTCACTCTGTATGACAGACTCCAGGTCCATCCACCTCACTACAAATAACTCAATTTCGTTTCTTTATGGATGAGTAATATTCCATTATATACATGTGCCACATCTTCTTTACCCATTCATCTGTTGATGGACACTTAGGTTGCTTCCATGTCCTGCCTATTGTAAATAGCGCTGCAGTGAACATTGTGGTACATGACTCTTTTTGAATTATGGTTTTCTCAGGGTATGTGCCCAGTAGTGGGATTTCTGGGTCGTATGGTAGTTCTGTTTTTAGTTTTTTAAGGAACCTCCCTACTGTTCTCCATAGTGGCTGTATCAATTTACATTCCCTCCAGCAGTGCAAGAGGGTTCCCTTTTCTCCACACCCTCTTTAGCATTTATTGTTTGTAGATTTTTTGATGATGGCCATTCTGACGGTGTGAGGTGATACCTCATTGTAGTTTTGATTTGCATTTCTCTAATGATTAGTGATGTTGAGATGGTGAGCATCCTTTCATGTATTTGTTGGCAATCTGTATATCTTCTTGGGAGAAATGTACCACCACATTTTAAATTTGTTCATTGTAGTTATTGTTTTTTGAGCATATGTGGGTCTTTCCCCCATGCATTTTACTATTCTTTCAGGTGACTCGTCAGTCAGGAAACTTATGTCTTTCATTTTTGGTATACAGTATTCATTTATTCTAATTCTTCTCTACTTCTCTTTTTATAAGTCCCATTAGTTGAGTGTTGGACCTCCTGACTTGATTCCCTGTGTCTATTTTTCCCCCACATTTATCTCTTTATCATTTTTTCTATCTTAGGAAAAAATTCCTTAGCTCTATCTTTTAACCTTTTTTGAATTTTTTAATCCCATCAATAATATTTTCAATTTCCAAATGCTTATCTTTTTTGTTTCTTTTTCCTAGTGTCCTCCATTTAATGCAAGATCCTCTCTAAACTCTCAGGATACCAATTAGAGGTTTTTTGTTTTGGCTTTAAGTTCCCTTCTGTTTCCTAATGAACTTTGTTTGCTCTTGGGCCCTTTTTTGTTTACCCTGATCTTTCTCTTTCATATGATTACCTTCTTCAAATGCCTGATGATCCTTAGTATTCCATTTACTTTCAAGAATTAAACAACAAGAAGAAGTTTAAAAGCTCTGTGCACATGGTGGTTGTTTGTATTTGCTGGCTTCTCTTTAGGATAAGAAGGTGGACTATTGGCCCTTATTGCGGAAGGGTTGGAGATTTAGAGAATGTGGGTGTCTGTGTTGCCCTGGAGCTGCCATCGAGCTCCCCAGGCAGTCATTGTTTTCCTTCATCCTGGGGAGAAGCATCTAGCTTTCATGCAGCATACTATGGGTGGGGTCAGGGAGGGATGGGAGGTAGATATTGTTTTATAAACAGACTTAAAGTTAATTTTTCTGTTTTCAGGTCTGTATCTCTGACTTTCTTTTTCCTTGGCTTTTAATAGTTGTCTTTTGGGGTTTTCTGTTAATAGTCCTAAGTCTTTTGGGGTTTTCTAGGGAAGATTAGCTTACTTCTTTGCTGTAGCCCCCTCATTTTACACCCCAAGCTGTTCTCTATATATAATCTCGTCAATTAATTTGCATCTGCCTTTCCAAAATTGGTTTCAGTTTCTCATTTCCTGATGCCCCCCTTCCCCTTCTCTTCACTGATGTGAATTTATATCTTTATTAATTCCTTCATTATCATTTTAATGGGAACTCTGAAATTATATGGTCAGTTGGCCATCTTGCTTCAGATGCCCAAAAATATTCTTATTTTATTATTTGTTACCTAATAAGCTTTAGCTAAATCATGAGTTATATTTCATTGTTTATAAAATTATTGCCAGAGATAAACAAAGCTGAACACTAGTTAAAGCGGTAAGGAAGGATTTTAATATACTATTGCAATAGATTTTAATCAGTAATATACTATTGCAAGCGTCCAGCATGAACTGAGCTCAACTTCAGTTTATACAGAGGTGACTGTATTTTAAAGGGAGCATGAGGGAATAAAGCAGGGGTAAATGGGGGCTCCGTAGCATCCAGGAAGTGAAAAAATTACAAAAAGCAAGAAGTGAGGAATTTGTCCATGTGAAACGCATGTGAGTTTGTAACTGGCACTTATGGAAGTTAGGCTCCTCCCCTCTCACAGAGCCGGGGAGACAGGAGCTCTATCTCCAGGTTTTGGCTGGAATAAACGTAAATTCTTTTGGCAGCCCTGAGTTTTCCCAGGCAGGCACTTTATAAGGGGGGTAGGGTCATCCTAGGGATGCAACCTTGAACTCTTAGAAACTGTGTTAAAGTCTTTGTAGGCCAAGGTCAAGGCCTAGTCCAGGAGGCATCTCAGAAGAGCCTGGGTAGAGTTCGGTCAGGGAGAGAATCTTTGTCATTATGCTAGTGTATAGAGAAGGGTCTGCTATTACAAAGTAATAAATACATTTTTTTTTGAGGAAATTTAGTTACTTTATTGTCTGTTAGGTTACATTCAGTAATTTTTTAATGTATTCGGTGACATGCTGGTAAAGATAAGAGTTCTATTACTTCTCTGGTCTATCCTACCTCTTCCTTCTGTTATCAAGGTGAAATTCTTATAAGAAACCATAAATATAGTCATGTATGTGGATGTTCTAAATACAACATATCTTTAATAATTCAAAAGCAAAGCTTTTCATACGTTGTCTGGAAAATGTGTTTTTACACTGGCTCTTTAAAAAACATATATAACAGTATATAAACATGTGCAGTTAAAGCCTTTCAATAAAGCGTTTAGCATTATTTGCACCTTTTGGCGGACCTCTCACTGCTGTGGCCTCTCCCGCTGCGGAGCACAGGCTCCGGACGCGCAGGCTCAGTGGCCATGGCTCACGGGTCCAGCCGCTCCGCGGCATGTGGGATCTTCCCGGACCGGGGCACGAAACCGTGTCCCCTGCATCGGCAGGCGGACTCTCAACCACTGCGCCACCAGGGGAGCCCCTGCACCTAATTTTAATGCTTATTTGTAGAGAGGAATAGGTAGACAAATGGATCTTATACTTGAGAATGTAACAGATTCTTAGGATCCTGTTGCAGGTTTATTAAATCTTCATTTAGTTTGCAACTTAACATTTTTGCTTTGTTTGATTGATTGTGCCTACTTATTGATCTGTATATGCCTAAGTATTGATCAGTGCCTTGAATGCCTATATCTGCTGTCCCATATAAAAACATATTTTTTTCTATTTTGGATAGAAATAAAATACTTAACAATAAAGGGAAATAAATATATATTTTTTATTTGTTGAAACTTTTACCTGCTCTAATGACCTTTTTGTTTAGTTAAATGCTTTCTATCTTAAGAGCCATTAACACTTCGAAAAAGTTCTTATTAGGTGCGAGAAAATTACAGATTTCACTTATTTCCTTGTCTTGCCAGGCCAACTTCTTAGTGATTGTTTTCATATGTTGTCACTAAAATACATTGAATTCCCTCAGCTTACCTTTAAAAGAGTTATGATATTCCTTTTCAGTAATTATAGAAAGCATAAAAAGAATTTTAGTGTTACCATACTTGTAGGAGTTTTATAGGCTATATTGGAATTATAAGATGTTACATTACTATTATTTTTAATTTATGGAATCAGAAAATATTTTCTTAATATCAGATATTTAAAACTACAGGTATTTGATTCTTTTAGGCGTTTGGGCAGTTGGTGTGTGGTGTGTGTGTATTTTTTAAGATAACAAGATTGAAGTATAGTTTAAAATTTCAATTAGTTGAAAATTTTATATATTTAATAGTTTAGAATTTTTTAATTTAAAAATAATTTGATGATTATAACCCCCCATCTAGCCTTTGCTAACCCCACCATTTTCTTTACCCATTGCTGAACTTTTGAAACCACTTACTCACTTGAGTTGCATGACAATTTTTTTTTCATTTTTGTGTCTTTTAGGCACTCAAAGATTGTATTGAACAAATAAATGAAATAGTTTTTACTTAAAAATAAATTCTAAGCACAGTCAGCTTGCTAATTTTTCTCACCTTGTTGTTTGCAGGTTTTGAATTAAAATATAAAAGTATACTGAGTGGGCACTGTGCTCCTGTTCTGACTTGTGCTTTTTCTCACGATGGGCAGATGTTAGTTTCAGGGTAAGTTACTTAGTTTAATTTCCTTAAACCATTTTGGTATGAAATAGAGTAGACTTACAGAAAAGTACATAAAACATAAGAGAATAGGTTGATAAATCATTGTGATGCAAACTTGTAACCGCTGCTCAGGTCAGGAAATAGACCATTGCTGGTTTTCCTCTAGAAGTCCTCCCCTTCCAAGTGCCCCTTTCTGGTGACAGTACCTCAGGTCATATGCAACATTGCTTTTTCCTTTTAAATTGATTTAAAAGAAATCATACATTATGAATTATTTTGTGTCTGGCTTCCTTTACTCAACATTACGTTTGTTTTCCTAGTGGTTGAACAAATCTGATGTATATAATATGTGATAGGAATCCAGTTTCATTTCTTTCCACATGGATATCCAGTTGTCTCAGTACTGTAAGGTGAAAAGATAATCTTTTCTTCACCATTTTCATATGCCACCTTGTCAGAAACCACTGATCATATATGTGTGGGTCTTCTCAGCCTGTTACTCTGTTCTGTTTTTCTGTTTATCCTTGCTCTGATATCTTTCTGAGCCTTTATAACTTGGCTGTTCCTGGCTTTTGACACTTCCATGTAAATTTTAGAGTTAGCTTGTCAGATTGTCTCCAGTTCCTCCCTCTACCCACACAAACCTGTTTAGATTTTGACTGGGATTGTATTGAGTCTGATAAATTTGGGGAGAATTGACATCTTTATGATGTTGAGTCTCCAACCCATGAATATGGTGTATGTTTCCATTTATTTGTCTTTTGATTTCTCTCAATATAATGTCTCTCAATAGAATACAGTTTATTTGTCATCCTTGTGGAGGTCCTCCTCATCTTTTATTAGATTTATTCTAGGCACTTAATTATTTTGTTGCTATTATAAAAGATGTGGCTAATATAGGGAAATATATATGGAAAGACTGGATTTATCTGTTAAGATTCTAATTTTGGATTTTTTATGTATAAAATCATATCATATGTTAATTATGGCTTTTGTCTCTTCCTTTCTAATCCTTATACCTTTGGTATCTCCTGTGCCTTACTGAACTGGCTAACTGGCTACCAGGATAATGGAAATAGTGAAAATAGCCAACCTTGTCTGACCTAACTGCAAAGGGAACGCTTTCATTTTTAAGTGTGATCACTTAAAATAAATAAAGATAAGCTTTATTAACTCTTCTGTTCCTTCTATATAGTTAATAAAGATAAGCTTTATTAACTCTTCTGTTCCTTCTATATAGTTTGTAAGAATTTTTTTCATGAATAGGTGTTATAGTTTATCAAATGATTTTTCATGCATCTTTTGAAATGAGCATATGCTTTTTCTTTTTTATTCTATAACTGTCATAAATTATACTGATTTTTATAAATCTGCTTTACACATGTTAACTGATCTTTTGTTGGAATAAATACAACTTAGGCCATATTATTTTTGTGTATTGCTACAGAGAAGTCAGTTTTATTATGACTGTTGCTTTTTTTGGATATAATTTATATTTTTTTCACTGTCTTCTCACACATTTTGAGTTTTCTGCACATTTACTTTGATGTATCTAGTATTGGGTTTCTTATTATTTGGTTTGCTTGGAATTTACTGAACTTCTTAAAGATGTAGAATGAAATTTCATCAGTTTGGGGGGAAATTCTCATTTATTATCTCTTCCAATATTGCCTCTGTCCTTTTCTTTCTCTAATTCGGGGATTCCAATTAAATGCACATAATACCTTCTTACTGTAAACTTTATGACTTATTCTCTCTTTTGTATTTTATTTTGAAATTTTGAATTTTATTTATTTTCTTATACAGCAGGTTCTTATTATCTATTTTATACATATTAGTGTATACATGTCAATCCCAATCTCCCAATTCATCCCACCACCACCTGCCCTCTACCACTTTCCCCCCTTGGTGTTCATACGTTTGTTGTCTACATCTGTGTCTCAATTTCTGCCCTGCAAACCAGTTCATCTGTACCATTTTTCTAGGTTCCACATATATGCGTTAATATACTATATTTGTTTTTCTCTTTCTGACTTACTTCACCCTGTATGACTGTCTCCAGAGCCATCCACATCTCTACAAATAACCCAGTTTCATTCCTTTTTATGGCCGAGTAATATTCCATTGTATATATGTACTACCTTTTCTTTAATTCGTCTGTTGATGGGCATTTAAGTTGCTTCCATGACCTGGCTATTGTAAACAGTGCTGCAATGAACATTGCGGTGCACGTGTCTTTTTGAATTATGGTTTTCTCTGGGTATATGCCCAGTAGTGGGATTGCTGGGTCATATAGTAGTTCTATTTTTAGTTTTTTAAGGAACCTCCATACTCTTCTCCGCAGTGGCTGTTATCAATTTACATTCCCACCAACAGTGCAAGAGGGTTCCCTTTTCTCCACACCCTCTTAAGCATTTGGTGTTCGTAGATTTTCTGATGATGCCCATTCTAACTGGTGTGAGGTGATAACCTCATTGTAGTTTTGATTTACATTTCTCTAATAATTAGTGATTCTTTTTGTTTTTTAATTGGAGTATAATTGCTTTACAATATTCTGTTAGTTTCTGCTATACAGTGAAGTGAGTCAGCTATATGTATACATATAACTCTTCCCTCTTGGACCTCCCCCTCCCCACCCCCTATCCCATCTACCTAGGTCATCACAAAGCACCAAGCTGAGCTCCCTGTGCTATACAGCAGGTTCCCACTAGCTATCTGTTTAACACCTGGTAGTGTATTTATGTCAAACCTAATCTCCCAGTTCATCCAACCCTCCTGTTCCCCCTCTGCGTCCACATGTCCGTTCTCTGTACCTACATCTCTATTGCTGCCCTACAAATAGGTTCATCTATACCATTTTTCTAGATTCCACATATATGCGTTAATATATGATATTTGTTTTTCTCTTTCTGGCTTACTTCACTCTGTATGACAGTCTCTAGATCCATCCACATCTCTACAAATGACAAATTTCGTTCCTTTTTATGGCTGAATAATATTCCATTGTATACATGTACCACATCTTCTTTACCCATTCATCTGTCTTTGGACATTTAGGTTGTTTTTGTGTCCTGGCTGTTGTAAATAGTGCTGCAGTGAACATTGGGGTACATGTGTCCTTTTGAATTATGGTTTTCTCAGGGTATATGCCCAGTAGTGGGATTGCTGGGTCATATGGTAGTTCTGTTTTTAGTTTTTTAAGGAACCTCCATACTGTTCTCCACAGTGGCTGTATCAATTTACATTCCCCTGCAACAGTGCAAGAGGGTTCCCTTTTCTCCACACCCTCTTTAGCATTTCTTGTTTGTAGACTTTTTGATGATGGCCATTCTGACTGGTGTAAGGTGATACCTCATTGTAGTTTTGATTTGCATTTCTCTAATAATTAGTGATGTTGAGCAGCTTTTCATGTGCTTCTTGGCCATCTGTATGTCTTCTTTGGAGAAATGTCTATTTAGGTCTTCTGCCCATTTTTGGATTGGGTTGTTTGTTTTTTTTTGATATTGAGCTGCATGAGCTGTTCATATATTTTGCAGATTAATCCTTTGTCCATTGATTAATTTACAAGTATTTTCTCCCATTCTGAGGGTTGTCTTTTCATCTCGTTTGTCATTTCCTTTGCTTTGCAGAGGCTTTTAAGTTTCATTAGGTCCCATTCATTTATTTTTGTTTTTATTTCCATTACTCTAGGAGGTGGGTCAAAAAAGATCTTGCTGTGATTTATGTCAAAGAGTGTTCTTCCTATGTTTTCCTCTAAGAGTTTTATAGTGTCCGGTCTTACATTTAGGTCTCGAATCCATTTTGAGTTTATTTTTGTGAATGGTGTTAGGGAGTGTTCTAATTTCATTCTTTTACATGTAGCTGTCCAGTTTTACCAGCACCACTTGTTGAAGAGACTGTCTTTTCTCCGTTATTTTTCCTTGCCTCCTTTGTCATAGATTAGTTGACCATATGTGCATGGGTTTATCTCTGGGCTTTCTATCCTGTTCCATTGATCTATATTTCTGTTTTTGTGCCAGTACCATAGTCTTCATTACTGTAACTTTGTAGTATAGTCTGAAGTCAGGGAGTCTGATTCCTCCAGCTCCGTTTTTTTTCCTCAAGACTGCTTTGGCTATTCGGGGTCTTTTGTGTCTCCATACAAATTTTAAGATTTTTTGTTCTAGTTCTGTAAAAAAATGCCATTGGTAATTTGATAGGGATTGCGTTGCATCTGTAGATTGCTTTGTGTAGTATAGTCATTTTCACAATATTGGTTCTTCCAATCCAAGAACATGGTATATCTCTCCATTTGTTGGTAACACCTTTAATTTCTTTCATCGGTGGCTTACAGTTCTCTGCATACAGTTCTTTTGTCTCCCTTGGTCGGTTTATTCCTAGGTATTTTATTCTTTTTGTTGCAGTGGTAAATGGGAGTGTTTCCTTAATTTCTCTTTCAAATTTTTCATCATTAGTGTATAGGAATGCAAGAGATTTCTGTGCATTAATTTTGTATCCTGCAACTTTACCAAATTCATTGATTAGCTCTAGTAGTTTTCTGGTGGCATCTTTAGGACTCTGTATATGTAGTATCATGTCATCTGCAATCAGTGACAGTTTTACTTCTTCTTTTCCAATTTGTATTCCTTTTATTTCTTTTTCTTCTCTGATCTCTGTGGCTAGGACTTCCAAAACTATGTTGAATAATAGTGGTGAGAGTGGATATCCTTGTCTTGTTCCTGATCTTAGAGGAAATGCTTTCAGTTTTTCACCATTGAGAATGATGTTTGCTGTGGGTTTGTCATATATGGCTTTTATTATATTGAAGTAAGTTCCCTCTATGCCCACTTTCTGGAGAGTTTTTATCATAAATGGGTATTGAATTTTGTCAAAAGCTTTTTCTGCATCTATGGAGATGATCATATGGTTTTTATTCTTCAATTTGTTAATATGGTGTATCACATTGATTGGTTTGCTTATATTGAGGAATCCTTGCATTCCTGGGATAAACCCCACTTGATCATGGTGTATGATCCTTTTAATGTGCTGTTGGATTCTGTTTGCTAGTATTTTGTTGAAGATTTTTGCATCTATATTCATCAGTGATACTGGTCTGTAATTTTCTGTTTTTGTAGTATTTTTGTCTGGTTTTGGTATCAGGGTGATGGTGGCCTCTCATTCTCATGGTAGAATGAGTTTGGGAGTGTTCCTCCCTCTGCTATATTTTGGAGGAGTTTGAGAAGGATATGTGTTAGCTCTTCTCTAAATGTTTGATAGAATTCACCTGTGAAGCCATCTACTACTGGGCTTTTGTTTGTTGGAAGATTTTTAATCACAGTTTCAATTTCAGTGCTTGTGATGGGTCTGTTTATATTTTCAGTTTCTTCCTGGCTCAGTCTGGGAAGGTTGTGCTTTCCTAAGAATTTGTCCATTTCTTCCAGGTTGTCCATTTCATTGTCGCATAGTTGCTTGTAGTAATCTATTAATCTATCATGATCCTTGGTATTTCTGCAGTGTCAGTTGTTACTTCCCCTTTTTCATTTCTAATTCTGTTGATTTGAGTCCTCTCCCTTTTTTTCTTGATGCGTCTGGCTAATGGTTTATCAATTTTGTTTATCTTCTCAAAGAACCAGCTTCTAGTTTTATTGATCTTTGCTAGTGTTTCCTTCATTTCTTTCTGATCTGATCTTTGTGATTTCTTTCCTTCTGCTAAATTTTGGGGTTTTTTTTGTTCTTCTTTCTCTAATTGCTTTAGGTGTAAGGTTAGGGTGTTTATTTGAGATGTTTCTTATTTCTTGATGTAGGATTGTATTGCTATAAACTTCCCTGTTAGAACTGCCCTTGCTGCATCCCATAGGTTTTGGGTTGTCGTGTTTTCATTGTCATTTGTTGCTAGGTATTTTTTGATTTCCTCTTTGATTTCTTTAGTGACTTCTTGGTTATTTAGTAGTGTATTGTTTAGCCTCCATATGTTTGTAATTTTTACAGCTTTTCCCCTGTAGTTGCTATCTAGTCTCATAGAGTTGTGGTAGGAAAAGACACTTTATACAATTTCAATTTCTTAAATTTACCAAGGCTTGATTTGTGACCCAAGATATGATCTGTCCTGAGAATGTTCCATGAGCACTTGAGAAGAAAGTGTATTGTGTTGTTTTTGGATGGAATGTCCTGTAAATATCAATTATGTCCATCTTGTTTAATGTGTCATTTAAAGCTTGTGTTTCCTTATTTATTTTCATTTTGGTTGATCTGTCCACTGTTGAAAGTGGGGTGTTAAAGTCCCCTACTATGATTGTGTTACTGTCGATTTCCCCTTTTATGGCTGTTAGCATTTGCCTTATGTATTGAGGTGTTCCTCTGTTGGGTGCATAAATTTTTACAATTATTATATCTTCTTGCATTGATCTCTTGATCATCATGTAGTGTCCTTCTTTGTCTCTTGCAGTAGTCTTTCTTTTAAAGTCTGTTTTGTCTGATATGGGAATTGCTACTCCAGCTTTCTTTTAATTTCCATTTCTATTTTCATGGACTATCTTTTCCATCCCCTCACTTTCAGTCTCTGTGTGTCCCTAGGTCTGAAGTGGGTCACTTGTAGACAGCATATGTACAGGTCTTGTTTTTGTATCCATTCAACCAGTCTGTGTCTTTTGGTTGGAGCATTTAATCCATTTACATTTAAGGTAATTATCGGTATGTATGTTCTTATTACCATTTTCTTAATTGTTTTGGGTTTGTTATTGTAGGTCTTTTCCTTCTCTTGTGTTTCCTGCCTAGAGAAGTTCCTTTAGCATTTGTTGTAAAGCTGGTTTGTAGTGCTCAATTCTCATAGCTTTTGCTTGTCTGTAAAGGTTTTAATTTCCCCATCAAGTATGAATGAGATCCTTGCTGGGCAATCTTGGTTGAAGGTTTTTCCGTTTCATCACTAAATATGTCCTGCCACTCTGTTTTGGCTTGCAGAGTGTCTGCTGAAATATCAGCTGTTAACCTTATGGGGAGTCCCTTTTATGTTATTTGTTGCTTTTCCCTTGCTGCTTTTAATATTTTCTCTTTGTATTTAATTTTTGATAGTTTGATTAATATGTGTCTCGGTGTGTTTCTCCTTGGGTTTATCCTGTATGGGACTCTCTGTGCTTCCTGGACTTGATCGACTATTTCCTTTCCCATGTTAGGAAAGTTTTCAAGTATAACGTCTTCAGATATTTTCTCAGACCTTTCTTATTGTCTTCTTCTTCTGGGACCCCTGTAATTCGAATGTTGGTGCGTTTAATGTTGTCCCAGAGGTCTCTCAGACTGTCCTCAGTTCTTTTCATTCCTTTTTCTTTATTCTGCTCCCTGGCAGTTATTTCCACCATTTTATCTTCCAGCTCACTTATTCGTTCTTCTGCCTCAGTTATTCTGTTATTGATTCCTTCTAGAGTATGTTTAATTTCAGTAATTGTGTTGCTCATCACTGTTTGTTTGCTCTTTAGTTCTTCTAGATCCTGTTAAATGTTTCTTGTATTTTCTCCATTCTGTTTCTGAGATTTTCGATCATCTTTACTGTCATTACTCTTAATTCTTTTTCAGGTAGGTTCCCTATTTTGTCTTCACTTATTTGGTGGTGTAGGTTTTTACCTTGCTCCTTTGTCTGTAACATATTTTTTTCTAGTTTCTTTTTTTTTTTTTTTTTTGATGGATGGTGCTATATTCCTGTCTTACTGGTTGTTTGGCCTGAGACGTCCAGCATTGGAGGTTGCAGGCAGTTGGATAGAGCTGGGTCTTGGTGCTGAGATGAGGACTTCTGGGAGGCCTCACTCTGATTGATATTCCCTGGGGTCTGAGGTTCTCTGTTAGTCCATCAGTTTGGACTCGGAACTCCCAGCACAGGAGCTTGGGCCTGACCTCCGGCCTGGGAACCAAAATCCCACAAGCTTCATGGCATGGTTAAAAAAAAAAAAAAAAGTGGGGGGAAGAAAGAAAAAAAGAAGAAAGGAGCAGTAAAATATCAAAGAATAATAAAATAAAATTAGAAAGATGAAAAATGTATTAGGAAAATTAAAACTATAATTGAAACAACTGCAGCAAGGTAAAATAAAACCACAAAAGAAAAAAGTGTGTGTGGGAGAACAAGCCAAAAGGAGAGAGCAATAACAAAGTGTAAAGAATAAAGTAGAATTAGAAAAATAAAAGGTTTATTAGGAAAAATAAAAATGTAGAAGAATCAACAACAATGAATCCACAAGGTAAAACAGAACTCCAATCTAAAAAAGGCAAAAAGAAAAAAAAAACCTTGACTATGGGGGTGGAGTTTTGGCAGTGGTGGAACTTAGGCAGGGGTGGGGTTTAGGGTGGGGTGAGACCTAGGCAGGTGGGGGTGTGACGTTTGAGCCTGGGGCGGGGCCTGGGGGGGGACAGGGTGGGGGGGGGACATTCAAGTGTGGGGTCGGGCCTCTACTTAGGACCTGCCCGGAATGGGAGAGGCATCAAGACCTGAGGGGGCCCTCTGGAGTGTGGAGTTCTGGAGTTTGCAGATAGGGCCCTGAGTGAGGGTGTGTGGGTGGGGTGTAGGCCCAGCTCGTTGGAGGGGGTCTCCGAGTGTAGAGGTGGGGCCCTGGGTGGGGGTGTAGGGGCGGAGCTTGGGCTCTGCACAGCAGAAGGGAGGCTCCGAGGGCAGAGGATTAGGCCCGGGAGCCCAACAGGCTTCCCCATGCCTGAGTGGACAGGGAAAGCACTGGCCCCTTTCCCTTCTGTTCCTTTACGCCCTGCCGCACCGTCTCCCCCAGTGTCTCCCCCGTCGCTGCTGGACCCCTAACCGTGGGTGGGTCCCACTGGGTGTAGGAACTCCTCCCCTCCCCCAGCTTCCCCTCAGGGGTCCCGGAGGTCCGGCCTTTACTTTTGCTCCCCCTTCCCACCCTCCCACTCCCTCAGGACCTGCACAGCTGGAGGGAGCCTAGCTGGGCAGAGGATCAGGCCCCGGATCTCAACAGATTCCTGGGGGTCCGAGTGGGCAGGAGAAACCTGGCCACGCCCCCTTTTGATTCTCTGCCCTCCCAGTGGTTCCCCAAGTTCCCTCTTCAGGCGTGGGATCCCTTCCCCTCCCCCAGCCGCCCCTCAGCAGCGCCAGTCCTGTCCCACGTCCACTTCTTCTCCCCCTTCACTCCCCCCACGCCCCACGTCCTACCTGGTAGTTGGCTGTTCCTCCCGTCCCCTTAGGTGTCCGTGGCCCCCCACCGGTGCCTGGTAGGTGCCCTAGTTGTGAGGAGATGGGAATTCCGTGTCGTCCTAGTACGCCATCTTGACTCCACCCCCCTCATTGCTTTTTAGTCTTAGGATTCTTTGACACTCTTAAAAGTTATTGAGGACTCCAAAGAGCTTTTGCTTATAAGGGTTCCATATATTGCTATTTATAGGAAATAAAACTAAGAAGACTAAAATATTTTAAGTTTGTTTAAACAATAATAAACTCGTATATTAACATAACATTTTTCTTTAGGAGAAATAAAACCAGAAATAGTGAGAAACGTGGCATTGTTTTACATTTATGAAAATCTCTTCAGTATCTGGGTTAGCAGAAGATACATAGATTCTCATATCTGCTTCACACACTTCATTAGCTCTCAGGGCTATGATGGCATCACATGTCATACAGCAAAATGTGTAGGAACTTTTTCTCTACATCTTTCTCCACATCTCTCCTCTAATAAGTTTCCTCTAGCCCCTTAGCCGAATTTGTGTTTTGTTTCATCCTTACTTCTCTTGATCCAACCAGATAAAGTTAACATTATATGAATTAGCTGCTATTCAAACAGGAAGAGTCAATCTTTGTAATTCAAATAGAGGTTGCCTTTTTCCATAAATTCTCAGTTCTAGTAGTTATGATTCTTTGGAAACCAGTTTAAGAATGGCTATCATTGTTAGAGTTTTAAGAGTTCAAAAATAACACCTTTTTTCCTTCTTCTTGAGTTGAAAACCAGTAAGAGAAATACTGGACAGATAACTACTAGATAGCAGGACTGTAGATCTGCAGCTGACTTGTTCACCCGCTCTTGGGTGGCATGGACCACTGCAGACTTCCCCTGAAAGGGCAGATCAGAAAAAAGAAAATCCAGAAGGGGCTGAACCACATGGCCCAGCATCTTCCCCAGACTTTCCAGTCATCTGTCATTCCTTTCCTGCTAAGCAAGAGAGGGAGAAAAGAGGCCAGGGATCTTATTCCAGAAAGAACTGGAAGTAATTATCCCCCCTCTTCTCAACAAGATGCTTGTTTATGTTTTATCTTTTATAAATGTGGACAACAGAGTTTTACTGTCATGAATTAGTGATGGCTCAACAGCCACCCTCTCTCACTCAGTAATGACTAGCATAAGAAGGCTTAAGGTCACCTTTCCAAAACTCAGATCATCATTTATTTCCCCGTACTCTCTACAACATTGTTAACAGAACTATTGAACAAGTCAGTTCTTTAGACAGAGTCCATGTTGCAGTTTGGTTATCATGAGGGTTATTAGATATTACACGTCTTGAAAAAAATAGATGTCTTGTGAAAACTCTAGTGAAATTTGAATAGTCATGCGATCTGTTTTGTAAGTTTTTAGGCTAAAACTGTCAGGGTGTGTGCCCATTATGAATCAAGTTTAATTATAATACATTCATGGGGGATGATGTTCTAGGAAGTGTAAAATCCAGAAACACAGGTTACTGAGTTTTAATCCCAGCCCTGCCATGCACTAGCTATGCAACCTCAGACAAGTTCTAGTTCCATATCTTCTCTCGGCTTCATTTTTCTGAATTATAAAATGGGGAAAGTCAGAACACTTTCCTCATAAGAGTGTTATGAAGCTTAAATAAGAAAATGCAGGCAAAGCATTTATTAGGTTTGGGGCACAATAATTGCTCAGTATAGGTTCATTAAATATTATGTATATTACAAGAATATTATTTTTATGTATTATTTTTGTAATCCAGAACATTAGGCAATTATATAACATATAACATATTATTTTACTCCCTCGTTTTCTGATTTCTGCTTTTTCTGGGTTAAGTTTTAGCCATTGATCTATACTGAGGGGCCTTATAAAACAGCTGTTTGAAACTTACCATCTTCATTCAGGAAGAATTGTTGGGGACTATGTTTCATAGCATCATCTCTGTAAAGACTTTGGGGAAAATAGTTCCTACAGGTCTCAGTCTAAAGAATTGATGTCCCTTTCCCATACATTGGGTTTGTGTTTCTATCTTAAATTGTATGACAGAGCACGTTTTCTTTTTTAAATTGCTATTGAAGAAGCTCGGCAACAAACCTGCAGCCCTCTGTTAACGAAGTGGACTCTATGTTGTGACATATATTTTAAATACTAATCTTAATCTTCACCTCTTTCCCCCACCTCATCTTTATGTTCTCTTCCTCCCCAGTTTCTTCACATAATTTTTATCTTCTTTTTTCTACATCTTTGTAAGAGACTACACATACTTTCCGAATGCGAAGAAACATAGATATATATTTAAAATAAAAATGTGTGAGTGTAAAATAAATCTTTAAACCTTAGGAACATACTTGACCTAATGAAATAGTTGTGGGTAATTTCATTTGATTAGTTTTTTGGTCATTGTATAAAACTGGTTTGAATTAAAATGCTTTAGGTGATTAGTGACATGGGTGGCTGTACGACGTCACTACAGTGTCACTCATTTCCCTTGAGCTTGTGATTATATGCTCTTCCATATCAAGCACATAACTGTATGTGTTGTTGCTCTTGCCTAGCAGCTGTGCAGATAAAATTGGCATGTTTCTCTTGTATTCTTTTTTTTTTTAACAAATTTATTTATTTATTTATTTTTGGCTGTATTGGGTCTTCGTTTGCTGTGTGCAGGCTTTCTCTAGTTGTGGTGAGTGAGGGCTACTCTTCATTGCGGTGCGCGGGCTTCTCATTGTCATGGCTTCTCTTGTTGCGGAGCACAGGCTCTAGGTGCGCAGGCTTCAGTAGTTGTGGCACGTGGGCTCAGTAGTTGTGGCTTGCGGGCTCTAGAGCGCAGGCTCAGTAGTTGTGGCGCATGGGCTTAGTTGCTCCGCGGCATGTGGGATCTTCCCAGACCAGGGCTTGAACCCGTGTCCCTTGCATTGGCAGGCAGATTCTTAACCACTGCGCCACCAGGGAAGCCCTCTCTTGTATTCTTGAGTGAGTAGAGTTAAGGTTTTAGAGTGCCACAAAATGGTAGGAATGGAGTATCAAAAAGACTTAACAATTAATGCATCCTTTATAAGGGAAAGTGAGGTTAAGGTGACAGGGCAGATTGTGGGTACTGAAAGAATTATATATAGCAGGGGGAAGAGTTATATATAGCAGGCAAGAAATGTATAACCAGCGGCACCAAACAATCAGAATTTTTGTTTGCTGTTGGCTCACGTTCTATTTAGGGAATATTTTGAGGTTTTATATTGTTTTAGTAGTTTCAAGGTATTTTATGTCTGTTTACAGTGGTTATAATTATTTTCTGCCTTTGAAACCCAAATCTTGAATATTGAAAACTATTATTTTTCCCTAATCCTAATTTCCTTCCCCCCAAATCTAATCAGTTATCAAATCCCATTACATCTTCCTTTGAATTCCCATTAGTCAAATTAGGGACTATAGGAGGAGAGTTTAAAATCCTTTTAATCTCTAAATGGCCACAGGTCTCTGCCCATAATCTCTAGTCTTCTTGCCTAGATTCAGTGGACTCTTAAAGAGTTCTTCATGTTTGGCCTTTTGCTTCTCAAATTCATTTTTATACCTCATCAGCAAGTGAACCTATTTCATTGCCATCATGGCTGGCTATCTGTTGCCTACAAGACTATCTAATGATGATTCAGCTTCTCAAGTGATACACCATTAGGATGAGTTAGTTTTAATTGCACTAGTGGTAGTCTCAGAAAGTGGAAATTCCTTTTAGTTTGTTTTAAGGATGCTAAGAAGTAATGAAGTTTTCCCTAAGAATTTTAGATATTCCAGAAATAATACTTTGTACTTTGAGGAATTTAGGACAAAATAAGAGTGTCTATAAATCATGTCTAGCATATACATATTAGCTGCTAATATAATTTCTCAGTGTTTTTTGGCTGGAATTTAATGTTTAATGCTGTAATTCTGGTTTTTGATGCCAGAATGCATTTATATGCTTCTTATTTGCTTGTATTTTATTTTACATTGAACAACGTATAAGTTCTATTTTGAAATGATGGCAAAGATTCTGTAGTCAAAATCCATCACCAACACTGGAGAGACTACTAAATACGAAATTTTCAGTCTTATTCAAAGGAATTTTGGTGGCATGTGGGATCCTAGTTCCCCAACCAGGGATCGAACCTGAGCACCCTGCCTTGGAAGCTCTGGGTCTTAACCACTGGATTGCCAGGGAAGTCCTTAAAAGAATTTTAAGCCTTCTAATAGGTGTGACTCCTGTGGTCAGACTGTAATCAGCTACCTTTTAATAATAAGTACAAATACTATTAAAGTTGTGCAGAGAGCAGTAACACTCGTATTGTTGATATGTTTTCTTGCTTTGCAACATATATCATGGCATAACAGCTATATCAGGGGGAAAATATCATGTAGAAACATATTTATCTGTTGTTCTCAATTAAGTAGTTTGTTATGTTATTGCATTTTTCTTTGTATGATGGTTTTCTTTTTCACCACTAGAATAAACCCAGATGGTTGTTTTAATTTTTTTTTTTTTTGTGGTACGTGGGCCTCTCACTGTCGTGGCCTCTCCTGCTGTGGAGCACAGGCTCCAGACGCACAGGCTCAGCGGCCATGGCTCATGGGCCCAGCCGCTCCGCAGCATGTGGGATCTTCCCGGACCGGGGCACGAACCTGTGTCCCCTGCATCAGCAGGCAGACTCTCAACCACTGCGCCACCAGGGAAGCCCTGGTTGTTTTAATTTTTATAGCATTGAAAGAAACAATGTAGGGTCCATATCAAGTTTAGAATCATAATTTTCAAAAATGAGTCACAATCAAGACATATATACATATTGATTAGTAATTAAGGCACGGCCATATCAATAATAGCAATGCTATTTGGAACAAGAATCAAGTAGAATGTACTAGCTTTTCCTTGTAGTAGTTTTTCCCTTCGAGTTACTAACTTGATATGAGATTGCGTCTTATTTATACATTACAAATGCTTATTCTGTTTATGGCTATATAGTATAAATAGCATGTGCTAGCGTTTAATAGAGTTTATAATTTTCTGATAAATTTGGTATTTGGTATATGGCATGTAGTTTTTTTAAATAAAAGTTTATACATATGAACAAAATAGACTGCATTCTGAATGTGTGCATATCAATATGTCAGCCTTAAAAAGTTATTAAAATGATTAAAAGTACTAATTACATAAATACTGTACTTTGTTTTTATAGAACTTTCACCCATAATCTTTTTTTTTTCTTTTAAAGATCAGTGGATAAGTCTGTCATAGTGTATGATACTGTAAGTATTTCAAAATCTTGTATGATCTGTATAAATTATGTTTGCTTATTAGGCTACTGAACTTCAAGTTTAGCTAGGCAAGATGAGAAAAATGTACATATTTTTTCCGTTTAGGATGCCCAAGAATATAATATATACATTTTCAGAAATGCTAAAATAGTTATGCAGGTAAGGTATTGCTTCTGGAACAAGCCCTTAAATATTTCAATAATGGTTTTAAGATAGACAGATGTTTAGTCTGATCAAAGAAAATACAGATTTAAAGAGCATCAATATTAAAAAATCACTTTAAGTCAATTTTTCTTAAACTCTTACACCAGGTTTCCATAACAACAAAGGAGTGTTTACCCGAGGGTTTTGGGAAGGTATAGCTGAAAGCGGCTCTGTCACTTTATAGAGTCCCACCTGGATTTAGAGACTAGTATAAGAAGAGTAGGTTATAAAGGATTTGGAAAAAATAGGGCTTTTTGGTAGATGCATGTGAATAAAGACCAGGTTGCATAAGTATGAAGAAAAATGAACATTTAATATATAGTGAAAGTATGATTGACGAAAATATTCTCCAAGAGAAATCGGTGTTGAGTGGGACCTTACAGTGGTTGAGCTTAGGTTGTAGCTGTGCCAGCAAAGAAATAGAGATGTGAATTATCAAAGTGTAGTGGGTCAAGCAAGGAAGCTAAGCTAGTCCTCCACACAGCAGTTAAAATTATTGAGTTCTGGCAGGAAGTGGGCAAGAGTACTCAAACGAGGTGAAATAGATCCTCAATATTTCTCAGGAAATTTTCACGAGATTTTACATTCACAGAAATAGCTATAATGTTAAATTTTCTCCATAAAATATGTATATGAGTCTTAGTTAAATAGATCTAGTTGTTGGATGGCCCGCTAAGTGCACTCAATATTGAAATGACTAATTTCTACTCACTGGTCTGCAGTGGGTACAGTCAAATGCCATAGCAAAAATACAAATAATTTCATGGTTACTATTAGTAAGTTGAGACAAATCAGCCAGGACTATATTATACTAAAAATTTCAGCAGACAGCAGTGCTGATAATTGAGAAAGAGTGAAATAAGTACTTGATAATGTTATTAGTTATAAATGCTATTCTCTATTCATTGGGTAAAGTTTTGGTTTATATTAGTGACTCATAATATTAGAATACATAGAGTATATAAACCATTCAGGTCAAACAAGTCTTTATCAGTAGCTTTACTCTTGCCTGAGTAAATATAAAGCTGTTTGTGTTGTTTTTCAGAATACTGAGGATATACTTCACACCTTGACTCAGCACACCAGGTCTGAACTTAACCTCACTTTGTATTAATATAATTAAAAACTTGGTCTGAGGATATATAATAGTTGTTTTTATTAACTAGGTATGTCACGACTTGTGCCTTTGCACCCAATATCCTTTTACTTGCTACTGGTTCAATGGACAAAACAGTGAATATCTGGCAGTTTGACCTGGAAACACCTTGCCAAGGTTAGTAAGGATATCATGTGTAACCCAGTTCAGCACCATTCACCATTAAAAGGAGAAATTCAGTAATTTTTTGACAAATTATTCATGTTGCTTTTCTCAATATAAAGCATACATACAAATTTAATATAATTTAAAAATAATTTTAGAGAACCCAGTGTTAAAGTTAACCCAGACATCTACATTAAAACTGTTGCTAAATGCTTTTGGATGCACATTCATGTATATCATACCTCCCATAGTTTTGTAAGCTCTTTATTTATACTCCATACTACTTTTTCAGATAAATATAGCCTAGAACAAAATAGAAATGATAGTTTTATCTTGTTGCTTTTATTTTTGGTTTTCTCAAGCAACATTGACACCTAATTTAGGAGTTTTATTTTTATCACTGTCAGAATTAACCAATTAGTGGTGCTGATATGCAGATGACAGATCACATATAATACTTCTGCTGATACGAATTTTATATAATAAAGGTAAACTTTTTCTGGAGTGTAAAATGTTCCAAAAGAGTAGCATTTAATGTAGCATTAAATAATACTTTATACGTAGTATTATTTGATTTTTAAAAATTTCTTAAAGGATTTTAAAGTAGAAAACACAGACTTAAGAAAATTTCATTTACTTTTTAGTACAAAGTGAGAATGTTTATAAAGGATATACTTTTTCTTGTTTTTTCACTTACTTTTTGTTTGTGGGGTTTTTTTGGTTTGTTTGTTTTTAAGCAAGGATCGCAGAAGATCAACCAAAGCAATTTACTGAAGATTGGTCAGAGGACGATGTCTCAAACTGGCTTTGTGCACAAGATTTAAAAGACCTTGTTGGTATTTTCAAAATGAATAACATTGATGGACGAGAACTGTTGAATCTTACAAAAGAAAGTCTAGCTGATGATTTGAAAATTGGTAAGACCTAGTGAAAGTTAGGCAGTCTTAAAAACAACTTTTAATAATTTACTCTGAGAGTGGTTTTAATTGCATTAATGGTTTCCTCTTAATATTCTAGCACAGTAGTAGTTCTGGTATATGTCTGTGTGTAGAAGTATAGTATATTTTTATTAGATTATGGAAAAGAAATGTTACATACTGTTTCTTTAGGTAATTAAAGCTATCATGTAACTGTAATTTTTAAAATGTATATATTTTTTAAATTGTGATATAATTCACCCTTTTATAAGTGTACAGTGCAGTGACTATTCAAGTTGTATAACCATCACCACTATCTGATTCCAGAACATGTTCATCACTTCAGAAAGAAACTCCATCCCCATTAGCAGTCACTCCTATTCCTTGTCTCTCTAGCTCCTGGCAACCACTAATCTACTTTCTGTCTCTAAGGATTTGCCTGTTCTACATTTCATAAAATGTATGGCCTTTTGTGTCTGGCCTCTTTTGCATAGCGTGTTCTCAAAGTTCATACATGTTGTAGTATATATTAGTACTTCACTTTTTTATGGCTGAATAATATTCCATTGTATGAATTTATCACTTTCTGTTCATCCATTCACTGGTTGATTGGATTTAGATTGTTCCCAGTTTTTAGATTTTATGAAAATTGCTTCTATAAACATTCATATACACGTTTCGTGTGGGCATCTGTTTTCAGTTTTCTAGGGCGTTACCAAATCATATTGACAGAACTTGGCCAGAAGAAGATGTCTCCTTTTGTGATTGGGAGTTGGGAATGCGTGTTATTAAACTTAATTGCTCAGGAAGAAAAGACCCTTTACCAGCTTGAGGGCTAGTAGCTCCTCAGTATGGGCAATGAGCAACATTTGGCTATATTTAATATAACTCTGAAAAGGCATCTGGCTCTTAATAAGATGACAAATTAAATAGGCCATCAGCTCCTGTACCCTCTTCCCCACCCCTTCCCCATCCCTGGAAATGCTACATAATTGAAGACTGATGAGTCTAGACACAAATAACCATCAAATATACAAAACAGAATTCTGAAAGCTGTCGAGTGGAATTGGTAGATCATATGGTAACTCTGTGCTTGCATTTGAAGAACTGCCAGGCTATTTTCCAAAGCAACTGTGCTTTTTTATATTCTCACCAGCAGTGTATGAGGATTCCAATTTCTCTGCATCCTCATCAACAATTGTTTAGTTTTTCAATTATAGCCATCCTAGTGGTTTCTCATTGTGGTTTTGATATGCATTTTCCTGATGACTAGTGATGTTGAACAACTTTCCATATGCTTAGTGGCCATTTGTATATCTTCTTTGGAAAAATGTCTGTTCAGATTCTTTGCCCATTTTAAAAACTGGGTTATTTGTCTTTTTATTGTTGAGTTGTTTATATAAATTTAGATACTAGACCCTTAATCAGATATATGATTTATAAATATTTTCTCCCATTCTGTGGTTTATCATTACGCTTTCTTGAAAGTGTCCTTTGATGCACAAAAGTTATAAATTTTGGTGAAGTCCAGTTTATCTGTTTTTTTTCTGTCATTGCTTGTGCTGTAGGTGTCGTATTTAAGAAACCCAAACCTAATCCTGAATCTTGAAGATTTACACCTGTGTTTCTTCTATGACTTTTATAGTTCTAGCTCTTACATTTAGCTGTGTGATCAGTTTTGACTTAATTTTTGTATATAATGTGAGGTAAGGGTTTAGCTATATTCTTTCAGATGTATATATCCAGTTGTCCCAGCACCATTTGTTGAAAAGACTATTCTTTCCCCTTTAAATTATCTTAGCACCCTTGTTAAATATGAGTTGACCGTAATTGTGAGGGTTTATTTCTGGACTCTCAATTCTATTTCACTGATCTATTTGTCTGTCCATATGCTAGTGCCACAGTGTCTTAATTACTTTGTAGTAGCTTTGTAGTAAGTGTTGAAATTGAAAATTGTGTGTCCTCCATCTCTGGATTTTTTTTCTCTCCAGGATTGGTTTTGCTCCTTTGGGTCCCTTGGCATTTCCATAGGAATTTTAGGATCAACTTGTCAAATTCTGCAAAAAAGCCACCTGACTTTGATGGGGATTATACTGGATTTCTACATCAGTTTGGGGATTATTGTCATTTTAACAATATTAATTCTTCTAATCCATAAACACAGGATTTTTTTTTTTTTTTTTTTTTTTTTTTTTTTTGCGGTACGCGGGCCTCTCACTGTTGTGGCCTCTCCCGTTGCGGAGCACAGGCTCCGGAAGCGCAGGCTCAGCGGCCATGGCTCACGGGCCCAGCCGCTCCGCGGCATGTGGGATCTTCCCGGACTGGGGCACGAACCCATGTCCCCTGCATTGGCAGGCGGACTCAACCACTGCGTCACCAGGGAAGCCCAGTACAGGATATTTTTATGTTTATTCAGGTCTTCTTAATTTCTTTTTCAACAATGCTTTGTGATTTTCAATGCACAAGTCATTTTTTCTTAAGTGTACAATCCACTGGTTTTTAGTGTATTCACAGAGTTGTACAACCGTCACCACTATCTAACTGCAGAACTTTTTTTTTTTTTTTTTTTTTTTGCGGTACGCAGGCCTCTCACTGTTGTGGCCTCTCCCGTTGTGGAGCGCAGGCTCAGCGGCCATGGCTCATGGGCCTCGCCGCTCCGCGGCATGTGGGATCTTCCCGGACCAGGGCACGAACCCGTGTCCCCTGCATCGGCAGGCGGACTCTCAACCACTGCGCCACTAGGGAAGCCCTAATTGCAGAACATTTTTATCCCCCCAAAAGAATCCCATTCTTTCCTCTTTCTAGCCTCTTGGCAACCACTGATCTATCTTCTGTAGAAATAGGATCTACCTATTTTGGACATTTCTTTTAAGTGGAACCATACAATATGTGGCCTTTTGTATCTGGCTTTTTTAATTTAACCTTTCAAGGTTCATCCATGTTTTTGTATGTGTAAGTACTTCCTTCCTTTTTATGGCTGAAAAATATTCCATTGTATGGCTATACCACATTTTGTTTATCCACTCATCAGCTGATGGTCATTTGAGTTGTTTCTACTTTTTGTCTGTTATCAATAATGCTGCTGTGAATATATATGTATGAGTTTTTGTGTGAGTATATTTTCATTTCCCTTGGATATATGATTAAAAGTAGAATAACTACATATACCATTTTGAGGAACTGGCAGACTGTTTTCCAAAGCAGCTGTACTATTTTACATTCCCACCAGCAGTGTGTGAGCTTTCCAATTTTTCACCTCTTTGTCAGCACTGGTTATTACCTATCTTATTGATTATAGCCATTCAATAGATGTGAAGTGGTATTTCATTGTGGTTTTTGATTTGCATTTACCTAATGATATGGAGCATATTTTGGAGTGTTTATTGGCTGTTTGTGTATCTTCTTTGGTTAAAATTGGTTTGTCTTTTTATTGTTGAATTGTAAGAGTTGTTTTATGTGTTCTGGCTATTATCAATACCTCCTTATCAAAAACAGTTTGAAGTCTTAGTGTTGTGCTCTAATGAACATAATACTCAGACACTTATCAGTGTGCTCTAGTAAAATCTTAATTAACCAGAAAGCTTAGGAAATAGGATGTCCATAGTGAATTTACTGTTAATGAGGAGTCAAAGAGCAAAAAAAGTGTTTGTTATAGAAAATCATCTAAAGTATAGTAGTATACTTTCATTACATAGTAAATATAGTATGTGAACCTATTTAAGTGTCTTGGAAGCTTATGGCCTTTTAAGAAGTTAATAGAATGATGATTTTGTGAAAATAATTAGAATCAGATGGTTTTGTACTCAGGCCATACTGTGAAAGCTATTTTTGTATCTCTAGTAACTTATTTCCTTTATAGTTTACTCTTTCTTCCTGAAAGTAGGTAATAGAGTACAGGGATTTTTTTGTTTTTGTTTCTTTTTTTAAGTTCTGGTGAATTTAGCATGTTCATTAGCTGATTTCTCATTACTCTCTCACAATAAGTTTTAACAGTACCTTATCACACATGACAATATAAAATAATAATTTCAGATTTCAACAAAGGATGTTTCAAAACATAAGAGAGCATAGTAAAAACAATAGGAATAGAATTCTGTCCCAATAGCCCGATAAATAAAGTATAAGAAATTCTTACAGGATTCAATTAGTGGCCTGAAATAGTTTTTGAAGGTGAGTCTCGGGTTTAGTAGTTATGATCATTTTGACGTTCAGTGAAATAAGTTTTGGAACTACCAGGCTCAAGCCAAAATTGAAATATAATTTAAATAAGTCTGCTGTGGTCTAAAAGCTGAATTAGGAAGATCATTATAAACGGAGACAAGAACATTGCATACTCTCTAGTAAGTAAGGAATTTGCTTTGTGTTTGTGCTTAAGATTTGGAAAGTTAGCAAATACAACAAATTAAATACAGAATAAATTAGTAAGTAAATTTTTAAATAAATAAATTTTTAAATAATTTTTTTTCTACATCATTCTACAGTATCAATATTTTAAAGTTTTTGCACAATTATAAAGGGTCAGCAGGCTAACATTAATCTTCTACAACTGCTACTTTAAGCTACAGTGGATTTCTGTTAGTCTTGAGTCTTAAGAAAAGTAGGCTCATCCTCAAAACAGTAAATTGGAGTAATAGAGAAGTGAAATTGGGTCTAGAAAAAAATGTGTTAAGAGGCAAACTGATGAGTATGTGATAATGAATTTTACTCTTGTGATGCATAACTATTTTACTTGCATTTGCTTTTGTGGTACAGTTGTTAAAATGGTTCCTATGTCAATGTGAATAAATATGAATTTAACATTCATCATATGAAGGAAGTTAATTAATTTTCAGTGAAGTGTATTGGAGTATTAGGGAACGAAGTAGTATATCTATAACGTTTGACACTTAAAAATTATTTTTAAGGAGTCAAGCAGTCTATCAAATCTTTTTTCAATGAGCCTTTGTAAATATACAATAAAGGAACCTTCTGTAGATTTGAGTATCTGTTGGAACCTGGTGTTTTAACCTAGAGTAATAGTCCTTTTCTAGGATAGTGTTAATGAAAACTAAGGGTACAGTAGACATAGTTTTAGGTAGGAAATAACTCCTTATATCTAGTGCTATATTTGCATAAGGAATATCCAGAAAGAGATTACAGGTACAAGAGATCCTTGATATTAAGAGAGGTATGTCTTAAGACATATGTGTATCCATGAATTTGTGAACTCTACGATAGCCTTTAATATTGCAGCCAAAAGGCATAAAGTATGAAGATAAAGAGCAAGGAAGTCTCTTTGAGATGTGATCCTAGGCAAGCAGTAAGTCCACTAACTAGCCACGTGATTTTCATCTGCAGTTTGGCTTCAGGTTATATCCAGGACTCAGGAATATTGCAAACTGCTACCTATCTTGGAGTTTGGAATTGCTGTAGACGATATAATGGTAGAACCATGGAATGACAAATGACAAGGAACTATTGTATATTGTGTCAGTCCTTACCCTTATATTCAACTGATTATCAGTCATAGATTTATCAGTCGTAGATTCTTAATTGGGAATGAGGTTTCTTCAAAGCGTTCCCTCTTCTTTTTGCTCTTGTCTTTCCAAGAAACCATGAAAGCACTTGAGACATTTTTATCATTTTCTGCTTTAAAAATTATAATATCAAATTATTATATCAAATGCTTTTTAAAACTTTATGCACCAGCTGTGTTAACATCTTCAGATTTTGGAAGTTTCATGTTTCAAATTCTAGTAATACTTCCTTATGTAGACTTTCACTTGTTGCCTAACTGCATATACTGTTAAGTAATAAGAACATTTACCATTTTTTCTTTACACACAATTGAAGTGAAATAGTCCTTTCACATGTATAGGCCTGTGCACTGACCTGCTGTTAGAGTGGGCATAACCCTTCCAGTTCAGCTGCTGCTCTTAAATTGGCCTACCCCACTTTCCTGAGAGTAGGGCATTTCGGGGTCTCCATTCCTCAGGCCTATCAGATGTCCTGTTGCTTCTGCATTGATATCAATCACAGGTCTTATGGATGTTGGTGGTTTATTCTCTTCCACTTATATAGCGGGATTCATGAGGATACCCTGCTACCTTGTTTTTTGGAAGTGTCGGTGGGATTTGATTTTGCTATCTCGTTGCTCTGTTTTTATGTGGGGATTCAGAGAAGTTTAAAAATTATATTGCTTCTATCACCATCTTCTCTAAATCCTTTAAAAAATCCCTACTGTACCTATAGTTTTGTGTCCCTTTTCTTTCCTAATACAGTTTTATGTCTTGTTTTCTCTTGATCTTTCAAGTCAGAAGTTTGTTAATAAATTTTATTTTTAAAAAATAAAAAGTTTTTAAGTTTTTTTCTTGAAGAAACCAGCTTTTGATTCTGTTGTTCTGTCTCAGGGCATTGCAGAGGTGATTCAGTGACCAGCCCAATGGGCTGTAATTGTTAGTCCAGGCCATAGCGCTCTCTTGTTACCCTGCCTCCAGCTCATGCTGGTGTTGCTGCCTTAGCAATGATATTTACAGGACAAAGTTGGGGAGAGTGAAGGCTACAAGTAGAAAGGTATTTCTTCCATTTGTGTACACAAATCTCTGCTTTAAGCTGTTTCCCATCCCCTACTCTGGAACCTAGTTAGTTCTGTTTCCTTGAGGGTTTTCTGAATTTTGTTTTGTATTTTTGATGGTTATTTGTGTCCAGACTCCATCAATTCTCAATTATATAGCATTTCCAGGGATGGGGAAGAGGGTACAGGAGGTGATAGCCTATTTAATTTGTCATCTTATTAATAGCCAGATGCCTTTTCAGAGTTACAGTGAATATAGCTAAATATTGCCCATTGCCCATACTGAGGGTTTACTAGCCCTCAGCTGGTAAGGGTCTTTTCTTTCTGAGCAATTAAGTTTAATAACACTCACTGCCAAACCCCAATCACAAAAGGAGATGTCTTTTTCTGGCCAAGTTCTGTGGATATGATTTGGTAACTGCTTGCCTGAGGGCATTCTTAAATGACATTAAAATTAGACAAGGGTAACACACAATTTAACCTTATCCAGTACATTTTGAAATACGGTTTCTATATTCTTTATTAATAAACATTCTAAATATTGGCACACATGTATATTCGACAGGGTAATATATATATTGTTTTCAGAATATTAAATACCTCTAGATCCTTATTACATGTTGTATAATTTTCCCCTTAAGTGATATGACTTAATTATGCTAGTAGTTACGTAATTATTAATCTGTCTAATTAGTCTAATTATAAAAGTGTTTATAACATGGTGCTTTTAAAAAATTGTATTAAAAATCCTCAATTTTGTTTCAATGAATTACATAGGAGGTAAGTCATAGGAAAGCAGTAAAGCAGTTCCTAAGATGTAGGCAGCTGCTAGGTTGACTTACCATACTTGCATAGATATAGTCAATGAGTCCAAATAGATTTGAACAGTTTATTACTCATGGCACAGCAGGCAGCATGAGCTTCATATTTAAATTGGTTGCCCTTTCCACCTAGTCTTGTGGGGGCAATTTGTGTTGGTGTCATAGCTGTGGAACCCTGAGTTTATGAACCCCTCCCAATCTTATAAAGGGACTGCTAGCAAACTAGTCCAAGAGGAAGACATTATCTTTGTTCTTGTCAGGAAACAAATCTGCCCTCAGACTGGGAGGGAAACACTATCTCTAGCTTCCAAGTAAGTTTGCAGACATCCTTGAAAAGATTGCTAGACAAAAGGTGTCATAAGGTGTGTATAAACACATGGAGAATTACCTTCCAATCAGAAAGAAAGCTGATTTGGCTTTTTATGGGAACTCTGAGGTGTTCTGAAATGATGTTCTTTTTTCCTACCCACCCTACACCCTCCAAACACCTCCACCTAAAATAGAACTGTCAGCTAGATTATCTAAAAATGTAAACAGATAATCACACTAAACTTCCTAAACTTCATTGTATTAATCTTCCCGAAATTAAAAACTAAGATAATTTTAAAAACTTAAGATAAAAGTAATACAAATGAATGAAACATACGTGTAGAGTCTTGGACAAACATATGAACTTTATTTGAGATTGTGTTTCATATGAGAATCAGCAAATAATATACCCAATTTCATAATGTTTAAAAATAGATGGAATTTTTATATTATCAAATTGAACATCTTTAGAAACGATTTTTAGGAAATTTTTTGTTGTCTAAATAAATTAACCTATAATAATGAGCCTTTTCTGATTTTGTGTGGTATATTAGTATTTGGGCAATGTGAAATTCTTGAGGAACTTTGAGAATCAAAAGTTATTTAGAATAAACTTGCTGAGTTATTTTAATCACACAGTATTCTATACTACAAATATTGATTAAAGAATTTATAAAGAAAAGGTTCCATGTGGTAAAACTGGATGTCTGAAGATTTTTGGTTGTAGTAGATGAAATTTCTCTTTGCTGAAGACTTGCATAAAGGTTAGAAGTAATAGTTCTCCAGCCCTAACAGAATAATTTCTTTTCAGAATCTCTAGGGCTGCGTAGTAAAGTTCTGCGGAAAATTGAAGAGCTCAGGACAAAGATGAAAACGCTTTCCTCTGAAATTCCTGATGAATTTATATGTCCAATAACTAGGGAGCTTATGAAAGATCCTGTCATCGCATCAGGTATGTGATGCTATTCTAAGTTTCAGGGCATATTATGTACTAAATGAATAAATAATGTAGACTGTTCACAGAAGTTTGTGTTTAAATGTGAAACTTTTTCAAAATTTATTTCTCATAAGTTCTTTTTTTTTTTCTTTTTAAAAATTCCTTAGATCTGAGGTGAACTACTGAACATTGTATGTTTCTTAATGAATAAAATTGGATGGAGCAGGTTTGGATAAGATTAGAGACAAAAGAAATAATCTTGACAAGCCTTACTTAAACTTGTGAAATATGTATTTAGTTACTAGAATGTATAGTTAAAATACTGTTTTTTAAGATAGACTGTTGAGATCTATTATTTTTATTTTGTCTATCATGAATTTAAACAACCTTACAGAAATAAGAATTTAAAGGATATAAAGTTACATCATTTCACATTAATTTCTAATCTTTGTAAATGAACACAGACATACATACTTTACATAGTTGTAATCAGTGAATCCATATGGTGCTTTTTATTTTTGAGACTATTATATACATTTCTGAATATTGACTTAGTCTACATAATTTTCAGTGTTAATAACTTTATTCCACTGGAGCTCTATGCTACAACTTGACTCTTCTACTATTTGGTGTATGTATATGTTTGAAAAGCTTTATATTGTTAATAGCATTGTGCTGATATCTTGGTACTCCTTTCATTGTGTTGTTACCATTACTTAGGGGTATTTTCATGACATGTGTTCCCCAAAGCAGAATTAACTAATCAGAAAATATATATATATATATATATATATATATTTTTTTTTTTTTGTGGCGGTACACGGGCCTCTCACTGCTGTGGACTCTCCTGTTGTGGAGCACAGGCTCCGGACGCGCAGGCTTAGCAGCCATGGCTCAGGCCCAGCCACCCCGCGGCATGTGGGATCTTCCTGGACCGGGGCACGAACCCGTGTCCCCTGCATCGGCAGGCAGACTCTCAACCACTGTGCCACCAGGGAAGCCCCCAGGATATTTTATGAATGTTAAAAAGAAGAGTTTTGATAGTTCTTGTTAGACTTTTATTAGATTGTTTTCTAGGAAAAAATAGTTTAGAATGCTACCAGAAATGTATGTAAGTGTACCTGTTTTTCCAGTTTTGTGATCATTGAATTTTAGAACTCATTTATTTTTGCAAGTTTAATACTTGTTTGAAACTGTATTCCTTTTTTTAAAATTAATTTTTTTTTTTTGCTGAACTTACATTTATTTACTCTGATTTTGTTTCTTATGCCAGTAGTGTACTTTTACAGTTAAACTAAATTATTGTTAAACAGTAAGCAAAAATCTTAAAAGTCTTTAAGAAAGTGTACACATGTGGGCCCCTTTCTATTTGTTTTTATTTCTCAGAAATCTTTAGACTGCCTCATTTCTGGTCTGGATCAGTTATAGTGAAGGCAAAATTCCACTACAGTGGAGGTGTAGTGGAGTGTAGTCTGAGAGTGAGTTGATGGTTGATGGGGGTGATAATAAACTGGGACTTATGTCCTAAACTTACCCAGCTCATCAGAGAGACAGGTATACCAGATTTGGGGAAATTTGTAATTAGATGCAGGCATTAATTATTTAAATACATCTTTTCTTAATTGTAGTAAAATACACATAAAATTTACTGTCTTAACCATTTTTAAGTGTATTACACTATTGTGTAACCAAGCTCCAGAATATTTTCTTCTTGCAAAACTGAAACTATATACCTTCTTGTTTCTATGAATTTGACTATTCTACATATCTCATATCAGTGGAACCATACAGTGTTTGTCTTCTTGTGTCTGGCTTATTTCATTTAGCATAATGTCATCCACATTGTAGCCTGTGTCAGAATTTCGTTCCTTTTTAAAGCTGAATAATACACCATTGTATGTGTACACATCTTGTTTATCCATTCATCCATCAGTGGATGTTTGGTTTCCTTCCAGCTTTTGGCTATTATGAATAATGCTGCTTTGAACAGGGATATACAAATATCTCTTTGAGTTGCTGCTTTCACTTCCTTTGGGTAAATGCCCAGAAGTCGAATTGCTAGGTTATATGGTAATTCTTTTTTTTTCTTTTTTCTTTATTTTTCACATCTTTATTGGTGTATAAATGCTCCATGGTGTTTGCGTGCCGCACAACAAAGTGAATCAGCTATATGTATACATATATCCCCATATACCCTCCCACTTGAGCCTCCCTCCCACCTTCCCTATCCCATCCCTCTAGGTCGTCACAAAGCACCGAGCTGATCTCCCTGTGCTAAGCAGCAGCTTCCCACTAGCCATCCGTTTTACATTTGGTAGTGTATATATGTCAGTGGTACTCTCACTTCATCCCAGCTTTCCCTTCCCCACCCCGTGCCCTCAAGTCTTCCCTCAAGTCTGTTCTCTACGTCTGCGTCTTTATTCCTGCCCTGCCACTAGGTTCATCAGTACTGCTTTTTTAAATTCCATATATATGCGTTAGCATACGGTATTTGTTTTTCTCTTTCTGACAGTCTTCACTCTGTATGACAGATTCTAGGTCCATCCACCTCACTACAAATAACTCAGTTTTGTTCCTTTTATGGTTGAGTAATATTCCATTGTATATATGTGCCACATCTTCTTTATCCAATCATCTGTTGATGGACATTTAGGTTACTTACATGTCCTGGGTATTGTAAATAGTGCTGCAGTGAACATTGTGGTACATGTCTCTTTTTGAATTACGGTTTTCAAGGGTATATCCCCAGTAGTGGGATTGCTGGCTCATACGGTAGTTCTATTTTTAGTTTTTTAAGGAACCTCCATACTGTTCTCCATAGTGGCTGTATCAATTTACATTCCCACCAACAATGCAGGAGGGTTCCCTTTTCTCCACACTCTCTCCAGCATTTACTGTTTCTAGATTTTTTGATGATGGCCATTCTGACTGGTGTGAGGTGATACCTCGTTGTGGTCTTGATTTGCATTTCTCTGATGATTAGTGATGTTGAGCATCTTTTCATGCATTTGTTGGCCATCTGTATGTCTTCTTTGGAAAAATGTCTATTTAAGTCTTCCGCCCATTTTTGGACTGGGTTGTTTGTTTTTGTGATATTGAGCTGCATGAGCTGCTTGTATATTTTGGAGATTAATCCTTTGTCAGTTGCTTCATTTGCAAATATTTTCTCCATTCTGAGGGTTGCCTTTTCATCTTGTTTATGGTTTCCTTTGCTGTGCAAATGCTTTTAAGTTTCATTAGGTCCCATTTATTTTTATTTCCCTTTAGGAGATGGGTCAAAAAGGATCTTGCTGGGATTTATGTCAAGAGTGTTCTATGTACGTTTTCTTCTAAGGGTTTTATAGTGTCTGGAACTACATTTAGGTTTTTAATACATTTTGAGTTTATTTTTGTGTATGGTGTTAGGGTGTGTTCCAATTTCATTCTTTTACATGTAGCTGTCCATTTTACCCAGCACCACTTATTGAAGAGACTGTCTTTTCTCCATTGTATATCCTTGCCTCCTTTGTCTAAGATAAGGTGACCATATGTGTGTGGGTTTATCTCTGGGCTTTCTATCCTGTTCCATTGATCTATATTTCTGCTTTTGTGTCAGTACCATACTGTCTTAATTACTGTAGCTTTGTAGTATAGTCTGAAGTCAGGGAGCCTGATTCCTCCAGCTCCGTTTTTCTTTCTCGAGATTGCTATGGCTATTCGGGTCTTTTATGTTTCCATATAAATTGTAAAATTTCTTGTTCTAGTTCTGTGAAAAATGCCATAGGTAATTTCATAGAGATTGCATTGAACTACCCTGCTTTGGGTAGTATAGTCATTTTCACAATATTGATTCTTCCAATCCAGCAGCATGGTATATCCCTCCATCTGTTTATGTTATCTTTGATTTCTTTCATCGGTGTTTTATAGTTTTCTGAGTACAGGTCTTTTGTCTCCTTAGGTAGGTTTATTCCTAAGTATTTTATTCTTTTTGTTGTGATGGTAAATGGGATTGTTTCCTTAATTTCTCTTTCTGATCTTTCGCTGTTAGTGTATAGGAATTCAAGAGATACTGTGCATTATTTTGTATCCTGCAACCTTACCAAATGCATTAGTTCTAGTAGTTTTCTGGTGGCATCGTTCAGATTTTCTTTGTATAGTATCATGTCATTGAAAACAATGACAGTTTTACTTCTTCTTTTCCAATTTGTATTCCTTTTATTTCTTTTTCTTTGAATGCTGTGGCTAGGACTTACAATACTATGTTGAATAATAGTGACGAGAGTGGACCTCCTTGTCTTGTTCCTGATCTTAGAGGAAATGCTTTCAGTTTTTCACCATCGAGAATGATGTGGCTGCTGGTTTGTCATATATGGTCTTTATTATGTTGAGGTAGGTTCCCTTTATGCCCACTTTCTGGAGAGTTTTTATCATAAATGGATGTTGAATTTTTTCAAAAGCTGTTTCTGCATCTATTGAGATGATCATATGGTTTTTATTCTTTCATTTGTTAATATGGTGTATCACATTGATTGTTTTGCATATATTGAAGAATCCTTGCATCCCTGGGATAAATCGCACTTGATCATGCTGTACAGTCTTTTTTTTTTTTTTGTGGTACACGGGCCTCTCACCGTTGTGGCCTCTCCCGTTGCGGGGCACAGGCTCCGGAAGCGCAGGCTCAGCGGCTATGGCTCACGGGCCCAGCCGCTCCCCGGCATGTGGGATTTTCGCCGACCGGGGCACGAACCCGTGTCCCCTGCATCGGCAAGCGGATTCTCAACCACTGCGCCACCAGGGAAGCTCCTGTACAGTCTTTTTAATGTGCTGTTGGATTCTGTTTGCTAGTGTTTTGTTGAAGATTTTTACATCTATATTCATCAGTGATGTTGGTCTGTAATTTTCTTTTTTTGTAGTATCTTTGTCTGGTTTTGATATCAGGCTGATGGTGGCCTCGTAGAATGAGTTTGGGAGTGTTCCATACTCTGCAGTTTTTTGGAAGAGTTTGAGAAGGGCGGGTGTTACCTCTTCTCTAAATATTTTATAGAATTCCCCTGTGAAGCCATCTGGTCCTGGACTTTTGTTTGTTGGAAGATTTTTCATTATGGTTTCAATTTCATTACCTGTGATTGGTCTGTTTATATTTTCTCATTCTTCCTGGTTCAATATTGGAAGGTTGTACTTTTCCAAGAATTAGTCCATTTCTTCCAGGTTGTCCATTTTATTGGCATATAGCTGCTTATAGTAGTCTCTTATGATCTTTTGTATTTCTGTGGTGTCAGTTGTAATCTCTCCTTTTTCAGTTCTAATTTTATTGATTTGCGTCCTCTCTCTTTTTCTTGCTGAGTCTGGCTAAAGGTTTATCAATTTTGTTTATCTTCTCAAACAACTTACAGTTTTATTGATCTTTGTTATTGTTTTCTTTGTTTCTGTTTCATTTATTTCTGCTTTGATCTTTATTTCTTCTACTAACTTTGGGTTTTGTTTGTTCTGCTTTCTCTAGTTCCTTTAGATGTACGGTTAGATTGTTTGAGATTTTTCTTGTTTTTTGAGGTAGGATTGTATTGCTATAAACTTCCATCTTAGAAGTGCTTTTGCTGCATCCCATAGGTTTTGTATCATCGTGGTTTTTTTGTCATTTGTTTGTAGGTATTTTTTTATTTCTTCAGTAATCTATGGTTATTTAGCAGCACACTATTTAGCCTCCTTGTATTTATGTTTTTTTTTACAGGTTTTTCTTTTGTGTGTATAACTGATTTCTAATCTCATAGTGTTGTGGTTGGAAAAGATACTTGATATGATTTGTGACCCAAGATGTGATCTATTCTGGGGAACTTTTCATGTGCACTTGAGAAGAAAGTGTACTCTAATGCTTTTGGGTGGTATGTCCTGAAAATATTAATTACATCTACCTGGTCTATTGTGTCATTTAAAGCTTGTGTTTCCTTATTTATTTTCTGCCTGGTTGATCTGTCTGTTGGTGTAAGTAGGGTGTTAAAGTCCCCCACTATTATTGTGTTACGGCGAATTTCTCCTTTTAAGGCTGTTGGTATTTGCCTT
The DNA here is from genome assembly GCF_951394435.1 of Stenella coeruleoalba. Taxonomy (NCBI): domain Eukaryota; kingdom Metazoa; phylum Chordata; class Mammalia; order Artiodactyla; family Delphinidae; genus Stenella; species Stenella coeruleoalba. The sequence continues at coordinate 56,263,422 of NC_137151.1, read as the reverse complement.
ATGTATTGAGGTGCTCCTACGTTGGGTGCATAAATATTTATAATTGTTATGTTTTCTTGGATTGATCCCTTGATCATTATATAGTGTTCTTCCTTACTTCTTGTAACAGTCTTTATTTTAAAGTCTATTTTATCTAATATGAGTATTGCTACTCCAGCTTTCTTTCGATTTCCATTTGCATGGGATATCTTTTTCCACCCCCTCACTTTCAGTCTGTATGTGTTCCTAGGTCTGAAGTGCATTTCTTTTTTTTTTAACATCTTTAGTGGAGTATAATTGCTTTACAATGGTGTGTTAGTTTCTGCTTTATAACAAAGTGAATCAGTTATACATATACATATGTTCCCATATCTCTGAAGTGTGTTTCTTGTAGACGGCATATATATGGGTCTTGTTTTTGTATCCATTCAGCCAGTCTGTCTTTTGGTTGGAGCATTTAATCCATTTACATTCAAGGTGATTATCGATATGTATGTTCCTATTACCATTTTCTTAATTGACTTGGGTTTGTTTTTGTGGGTCTTTTTCTTCTCTTGTGTTTCCCACTTAGAGAAGTTCCTTTAGCATTTGTTGTAAGGCAGGTTTGGTGGTCCTGAATTCTCATAGCTTTTGCTTGTCTGTAAAGCTTTTGGTTTTTCCGTCGAATCTGAATGATATCCTTGCTGGGTAGAGTAATCTTGGTTGTAGGTTTTTCCCTTTCATCATTTAAAATATATCCTGCCTCTCCCTTCTGGCCTTTAAAGTTTCTGCTGAGAAATCAGCTGATGTCCTTATGGGATTCCCTTGTGTGTTATTTTTTGCTTTTCCCTTGCTACTTTTAATATTTTTTTAATTTAATTTTTGCTAGTTTGATTAACATGTCTTGGAGTTTTTCTCCTTGGCTTTATCCTGTATGGGACTCTCTGCACTTTCTGGACTTAAGTGGTTATTTCCCTTCTGGTGTTAGGGAAGTTTTCAACTGTGATGTCTTCAAATATTTTCTCAGACCCTTTCTGTTTCTCTTTTACTTCTGGGACCCCTATTATTCAAATGTTGGTGTGTTTAATGTTGTCCCAGAGGTCTCTGAGACTGTCCTTACTTCTATTCATTCTTTTTTTTTTTATTCTGCTCCATGGCAGTTATTTCTACCATTTTATCTTCCAGCTCACTTATCCTTTCTTCTGCCTCAGTTATTCTGCTATTGAGTCCTTCTAGAGTATTTTTAATTTCAGTTATTGTGTTGTTCCTCACTGTTTGCTCTTTAGTTCTTCTAGGTCCTTGTTAAACGTTTCTTGTATTTTCTCCATTCTGTTTCCGAGATTTTGGATCATCTTTACTGTCCTTACTCTTAATTCTTTTTCAAGTAAGTTGGCTATTTCATCTTCATTTATTTGGTGTTGTAGGTTTTTACTTTGCTCCTTTTGTCTGTAACATTGTTTTGTTGTTTTTTTTTTTTTGATGAGTGGGATTGTGTTCCTGTTTTACTGGTTGTTTGACCTGAGGCGTCCAGCACTGGAGTTTGCAGGTGGTTGGGTAGAGCTGATCTTGGTGGTGAGATGAGCACCTCTGGGAGGCCTCACTCTGATTAATATTCCCTGAAGTTCTCTGTTAGTCCAGTGATTTGGACTCAGTGCTCCCACCACAGGAGCTCAGGCCCAACCTCCAGCTGGGAACCAAGATCCCGCAAGCTGTGCGGTTCAGCAAAAAATAAGAAAAAAAGGAGTAGTACAATAACAAAGAATAAATAATAAAATAAATTTAGAAAGATAAAAAATGCATTAGGAAAATAAAAATATAATTGAAACAACTGCAACAAGGTAAAAGAAAACCACAACAGAAAAAAAGAGAAAAAAAAGGGTAGGGGGAACAAGCCAAAAGGAACGAACAATAACAAAGTATAAAGAATAAAATAAAATTGGAAAAATAAAAGATTAGAAAAAATAAAAATATAAAGGAGTCAACAACAAGGTAAAAGTGAATGCCAACCTAAAAGAAGGAAAAAAAAAGCCTTGGCTATTGGGGGCGGAGCTTATGCAGGGGTGGAACTTAGGTAGGGGCGGGGCTTAGGCTATGGTGAGACCTGTGGGGGGGTGGTTATGTTTAAGCATGGGGCGGGGCTTAGGCTCAAGACCGACACAGCTGTCAGAGGCCTTGGGGGCGAGGCCTAGGCTTAGGACCTGCGCAGAAGGGGAGAGGCAGCACATCCAGAGGGCCTCCGGAGTGTGGAGTTCCAGAGTTTGGAGGTAGGGCCCTATGTGAGGGTGTGTGGGTGGGGTTTAGGCCCAGCTCATTGGAGGGGGTCTCAGGCGGTGTCTCTGAGTGTAGATGTAGGGCCCTAGGTGAGGGTGTAGGGCTGGGGCTTGGGCTCTGCACAGCAGAAGGGAGGGTCTGAGGGCAGAGGATGATGCCCACAAGGGCAGCAGGCTCCCCGGTGCCCAAATGGGCAGGCAAAGCGCTGGCCGCATTCCTTTCCATTCTTCCGCCCCCAACAGTCTCCCCCATCACTGCTGGACCCCAACCATGGGTGGGTCCCGCTGGGTGTAGGAACTCTTCCCCTCCCCCAGCCGCCCCTCAGGGGTGCTGGTCCCAGAGGTCTGGCTTTTACTTTTGCTCCCCCTTCCCTCCCTCCCACTCTCTCAGGACCTGCGTGGCTAGAGGGGGCCTAAGTGGACAGAGGATCAGGACCGGGATCTCTGCAGGCTCCCAGGGGGCCCAGTTGGGCAGGGGAAACCCTGGACATGCTCCCTTTTGATCCTCTGCCCTCCTAATTGTCCCCCCCCCTTTCTGGGCATGGGATCCCTTCCCCTCCCCCAGCCACCCCTCAGGGGTGCCGGTCCCATCCTGCCTCCACTTCTCCTCCCCCATCACTGCCCCCCACACACACCTCACGTCCTACCCGGTCACTGGGGGTTCCTCTCATCCCCTTAGGTGTCCATGGTCCCCCACTGGTCCCTGGTAGGTGCTCTAGTTGTGCAGAGATGCAAATTCCGTGTCCTCCTAGTCTGCCATCTTGACTCCGCCCTGTCTTGCAGTCTTAATGTGAATGTTTCTGTAGAATAAATTACCTAAAGCTGCAGTTAGTGAAGGATACTGACAAATTGTCCTCTCAACATTATATGGGGTCCCTATTTCCCATATCCTTGCCTCTACTGGGTGTTAGCAATCTTAATCTTTCTCATTCTAGTGAGTGAGAAGTAATCTCACTTTGCATTTTTTTGTATAATATTGAGTTTGAGCGCTTTTAAATGTTTTTAACCACTTATAATTCCTTATGTGACTCTCTTATTCATCAGCATTTAATTCAAATTTAATTTCATTATTTTTAGTTATTATTTAGTAAGAAACATACTTATGGGAGCCACTATGATCTAGTAGTTGAGCATATGCACTGAAGAACCAGACTGCCTGGGTCTAAATCTGTTTCATTACTTATTAGCTGAGGTACCTTGTGGGAGGTTATATAATCTTGCTGTGTCTCATTTTCCTTATGTACAAAATGGGATACTAGCACTTAACCTCATGGGATTCTTATAAGAATCAAATGAGTTAATGCATGGTAGGTACTTAAAAGAGCACCACTCAATAAATGGCAGTAAACTCATTTAATTTCAGGCTATGAAATTTTCTCTGAGCATGGTAATGGCTGTATATTTTTGGCTTTGGTATGTTATATCAGGACCCTTATTTGCAACTGAAAGTAACTCAACTTGAATTAGGTTAAGCAGAAATGGTAATTATTAATAGTTACTATAAGTGAGCCTCAGGAAAAACTGGCACCAGAGACGTGAGTGTTGTTGGGGTACTGTTTCTTATCTGCTCCAAGGCTTCTGAATAGCCACCTTCTGTGATACTCAGTGTGCCTTTTCCATGTGTTAGAAAAACATGAACACCTGTAGGTCCCAAATTTTACATTTTACAGTTTCACCCACCAGAAAGGAACCATTCTGACATTTCTCTCTAGTGCCAACTCCAAAAATCCCAGAGGCTCCCAACCTGATTCAGGAGCGTACCCCAGTGCTAGTCTCTGCAGGCATGAGGTGCAGCGCTGAGATTTGTCTGACCGTGGAGAGTAGAATTATATATAAATGGAGCAACATCCTAAGGAGGATAGTGGTGGAAGGGACAGTTTCCAGAAAAGGGGTACTGACCAAATAATAAATATTCACTACCTAGATTTTGCCATATTTTCCATATCTTCAATTTCTAAGTAATATATACTTTCAGCTTACATTTCTACTTTTACCCAAAGGTTGGTAGAAAAACTGTTTTAAACTTTGCAAATTGTTTGATTAGTTTTGAGGTTGTGTTTTGGGAAAGGGGTGTCTAGTTTTGTTGCATGGAATCAAATGTGAAACTGTATTTCTTTGGGGAGTTAGAGATTTTCCTTGTATGTTTGTTATAAAATTTATATGGTTAATTTTTTATAAAGTTTCGATGGATATTTGAAGGAAAAGTATTTCTTCTCTTTGGTTCCAAAATTAGTTTTTGCAACATTATTGATATATTACAGTATATCAATATATAGATAGATATAGATATCAAATTGATAATTGTCTAATTCAGATCCTCTGTATCATTGCTATCCAGTAGAACTTTTTGTGATGATGGAAGTGTTCTTTGTACTGACCATTGTAGTAACATTAGGCACATGTGGTTATTGAGCACTTGAAATGTGGCTACTGTTACAGGGGATATGAATATTTTACTTAATTGTGATTGATTTAAATTCAAATAGCCACTTGTGGCTACTGTATTGGACAGTACAGCTCCATAATCTATTTTTTTGGATAAAATTTATTGAGGTATAATTTAAATAATAATATCTCTTCATTTTAAATATACAGCGTGATGAGTTTTTGAAACGTGTATACCTGTGCATCCACCATGATGATCAAGGTATAAATGTTATTATCATCCCAGAAAGTTATTTTATCCCCTTTACAGTCAATATTTTTCCACCCCTGGCCTTGTGTAACCACTGATCTACTTTTTGGCACTCTAGATCATATTTGCCTTTCTAGAATTTGATATAAATGGAATCCTTCAGTATATACTTTTTGTATCTGGCTTTTTTCACTCAGCAGAATGCTTAGGATTCATTTATATTATTGCACATATCAGTAATTCATTGCTTTGAATTGTTGAGTAGTGTTCCATTACATGAATATACCATAGTATATTTATCCATTAACTGTTAATGAACTTCTGGGCTTCTCCAGTTTATGGCTATTATGAATGAAGCTACTGTAACATTCATGTACATGTACATGTCTTTGTCTGGACATGGTTCCTTTCTCTTGGTTAGTTAGGAGTGAAATTTCTGTGTTGTATAGTAAGTGAATGTTTAACTTTTGAGAGAGACTGCCAAACTGTTTCTCAAAGCAGTTGCACCATTTAAGTTCCCAACTGAAAATTCCAATTTCTCCACATACTTGCCAACATTTGGTATTGTTAGTCTTTTAATTTTTGCCATTCTGGTGGGTGTGAAGTGGTATCTCATTGTACCTGTAATTTGCATTTTTCTGATTATTAGTGTTGTTGAGATTTTATCCTGTTTTCTTCTAGGTGTTTTATAGTTGTATATTTTATGTTTAGGTCTATGATTTATTTCAAGTTAATGTTTGTGTACTTTGCAAGATTAGAGTAAGCTTTTCTTCTTTTCCTAAATGGGAATTCAATTGTTCCAACAGCATTAATTGAGAAATCTCTTCCCATTGAATTATTTTAGCAACTTTGTTGAAAATCACTTGACTGTATTACTGGTCTGTTTATAGATTTTCTGTGACCTGTTGATCTTTATGTCTGTCCTTGTGCCGGTTACATCAGTGCCTTGATTACTGTAGCTTTATCTTGAAGTAGGTCTTCTTTTTTTTTTTCTTAATTAATTTTTGGCTGCATTGGTTCTTTGTTGCTGCGTGCAGGCTTTCTTTAGCTGTGGCGAGCAGAGGCTACTCTTTGTTGCAGTGCGCGGACTTCTCATTGTGGTGGCTTGTTGCGGAGCATGGGCTCTAGGCGCACGGGCTTCAGTAGTTGTGGCTCGTGGGCTCTAGAGCTCAGGGTTAGTAGTTGTGGCGCATGGGCTTAATTGCTCTGCGGCATGTGGGATCTTCCTGGACCAGGGCTTGAACCCATATTCTTAACCACTGTGCCACCAGGGAGGCCCTTGAAATAAGTGTTGAAATCAGGTAGTATAAGTCATATTAGTTCTTTTTTTTAGCATCTTTATTGGAGTATAATTGCTTTACAATGGTGTGTTAGTGTCTGCTGTATAACAAAGTGAATCAGCTATATGTATACATATATTCCCATATCTCCTCCCTCTTGCATCTCCCTCCCACCCTCCCTATTGCACCCCTCCAGTTGGACACAAAGCACCGAGCTGATCTCCCTGTGCTATGCGACTGCTTCCCACTAGCTATCTGTTTTACATTTGGTAGTGTATATATGTCCATGCCACTCTCTCTCACTTCGTCCCAGCTTAACCTCCCCCCACCATGTCCTCAAGTCCATTCTCTACAGTTGCATCTTTATTCCTGTCCTGCCCGTAGGTTCTTCAGAACCATTTTTTTGTTGTTTAGAGTCCATATATATGTGTTAGCATATGGTGTTTGTTTTTCTCTTTCTGACTTACTTCACTCTGTGTGATAGTCTCTAGGTCCATCCACCTCACTACAAATAACTCAATTTCATTTCTCTTTATGACTCAGTAATATTCCATTGTATATATATGCCACACCTTCTTTATCCATTCATCTGTCAGTGGACACTTCGGTTGCTTCCATGTCCTGGCTGTTGTAAATAGAGCTGCAGTGAACATTGTGGTACATGACTCTTTTTGAATTACGGTTTTCTTGGGTATATGCCCAGTAGTGGGATTGCTGGGTAGTATGGTAGCTCTATTTTTAGTTTTTTCGGGAACCTCCATACTGTTCTTCATAGTGGCTGTATCAATTTACAGTCCTACCAGCAGTGCAAGAGGGTTCCCTTTTCTCCACACCCTCTCCAGCATTTATTGTTTGTAGACATTTTGATGATGGCCATTCTGACCAGTGTGAGGTGATACCTCATTGTGGTCTTGATTTGCATTTCTCTTAACGATTAGTAATGTTGAGCATCCTTTCATGTGTTTGTTGGCCATCTGTATATCTTCTTTGGATATATGTCTATTTAGGTCTTCTGCCCATTTTTGGATTGGGTTGTTTGTTTTTTTGATATTAAGCTGCATGAGCCGCTTGTATATTTTGGAGATTAATCCTTTGTCAGCTGCTTCATTTGTAAATATTTTCTCCCATTCTGAGGGTTGTCTTTTGGTCTTGTTTGTGGTTTCCTTTGCTGTGCAAAAGCTTTTGAGTTTCATTAGGTTCCATTTGTTTATTTTTATTTTTATATCCATTTCTCTAGGAGGTGGGTCAGAAAGGATCTTGTGATTTATGTCATAGGGTGTTCTGCCTATGGTTTCTTCTAAGAGTTTGATAGTGTCTGGCCTTACATTTAGGTCTTTAATCCATTTTGAGCTTATTTTTGTGTATGGTGTTAGGGAGTGTTCTAATTTCATTCTTTTACATGTAGCTGTCCATTTTTCCCAGCACCACTTATTGAAGAGGCTGTCTTTTCTCCACTGTATATTTTTGCCTCCTTTACATATTAGTTCTTTTTCAGAACTGTTTTAGTTATTCTTGGTCTTTAGCATATTTCTATATAGACATTAGAATTACTTTCTCAGTTTTTATGGAATAGTGTGCCAGATGTTTTTCTGTGTGTGTGTGTGTGTGTGTGTGTTAAAAAATAAATAACACTACTGTACACTTAAAAATGGTTAAGAAGGTAAGTTTTAACAGTATGCACATTGTTCTGTGACAGATCTCTAGAACTTTTTCATTTTGCAAAACTGAAATTCTCTATTCATTGAACAATTCTCCTGTTCCTCCTCTCCCCAGCCCCTGGTAACCACAGTCTACTTTCTGTTTCTATAGTTTACATACCTCATATAAGTGGAATCATACAGTATTTGTTTTTTTGTGGCTGGCTTATTCCATTCAACATAATGTCTTAAAGGTTCATTAAGGTTGCTACAAATGGCAGGATTTCCCTTCTATTAAGGCTGGATAATATTCTATTGTATGAGTATACCCTATCTTGTTTATCCATTCATCCATTGTTGGACACTTGGGTTGCTTCTCCCTCTTGGCAGTTGTCAGTAATGATGCTGGGAATATGGGTGTGCAGATAGCTCTTTGAGATTATGTTTTCAATTCCTTCGGGTATATACCCAGAAGTGGAATTGCTGGATCACATTGTAATTCTATTTTAAATTTTTTTGACGAGCCTCCATACTATCTTTTATAGTGGCGGCACCATTTTACATTACTGCCAACAATGCACGAGGGTTCTTATTTTTCTGCGTTCTCACCAACACTAGTTATTTTCTGGTTTTTGTTTTGTTTTGTTTTGATAGTGACTATCCTAATGGGTGTGAGGTGATTTCTCATTGTAGTTCTGATTTGCATTTTCCTAATGATTTGTGATGTTGAGCACCTTTTCATATGCTTGTTGGCCATTTGTACATCTTCTTTGGAGACATGTCTATTCAAGACCTTTGCACATTTAAAAAATGAGGTTGTTTATTTTTCTTTGTTGAGCCCTAGGAATGCTTTATATGTTTTAGGTATTAACTTACCATATATATGGTTTGCAGATATTTCTCTGTAGGTTGCCTTTCCACTCTGTTGATTGTTTCCTTTGCTGCGGAGAAGTTTTTAAGTTTGATGTACAGTCAGCCCTCTGTATCCACAGCTTCCCCCCAAATTCCAGAAAGTTTCAAAAAGCAAATCTTGAATTTTCTGCACGCTGATATCTATTTAAATAGCATTTACATTCTACTGGGTATTATAAGTAATCTAGAGATGATTTAAAGTATATGGGAGGGGAGATTGGTTCAAGATGGTGGAGTAGAAGGATGTGTGCTCACTCACTCTTATGATAGCACTGGAATCACAACTAACTGCTGAACAGTAATCGACAGGAAGACACCGGAACTCACCAAAAAAGATACATCACATCCAAAGACAAAGGAGAAGCTGCAATGAGACGGTAGGAGGGGCTCAATCACAATAAATGCAAATCCCATAACCGCTGGGTAGGTGACTCAAAAACTGGAGAACAGTTATACCACAGAGATCCATCCACTGGAGTGAAGGTTCTGAGCCCCATGTCAGGCTTCCCAACCAGGGGTCTGGCACAGGAGGAGGAATTCCCAGAGAATCAGACTTTGAAGGCTAGCGGGATTTGATTGAAGGACTTTGACAGGACTGGGGGAAACAGAGACTTCACTCTTGAAGGGCACACACAGGGTAGTGTGCACATCGGGACCCAGGTGGAAGGAGCAGTGACCCCATAGGAGACTGAGCCAGGCCTGCATGCTGTTGTTGGGGGGGTGGCTGTGGCCCACTGCGGGGACAAGGACACTGGCAGCAGAAGTTCTGGGAAGTACTCCATTAGCCCCACCAAAGAGCCCATAGCCTCCAGTGCTGGGTTGCCTCAGGCCAAACAACCAACAGGGGGGGAACTCAGCCCCACCCATCAGCAGACAGGCAGATTAAAGTTTTACTGAGCTTTGCCCACCAGAGCAACACCCAACTATACCCACCACCAGTCCATCCCATCAGGAAGCTTACACAAGCCTCTTAGATAGCCTCATCCAACAGAGGGCAGACAGAAGAAGCAAGAACTACAACAATCCTGCAGTCTGTGGAACGAAATCCCCTTTCACAGAAAGATAGACAAAATGAAAAGGCAGAGGACTATGTACCAGATGAAGGAACAACATAAAACCCCAGAAGAACAACTAAATGAAGTAGAGATAGGCAACCTTCCAGAAAAAGAATTAAGAATAGTGATAGTGAAGATCCAGGACCTCAGAAAAAGAATGGAGGCAAAGATCAAGAAGATGTAAGAAATATTTAACAAAGACCTAGAAGAATTGAAGAATAAACAAACACCTAGAAAAATTAAAGAACAAACAAACAGAGATGAACAATACAATAACTGAAACGAAAAATACACTAGAAGGAATCAATAGCAGAATAACTGAGGCAGAAGAACGGATAAGTGACCTGGAAGACAGAATGGTGGGATTCACTGCTGTGGAACATAATAAAGAAAAAAGAATGAAAAGAAATCAACACAGCCAAAGAGATCTCTGGGATATTAAACGCACCAACATTTGCATTATAGGGGTGCCAGAAGGAGAAGAGAGAGAGAAAGGACCTGAGAAAAGATTTGAAGAGATTATAGTTGAAAACCATCCTAACATGGAAAAGGAAATAGCCACCCAAGTCCAGGAAGCACAGAGAGTCCCAGGCAGCATAAACCCAAGGAGAAACACACTGAGACACATAGTAATCAAACTGACAAAAAATAAAAATTATTAAAAGCAACAAGGGAAAAACGACAAGTAACATGCAAGGGAACTCTAAGGTTAACAGCTGATTTCTCAGCAGAAACTCTACAAGCCAGAAGGGAGTGACACGATATATTTAAAGTGATGAAAGGGAACAACCTACAACCAAGATTCGATGGAGAAATCAAAAGCTTTACAGACAAGGAAAAGCTAAGAGAATTCAGCACCACCAAACCAGCTCTACAACAAATGCTAAAGGAACTTCTGGAAACACAAGAGAAGAAAAGAATCTAGGAAAACAAACCCAAAACTGTTAAGAAAATGGTGATAGGAACATATGTATTGATAATTACTTTAAACGTGAATGGATTAAATGCTCTAACCAAAAGACACAGGCTTGCTGAATGGATACAAAAACAAGACCCATATATATGCTATCTACAAGAGACCCACTTCAGACCTAGGGACACATATAGACTGAAAGTGAGGGGATGGAAAAATATATTCCATGCAAATGGAAATCAAGAGAAAGCTGGAGTAGCAATACTCGTATCAGATAAAATAGGCTTTAAAGATGTTACAAGAGACAAGGAAGGACACTACATAATGATCAAGGGATCAATCCAAGAAGAAGATATAACAATTATAAATATATATGCACCCAACATAAGAGCACCTCAGTGCATAAGGCAGGTGCTAACAGCTATCAAGGAGGAAATCTACAGTAACACAATACTAGTGGGGGACTTTAACACCTCACTTACAACAATGGACAGATCATCCAGCCATAAAATTAATAAGGGAACCCTAAATTTAAATGACACAACAGACCAGATAGATTTAATTGATATATATAGGACATTCCATCCAAAAACAGCAGATTACACTTTCTTCTCAAGTGCACAAAGAACATTCTCCAGAATAGATCACATCTTGGGTCAAAAATCAAGCCGCAGTAAATTTAAGAAAATTGAAATCATATCAAGCATCTTTCCTGACCACAACGCTATGAGATTACAATTCAATTACAGGGGAAAGAAACGTAAAAAACACAGACACGTGGAGGCTAAACAATACGTTACTAAATAACCAAGAAATCACTGAAGAAATCAAAGAGGAAATCAGAAAATACCTAGAGATAAATGACAACAGAAACACGATGATCCAAAGGCTATGGGATGCAGCAAAAGCAGTTCTAAGAAGCAAGTGTATAGCAATACAAGCTTACCTCAAGAAACAAGAAAAATCTCAAACAATCTAACCTTACACCGAAAGGAACTAGAGAAAGAACAAACAAAACCTAAAGTTAGTAGAAGGAAAAAATCATAAAGATCAGAGCAGAAATAAATGAAGTAGAAACAAAGAATAGCAATGATCAGTAAAACTAAAAGTTGGTTCTTTGAGAAGATAAACAAAATTGATAAAGCATTAGCCAGACTCATCAAGAAAAAGAGAGAGAGGACTCAATAAAATTAGAAATGAAAAAGGAGAAGTTAGACACCACAGAAATACAAAACATCCTAAGAGACTACTACAAGCAACTCTATGCCAATAAAATGGACAACCTGGAAGAAATGGACAAATTCTTAGAAAGGTATAACCTTCCAAGACTGAACCAGGAAGAAATAGAAAATATGAACAGACCAATCACAAGTAATGAAATTGAAACTGTGACAAAATCTTCCAACAAACAAAAGTCCAGCACCAGATGACTTCACAGGTGTATTCTATCAAACATTTAGAGAAGACCTAACACCCATCCTTCTCAAACTTTTCCAAAAAATTGCAGAGGAAGGAACATTCCAAAACTCATTCTATGAGGCCACCATCACCCTGATATCAAAACGAGACAAAGATACTACAAAAAAAGAAAATTATAGACCAACATTACTGATGAATATAGAATCAAAAATCCTCAACAAAATACTAGGAAACAAAATTCAATAACACATTAAAAGGATCATATACCATGATCAAGTGGGATTTATCCCAGGGATGCAAGGATTTTTCAGTATATGCAAATCAATCAGTGTGATACACTATATTAACAAACTGAGGAGTAAAAATCATATGGTCATCTCAATAGATGCAGGAAAAGCTTTTGACAAAATTAAACACCATTTATGATAAAACTCTCCAGAAAGTGGCCGTAGAGGGAACCTACCTCAACATAATAAAGGCCATATATGACAAACCCACAGTAAATATCGTTCTCAATGGTGAAAAACTGAAAGCATTTCCTCTAAAATCAGGAACAAGACAAGGATGTCCACTCTTGCCACTATTATTCAACATAGTTTTGGAAGTCCTAGCCATGGCAATCAGAGAAGAAAAAGAATGAAATGAATACAAATTGGAAAAGAAAAAGTAAAACTGTCACAGTTTGCCAATGACATACTATACATAGAGAATGGTAACGATGCCACTAGAAAACTACTAGAGCTAATTAATGAATTTGGTAAAGTTGCAGGATACAAAAGAAATATACAGTAATCTCTTGCATTCCTATACACTAACAACGAAAGATCAGAAAGAGAAATTAAACAGTCCTGTTCACCACTGCAACAAAAAGAATAAAATACCTAGGAATAAACCTACCTACGGAGGTAAAAGACCTGCACTCAGAAAACTATGAAACACTGATGAAATATATCAAAGATGACACAAACAGATGGAGTGATATACTGTGTTCTTGGATTGGAAGAATCAATATTGTGAAAATGACTATACTACCCAGAGACATCTACAGATTCAATGCAATCCCTATCAAATTACCAATGGCATTTTTTTACAAAACTAGATCAAAAAATCTTAAAATCTCTATGGAGACACAAAAGACCCCGAATAGCCGAAGCAATCTTGAGGGAAGAAAACAGAGCTGGTGGAATCACACTGCTGACTTCAAACTATACTACAAAGCTACAGTATTCAAGACAGTATGGTACTGGCAGAAAAACAGAAGTACAGATCAATGGAACAGGATAGAAAGCCCTAGATTAATGGAAATAAAAACAAAAATAAATGGAACCTAATGAAACTTAAAAGCTTTTGCATGGCAAAGGAACCTGTAAAGAAGACGAAAAGGCAACCCTCAGAATGGGAGAAAATATTTGCAAATGAGTCAAAGGACAAAGGATTAATCTCCAAAATACATAAACAGCTCATGCAGCTCAATATTAAAAAAACAAACAACCCAATCAAAAGCACAGAATACCTAAATAGGCATTTCTCCAAAGAAGACATACAGATGGCCAAGAGGCACATGAAAAGCTGCTCAACATCACTAATTATTAGAGAAATGCAAATCAAAACTACAATGAGGTATCACCTCACACCAGAATGGCCGTCATCAGAAAATCTGCAAACTACAAAGGCTGGAGAAGGTGTGGAGAAAAGGGAACCCTCTTGCACTGTTGGTGGGAATGTAAATTGATACAGCCACTGTGGAGAACAGTATGGAGGTTCCTTAAAAAAACTAAAATTACCATATGACCCAGCAATCCCACTACTGGGCATATACCCAGAAAAAACCGTAATTCAGAAAGACACATGCAGGGCTTCCCTGGTGGCGCAGTGGTTGAGAATCCGCCTGCCGATGCACGGGACACGGGTTTGTGCCCCAGTCCAGGAGGATCCCACATGCCACGGAGCGGCTAGGCCCGTGAGCCATGGCTGCTGGGCTGCGTGTCCAGAGCCTGTGCTCTGCAAAGGGAGAGGCCACAACAGTGAGAGGCCCGTGTACCACAAAAAAAAAAAAAAGACACATGCACCCCAATGTTCATTGCAGCACTGTTTACAATAGCCAGGTTATGGAAGCAATCTAAATGCCCATCTACAAGACAAATGGATAACGAAGGTGTGGGACATGTATATAATGGAATATTACTCATCCATAAAAAGGAATGAAATTGGGTCATTCGTAGAGACGTGGATGGACCTAGAGATTATCATACGGAGTGAAGTAAGTAAGAAAGAGAAAAACAAATATCGTATGTTAACGCATATATGTGGAATCAAGAAAAATGGTACAGATGAACCTGTTTGCAAGGCAGAAATAAAGACACAGATGTAGAGAACAAACATATGGACACCAAGGGGGGAAGCAGAGTGAGTGGTGGTGGGATGAATTGGGAGATTGGGATTGACGTATGTACAGTAGTATGTGTAAAACAGAGATTAAGAACTGGCTGTATTAAAGTATGTGCATAGGTTACATGCAAATACTATGCCATTTTATGTAAGGGACTTTTGCACCTGTGGATTTTGGTATCCACAGGGGGTCCTTTAACCAAACCACTTTGGATACTAGGGATGACTTCAGTCCCATTTGTCTGTTTTTGCTTTTGTTGCCTGTGCCTTTGGTGTCCTAGCCAAGAAAGCATTGCCAAACTCAATGAATATTCTCTTCAACAAGCGTTGCTGGGAAAACTAGATATCCACATATGGAAGAATGAAGAATGAAGTTGGATCCTTACTTTAACCATATACAAAAATCAATTCAGATGGATTAAAGAACTAAGTATAATAGTTGAAACTATAGGGCTTCCCTGGTGGCGCAGTGGTTGAGAGTTCGCCTGCCGATGCAGGGGACACGGGTTCATGCCCCGGTCTGGGAAGATCCCACATGCCGTGGAGCAGCTAGGCCCATGAGCCATGGCCACTGGGCCTGCGCGTCTGGAGCCTGTGCTCCGCAACAGGAGAGGCCACAACAGTGAGAGGCCCGCGTACCACAAAAAAAAAGAGTTGAAACTATAAACTATAAACCTCCAAGAAGAAAGCATGGGGAAAGCTTCATGACGTGGAAAAATGTGTAGTCTTTCCCCATTGTGTAATGTTGGCACCCTTGTTGAAGATCATTTGACCATATATGTGAGTGTTCATTTCTGAGCTCTCTATTCTGTTCCATTGGTCTGTATGTCTGTCTTTATGCCAGTACCACACTATTTTGATTATTGTAGCTTTGTAGTATGTTTTGAAATAAGAAAGCATGAAGCTTCTAGCTTTGTTCTTTCTCAGGTTGTTTTGACTCTTCAGGGTCCCTTGAGATTCCATATGAATTTTAGGATAGATTTTTCTATTTTTGCAAAAAATGCAGTTGGGATTTTGATAGAGATTGCATTGATTCTGTAGATCACTTTGGGTAGTATGGAGTATTTAACATTAACTCTTCCAACCCGTGAATACAGGATGTCTTTCCATTTGTTTGTGTCTTCTTTTATTTCTTTCAGTATGTTTTGTAGTTTGCAGTATAAAAGCTTACAAGGATTTTGCTTGGGATAGTGTTTAATCTGTAGATCCCTTTGGTATTGACAACTCCAATTCACAGGTATGATATAGCTCTCCTTTTATTTAGGTGTTCTTTTAAAATTTAAACTGAGTTTATTTATTTTTGGCTGCATTGGGTCTCCATTGCTGTGTGCAGGCTTTCTCTATTTGCGGTGAGCAAGGGCTACTCTTCATTGTGGTGTGCAGGCTTCTCATTGCAGTAGCTTCTCTTGTTGCGGAGCATGGGTCTAGGTGCACGGGCCTCAGCCGTTGTGGTGCACAGCCTTAGTTGTTCCGCAGCATGTGGAATCTTCCTGGACCAGGGCTCAAACCTGTGTCCCCTGCACTGGCAGGTGGATTCTTAACCACTGCACCACCAGGGAAGCTCTATTTAGGTCTTCTTAATGTTTGCTAAACAGTGTTTGTGTTTCGGTCTATAGGTTTTGCACATATTTTGCCAACATTATCCTTAGGTATTTCATTTTTTATAACAAATTTGTAAATACAACTTTTCAAACTTTCGATTTCCAGTTCTTAATTGCCTGATATTTCACACTGGATTTTGTAGATTTACTTTATTATTTGACTTTCTTAATTAGTTTATTAGTAACAAGAGCTTTTAAAATAGATCCTTTGACTTTCTAAAGTAAAAAAAAAGTTCATTTTATTTTTTAGATTCCACATATAAGTGATAATATACAGTATTTATTTTTCTCTGACTTATTTCATTAAGCATAATACCCTCCAGGTCCATCCATGTTGCTGTAAATGGCAAAATTTCATTCTTTTTTATAGCAGACTAGTATTCCATTATCTATACATACCACATCTTCTTTATCCCTTCATCCAGTGATGGACACTTATATTGCTTTCATATCTTGGCTGTTGTAAAGAATGCTACTATAAACATTGGGGTGCATGTATCTTTTTGAATTACTCTTTTCATTTTCTTCGGATATATGCCCAACAGTGGAACCGCTGGATCATATGTAGTTCTGTTTTTAGGTTTTTGAGGAACCTCCATCTTGTTTTCCACAGTGGCTGCACCAACAGTATACTGGAGTTCCCTTTCTCCACATGCTCACAACATTTATTACTTGTTGTCTTTTTGATGATAGCCATTCTCACAGCTGTAAGGCTATATCTTATTGTAGTTTTAATTTGTGTTTCTCTGATGATTAGCAATGTTGGGAATTTTTTCATGTGCCTGTTGGCCATCTGTATGTCTTCTTTGGAAAAATGTCTATTCAGGTCTCCTGCACATTTTAAAATCAGGTTCTTTGTTGATATTGAGATGTATGAGCTGTTTATATATTTTAGATATTAACCCCTTATCAGTTGTATCATTTGCAAATACTTTCTCCCATTCAGTAGGTTGTCTTTTTGTTTTATTGCTGGTTTCCTTTGCTGTACAAAAGCTTTTAATTAGGTCCCATTTGTTTAGTTTTGCTTTTGTTTTCTTTGCCTTAGGAGAAAGATCCAAAAAAATATTGCTACAATTTATGCAAAGAATGTTCTGCCTGTTTTCTTCTAGGAGTTTTATGGTGTCAGGTCTTACATATAGGTCTTTAAACCATTTTGAGTTTATTTTTGTATATGGCATGAGAAAATGTTCTATTTCCATTCTTATACATGTAGCTGTCCAGTTTTTCCAGCACTACTTATTGAAGAGACTGTCATTTCCTTATTGTATTTTCTTGCCTCCTTTGTCATAGATTAATTGACTGTGAGTGTATGGGTTTATTTCAGGGCTCTCTATTCTGTTGCATTGATCTATGTGTCTGTTTTTCTGCCATTACCATACTGTATTGATGATTGTAGCTTTGTAGTATAGTCTGAAGTCAGGGGGCATGATACCTCAGCTCTGTTCTTTCTCAAAATTGCTTTGGGAATTTGGGGTCTTTTGTGTAAATCTATAGATTGCTTTGGGTAGTATGGACATTTTAACAATATTAATTCTTCCAACCCAAGAGCACCAGATATCTTTCCATTTCTCTGTATCATCTTCATTTTCCTTCATCAGTGTTTTATAGTTTTCACAGTATAGGTCTTTCATTTCCTTGGCGAAGTTTTTTCCTAGCTATTTAGTTATTTTTAATGCAATTTTAAATGGGATTGTTTTCTTGCTTTCTCTGATAGCTCGTTATTAATGTATAGAAAAGCAACAGATTTCTGTATATTAACCCTGTATCCTGCACCTTTACTGAATTTATTCTAATATTTTGGTGGAGATTTTAGGGTTTTCTATATATAGTATCATGTCATCTGGAAATGTGACAGTTTTACTTCTTCCCTTCCAATTTGGATGCCTTTTCTTTTTCTTATCTGATTGCTGTGGCTAGGCCTTTTTTTTTTTTTTTTTTGGCTGTGCTGGGTCTTCATTTCTGTGCGTGGGCTTTCTCTAGTTGCGGTGCGTGGGCCTCTCACTGTCACGGCCTCTCGTTGCGGAGCACAAGCTCCAGACGCTCAGGCTCAGTAGTTGTGGCTCACGGGCCTAGTTGCTCCACAGCATGTGGGATCTTCCCAGACCAGGGCTTGAACCCGTGTCTGCTGCATTGGCAGGCAGATTCTCAACCAGTGCACCACCAGGGAAGCCCCATGTGGCTAGGACTTTTAATACTATGTTAAAGAGATGTGGCAAGGGCTTCCCTGGTGGCGCAGCGGGTGAGAGTCCGCCTGCCAATGCAGGGGACATGGGTTTGTGTCCCGGTCCGGGAAGATCCCACATGCCACAGAGTGGCTGGGCCCGTGAGCCATGGCCGCTGAGTCTGCACTTCCGGAGCCTGTGCTCTGCAACGGGAGAGGCCACAACAGTGAGAGGCCCACATACCGCCAAAAAAAAAAAAAAAAAAGGCATGTGGCAAGAGTGGGTATCCTTGTCTTATTTCTGATTTTAGAGGAAAGGCTTTCAGTTTTTCACCATTTAGTATGATGTTAGCTGTGGATTTTTCATAAATGGACTTTATTATGTTGAGGTATGTTTCCTCTATACACAAGTGATTTTTATATGTTGATTTTCTATCCTGCAGCTTTGCTGAATTTATTTTTTGTGTGGAATCTGAATTATCCTCTTTACATATTGCTGGATTTGATGTGCTAATACTTCCAGTATTTTTATATATGTGTTCATAAGGGGATATTGGTTGTACTTTTCTTGTAATGTCTGACATGGTATGAAAGTAATTCTGGCCTCATAAATGATTGCTAAGTGTTTCCTCTCCATATTCTGAGTTTGTACGGTATTGCTATTATTTTTTCCTTAAATGTTTGTTAGAACTTACCAGTGACGTCATCTAGGCCTGAAGTTTTTGTAGGAGAGTTCTTAACCACAAATTCAATTATGAATTCAAATCCAGCTTTAATAGGTTAGTTCACAAAATTGAATTTGTGACTGTTCTCTGTTGGAGGTTTGCATTTTTTATCATCTTAAAATACCCTTGTTGGTATCATTTAATGTATTTTGTCTTGAATTTTGTCTCATACATTTCAGTCTTGGCTCTCTTGTTTTTTTTAATAGCTGCATGGTATATTTCTTTCATTTTATGTATTTTTAAAATAAACATAAGTATACATATTGAATTTTCACATAATCAAGTCAAGAAGGGTAGTCAATATTGTGACTTAACATTAATCAGAAGCACTTTATTTTTCAAGTGTATATATATATTTAATTTTACTGAAGTACAGTTGATTTTCAGTGTTAATTTCTGCTGTGCAGCAAAGTGATTCAGTTATACACATATATACTTTTTCATGTTCTTTTCCATTACGGTTTATCAAAGGATATTGAATATAGTTCCCTGTGCTAGACAGTAGGACTTTGTTGTTTATCCATCCTATATATAATAGTTTGCATCTGCTAATCCCAAACTGCCCAACCTTCCCTCTCCCTTGGCAACCACAAGTCTGTTCTCTATATCTGTAAGTCTGTTTTTGTTTTGTAGATATGTTTGTGTTGTATTTTAGATTCCACATAAAAGTGATATGGTATTTGTCTTTCTGACTTCACTTAGTATGATAATCTCTAGGTCCATGCATGTTGCTGCAAATGGCATTATTTCATTCTTTTTTATGGGTGAGTAGTATTCCATTTTACCATATCTTCTTTATTCATTCATCCGTCAGTGGGTATTTAGGTTGTTTCCATGTCTTGACTATTGTAAATGGTGCTGCTGTGAACATTGGGGTGCATGTATCTTTTTGAATTATGGTTTTCTCTGGGTATATGCCCAGTAGTGGGATTGCTGGATCATATGGTAATTCTATTTTTAGTTTTTTAAGGAACCTCCATACTGTTCTCCATAGTGGCTGTATCGATTTACATTCCCACCAACAGTGCAAGAGGGTTCCCTTTTCTCCACACCCTCTCCAGCATTTGTTGTTTATAGATTTTCTGATGACCATCCTAACTGGTGTGAGGTGATACCTCATTGTAGTTTTGATTTGCATTTCTCTAATAATTAGTGATGTTGAGCAGCTTTTCATATGCCTCTTGGCCATCTTTATGTCTTATTTGGAGAAATGTCTATTTAGGTCTAATGCCCATTTTTCAGTTGGGTTGTTTGTTTTTTGTTGAGTTGTATGAACTCTTTGTATATTTTGGAAATTAAGCCCATATTGGTTGCATCATTTGCAAATATTTTCTCCCAGTCCATAGGTTGTCTTTTTGTTTATGGTTTCCTTTGCTGATAAGCACATTTTTATCTAAATTGAAACAGAGAGTGTCTCTCTTGGGTCTAGCTTCTTTAAGTATCATGTTTGTGTGATTTGTTCGTGCTGTTGCACAAAGCAGTAATTGTTCATTCTCGTGTCAGTATACAGTTTATTTATCCATTCTACTATTGATAGTCATTGTTGGCTATCGTAAACATGCTGCCATGAACCTTTAATCATTTTTTGTGTGTATGAATGTACCAATGCATTTCTGTTGGGTGTATTCCTAGGAATGGATATACGTAGTTATCCGGAGTGGTTGAATCAGTTTATACTTCCACCAGCAGTGGGTGAGAGTTCTAGTTGCTCCATAGCCTTCTGTACATTTAGTATTGCCTTTGTTTTTCATTTAAACCTTTGTGGTGCCACCCGTTCATTTTTAAATTTTATTTTATTGAAACAATTGTAGATTCACACTCTGTTCTGTAAGAAATGAGAGATTTCTTGCACTTTCCCCAGTTCCCTCACTGGTAGCATTTTGCAGATGATACTGTACTATTACAACTAGGGTATTAACATTGATGCGATCCACAAATCTTATATTTAGATTTCCCCAGATGCGTATTAAGTTGTATACAGTTTTGCCCCTTTTGGAAGTTTGAGTATCAACCACTATTGAAGACAAAACCCACAAGGACTGCTCCTGTTGCCTTCTTATAACTATATCCATCATCTGCCTGCTCTCTTCCCACCTCCACCCCAGTGTGTCCTCTGTTTCTAAAATTTTGTCATTTCAAAATTGTTATATAGATGGGCTCATACAGTATATAACCTTTTGGGATTAGCTTTTTTCATTTAGCGTAATTCCCAGCTAGTCACTCCATTTATTTTTAGCCTTCCTGTGTTACTTTGTTTTAGAAGTGTTCCCTGTGGAAAACATACAGTTGAATTAAATTTTAAAAATTCAGTCTTAATCTTTAATAGAAAAGAACCAATTTCTTTTGCTTTCTTCTACTTCCCTTTTCCTCCTTCTTTCCTGAATTGATCACATGTCCTTTTTGGCTTTTTTCTTCCCCATGGTGTTTTGGAAGCCCTATACCTTACATCTGTTGAATTAACTGTCTCAGAAAAAAATTTCTGAGACTTTTTTCTGCCTATATTTCAGCATTCTTACACAGTATTTTTTTCATCTATCCTTTTAAATTATGACTGCAGCATGTGCTTGGTGAAAAACACTTAAGCAACACAGAAAATAAATATTTTGAAAATGTGGAGACTCTTCCATACTTTGGTATATCCTTCCAGATATTTTTCTAGCCACTTATAATTTTGTTCTATAACAAATAGGATGATACATTAAAAATTTTTTATTTAATATATATCAGATAGTATTCCCTTGTTAGTATATTCAGAACTACTTCATTCTCAACTGTAGGACAGTATTTTATGGTATGGATGTTCCATATATTAACTCTTAACTCTGTTAAGACATTTCGCCAAGTAATCCTGCAGGAAAAAATCCACAGTCATATAGTATATACAGGTATACTTGTTGAACTATTTCTGTTGTTGGATAAATTCTCAATACTGATAGGCACTGCCATATTTAATTTTTTTGTTTTAATCATGCTCAGCTTTATTTTTAAATACTAGCATGTGCAATTTTTGTCCATTTTGACCTCCAGATAAATTTTAGAATCATTTTGTTATGCTACAAAAGAAAATCTCATTGACATTTTGATTAGAATTACAGAAAAATCTAAAAACGAAATGTTAATTTTGGGGTGGAGCGAGTAGGAATGACAACTTTCACTAGTCAAGCTTTCCATCTCTTCTGAACATTTAAATATGTTAATTTTTAGAAAAATAAGTGTTCACATTTATAACTCATCATTCTAAATTGTAAAAACCTAATAAACCTTATCTGAGCACGCTGGTTATTCTCTAAAGCCTTCACAGTGTTACCAAACCCAGGTCTGGCTGCTTGCTGCTCGAAAGCCAATTCTCGAGAGACAAGTGTTGGTAGGAAAGGAAAGGTTGCATTATTTTGGAGGCTGGCAACTGGCGGGGAGGGCAGATGCCAGTCCAAAGCCTGACTCCCCCTGCCGACAATTAGGGGGCAAGAGTGTATATAGACAGAGGGAGGGGGCTACATGCAGAAACAATACAGTCAGCTCTGACAGTCATCTTGAAATTGGTCATCGGTGGCCTTACCAGCGTCATCTTGATCGTTTTAGGTACAGTTAATCTTCAGTTCCACGTTCGGTTCCCATTTCTTTGAGGCCAGTTCTTGTGGCAGCTTATGACTAGAGCCTGGTCATCATGTAGATAACTTCTTCCACCTGGTGGAGGTTTCAGTATTTATAAGACAGCTCACAGGATATGGCTCAGAATATTATCTGTAGCCCTTAAGGAGGAACTAAAGGTCCTTGACTATGCTTAATGACTAAACTATTATTATTTGATCTCCTTTGACTGTTTTCCTTTGTTTCTGCACTGATTAAACTTATTCTTTGGCTAAAGTTTTTCCACAGACAAAAGGCAGGCTGAGTACATGGTTGGGGGCAGGGGGCAAGGACCATAGGGTCCTGCTCCGTTTCAAAGGTGATTTATCTCAATTATTTATAGAGAATACATTCTTTAGCGTCTGTTGTTTCAGTGCAAGTATAATGTCAGTTTCTGATTTTTTGTTTCAGTTCGATATGTATTTTTATTTCTCTTGTTCAGGGTACACTGCTTCTTGAATGAATTCTGTGCCTTTTATCAATTCTGGAAAACTTTGCTATTCTCATTCTGTACACCTTCTCCAGCTTGCCTACCATCATCTCTTCTGCATTGTGTTAATGCTATACCATTGAGATTTTTCTTTCAAAATTTCAGTATTTGTCATTTCTGGAAATCTGATTTAGCATGTAGATTAAGGCGCATAGACTGCTTGGGTTTAAATCCCAGCTGTGTCTTTCCATACTTGTATGATCTTGGAAAGTTATTCAGGCCATGCATGAATTTCTTCATAAAGTTGTACAGATTAAATAATACAGGTAACAGTGCCCTGGAACAGCCTAATGATACACAATTAGCTGTATAAGTATTAAATATTTCTTTTTCATAGTACATTGTTTTAGATTCATTCCCATTTTAGGAATACTCACTGGTTGTTTCTATTATCAGTTTCTGAGGTTTGTGTGATCTAATCCTTCTCTTTGTTTCTGCATGCTTGTCTTCAGTCAAGCGTTACCTGTGGAAGTTGAGTACAGGAAGAGGGCATATAGCTCCAAAGGAGTGTTGGGCTTGCTTTGTCTGTTTCTCAGGACAACAGGTGGGCAGCGGTGGGCTAAGAACTTGGACAACAGATGTATTAAAAATTCAGAGCCCAGGCCTGTGAGCTAATAATATTTTTCACTTGAACTTTTTTCACTAGAGCAAAGCCATTTGAACCTGTAAGTCAGCTATCCATGTTAGAAATGGTGACTAAAAGAAGCACCTTTTAAGTATAATCTAGTAAGAAATTTGGGGGTTTACTTAATCTTTATTACTAGAAATAGCAGTGTATGGAATGAATAAAGTAAGTGTCATTACTTTGGTATCTTATCACAACTTAATCATCTGAGTATATTCAATAATTATGAAGTAGGGCTTCCCTGGTGGTGCAGTGGTTGAGAGTCCGCCTGCCGATGCAGGGGACACGGGTTTGTGCCCCGGTCCGGGAAGATCCCACATGCCGCAGAGCGGCTGGGCCCATGAGCCATGGCCGCTGAGCCTGTGCGTCCGGAGCCTGTGCTCTGCAACGGGAGAGGCCACAACAGTGAGAGGCCCGCGTACTGCAAAAAATAATGATAATAATTATGAAGTAAAATTCTGTGAATAGAGCTTACTAAATATTGTTTATTTCTGAGAACTATCTGGTATAGCTCTTTTTTTCTTTCTGGTATAGCTCTTGATTTGTCAACTCAGTATCTTGGTTTATAGCAAGAGTCAGATGGTACTGTCTGGGCAAAAATAATTTTAAAAATTATTGAAAGCTTTAAAATCCTTAGGTCAATTTAAAAAATATGAAAACAAGCAAACTTAGTTAATACTGAATGTAATGTGCACTATATATTTTCTTTTAAAAATTGTCAGTTTTTTCCCCTAGTGATACGTTTGATTTCAAATAAGCTAACTCTAGTTATAGTAAACTTCAGGCATGAATTTTTAAAAGAAACCCAAATTTTCAGATGCAGTTATTTCTAGTTACAGTGTTTCATTGCTTTTTTAATTATACATGACAGACAGACTGTCTGTGGGTGGGGAAGCGGTCCTTGCTTTGTATTGTAGCTCTGATAATACCTTTTAGTGCTTTGGGATGAACTTTGGTAGAACAGTTTGAAAGCTGACATATAAATAGCAATGCTCTAGATCCACTCAGAATTCCTACTTTCTCTGTTAAACAAATGTTTCAGGGAATGTATTTGACCCCAGTAGAAAACTGTTGATTATTCCAAAGACTCACTACTTTATAATATCATAGAAAGCTTATATTAAACTTTAGGATAAACTGTGACCAGTGTAACTGACTTTCTTATAGCAGGAAGCTTGTACCTCCATAGAGTGAATGGGTTGATACTTTATTCACTGCTACCGCTCAAGAAACTGACAACCCACAGGCAGGGAAGGAAAAATTATTCATTTAAGGGAATTCAATTAAATACTATAAGATGATAATAGGCTCTAACAATGTAGATATCATAGAACTATTAAACATGGAGAGTAGAGAGTATGAAAAGTTGAATAAGCTCACTGATTATTAACTGAGTAAAAAGCCTATTTGAAATTTAGACAGTGAGGGACAGAAAAAGACTACTAGCTAATTTGAATATTACTTATATAGTAAGGAACCAATAGACACTAATACTATTGGTCTCATCTTTTTTAAAGGTATTAGTGTAAAGGTAAACCAGTAGATCAAAAATACAAACTTCCCTAAGTATCAAAATGGAAGAAACCAGCTCTACAGTGAAAGAATTTATGTAAGTAATCTATAAAAATCTATAAAAATATAAAGAATGACAGAACTGTATTACCAAACGTACTGATAATAAACAATTTGGCTTAACTCATCCCTAAAGAGATGAAAGATTTGAGGTTAGTTGACAAAGCACAATCTAACTTAAAGATTCAGAAAGGTTAGAAATAAAAGGATAGACAAAAATGAGACAGTTGCAACTAAAAATAAAGGAGTTACATACTTGCCTGCAAGAGAATTCAGACCAAAAAAAAGTTAAAATGACACAGGATACTATATAATACTGAAGACCATGATTCTCAGTGAGGACAAACCATTACTAGCTATGCAGTCCCAAACACAGCAAAGACTTTCACAGAGCAGAAGCTACAGACAGTGTAAGGCAATGGAAGGAGAAATACAGCACGGTGATAGGCTTGATCATACCTGTCAGTCCAAAATAGGAAGTATACCTTCTTTTTGAATAGATCGCCAGAAATAACAAAAACACCATTGGGTCACCACAGTGGAATGTAACTAAGAAATTAATAACAAAAGTGGGCCCCTTTCACCTGGAGGGTTAAAAACATGCTGTTATCATATGTATCCAGCTTGGTGGCAAATGAATTAGCTGTCACTGAACTCACAATGTTTCACACGCCCACCATTTTTCAGAGGCCAGTGTGATATGTAAGATTGCGGTTCATTATATATCAGCTTTGCATAAATAAAAATTGAGTATATTTTCCTACAGAAACTATTCTTACAACTCAATAGTAAGACAAATAACCCAACTGAAAAAAACAGGTAAAGGATTTGAATAGACCTTTCTCCACAGACGATATACAAATGGCCAATAAACACTGGAAAAGGTGCTCATCATCATTAGGGAAGTGAAAATCAAAACCACAAACAGATACCACCTTCACACCCACTAGGATGACTAGAATCAAAAGGATGGAAGATGGCAAGGAGATGCAGAAATATTGCTAGTGGGAATGGAAAATGGTGCAGCTGCTGTTGAAAACAGTTTGGCAATTCCTCAGAAAGTTACCATGTGACCACACAATTGTACTTCTAGATATTTATCCTAGAGAATTGAAAATATGTTCATACAAAAAGTTGTACTTGAATGTTCATAGCAGTCTTATTGATAATAGCCAAAAAGTGGTAATAACTCAAATGTCCCATCACTGGATGGACAAATTAAAAAATCTGGTATATCTACACAATGGAATATTAATCAGATATAAAAGGGAACAGATACTATACATGCTACATAGATGAACCTTAGGGAAACATTAGGCTAAGTGAAAGAAGCCAGACAACAAAGGCCACATGTTGTATGGGTCTGTTTATAGGAAATGTCCAGAATAGGCAACTCCGTAGAGACAAAGTAGATTAGTGGTCACTGGGGGAGAGGAATGACCGCTAATAGGTTCAGAGTTTCTTTATGGAATGATGAAAATGTTCTGAAATTAGATAGTGGCGATGGTTGCACAACTCTGTAAATTATACTAAGAACCACTGAATTGTATATTTAAAAGGGTGGCTTTTATGGTATGTGACTTATATCTCAAAAACAAAAGGTGGTACAGTATCTGCAGAAGCATCTACGTTCGCTAGGACGCAGGGAACAAAGAGAATGAGTTGAGGTTATTAGAACCTCACGTGGGTCTCTCAGAACCAGAACTCAGTCTTCTAAGAAGGGGAAGCTACCCAGCTGGTGCTTCTTTCTCTAAAGGGGGAAGGGTAAGAGCTTTGGGCAGTACCTACAATGAAGCAAATATAAAAAAATTTGGAGAGTATAACCAGTTACCCCTGCCAGATAAAGGGCCATGACCAGGCACAACACTGATAGGAGCCTTCACCTTGTTTTTGTCTCCTTCTAGAGAAATCCTATTGCAGGACTTAACAAGGAGCCAGCTGGCAAAGCAGAAATGTGGTTTACAGTATCCTGGCTCCCAGCATGCTGAGTCCTCAGCATTACATATGGATTTGGAGCTGAGGCACCATAGGTTAATAGGGCTAATGAGCATTTAGCAAGTTACATCAATGAGGAATCAATAGCCTTCGTGTGTGTGTAAACAAAAAGCAGTTAAAAGGTATGATGGAAGACAATTTACAAGAACAAAAACAAAACACTATAAAACATCCCTGTAAAGCCTACTTGGAAAAAAAATGCAAAGCATAGCACACTGATAGATAGGAAGACTCATCGTGAGCAAGATGTCACTATTAGGCTTTTTCCTAGAAATACAGAAGGTGATTATTAGGTTCCATTGGAAAGAACACACAACAAATAACCTAGATTATAAAAAACAAAGAGCCCTACCAGATATTAGAACATGTTATAAAGTCTCTATAAAGTATACAGTGTGAGATTGGCACATGAATAGACAGACTAATGGAAAATAATTCTTAAAAATCCAGAAATTGATCCAAGTACATTTGGAAATTTAGTGAATGATAAACATGAAATTTTAAATCAGTGGGAAAAATAAGGAATTTAAAAAAGGGGTATTCTGACAACTAAGTAGTCATATGGAAAAGGATAAAACTGGCTTCATCTGTCATACTACACATCTAAATTAATTCCAAATGAATTAGACATATAAAAAATGAAACCTTTACAAGTCCCAGAAGAAAATGTAGATAAACTCCTTGATAACCTGTAAATAGGGATACTTCCTAACCTGGACTCAAAATCCAAAAGAAGTTAGTATAAAAATTGAAAAATGTTCATATTCCATGGATGAAATAAACATTAAAAAAATTAATATCAATCCTTCTCAAACTCTTTCAAACAGAAGAGGAAGGAACACTTACAAACTCATTTTACAAGCCAGTATTACTCTTAAGAAAACCAGACGAGGACACCACAAGAAAAGAAGATTACAGGCCAATATCATTGATAACCATAGATGCAAAAATCCTCAACAAAATATCAGCAAACCAAATTCAACAACACATTAAAAGGATCGTACACCATGGTCAAGTGGGGTTTATTCCATGGATGCAAGGATTATTCAGCATCTGTAAATCAGTGTGATATATCACATTGACAAAATGAAGGATAAAAATCATATGACCATCTCAATAGATGCAGAAAAGCATTTGCCAAAATTTAATATCCATGTATGATTAAAAAAACTTTCAATAAAGCAGGCATAGAGAGCATTACCTCAACATCATAAAGGCCATATATGACAAGCCCACAGCTCATATCATACTCGATCGTGAAAAGCTGAAATCTCTCCCTCCAAAGATCTGGAACAAGACAAGGATGCAGACTCTCACCACTTTGATTCAACATAGCATTGGAAGTCCTAGCCAGAGCATTTTGGCAAGAAAAAGAAAAGGCATCCAAATTGGAAAAGAAGTAAAACTTGTCTCTATTGCATATGATGTAATATATATAGAAAACCCTATAAAGCCCACCAAAAAACTATTATAACTAATCAAACAATTCGATAAAGTTGCAGGTTAACAAAAATTGATATATAAATATCAGTTGTGTTTCTGTATACTAGTAACAAGCTAGCAGAAAGAGAAATTAAGAAAACAATCCCATTTGCAATTGCATCAAGAAGAATAAAATACCTAGGAATTTAACTCAGGAAGTAAGAGATCGGTACACTGAAAACTACAAGACATTAAGGTAATTGAAGAAGACACAAATAAATGGAAAGATATTCTGTGCTCATTGATAAGAATATTGTTAAAATGTCCATACTACCCAAGCAATCTACAGATTTAATGCAATCTCTATCGAAATCACAATGGCATTTTTCACAGAAAAAAACAATCCTAAGATTTGTATGAAACCACAAAAGATTCCAAATAACCAAAGCAATCTGGAGAAAGAAAAGCAAAAATCATGTTGCACCCCTGAAACTTTTGTCAGTTACATCTCAAAAATAAATCTTCTGAAATAAAAGAACAGTCTAATAGAACAGTGAGCCAAAAATATGGTCAGTTTACAGGAAAATGAAAAGCAAATGGCTCAAACATACAAAGAAATGTTCTAGCTCCCTCATAATAAAATAAAACTACTTGATACACTATACCATTGCTCATGAGAGACTGGTAAAAACTCAGTTTGACAGCACATTCTCTTGGTTGGGCTCTGGGGAAGATTCAGGCACTCTAAATGCCATTGCTAGTGGGAAAAAAAAATGGTAGAATTCCTGTGGAAGTACTAGCATTTCTAACAAAATTGTATACATTTTCTCTGATGCAGCAGTCCTACTGCTAGAATCTCCCCCCAAATGATAGCACTCACTGTTCACTGCAGCACTATTTGTAAAAAGGTATTGGAAATAACCCAGATGTCCATCAATACATCCATACAGGGGAGTACTGTGGGGGAATAAAAAAGCAATGTATAGTTAAGTAAAAAACCAACCAACCAGGTACAGAATAGTGTGGAGCATGCTAACTTTTATGTAAGAATGTATATGCACTGTGTCTGTACACATACATTTGCTTATATTTTCAAAAGGAAAGTGTAAACAAACTAACATACATGGTTACCGATATGGGAAGGGAGAGAACGTGGGTTGGAGAAACTCTTAATGTGACTTTTTATAGTTTTTACTTTGAAACCATTTAAATGTTAAAATACATCATGAAAAACAAACCAGTCTCTAAAAATTGGGAGGATAAAAAGGGAAGCAAATGGACCACATTATATGTCCAGTAACATAATCAGAAATTTTTTTTTCAAGTGATTGTCAAACACAGGATTTCAATTAGACAACCCTAGTGGATCTATCTTGGTGACAGAAAGAGCCAGAAAAAAATCTTTCACAGTCTTACATTAGTAATGTATTGGCGTTGTTAGTTTGAAACAGTTGTATGCATTGCAGATTAAAAGAAATAGGTTAATGTGTAAATGTAATTAGGAACTAAGATTTTAAGTTTAAGAGAAAGAGCTACAAGTATAAAAAAAGTGAAGCAAAACCTCCAACCTTAACACATGCAAAAAAGTTTGTAAGAATATGGTATGAAAAACCTTAGCCAATGAATTTTTTTTTTTTTTTTGGCATAGTAAATCCCTTTACTGTCAAGTCCTTAGTGGGGTGAGCTCTATAATCTCTTGGTATCTGTTTCCCTGACTTTTCAACATGTTGGAAAGTTTTGCCTTGTCATCCCCAGAGCTTTTTGCTCCCATCTTTAGCCACATTATCTGACACATAGCTGACAGCACTAGCAGGGCACTGTAGCTTCACTACCACTTTCCTCTACCTGGCTCGTTTCCTTTCTTCCTTTGTGCTACATCTGAATTTTTGACAGTCCTTTTTTCAGTTTTTTGACACTGTTCGAGGTAATTTGTGCAATCTTAATGCATCTTAAATGGTAGAATTTAGGATGTTGTTGCAGAAATATTTGGGGAGCAGTGGTGCTAGACAAGACTACCACTTAAATTACAGTAAAGGCCTTGGCAATGGAGTTTTTGTACCCATTTTAGTAATCCTAACTTCCCTTTCCTACATTGCAAATAATTTGTGTATGTGGTTTTGTTTTGTTTTTAGATGGCTATTCATACGAAAAGGAAGCAATGGAAAATTGGATCAGCAAAAAGAAACGTACAAGTCCCATGACAAATCTTGTTCTTCCTTCAGTGGTACTTATACCAAATAGGACTCTGAAAATGGCCATTGATCGATGGCTGGAGACACATCAAAAATAAAACTATTTTATATTGCATTATTTATATTTTCTGTGATTTCATTTGAATGATTTAAAGGTAGATACTAATCAGACATTATTAAAAGCAAAACAGAAGGAGAAAGGTAAACTTCTTAAACTTAGTTACCTATAAAAACTATTTACTGGCTATTTTCATTCTTAAAAACATAGGAACTAAGTAACACATATAACATCTTTTCTATTTTTACTACAAAAGCCTTTTTATACTAGTGAAAAAAAAGCTTAACCTGTAGAGAAGTAAAGTTTTACAACTTTAAATTTGCCATGCTCAAATTTATTCTTGTTATAGATCATATTCCATTATAACCAAAGATTGGAATAATCTAGAATATAACAGATAAATCCTAGTTAATAACTGTTCATTTGATAACTCTTTGGAATCCTTCTAAAGAGAATTTTTAGCAAAACAATTGTAGATTTCTTTATGACTAAATTGAGAAAATCACTTTAACGTGTTTAATGAGCAATTTTGTTAGATTCTAAGTTTGCAAGGTAGTAATGATTTTTCCCCCATTGTCCAAACCTAGGTACAAGTTAGATGGAATAAATTATCACAGATACATCAAGCTGACTTTGCTGAAACATATAAAGTGGCAAACTAGCCTCCCTTTACAATTTAGAATTCTTAAAAGTTCTCACATAATAGTTTAAGCTAAGGTGACTATACATTTTTACACAACAGGCCGATAGCTAATACAACACCCTGATAAACATTCAGAAGAAAACTTCAAGTTCGGAAAGCTGAGGTTGTGTTGACTCTCCATTTGTCTCACAAGTTGTTTACCAGAATGGAAGCCATTAGTGGGAAAGCTTGTTAGAACTAAACTCTAAGGGCAGGCAGGGACCAAGACTCTGTGCTTACCCCCGAAATCCTCACTGTCGTCGTTCTGAAATTTGAAAACACAGAAATAAAAGGGAAAAATCAGTGTAAGTATTTATTCCGTCAGCCTTTTCTAGTGTTTTATAAACTTATAGCTAATATGCTGTATGTTCACAGAAGGGTGGAAAGCTACCACAGAAATCTCCAAAAACCTGTTCTTTGTAATCGCTGCTTTGTAAAATTTCTGTCATCCTAATGTATTACTGAATTTTATTTCCTTTGTGTCACAGCTGGGATTCACAATACGTGATTCTAGAAGAGTATTTTTTTTTTCATACTACACATGCCGCTCACATTCTTACTCATGAGGACCAAAAGATGGGAACATGTTCTAGAAGGTGTTTTTCTATTGTATTCTATAGAGGAAGTATGCTAACATAATTCTAACAAAAGACTGGGTAAGATTGACAGAGCCCACCATTGGACCAGATATCTTTTGTTTTGATAAAATAGACTTGTTTTCCAAAGAAGGCTGGCTGGTTTTCACATAAAAATTACTGAAAATCCCTGAAGTCATTGATAGAAAACAGTTATTTGCTAAATGTGTTAAAGAAGGTGATTTTCTTTTTTACGTTTCACTAGGATAGTTTCTTGTTAAATGGCTGAAAACTAAGATGCCAATTTACAAAAGTGAAAGTGCATCTGTTTTTATATACAAACAAACCAAAGCGGAGCTACTACTCCTTCCCACAAACACAAGCAAACAAACTAAATAAACCAAACCCAAACTCACCCATAGGAAAGGACACCACACGGCCCCTCTGCACTCTTGGGGACCACCATCCGTGCAGGACTAGGCAGGAGCAGCCGTCACCTACCTGCCCACTGCCCGGTCCTCAGCACTGACCAGTAGCATCCCAAGGAGACTGCACTTCCTGGGGTAACTGGACCAAATACCTTTACTAAGAATCTATCAAAATCATAATGTAATGTATAATACATTCTAATAGTCACACTGGCAGCATCACAGAAGTCATCCAATAAGAATGATCTATTAATAGAGTTTTCCCCTCCTACCCAGTTTTTTGTTTTTTACCTTTAGTTTAAATATATAGCTTTCAAGAGTGACTGAAAATACTTTACTTGGCCTTGCTAGTAATAGCAGTAACCACACAATAACCTGAAGTTGCTTAGGCTTAAGATTCCACATCAGGATTTTATCACAATACAACAGTTTAATGTTCACACTCATTCATACTACTTTGAAACTGAAATATGTGGTTATAAAGACAAACACTTTTAACTCAAAGATAATAGAAATATGAAGAACAAACTTTCACGCTGGCACAGTGTTCAGTGTATGTATCGCCAAAGTGGGAGTTAAATATTGAAGATGCACTGTTGCCACTAAAACCGTGCTCCAGGATTTCCGAACAGAGAAGTACAGAATGCTCTTCATGCGTTCTTCTCATTTCAGGCAAAAAGACTAATTTTGACCCTGGAATGTTTTGGGATTTCTGGAAGCCATTACCCTTGTTCTGAAATTATTAAATAACATTAAATATGTATTTGTAGTATTACTGAGAAACAGGCTTTCCACTTCTTTAGGATAAAATCACTCCGGATTTAAGCAAGGCAGATAGCTGACATCAGGATCTTCTCTACGCAGCCATTGTTTCATTTAATGCAAAACAAATTCTATTAATTGTCTTTATTCCATATGGAAAAGTACAGTAGTTGTGCAGAAACAAAACTACATAACAAAAGAGTAAGACTTCCACAAATATTAAAGAAAACAATAAACAATAAATAAGCCATAGTAGTTATAGCAGAACTCATGAGACGCCTCTAAAAAAGACTGACAAAGCTGTACAAAGTACTCTGTACACACTCAGGAACAAATGGAGAATGACACCAGAAGAGTCCTATTCGTACAAAACCATAATGATGCTCACAGGGACTTCATTACAACTATTCGTTTTTAAAACATTCTGTAAATATAGAACTTCCTTCTCTCCAATTCTAGAAAATAAATTTCACATCCCAACATACAAAACAAATACACTCCCACCACCTCTCTCAAACTAGTATTTTAACATCCTCCAATAGCACACCATTTTCTTATAAAAATACCTTTAAAATCAAGGTTCACTCCTGTACCTTATCTTTACAAATGAATAATACATCAGTTTGGACTTAAGTAGCACCTCAGAGGTGTTCATATAAATGAGATAAAGTGCTGTTACTGGTATACTGTTAACATGCCATATATATTATCGTTCAGTGCAATAACCAGCATGGACGAAGCTTAAAAAGAACATGCAAATATATGACTTTAAGATTAACTACTTGAAATAGTTATATTTACAAGTCTGAATACAACTTGGCTACATGATATATACAACATGTGGCTATAAAGTAATGACTATAATAAAACGAAAGCAATAACCAACCACACCTTAAGTATCCGAATTAAATATTGTCATTAGAGGACCTTGGAAGGTTTGTTCCAGGAGTGCTATCATTGATAAAAGCCGTTTGGGGACCAACTGAGAGCTAATTTACATGTCACCGAGAATGCTGTATTCTTAGTATTTTAGCCCAAATTCAACTTAACCACCAATCATGATTCCAAATGGTTTATACTGTTTCCAAATATTAAAAACACCTTGAAGCGGGAATATAGTTCCAAAAAAAGGAACCATAACACAGAAATAGGTGTTTAATCTTTCCAAGGGAACTGCTATAAAGGGAACAATACTTGGATGTTCTTATATTTTGCTTAAAAAAAAAAGTGACCCATATAACACGTATAGTCACATTCAGCTAGAAATTACTCAGGTCTTTCATATATATATATACACGTGCACATACACACTGACCCTTGAACAACAAAGGTTTGAATTGTGCAGGTCCACCTATACATGGATTTTTTTTTCCCCCGGTCAATACATACTACATGATCCACGGCTGGTTGAATACGAGGATGTGGAACCCTCCACAGGGCCGACTAAAAGCTACACTGTACATTTTTGACCGTACAGGGGATGGGCGCCCCTAAGTCCCATGTTGTTCAACAGTCAACTCTATGTGTACGTGCATATATATATAAATTAAGATATGACTCATTGGAACTGTAACTTGAAAATTCCATCTTTTCCAGAACATATCACCTGGATATTATGTCATGAGCTAAACTTATCACTAGACATTTACATTATCTAAGAAATAATATGATCTTACCACATAGCAAAGGCTAGGAGAAAAGTGATAAAAACCAAATAATTTCAAAAGAGAGAAGCATGAGTTAATGTCTTCTTGGCTGTCTTCAATTTTTAACTTAACAGGCATAACTAGTTGTAGTTTTCAATTCTGGTTAGCATTCTTATTTCTGGTGACTTCTATCTATCAAAGAAATTTAATCCCACATTTTCAACATATCAATGGCATCTGATCCACCCCCAAGGGAAAAATAAATATGTGACTAAAGAGTAATTTTTCTCACAAACCACCATTTAATGACTACCAGGAGCCAGCACACCGTTTTCCAAATACCACACGTGGGTCTCCCTCACGGCTCACACGTTTGATTCTATGAATGATCGCTTTGGTTTTGCTGAAGGGAGGTGACTCCTGTGGGCTTCACTGCTGATGTGAGACTGCTGTTTAGAGAGACCTTCCTGATACGCGTGAGAAACCGTCTTAGTTACCCGGCTGTCTTGGCAGTGGACTGGAATTTGGCACTTCTTTTCTTCTAGCTCCTTCCCCTGGGCCCCGTTGTGGACCCCTCCACCCAGAGTAGACACAGAACGGGTTTTGGCTTGGCTACTGTATCCTCCTGCTTGCTTGAGAGAGGGCTTCTCAGAGCTTGCGGCCTGCAGGCCAGCCGCGGAAGGCATGTTCGTCGGCAGCCCCTCTGGCGCCGTGCAGTGCCAGGCGCAGCTGGGAGGGTGGCTCTGCTGCTGGAACCTCGCTGTCTTGTCCATGATGCCCATGAACGGAGTACTGCGCGGCCTGTGCTCAGCTGGGCCACTCGGAGCCTGGCTACCAACCCTGTCTTTCATTCGAGCATCTGGTCCTTGGACCTTGAAGCCCTCTGAAAAACTGCTGCTTGAAGCCAAACTACTGGTTGAACTTGACATCTTGATGCTGCCTGACGGAGAACCGGAAGAGCCTGAGCTGGTGAGGGAAGCCGGGTGTCGCACGTCGCTGCAGCTCACTGGCCCGCCTGGCTTTAGAGGGGCTACGTCCACAGCCACGGTGGCACGAGACAGAAGCCTCTCTGCAGTTTTTATCTTACTCGGTAGAGGATACGCAGCGTCACCCTCACTGGGCTGCAGCTGGACGCTGGGGCTGGGCCCCAGCCGATCTCCCGAGTGGCTAGAAGCTGCTCCCGCAGGGAAGGTGCCTGTTCCCTCCAGATGCTGGTTTCTGCTTCCGGCGGCGGGGGTGGCAGAGAGTCTTCCAGGCATGGGACTCGGGGGAGGATTCTGCGAAGAGACCTGCGTTTTCGAGCTAGCATTTCTCAGGCCAGCTTGCCCAGAACCCAGGTGCTGGCTGGTTTTCACGATCTGCGCCTGCTTGGTGGGCTGCACCCTCAGCCCCGGCTGAGCGACCGGCTCCCTCGGGGGCTTGCTCACCCCCAGCCGATTCTGTGGCGATAGCGGCCTCATTTTGGACTGGAGCCCTTCTTGAAGGTTTCGGATGTATGGGGAGGGGGCAGAGGAGGGCGGCTGGGGCCTGGGAGCGAGGGGAACGGATTCTTCCTGTGGAGAAGTCTCCTCCTCTTCAGCCTCCTCGAGGTGAAAGCCGTCGTTCAGGCCGGGGGTCGGGGCGTCCTCCTCGTGGTCCGAGTCGGCGGGGGGCGCTGGCGGCGGGCACTGCTGCTTCTGCTGCTGGCTCCTCTGGAGCTGCCTGCATTCCTCTTCTACGCGCGCCAGGAGCCTCCTGATCTCCTGGTTGGTGGGACAGAGCTTCACGGCTTCCCGCAAGTCAGCCAGAGCGGCCGTGAACTGCCTTTATATTAAAAGAGACGATATAATTACAGGCCACGTAAGAACAAGCTCTGAACGTAACTGTTCATAAAGCAGCTCTGCTAAAAGAAAAGAGAAGGTAGCTGAGTGAGTGCTGCACAGTCATGGTGTGGACGGACCCCACGGAACTAGCTTAGAGTTCCTCGGCTAAGTGGCAACGCTGAACTCTAACCCAGACCTGAGCGGCTCCGGGGCCCTGCTGTCTCTATAAAGACCACTGGGCTGGGGTGAGCGCAGGCAGAAAGCAGTGGGGGTCAGAATCCTCTTAACGTCACCTTCCCCATCCCTCTCACCACGTCCACCTGCAACTCAAGACCTATGGACTCCACCCAGCCTCCCCGCCGCCGCCTCCTGGCGTCTCTAGTTGGCGATCTCACTGGTAACATGGACTAAGCTAGGAACTTTACGTTGCAGATGTCAACTGTGGGGAGAGTTACTGAGATGTCTGGAGAAAATGAAAAGTTTAGCCATTGCTAATGACAGCCACTGCTGCGCCTTCTGGAAGCTAGCTGTTCAGTATTACAAGGGAGGAGAGGCACTGAGTGATGCTCGTGCATCAGAAGCCCCCAAAGTCAAAGCAGCAGCTTTGATGTCAGAGAAAGATAAGCAGGCTTCTCTAGTCACAGTCACATATCTAACCCCAGATGGTACCTGCTGCTCCTCTTTGCTCTCGCTCTGGCATAAAAGGCTTCATAGGACTTTGGTTTCAACTCGAGAGCCTTGGAAGCAAATTCTTCTGCCATGCCGAAGTCCTGGTATCAATATTTAAATACACAAGTCAGAAGCAGCACTGAAACATGATTACAGGCAACCTTTTAATAAGAGTTTTGCTCTAGAGGTTAGTAGAGAAGTGGGACACATTTGGAGCGAGATGAAGGGGAAGGTAAGTTGGTTTTCTTGTTGTGAAGTTAGGAGACAGTTATAGCTTATTAATGTTCTTACAAGAAGAATCCCACAGAGAAGCAAAAATCGGTGACTCAGGAGTCAGTGACTCGAGAGAGAGAATGGTGGTGGAAGCAGCGCAGCAGAGGTGAGGGCTGATGGGAGCCCGCCCTTGGGGGGAGGGGGAGCCTCAGAGGGGCCCGGACACTGCAGCACCTGCAGCAGGAAGGTGGGCAGAGTCCGTGGGCATAGAAGCAGGCAGGTCACAGATTTGGTGGAGGGGGGATGAGGTTTAAAAAAGAAAAACAAAGAAAGTGGTACTGAAACAAATCTAGTTACTAGTTACAAGTTAACTGTGAGTTAACTACAATTAATTACAAATTGACCAGTTCCTGGCTTACCCTCTGAGCAAACATAATAACACTAAGCTGATTATAACACATTTGTGGTGAACTTTACAATGATGCCCTTGCCTTCTGAATCTGGGGACAGCCACTCGTGCTGGCAGCATGCAGTTGGGCAGCGGTGGAGGAGCAGTTTGCATGTGCTCGTCATCACTGAGGCAGAGAAACTACGTCCATGTGCACTCTCTCAACACCTTGGGAGGTGGGTGGTGCTGTGATCTAATGATGGTCACCCCAGACAAGCAGCTCCCCATGCGCCAGGTTCACAGAAAAGTGCAAACAAACCAGACAGGAGGTCTCATGATTTGGTCTGTAGAAGGGCAGGCCTTCACCACTGTGAGAACAGCTAAAGGACTGGAATAAGGGGCCCGGCTTACATTTGTTTTTCTTCGGCAGCGAGACAAATTGAGATAGAGGGAAATCCTTAGCTCATTGAACGGTCTCATGTCCTCTCCGAATCCTTCTCGAGGAAACTTCCTTAAGGCATACTGGTACCTCTGGGCTGCCTCTTTCATCTTCCCCTTCTAGGATTCAAAAATCAGAGAAATTTATCGTTTCCAGAGGCTCCAAGATGGATAAAGATCCTGATGAGGACAGGCCACGGCCAGAACCAGTCCACTGACTGGCCTGGACACGCAGCTTCACTGTCCGCCTAGGCGTCTGCAACCAGAGCTGGGTTTACAGGAAGGGATCTGTAAATTGCCAAACCCATAACCATCAATCTTAATTAAAACATCAGATTATCTTCTCTGTTACATATTTGTGACAACCATTTCATGAATGATCTCTCATCTAAAGATACTTTAATGCAGAGTGTAACAGAAATCAAATGGAGAAACCACGCCGTCCCTAAAGCAGAGTCTTGTGGATAAACCTAGAGCTGCTGTAGAATGATAATTTTTCTTTTAAGAGGAACTAAAGCACGGGCTTTAAAACTTAGCACAGCACTGCACGTCATTTTCAAGGCTAAAGAAATCCATTTGCTCTGTTGGTTCTGTTGCACAGCAGGTATGAAGTCTGTCGAAAATGGCTAATAATTGCCTACCAAAATTCATATTAAAACCACTTCAAAGCCACAACGATACACACTCTGAACTCAATTTCAAACTGATTCCAGGCCAGGAACCCTGCTGGGTCATGCTATATGCCTATTTATTTGTTGTTATTAAAAAAGAAAAGGAAAAACTAAAACATAGAAAGTACAGCAGCTTCATGCCAGAAAGGATTAAAATGGTCATGATGTAGTTTTCTGTTTTCATCATCTTTTAATTCTGTCTAATCACAGACCTGGAAAGAAAAATGATCTATGGAAATGGCCTGAGCATCTCTCTAAACTCGGGGTTGGCAAACTACGGTTTCCGGGCCAAACCCGGCCTGACACCTGTTTCTACAAACACAGTTTGACTGGGACACGGCCTGGCTCATTTGTCTGTGTGTTATCTTGTCTGCGTCTGTGCCACAAGAGCAAAGCTAGAGGGCTGTGGCAGGGACCACAGAGCAAAGCCTGACATGGTTACTACCTGGCTCTTTCCAGATGAAGTGTACTGCCCTCTGATCTAAACTGCATGTGTTAGTTTGAACATTTTTACTTTAAAATCAAATTTACTAATCTTTAAATTGTCTTTCCATTTCTAAGGGAAAATGAGAAAAAGAAATTAATTCCACCTCCTGAGTAACTGAGTGTTATCTATTACTGGACTATTTTAAGTAAAAATCTCTCCAGAAACAGTTTCAAATTCCAGAAGCTTACAGACATTAAAATTAAGATAATAAAGGCTTGGGAGATTTCATGATTCTTTTCTTCTGAAAATGTCTCCTGAGTGTTCCTTTCCCATGTCTCACGATTCCAAGCACCAAGGAATTTCCTGTAGGATTTGCCTGTTAAACAAGAAGCACCTCTGCCTTCGTATCAAGGCTTCAGGCTGTAAGTCACAGTTACAGCCCCAAGGATTCGTTCAGAAATAATGGCTCTCAAACACAAAGAGGAGTGCTTTCCACACTGAAGATTCTGCTGAGAGGATATCAAATCCTGGGCACAAGGCTAGGTTAGCACTTCCCAGAACTTCTATTAGCTGAGCTATATGCATTCTGGGCAGTAGCACAGCTACAACCATTACACCGCAAACTAAGAGGCTGCTCATAGGTTGTTTACAGGATCACAAGAAAAGGGCGACACCACTTACTTTGTACATCAAGTTTCCTTCCTCCATCAATTTCTGTAAAAGTATAATCAGAATATCAGGTTTGGAAGTAGCCATCGCCCAAGCAGCATTTCCTGCAAA
Source organism: Stenella coeruleoalba (assembly GCF_951394435.1). Classification (NCBI taxonomy): domain Eukaryota; kingdom Metazoa; phylum Chordata; class Mammalia; order Artiodactyla; family Delphinidae; genus Stenella; species Stenella coeruleoalba. Next base: position 56,223,006 of record NC_137151.1, on the reverse strand, counting down.
ATAAACATGCGTTCAGAGACATTCCAGTGGGCCTGGAGCAAAGGAGCTCAATGCTTCCGTGGCCCCGTCACAGCTAAGCCCACAAACAGCAGAGAACCCAGCTGCAGAGGACACTGCAGCGTGTCCTGCAGGTGTATTGTCCTGCGTGACAATACAGCGAAGGGAAGGGAGCACTTAGCAGGGAGTTGCACCCCGCACACCCTGTCACTTGGGGGGACAAGAGTACTGGGACACGCAAGCATCAGCGCAGCCATGAGCCACCCCTCCTTTCTACGGGGATTTGCTTCCCAATCATCTCTTCAGTTCCCTGCAGTGCTGTCAGGACCACGCGCAGGTGGAGGTGAGGCTTCTCAGCATCTCTCACACTCGCTGCAGAGTCACCACCAAATCCACTCTGAGACGCCAGCTCTGGCCCTGCTGCCCTCCTCCCACCATCCCCGCCCTCGGCCTCCCTGCTCCCGCCTGTGTCTCCTTCTCTCCCAGCTGACGGCACAGCCACAACCTCTGTGTAAGCCTCTTCCAAACACGCACGGGGAGCAACGCTTAAGGGCATGGCCTCAGGAGTCGGACTCAGGTTCAAGGTGACCTGCCGCTCACTATGACCTCAGGGGAGCTATTCACCATCTTCAGGCCTGGGGTTCCTCCTCTGTAACATGATGCTTTCATCATTCCCTACTTACAGGGTAGGTGAGGATGAGATAAGTTAAAACATGCAACTGCTCAGAATAGCTCCTGATACCATGAGCTGCTTAATAATGTCATTTCACCACCTTCATCGCAGTCCCCTCCCCAGAACTGCTGGCAGCCAAAGGTCTGGCGTGAGACCAGAAAAGACAGTGCCGTATGGGGCACTCTTCCCCGCACTCTGAACCCTGGGCCATGTTCCAACCTCCTCAGAGCTCCGGTCCCTGACATTATCCTCAAGTCACCCCATCTCGTCTCCAGTAAGCCCCGAGAGCTCTCCCTCCCAGAACCTGTGCTAGGGTTGCCGCTGCCCTTCCCAGAGGACTAGCCGCCCCTCCCGAACAGCAGTCCTCGCACTCGTGGGTCATTACAACGGCCCTCCAGCTCCTGCCCACCCGCCCTCGGGCCCTCCCCACAGAGGCCCCCGGAACTGCTCCCGCTGTGGCTTCCCAGGGCTGGGCTGTCCTTCAACACTGGCCTCTGCTTTCTGCCCACGTGGGCTGTAATAATATGAGTCTTTTACACACTCTGAATGACTGTGATTAACTGAGCCTTAGAGAGGGACAAAAAAAGTCTCCACACGCCTGACATCTTACTTCTTAACCCGGGAGCAGGTGGGTACGGCCCCTCGCGTACTCTAAAATCTGAAGCTACCCTCCCTCTCGCTGGTGAACTGCAGAGTTTACTGACCTAACTTGGCTCCTTTTCTCAGCAGTGTAATCACTACAGATGTGTTTCGACAACCGATGGCTCTGTCCAAGGGCCGCATGCCGCTGTGGTCCACGTGCTCGATCACGGCCCCCTTGTCGACCAGGTACAGCACCTGCAAAAGGGAGACACAGGACCTGAGGGCGCGGGTAGCAGGAGCCCTCACCTTGCCCGACGCTGCAGCTGGTGTAGGAGCTGGCGGTCTTAGCTTCACTCTGGTCTCAGACGCTCTGGCCTAACGGGATCTCAGAAGGGAAATGAAGTTGACATAGAACAGAGCAGAGGAGCTGCAATCCACAGCTCACACCCACTCTGCTAAAGTGATTTTGATGTTGGCAATGAGACAGGCAGGTGGATGTTCCCAGGGCGGGACGTGTGTCTGTGCACCCACAGACCACAGACAGTACACGCACGCTATCGCCTGTCTGTCTCACCCCACTTCCCAGGCCACAGAGATGAGACACAGTCACCTTTTCATCTCCAGTTACTCAGGAGGCAGGCTTCTGCCATAGCTCCAGCGTGCTGGCAGGTTATGGCAATGACTCTTCAGAGACACTCAGACCCACACAGCCTGGGTACAGAAGCTGGAAGGACCAGGGTCAACTGGACCCGGTTATAACTCACTTTAGGGCTTAGGAAAGAGACCTGAATATGGGCACTGTAAAGGTGGCAACTGTGAGACCATGGTACAAAGACTGCCGTGATGTGATCAAACAGCTGTCACTTGGACTAAACAGAGAACAACAGGGAAAACCATGCTGGCCACTAAAATTGCTCTATTCACTGGAAAAGTCTGTAGCCTGCTTAGATTTTCACGTGGATCTAGTAGATCCTATCAGTCCACCAGCTGTTCAAAATGACACTAGAGGGATTAATATCCAGAATATATAAAGAACTCCTACAACTCAACAAAACCTCAAAAACCCAATTTAAAAATAGGCAAAGGCTGTGATAATCCGTAATGGAAAAGAATATGAAAAAGAACATATATATATACATATATATATATGTGTGTGTAACTGAGTCGATTTGCTGTATAGCAGAAATTAACACACTGTAAATCAACTATACTTCAATAAAATTTAAAAAATAGGCAAAGGGGCTTCCCCGGCGGCGCAGTGGTTGAGAGTCCGCCTGCCGATGCAGGGGACACAGGTTCATGCCCCGGTCCGGGAAGATCCCACATGCCACGGAGCGGCTGGGCCCGTGAGCCATGGCCACTGAGCCTGCGCGTCTGGAGCCTGTGCTCCGCAACGGGCGAGGCCACGATGGTGAGAGGCCCGCGTACCGCAAAAAAAAAAAAAAAAAAAAATAGGCAAAGGATCTGAATAGATATTTTTCCAAAGGTGACATAAAAATAGCCAATAAGCATGTCAGAAGATGCTCATCATCACTAGGGAACTGCAAATCAAAACAACAAGCTATTAACTGTTAGGATGGCTGCTGTCAAAGAAAAGAACAAAACAGAAAATAAGTGCTGGAGAGGGTGTGGAGAAACAGGTAGCCATGTGCACTTTTGGTGAGAATGTAAAATGATGCACCCACTACGGACACAGCATGAAGCTTCCTCAAAAAATTAAAAATAGAATTACCCCTCGATTGAGCAATCTTACATCTGGGTATCTATCCAAAAGAATGGCTAGATCTCGAAAAATCTTCAGGCTCTCGAAGAGATATTTGCACACCCGTGTTCGCAACAGCACTACTCATAATAGCCAAGAGGTGGAAGCAACCCAAGTGCCCAATGATGGATGAATGGATTAACAAAACGTGGTAAACACATAAATGGAACATTATTCAGCCTTAAAAAAAAGGACATCCTGACGTATGCTATAACATGAATGAACCTAGAAGACATTATGCCAAGTGAAATAAGTCAGTCACAAAACAACAATCTTGTACGATTCCACTTGTGTTCAGGGACCTAGAGCTGTCATTCACAGAGACGCAAAGTAGAAAGGTGTTTGCCGGGAGCGGGGGCGGGGGTAACGAGGTAACTGTTTAACGGGTGCAGTTTCAGTTTTACAAGACAAAAAAAGCCTGGACTTTGGCTGCACAACGATGTGAAATGTATGTAACACTACTGAACTCTTCACCTAGGAATGGTTACGATGGTAAATTTTATGTTACGTGTTTTTACCAAGACTTTTTTTAAATGACGCTTAGAATGCTAAGATCCTTCACTCTTCCCTAATGTTGATAAACGACAGGATCTGGTAATGTAACATAAGCTGAAAGAGAAAAGTGTGCAGATGTGAGGTTTAGTTAAAGAGCTGTTTCTGAAAATCGACATTTAAGTACAGTGTATAATGTCCAGGAAATTGAAACTATTTAACTGTAACATCACTGCCTTGTAAAACCATCAGGCACAGACGTGCAGGGTGGGGACGGCTTCTGCTCCGAGGTCCACGGCCCCCAGCAATACAGTACCCGTCTGTCTAGCTAATCCTCACCTTAGACACACGGAATGATTCATAAATAATTCTCAAGGAGAGATGAACATTCCTCCAGCACCTGCTTGGTGCCTGGGATATGGACACTGACAAGGTGGTTTTTGCCCTGAAAGACATCTTGTGGTTTTCAGTTTATTAAGGTTTTATCCCTTCCTTCCTCAGTTAGACTTGGGCCTTTGGCAAAGAGATAAAGACAGTGCCCAAAGCATTTTCTGTTATTTCTAGACAAAGCCGCATCAATTTAAAAACAAACCAACTGATTATTTGATGAGTAATTTCTCACATATAAAAGTGATTTTTAAATGATCTACACAGGCATTCTATTTACATGGAAATTGTAAGAAAATGAAACGACATATGCACGTGTGTACACATATTCATGTATGTGCGTGCAGTTTGTAATCATGGAATTTTAAGCCTTTGGAGTCTATTAAAATCTTTACCCCAGGTCTGGAACAGACTGCGTGCCACAGAATTAGAGGAAAACGAAAGCCACCCCACAGCACACGCGTATGCCCTGGCCACACGGGGCCAGCGTCACGCACACTTGGGGATGGCTCAGCTCCCGAGTCTCCACGCGGCCCAGTCCGCCTGGCACAGGTGGGGAGCGTGGCCGCCGCGGTACCTACGGTCTCCGCATCGCCGTAGAAGGCAGCCAGGTCCAGGGGGCTGCGGCCGTTCTTGTCCGTCTGGTCAATCTTGGCTCCTTCCTCCACCAGGAACTGGACCACAGCCCTGTGCCCTTTCAGACAAGCCCAGCTTAATGCCGACAGACCCTCTTTGTCCAGAGAAGAAAGGGCGGCACCTGAAAGACAAGCCCATTCACAGAACGTGACCGTGGAAAGACAAGGCCAGAGGCAGACCCTTGCACACCCGCAGGGGCCTGGCCTAAACAGCATCTGAAGCCAAGGGTGAAATGACCATCCCTGCTGCAGCTGAGTAAAGGGTACGTGGGATGTATCCCTATTCCCTCCACTTGTGTGCAAGTTAAAAAATTTCCATGACAAGAACACTGAACAAAAAGATTCTTTCAAAAACAAAACAAAGACAACAACAAAAAAAAAAACAAAAAAACGAAATCAGAAAGTACTGAACGAGTCTGCCAAAGCTCTTGTCCTTGTCCCTCCAAGAGAGTCCCACGCAGGGGGGGACAGGGCGGCTACCTTTCGAAAGGAGAAATTCCACGGTGCTCAAGTGCCCTTCACAAGCAGCCACCATGAGGGGCGTCCGGCCCTGCTTGTCACTTAGGTTCACGTCACAGCCACGGTCCAACAGCAACCTAACGATCTGAAAGAAACACTCGGGATTACACGCTTCCTGCTGCCCCTTGAATCACGTGCTCTCTACTCGGGATGGTTTTTCCACCTTTCAGAGTAGTGAAAGGACTCTCCCCTCTTTTTAAAAACCCCTGTAAGTCGTGTGATCCATGGGGCCTGTAAAATCTTTCTACTGTATTCCTTCGAACAGACTCTTCTTCCAAATATATCTTCTCTTTAACAAGCCTGATTCATTACTATGTCTGTAAAACTTGCACACACAAGGCAGAAGTTTGGAGAAGGGAGGATTCCAAGCACAGTCAAGTGATGACACGACAGCCACTACAGGGCACGTGGGGTAGCTGAGCAGAACTGAAGGGAAGGCACGACAGCCATGGCCCCATGGCGGTGCTGACACCACGTTCCTGCAGCAGGCGGACGGCGGCACGGGCAATGGATGCGAAAACACTCACCCACCCTCCCCCCTCAGCAGTCTGCTTCCTGAGGCTTAGGACTGGGGGACCTTCATAGCAGGTGATTTTTAGCAAAGCTTCCTGGAGGAGAGTTTCAGCCTCCAAGTTATGCCTTTAAACAGTACATGGTGAGAAGGGGAAAAAAAACCCAGAGAGGGGTCTCTTACAATGACCATCCTGGAGGGAACTGCTCTGTCCAGGGGGTTGTGGTCCAGCCTCTCTCCCTCTGGCACCGTGCTTGTTTTATTGCCACCACAGCAGAAGGTGGCATGTTCCCACTGCTCTCTTGTTCCTGACACACTAACGTATGTCTCCAGACTCCCCCACGACTTAGGGAACACGGAGAACAGGAGAGAGGATTATTAGCCAGGGCATCTCAAGGACTCGTGAGATAGGCAGGGAGTGGCCGGCACAAACCAAGCTCTTAGAAACGGGAAGGAGAAAAGCCAGAATCTCGGTGGGGCACCCTCACAGCTCCTGCCAGCAGAGCTAGCAGGAACCGGAAGGGTTGCGACTCCACGCTGTGAACTTGGGTCTAGAAAATTCCTTCTATAATGGACATGATGCGGAAATCCATCTGTCTGTTTGCAGCTGTGTGTAACCTGGTGCCAGCCATGGGGTAGATACATGGTCACTGTTTACAAAATGAAGGAATAAATGACTGAACCACTGCTATCAAGGACCCCTTGCTCCCTTAATTAGACTAAAAGCAATGATGCGTCACTCCTTGTAAAAAGAAACCAGCCTGAATCACAGTGCAGGACCAGAGGGAAAAGGCTTCCCCTCCCAAGGAGCACAACAAGGCCACTCTTCTCCCAAGCCTGCTGGACAAGTGGGTTGCACAACCACAGCAGCCGCTGTGTTACAGCAAGTCTTCTGCTGTCGGGATGGGGTGCACCCACTCCATTTCCCCTCCCCGGTTACGGGGAAGCAGCTGTGGGTCTCTGACCTGGTTACCGGCCTTGCTCCCAGTTACCAGCCAATGTGGCTGACTGTGCTAGCCTGTCAAATGTCTGCCTTGATACAGCAGTGCTCACAGCACACGCAGAAGCCAAGAATGTGGAAAAGACAGGGCCCAGCAGGGGAGACGGGCAGTAGCGATCTCGATCCCATTCACTGTTTCTGAAGCACCCGGGGTCCCCCGGGTACCTGCCAATGCCCCTGGCGTGCCGCGCAAAACAACGGAGGGACCCCTCTCCTGTTAGTCCGAGACGCAGCAGCTCCACGCTCCAGCAGCAGCTCGCAGACCTCCAGCTTGCCTCGTCCTGCAGCGGCCGTCAGGGCTAGAGGGAAGTCACAGGGGGAGGGGTCTGTTAGTATGATGGCCACATGGTAGTGGCTAAAGGTGGCCACAGACTCTCTCACGCTCCTCCCACTGAGAGGAGGGGGACCACGTATCCTGCCCCCCTTGAATCTGGGCAGGCTCTGTGACACCTTTTTCTTTCCTTCTTCTTAAAAAAAATTTTTTTTGGCTGTATCAGGTCTTAGTTGCGGCTCGCAGAACCTTTCGTTGTGGCACGCAGGCTCTTCGTTGTGGCATGCCAGCTTCTCTCTAGTTGTGGCGCGTGGGTTTTCTCTCTCTAGTTGTGGCGTGCGGGCTCCAGAGCGCGTGGACTCTGTAAGCTGTGGCCCACAGGCTCCAGAGTATGTGGGCTCTGTAGTTTGCCGCACACAGGCTCTCTAGTTGAGGCGCATGGGCACAGCAGTTGTGGTGCACGGGCTTAGTTGCTCTGCGGCATGTGGGTTCTTAGCTCCCCAACTAGGAATTGAACCTGCGTCCCCTGCATTGGAAGGCGGATTATTTACCACTGGACCACTAGGGGAAGTCCCTCTGTGATACCTTTGACCAACAGAACAGAGCAGACATGATGCCGTGCCAGTGCGTGGGCCCAGGCCCTGAGGTGGGCAACTTCCACTTCCTTGAACGCTCCTTGGAACCAGCTGCCACGCTGTGAGGAAGCCCAAGCAGCCCTGAGGTGAGACCCACTGGGAGAAGCTGGGCGTGGCCAACATCCTAGCAGCCAGCCAGCAACACTGTCAACTACGTGCGTGTGTGCCATCCTGGAAAGGGGTCCCCAGACACAGTCAGGCCACACCAGCTAGAGCTGTGAGAGCAGAGATGAGCCGTCCCTACAAGCCTGGCCCAAACGCAGATTCGGGAGCCACTAAGCGTTTGTTTTATTGTTGTCTTTTTTCACAGTAAGAGACAATGAGAATATAGGGCCACACAAACACAAAGATCAGTATTACTGTCAAGACCAGCTTCTTACCCTAAAGTCACACATTTCAATCAACAAGAGCTAACGATTGCTGAGGCAATGAGAGCATATCACATCCTTCCTGCCTTCAGGGAGCTTAGAATGTCTGTAACAAGTCCAGATCCTGGGTTAAGAATGTCAGCAAAGGAACAAAAGGACAATTAGGCTGTGGAGGGCCTTGAGTGCCCGGGCGAACAGCCCAGTGTGATCCTGAGGCAGGGAGCTGTAGCTGGCAGCAGAGGTGCTGCGGGAAGGTCAGCCGAGGACAAAACGAGCACGGTGTGAAGGGAACGAAGGCAGGCCAAGAGTCCTCAGGACACCTCACAGCAGTGACTGCGCCTCCCCACCCCCAAGGCATGACTCGTAATGGGGGCTGGGGAGGCAGAAAGACGGGTTTAGTTAGAAGAGGGGCTCTGCCATGGCATGAACCCCTGTCTAGAGGGAAGGACAGCGGCAGGTTGCAGGGACAGCCCCAGGCCAGGACAAAGCTCTTCAGCAGAGGACAGGAAGGGGCGAGGGGGGGAGACAGAGACACCGCAGTTGGGAGTGTCTACAACACAGAGGGGGAAGGAGAGGGTGGCGCCTGACGCTGTGGCTTGGCTCTAGTCCTAGGGCGACTCCATCTCTACATACAACCTCACACCTCAAACTTCTGGCTTCCTGAATAAAGTAAGCGTCCTTCCAAATCAGTCAGACATCTCAGTATGAAAACTAGGAAGGCACAGGAATAGATCCTTCACAAAAGGTGAAGTCCAAAGGCCAACGAACTTATGAAAAGCGCCCAACCTCACTAGCAGTCCAAGTAATTGAGAAATGGGACTCGCTGCTGGTTGAGGACGTACACATCCTTCCACGCAGCAACCCAGGTGTAGATGGGTGCCCGGACATGCCCCTGGAGCACACGGGGAGGGGTGCTTGTAACAGCCTGAGCTGGAGCAGCCCAGCTGGCTGTGGACAGCCGACCACAGGCCATGGTGCAAACACCACACGGCCACCAAATAAACACCACACGGCTAAATGCAGTGCAACGGGTCCGCCTCCCAAATTTAACAGAGATAATTTAACAGAGGCAATAGCTCAGAACTGAGAGCACTGCTGGGCGGTCTCAGGACAGGCCCACAATGGCCCCCTTTCCGGGAGGGCAGGGCCAGCGTCGCTGAGACGGGGAGCCAGGGGCTCAGCAATGCAGCTTCCCTGTGTCCTCTCCAGACCCCCTCTCAGGACAGACACCATGCCTACTCCAGCTCTGTCGGCCCGGCCATGGTTTACCTCCCAGGACCCCCCAACCCAAAGGATGTAAACATGACACCTGGACCTCAGCTCCCTCTCAGGGACAAAGAAGTCGCCAACCACTTTACTGATTTTCTCAAGACAGGGCAACCAGTAAAAACCACAGACGGGGAGTGGAAGCTGTCTCGGGTCTCGACCACGGGTGCCATTCCTATCCGTGTTACACAGACAGGCTCGTTGTCACCCATCGCACATCGAAACTTGTAAATAACTTACACATAAATACCGTAAACAGACCAGTATGGATATCGGTTTATAGACTGATGCATTGGGCTGGAGGTGGGAGTTCCCATACCCCAAATGTCTGAACATCGGTGGCCAAGTGATCCTGTCTGTCCTGTGAGCTTCTACACTAGCGGGTCCTGGTCCTGCTGCCAGGCATGCCTGTCACGGTCTGCTCCTGCCACGGTGTGAATGTTGATGATTCTGAAGTAACATGGGCCTTGGGGCGCTTTTCTTCACACTGTCTGGATGGGTCTAACACCACGTCCCCGCAAGCGGGGGCTTTGTGAGATGGAAGCTCTGGACGCTGAGCCACTTCCTGGGCCTGCGGCTCCCCGGCATCCTTCCTGCAATTAGGGAGCCCCTCCTCTGCCGGGAGTGGCCTGTGGCACGGCGCGGGCACTGGCGCTGCAGGTGGGGACGTGGCCAGGCGCAGGCAGGACACCTTGGACGTAATAAGCTCAAGTCTCTTTTATTTGGTAAACAGGTTTCATCCACATTATAAACGGGGCCTTTAAGTCAGGATTTCTGTTGCAGCTGCCATTGATTTTTTTTTTTTTGCAACAGCACATCAAAAATGACAGCCCGGCACTAAAAATAGGGCCCCGTGTTTGAAGGAGGTGCCAGAGGAGCCAGAAGTTAGAACAGCTGACAGTCGGAGGGGAGCTCCGCCCAGGCCCGGAGACAGGGCTGGATTCCCTTCTCCCTTCCAGCCCGACCGGCTGCACTTCTGGTGATTAGCCTTCTTCTGAGATGGTGAAGCGCCTATCAGCACAGGCTGGGAGTCTCACACAGCCGGCCTAAAATGGATCACACCTTCCTAGTGAGGTTCTCGCTTTCACCCCGATGCCCCAAACAACAGGACCTGTGTTCTCCTTTTTCAATCAGGACCCCTGAGGCTAAGGGTGTCTCTCAAGTTCTAGCAGCCACGAGGAGTTAAGGATACCATATTCGGAAACAAGCCAGGCTGAAGAATAGTCAACCAGATGCTCAAACAAACAAAACCAGCAGAACTCTGCTCAGGAATTCCAGTTATTCTGCTGAAAAGGCTGTCTTCCGAGCAGACCAGCGGCCCCTAACAAGGGTCAGTGCACTCTGCCTGGCCGGAGAAGGGGGAGGGGCCGGACAGGAGAGAGCGCCTGGCAGCAGGGCAAAGCCGTGGCTTCCGGCCAGCGGAATTCAGAGAGGAAGGAGAAAGAAGACCTGGTAGGAAACGGGGGCTCTCAGAGTCAGCCTGAGCTCACGGCGCTTCGTAGGACTCAAACTGAACATAATTTCTTCTGCTGCAAAATCCTCAACAAGATGGCATTTCTGTAATTAAACTCCCACGAAGGCATGTGTCATTTTCTGATTCATTTTACCTCGGCCATACTGTCTTCTGTCTTCAGAGCATGAGTACGTTGGCCCTGGCGGATGTTCATTTTAAGAAAACCCAACTGACCCTCAACAATACGAAATCCTCACTGAAAGCATCAGTGAGAGATGGTCCCTGGTAAAATGGCTCATTTGCAGGAATCTTTTAAGAACTAAAGTTCTCTGGGCAGGGATGTGATTTACAAAAGCTCAACGGCAACCTGCCTGGAACACAGTCATTCCATGAGCAGGGCTGTTTGTGGTATTTGATGGCAGGTCTGTCCCTCAGACACACAGGGGTGTGTTCCTGGGCCAGGCCGGCAGGCCTGGGGGCTTCAACAATGGAGTGTCACCCCCTCTGCCCACATCCTTCTCTCCCGACTTACAGAAAAGGGCGACAGGTCAGAGCACACGCAGGCGGTCCCTGCTTCTGGACAGTGACCTCTTCATACACCACACAGTGACGAGCCAGCCCACACCCCCAGGCCCCAGCTGAGCATGTGAGCCAGAACAGTGCGCGCCCGCAGAAGCGCGCTTCCCGCCGGCTGAGACGGCGGCCCGGGTCGTGGGCAGCGTGGCCCGGCTTTGCTTCCATACGTGTGTTCACTGGTGTGATTTATTTCCTGACATGCTGGCTCTTCCCATCTTTTATAAAAATGGGTGGAAAATGAATCGTGATAAGCAGGAGGGGTCTCATACATGTCATCTAGTTGCGACCGAGATGGAAACCATTAGATGCGACAAAGGCAGTGAAGACAGAACCCGGGCCAGAGGAGAACAAAGGTAAAAGTGCACGTGGAATGCTGGGGAATTCTCAGCTATTTTATCTAAATGCTGAAATGCAATTTGGGATTCTATAATTTTTTAAACCCCTTTGGGAATGGCAGCCCCTCGCCCTGCACTTAACAAATGACCTCTCGAGGAGTTGTCACCCCAGAGGCTAGTCGGCCTGTGTTTTGCTTTGCTGCCCTTTGGGTCTGGGCAGGGCTGCCACTCAGAGAGGCTGGTCCCAAAGGCCTCTGAATGAAAGCAGTGCCCTGTCCTCGCCCTGGGAAGTCAGGCAATACCCCCTCCCCCTCCCCCTTCTATGGACAGGGCTGAGATTTATGAAAGTCCAGTATCATAGCCTTGCTTTGTTAAGTATTTCCTTCCTGGCTGAAGGAGGGGAGGGCTTCCATTAGAAGAACAAACTCCCCAACAGCTATAAATTCTTCATCTCCGCAAAGATCTGAATCCTCAACAATGCAAAGGATAAAATAAAACACAACAAAGATTGCTCTCACTGAAAAATGCCATTGCACCGGGAGACGAACCCCCAGGAGCCTCCAGCACCCTCAGCCTTGACACCCGTGCTGGGAGGGTGACCTTGCGAACAGGAAGCCGGCTCTGCCCCAAAAGCTCTCTGAAGCTCACCAGTGGCTGCTTGGAACACCTTCCTTATTGTTCTGACCCTGCCTCCTCGTTCTGCACTTGGCATTAAGTCTCCCAGGAGGGCCTGCAGCTGCAGGCCGGGCTGGGGTCAAGGAGAGGGAATCTCTGTTGACAAGGCAACAGGCGGCAACCAAACCACACATAAAGATGCCCGCACCAAACCAGCCCATTTCCCGATGGACTACTTACAAAGCAAGGCAGAAACCAAACCTGAGGAACCAAGACACCCCTGGCATGTGACCAGTTCTAGAGTAAAACCATGCTGCCAGTCTCTGTACACAGCTTAAATATGAACCTCCAATCACCAAGGAATTTTTTTATAGAAATAAAATGTGTCACTGCCACGAAGTGGGACTTCCCATGTGACCAAAATTCTTTTCCATCCTTCAAATCCATAAAGGAATTGCAAAGTAACTAAGATTCTGTCACTTAAGCATTCATTTCAATGCTCTATCAAGACCAAAGGTATAGCATAATTACAATAATTAATATTAACAATCAGCTCATCACAACCTTTGCAGCATATCGTATCTGTTGAACACTTAGAGCTGCCAAGCTCTGGGCAAAAGACTATGGGTGAGGGCTTCCCTGGTGGCGCAGTGGTTGAGAGTCCGCCTGCCGATGCAGGGGACGCGGGTTCGTGCCCTGGTCCAGGAAGATCCCACATGCCGCAGAGCAGCTGGGCCCGTGAGCCATGGCCGCTGAGCCTGCGCGTCTGGAGCCTGTGCTCCGCAGCGGGAGGGGCCACAACAGTGAGAGGCCCGCGTACCACACACACAAAAAAAGACTATGGGTAAATTCTTACTTAAGCTTGACAAGAATCCTTCGAATTAGAAGATTATGATGTCCATTTTATTGAGGTGAAGGAACTGAGTCACATCATTTGCCCTGAATCATAAAGCTGATTCAGTGTCAGTTAGAAATTAAACCCAAGCAGCTGAAAGAACCTGGAGGCATGCTCTCAATCAGAACAGGAAGATCCTGGTTATCTGAGAGTTTGGGTCCTGGTTCTGCCACCCATTCACTGTGAAACCTTGATGAAATAATTAAATGTCTTTGGTCCTCAACTATCTGCACCTATACCATAAGCTTATTAGTCTCTTTCAATGATATGCTTTGTGATTCTAAGGGTCCTAGGCCTTGAGAACTTTTAAAGAAGGATAAGAAAACAGTGCAATGTGAGATTACTGGACAAGACGGCAGAACAGAAGGACCTTGAGCTTACCTCTTCTCACAAGCAAAAGACGAAGATCCTGACATATTTTAATAATATACTCTGACACTCGTAAACTGCTTCCTACATGATGCTTCATGGCCCTTCAAATTCATAAATTTAATATACAACTAACTTCTGGGATTTCCCTGGTGGTCCAGTGGTTAAGACTTTGCCTTCCAATGAGGGAGGGGTGCAGGTTCGATCCCTGGTTGGGGAGCTAAGATCCCACATCACATGCCTTGGGGCCAAAAAACCAAAATATAAAACAGAAGCAATACTGTCACAAATTCAATAAAGACTTTAAAAATGGTCCATATCAAAAATCTTAAAAAGAAAAAATATACACACACACACACACACCCCTAACTTTTACAAGGCAAGTACCACTCATCCTGGTTTTGCAGATGAGGAAAATATGGTCCAGAGAAGTTGAACAACTCACCTAAGGTCACACAGCTAGTGGGAGGGAAGATAGGATTTGAAGTCAGGGAGTCTGGCTGGAATCTGAGTTCTTAATTCTCACACTTCTGCCCCTAAGAAGTCTCCTTTTAAAAAATATCCAACTAATCAAACAGACCATGAACGTTGTTTTAGAACAAGGGTACTAGAAAGCACTTTTCTTCTCCTGAAGAGCTGTTAAGCTTTCTCCCACAGACAGTAAGAATAATCTGTAATGACTATGTTTCCTTCTAACCCTGGTCACACAGCATCCTACGGCCAAAACAGTAGCTCAACCTAGTAAACATTCAGGACATTATGGCAGGGATATCCCTGCTCTTCCTCATGTCCAATTCCTGACTTCTTCCCCTCTTCTTATATGTATTAATTCAAGTAAGCCTCTTCAAATCCTTTGAGGAATTATGTGTGCTATAAATAAAAACAATTTCCTAAACTATGGATGACATAAATCATGTTTCAAACCGACTTTGTGCCAAAAATCTCTCAGGGGATCGCAGCTTTGACCAGCTGTCACTTGCAAAGTGTGCTGAGATGTTCACATTTTGGACAGACCCTCTTACACACCGAATTACGTGAAGCACGTACAACGTGCTCCTTCTTGCGCCCTCAAAGGGCTGGGCGTGCGCTGAGGAGAACAGAGCTATGGGCAGGACCCCATGTGAGGGGTCAGTGTTTAAAAAGGGGGGCAGTTTCGACAAAACCATCCTACACACGTTGAGATCCAGGCTCAAAAAAAGAGAATCCAAGTGTCACTGCTGTAGGAATTTGGAAGAATCCAGGATGATTTTCCTGGGGGAGAGCAGGTAGATCACGTGCAGTCCTGTTAGGAGGGAGTGACCAAAAGAACAAGCAGCGTGTCTGTGGGTAAAGATGCTCTAAGCTCCCAAAATGTAGATGAGCACGTGCCTTTCTGGTGAGAGCCCAAGTTTTGTTTTTGTTTTTTTAACGAATAGGAAGGAACTCCCTAGAACAAAGGCTTCTGTGTACAGCGAAAGCAGCAGGATGAAGGCGGAGCACAGGGTCCCTGTAAGCAGTCAAGCTACCAGTCCATCTACACCTGAAATGCCTCTGCGGGTTTCTACGGGCCCCCACTCCTTGCCCCCCACCTGCCCTGTAGGACAGGGACACACAGGTCCACTGATTCCTGCTGTCCTCTCAGCAGAGGAAAGGTCTCCAGAACACACCCACGTCAGGGGCAAACCCCAGGGGTCTGCTAGAGCAGGAAGGGGACAGGGTGTGGACACACCCAGTCCCTTTGGTTCTTACCCCCCAAATACTCTCTATTGTTAGGGTGACCCCATCTCCCTCCTTCCAGAGCCTGCACTACCCCCTCCCCCAGTACCTACATTACCCCCTTCCCCAGTGCCTACATTACTCAACTTTGTCCCTCCCCTTTCACCGTCCTGGGTTATTCCCCAATTCCCCTCCATTCAGGGTCCAGAGCTCCCCCCTCCCATCCTCTCCAGGGTTCTGGGTTATCCACCCTTCCCCTCCCTGCCTAGGTCCTGGGTTGCCCCCTCCATCCAGGATCCTGGATCACCTCTCCCCACCTCATTCTGGGTTATCCCCTCCCTCATATCCTCTAAGGTCCTGGGTTACCCCTCTTTCATGCTTTCAAAGGACAACCAAGAACTTCTACCTTGTTTAGGACTGACAGAAACCTGGATTTCCACCAATCTTCTTATACTTTCCTAAAGCAAACACCAGCAGAGGAAGGAGTGCCTGGACAAGGATTTTCCAACAGCAGTACTGGTGAGGGGCTCGGGACCTCCAAAAAAATCAGGTATCTTCAGTGTACAAGAGAAGTCACTTGCTTTTCCCTACAAGATACATTTAGTAAATTCCTTCACACAAATTCTCCACATGCCCCAACAAGCAAGAGACCGATTCTTTTCTTTCCAGTCTCTCACCTGAATTCTGCCCTGAGATGTACCTAACCTGTATGAAGGCCAAACTCAATCCAGTAAGTCTCAAGCATTCTTTAAATTCTTACCGAACAATAGCCCTCCTCTCTCCAAAAGACCTAAGGTGAAATCTGAATAAACAAAGGGTTATTTTTAAATCAACAACAAGGCATCCTGTCGCCCGACATGCACGCACCGAGCTCTGGGGTGGCTTTGGGTGTGATGAGCTCTGCTGTCCGTGGTCCCTGCAATGAGAGCAGGACACCTCACCCCCAGAAGGACAGGCAGAGCCCCAGAGTGGAAACTGAAGCAGCTGTATGGAGACGAGAGGGAAACTTTTAAGACATCAAGGACGAAGTACAACTCATTACCTGGCTTCCTGGCCCCGTAAGGAAGCAGATGTGAGGACCCGCCCCCAAGACTCGCCTGGAAATGCCCACACCCCAGCTGACAGGCTGGGCCTGAGAGTCAAGTCCCATCCAGAGTTCCGAGCAGAATTTGAGAAGAGTGAGTGACCTGTGATCAGCGCACATGCTGGACCAAACTGCCTGTGTGAACTATGACGATGGAGGGCCACGCAGCTAAATACTGGGAGAAAACTTCAGCCCTTCTTAGAAAGACAGGAAAATACGGCGCTGGTAACAGCTTGGGCAATACAAACATAGTGTTTACAATGATTCAACTTCTTTGGAAAGTATTTACCAACTAAAAGAGCATGGACAACATAAAAGAACACTTGGCATGAAACATTTCCGTCAGACGTCTACCTCCCTCTGACTGACGGGGCCTCTCAGGTCAGAAATTAGGGAAGGGCAGCCCTTGGGAGCAGTCGTATGGCAGGCGGGACAGCGTCCTGTCCGTTGGTGAAGCCCACGGCTCCAGGCCTGCTGCAGACCAGCTGTGAAGCAGTGAGAAGGATTTCCGAGGGACAACAGTGTGAGGGCGCGGCACATCGGGGGAGTGGGCAGTTGGGCTGGTGATGCAGGGAGGGAGATGTTATGGACACACAGAAGGGGCTGGCACGGTCCATCCTGGCCTGTCACCCGTGCCCACACCACGTGTGGCTGCTAATAGCTGGGTGTTCCAAAAGATGTAACCCAGCACCCAGCCACACTGATGACTGGGATGAAGGCATCTCAGCCAGCCTGGAATCCAGCAAGACACGAAGACACCCGAGGATTGGGTCCCGATGAGCAACTGGGCTCCTTACCTCTCCCCTCCAACAACACAATTTCTCCCAAATTATTCTGCAAAGTGAGTGTCACCTACCCTAAAAGTTACCTAGCCTTGTTTTCTCTAAACCCGCTTGTCCGCTCATTCAACACCTATGTGACAAGCACCCGGCAAGATCAGTGGCTAGTGGCTACCTGGCTGGACAGCACAGAAAGCAAGCATTTCCATCACCACAGAAAGTTCTACCGGACAACACGAGACCAGACACAGGGACCACACACAGAGGTGAGCACAGGAGACCTGGAAAGTTCTGCCCTCCTGAAGCCCACAGTTTGGGGACGACAAGCTTGCATCAAATAAGCAACACCAACAATCGAATTTAACAGTGGTAAGTACTACGAAGGGAACTGCAAGGTGACCCCAAGGGGCCGGGGCTGGGAAGTCTTTGCTTACAAGACAGGCAAACTTGCTGAAACAGAAGGGCCTTTATGCCCCTGTAAAGAGCGTGAAGTTCTGCCCAGAGACAGACAACAGGCTCACAGACTTGACAGTGGCCTAGAGTTTGGAAGCAGTTCCTCTGACAATTAACAACACCATGAGTCACCAGTTAAGCATTTCTGATCATTCCAGTTTGGGCAGATTCCCATCACACGCTGACAAGGAAACAGTAACTCGGTTAGGTCAAGACTTCGTGGGAGCCAGTACTTGCTTGTTATGGCTGTGGAATGCCTGAAACAGAGATAACGCAAGCATCTGATGGTTCAGGCTGCCCGGAAACCATGGGATCAAGGCTGTCCGACCAAGAGTGTGAACGTCACGAGCAGAGGGTCTCGGCTGCCTCGCGGGCAGACCGCTTGGTGGAGATGCACCCCAAGCCCACTGCGCTGTAGCTCCGAGCTTTCTCCTTACTCCCCCCTCCACCTGAGTGTCACACTCCTTGAACTGCGTGAGCCCGAGGAGAAGCGCTAAAGAGCTACAGGACTGATTTTGGAAGGGCTGGATCTAGACATCAAACAGACGTAAAAGGCAAATGGCTCCAAATGCTGGTGGAAAGGGAAACTTACATAAATTAGGCCCTCTGCTCTCCAAAACCAGCAGACATACAGGCATAACTCATTTAATTGCACTTTGCAGATACTGCTTTTGCTCACTTTGTGCCCCGGTGTCATGTTTTGGTAATTCTTGCAGTATTTAAAAATTTTTTATTATTATTATTATGTACTCATTATGGTGATCTGTGATCAGTGATCTTTGATATTATTGCAGAAAGATTACAACAACACCGAAGGCTCAGATGATGGTGAGCATTTCTTCAGCAATAAAGTATTTTTAAATGAAGGTATATACATTTTTTAAAGACATAAAGCTATTACACACTTAATAGACTACAGTACAGTGTAAATGTAACTTACATGCGCTGGGAAACCAAAAAATTTGTGACTCACTTGTACTGTGCCATTCACTTTATTACAGAGGTCTGGAACCAAAGTCACCGTATATCGCCAAGGCACATCTGTATTCTGCAACTTTTCTTAAAACTCTGAGTTTACTGCAATAAACCCCAAAGTAAACATTGTTCCCATTTTAGATGAATGTCTTAAAAATCTACTCTATACACTGTCTTGTCTCTTTATACCTAAGGCAGGAGCCACCCCCTTTCGGGACACTGTTTGGTGACTCCAGGTCATCAGCAGGGAGATGCTCAGGGCACTGAAGACACACAACTGAACCTACTGCCATCACCTCCACGCGGATGGGGCTGGGTGACAGAGGGCCTCCCGTGGGGCTGTGCCCCCTGTGCTCCCTCCTCCCCGGCTGTCCGCTGTCATTATCTCTCACTGATGAACTGCTGCTTCCAGTCGGCAACAGGCATGAAAACCCCATTTGTGCAACACACAGCAGCTCCCCCGGGTTTGCAAAGGTCCCTCCCAGCAGAAAAGTGGAGGAGGACTTTGCACACTGATTTAGCGCTCCCACCTCCTGGACGTGGCTGGGAGAGGACAGATGGGCGGGTAGCTATGCTCCAAACAGGGCGGCGTAGTGCTGCACGGAAACCAACGGGCCCTTCAAAGATGGGCAGGTGAGCCAAGAACACACCCCAGAGACCCTCTCTTGGAGCCCCATCAGCTGGCTTTTTTTTTTTTTTGCGGTACGCGGGCCTCTCACTGTTGTGGCCCCTCCCGTTGCGGAGCACAGGCTCCGGACGCACAGGCTCAGCGGCCATGGCTCACAGGCCCAGCCGCTCCGCGGCATGTAGGATCTTCCCGGACCGGGGCACGAACCCGTGTCCCCTGCATCGGCAGGCGGACTCTCAACCACTGCGCCACCAGGGAAGCCCGTCATCAGCTGGCATTTTAAAGCCAAGCTGTCCATAGCTAACCTACACTGAACAGACCACACAGGGTCAAATAGAAATAAGGAACGGCATTATTCACACACAGCGTCTGGTTGTCCCGTCACCTGCCCACACCCCAGACACGATCACTCCTGGGATCCTACCCTCTCACTGTGGTTGGAGAAAGACAAGCTCCATCCTAGAGTGCCTTAGACACAAAGCACCACTGACCACACCCAGGAAAGAGGATCAAACAAACCAGGAAGCAAAACAATCGCTTTCACTCTGAGGGTCCCCAGCAATTAGGAAGAGTGCACAGAGCAGCTGCTGGGGACCCACCAGCCGGCGGCCTGGTGAGAACAGGATTATGAGCTGACCCATCCACTCAGGCTGTCATCAGCACCGGGGCCTTCTCTTCCAGAAGGCATTCGGGGTCAGGTGGTGTGGACCCTATGTGGCCAAATCCCAAACACAGACCTCACAATCTGAGCAATGCAGCAGACACTCGTGCAAAGCCCCGTTATTTGCAGATGTTTTCTCATCTAAAACCTCCTCCTCAAGATTTCAAAGTATTCCTCTGACAACCACAGACCTGGAAATCAGGAGGGTTTGTGGTAGCCGACATTGGTGGACATTTTTGAAGGAACACAGGAGAAAGGCATCAGATAGAAAAACGCGGAGCAGGCAAGATTGGTTTTACTGACATGCAGCCACAGAGCGCTGCTGGGGCCTCGAAGCCTGAGAAATAGTGCTTAGCTTTCTCTTGGTTTAAATTTTTTCAAAAGTCTCTCAAAGGCTTGCCTGAGTTAATTCCCGCTTAATGCCTGCTGAGGGAAGATGTGACCTGCTTCTCAGGCTGCAAAGTGGTCTGAAGGTTATGCATGAGCCTTTGGAAGGGAGAGGCTGAACTATTACTCATCCTTTCATTGAGGCTGATGGGCGTCTGTAGTTTCCCTTACGTGCTTCTTCAGCCTGCAACCTAGCAGATTCTCAGGGGGGAAGGGAGGGAGGTGGTTACTGAAATTCAGGACTCATCATCTCCAGACAAAACAGACTGCTCACACAGAGCCCTCAAATGAAGCCCTTCTCTGCTTCTCTGGACTTTTTTTTCTAGAAAGAAAACTCAACTCTAGTGTTAAAGGTTGGAGATTCTTATTTGAGCTAAGTGAGGGCTGTCACTGTACTGCTACTAGCACTGACCCTCATCATCATCACCAGCTCCTCTCATTACTGGCACTGTAAGGCCGGCACTTTAGACAGCTTCTCACAGTGCTTCTCTATTTGTCCTGAAGCCACGAAACCACCTGGGTGCCCTGTTAGGAAAGGGTCGTCTTGGACTCACCCTAGACCTAATGAATCAGAATTTCTAGGCTCAACTGCCCCAGGGAATCTGATCATTGGGAACATTTGGCCAAGATTATCTCATCTCATTTAGTCTTCACTGCAATCCTATAAAAACTTATTTACCTCGTTTGACAAGGAGGCAAAGTTACCTGCCCGAAGTTGAATAACCAGGCAACGGAAGGCAGGGATTCGGACCTTCTGGCTAAGCACAAAGAAAGTCACGTGCTAACCTGCCCAGCTATCCTGCTGCCTGCAACACAATGGGAAGTGGTAGAAGCCGTCCTTCTATCAAATTACAGAGCAGTCCCTACTGTGGTACAGAGAAATGGGTGAGGAAAAGACTCCAGACGGAATTAAGGCCAGTATTTACATCCACACACGTGTACCCCAAGCATAATCCAATCCCATTTGGGGGTCCTGTGCTCTCCCTGAGCCCCGGGTCATGCCACCTCTCCTCCTGCCGGGACCTCCATGGCCCACATCAAGCAACTGTAAGCCCCACGTGTGTGTGTGTGATGGCAACCGTGGTCGGGGGGTGAGCACCTGTGATACCCACCAGGAAACTCTGAGGCTTTTCCTAATAAGTATGAGTGAGCTGATGGACTCTACACAGCACCATTTGGCTCGTTAGGAAATAAGTGAGAAGCATTTGGAAATAAATCTCCGCAGGAGACACTGAAGTCATATACGCTATGTATACACACAGGACACAGCCCGGAAATGCATATTAAACACCTTGGTTACATCTATTAAACAACAACTGCTCGCAGAGTCTTACATTTCTAATACCGATTCAGTCAAATGGAAAATTTCAAAGCAGTGTTATTTATATTGAGCTGACAAGTATCCAGCTCAGATGTACTCGCCCCGGGCTTCCTTCCTCCACTACAGCTCAACACACACCCGCAAGCCCTTGGAAACTGACTTGTTAGCTGGTATTCAGGATTTTAAGCAGCTCCACGAGGACTGAGTGCTACTCTCCTTCCAGGAGGCAGGCCAGAGCCCTCCTTGCTGAGCGCCTTTGATTCACCTGAACATGGGGCTGGAAGTTCCCACTCTGCTCACTCTGCACGGGTCACAGGAAGACCAGGTCGGTTAGGACATGAGCAAACTCAGCAAAGCAGAAACCACTCCCTTATTTGGGTATTTCTAGCTGACATTCATCACATGCACAGAAACTGCTGGTAAATCCAAAATGATTCAAATTACACTTGCTTCTAGAAAAGTTTTACTAGCCATTTGGGAAGCTTTAAAAGCGCTTAACTTCAAATGCCTTGTGATAAAATAACAATAGGACTAGATGCATCCCAAGTCATTCTTAAGACAATTGGGCCAAAATGCGGGCTAAAACGTCAAGAAGCTACTTGGCCCCAACTACAAGCAGTGGAACCATAATTACCTGTTTCTCCCCACAGTGTGTCGGTGCCATTGATGTCTATTTCATGCTCCTTTTCCAGTCCCAGCAAGCACTGGACCACCTGTCAGAAGTGGCAAGGTGATTTAATGAGTTCTCAAAGCCATATGTGCTTATTGTAACCTATGTATCAAAGGAGAGAGTGTGTTGTTTTTTAACCATGATTATCTTATGCTGCACAAGGAGAGAAAACATGATGAAAACGGTTTTCCAGCATAATTCGTATGCTATTCACACTTTCCCTTTGAGAAGGAGAAGAAAAAAAGGCAGTGAATTTCGGCAACATTGTTCAGGATTACTAGGTACTCAGAATTCTAATGAATTCCAACATGACCCAAATATGCCAGCCTAATCAACGAAGGACAGGGGAGATCACACACAGTGCAGTTTCTGCATAAGTCGCCAGAAGACGGTGACTCCCTTTTTTCACAAGGAAGGAAAACAAGGTGATGTACATACCCTTTCAGTAAAATAAAACAGTACTGTTCCAAATTTCTCTACTGACAACATTATTCTTTTCCCTCTGTCAAAGAGCAGGCTGGGTCACAGGTGTGGAGGCAGGGGTGCTGGCCCGCGGGGAAACAGAAGTGTCTGAGCCCCGAACCAGAGCCAACGTCCACCCCACTGTGTGCAGCGACCTCGAGCTCGCCGAAGCCATTTTCCAGTCTCTCAATCCACTCCCAATAAGGGCCCTACATCCTAGTCCTGAAAACCTGTGAATGTTACCTTACATGGCAGGAGGGGATGTGCGGATGTGATTACGAATCTTGAAATGGGACGATTATCCTGAATTATCCAAGTGTATATTTGATATACACTTGATAAGAACACAGCTGTTTAAAAGAGGGACAGGAGGAACCAGGGTCAGAGGAAGGAAGACATCAGGAGACAGGAGCCTCAGTTAGAGTGACACACTCTGAAGACAGAGGCAGGGTCACAAGCTAAGGAATAAAGGTGGCTTCTAGAAGCTGCAAAAAATAGAGAAACGCTCTCCTCTGGAACCTCCAGAAGGAACACTGGCTTCCTGACCCAACTTAATTTCAGCCTCTGACCTCCAGAACAGGTTGTTTTAAGACGCTAAAGTCTGTGGACCCTTGTTACAACAGCATGAGGAAACTAATACACCCTTCAAGTCTTTTGGTGAACAAATCCTGTCCTTTTCCACAAAACAGTTACTGGATGTACTGCAGTTGCTTTTCCACAGCTCCCCGCAGCCAGCTTTAAAACGAGCTGAGACCAAGGTCACGTCCACTGTGGCTTCCCTGTGCTCCCTAAGATGATTCTGCACATTCTGGACACACACAGATTTAGGGAACAGCTTAAAGAGGAAAAACACCTACATTCAAATAAGTGGACTTAACGTGCTCTCTCTGAATCTATGTATATGGGTATTTAAAAGTATTTATTTACATTTTTATTTTAAAGGAATTATAATAAACCCACCACATGGTAACAGTTAACACATTTTTAGGAAATGAGTATTTTCTTCAAGCTAAAACATATAGATGAGTTGACTGGCATCGTTTCACATTTTTGTAAATCTCTTTTATGTCTGTATTAAGAAAAGACAGCTGCGTTTTCTTATAGGCTTCTGCATTCAACTTACTGCAATATATTGTGTTGGCTGAAGTAGTGTATGTGTATAGTTTTGATGTTTTAAATGCCAACAGTAAGCTAGCAGTGTGTGCGTGTATCTGCTCTAGTGGTTTAAATGCTAAAAGTCAGCCAGCTGGCTTTGCAACCAAATTTACGTTTTAGTCATTGTGGGGAAGAATCTTACCAAACACTGGCAACTCTATAACTGCTTGAAGATACGTAATACAGCGTGAGAAATACACAGAGAGAGAGGGTAAAATATTATTAAATTTACAGACACACGGGTCAGGAGATGCCAATGAATTCTTCAAATCGAGGAATACTGACACCTACCAGAAATGAAGTGCTCAATGTAACTACGGCATGAGGCTTTCCTTCAGTGCAGGAACCACGAATGGTAAGCACTCTTTCATGCTACCAGAGCACTGAAGTTCTATTTTTAAAAATCCTTCAAATACTCAAGAACAAGTTTATAATTAGGATTCCATGTGATTATTGTTAAAAGATCACAAGGACAAAAGAATGAATCAAAGGGGGAAAAGGTAGACAGCAGAGCTAGAGGGTAAAAATAGAACAAGGAAGGAAGAGGGGAAGAAACAAGGAAGAGCAGAGAATGCACACCATGGAGGGGCTCCACGTGGGAGCAGCCAGCCCCTACCCGGCCAGCACCTGAGACTGTGGGCGCTCCCCAGCGTTTTCACTCACAGGATAGGCTTGATAACAACAGAAGATCTTTACACGTGGTGAAACCCTCATTTTCTTTCATTCCTTTGGTGCATCACAAGCTAGCAACTCAGAAGAAGGTGGATGCAAAACACCAGACCCACTGGGCTACACGGGGCTCCCAGTTTCCCAGGAAGAGCCCTGGCAGCCCCACTCACCGAGCTGTGGCCCATGCTGGCGGCCGCCGTCAGTGCCTGCTGCAGGGCCTGGCTCTTCCTCAGCACGCCTGGCTGGGGTGGGCCCACGGACCACTCACAGGTCAGCAGGTAGCGGAGAATGTCGCCGTGGCCCCTCAGTGCGCTGTGGACCAGCGCGCACTGGCCTTTCTTATCCAAGTGGTCCACCTGGGCGGGGGGGGGGGAGGGGAGGAACAGGGGAAGGTCATGGTTTAGCATCACTTTGTCACAGTGCCCCACACATGCTCTGCACAAACCCCATCCCACTGCAGGTGTAAGGGGATAATGTCCCAGTACGTCTCTCTGGAGAGTCTCCGTCTGAATTACTATGGTATAATTAATGCACTATTCCAGGCCTCGAGTTCCCTCTGTACAACTAGTGATCATAAGACATCCTCCTCGCAAATGACTCAGAGCTCCAAGTTCTCTGGGAAGCAGGTATGAGGACAGACCAAAACCTATACTTCCCAACCTTGGTAACTTGGGCAGAGTATTCTAACTCTGCTGTGACAAGCTATGACTTGGGGAGTAGAGCAGTTCTTTGCTTACTGAGACAGGAAAGCCAGCGAAAGGAAGGGATCTGGAAAACCCAGCTCTGAAAGAGGAAGAGCAGGAAGACACCCCAAGCGGCATTTTACTGGGGAAGGCAGGTGACCCAGGACGTGTCAGCATGCTAAGTGTGGTCGCAAAGCCAGGAAGGCCGGCTAGCCACAAATGGGGAGTACCCAAGTGCTGCATACCCCCTAATGGTGCAAGAGGCAGCAGACAACACATCATTCCCTGTCTAAACCTGGAAATGTTAGCCTGGAAGGGGATTCAGGGTCCAGCCTTGCTTGCAAATTCTGAGGATGCTCTACACCTCAACACAGAGGCTTCTGCAAGAGCCACTACACAACCCATCCCCTCCTACAGAGCTTTCAGCTGGCCTCCGGATAAAGCCCAGCCGCGATTTGGAAGTGGAAATGGAGGTGTGGTGATGAGCAGTAATGAACCCACCGGGAAGGCTTACCAGCAACATTTCCCTTCTTCCATGAGCTAAGGGTGACCTGTCCCAAATGCTTTATTTTTGAGAGAAAAAACCAAAAAGACTCCCATAGTTACTATAAGCCTAATATCTTGTCGTTGAACTTTAAAGATCCTAACTATAAAGAAGAAAGACACACATCAGTGATTTACTTCTACTGTTGTTCAAAAGTACCTTCTCCCTCCCCCAATGAAGTGCTTATAAACCTAAACAGAGTTTACTGGGAACTTGGCACTGTTCTCATTTAATCTCTTAACATTGATAGTCCTCGAGTAACCCCTTAACAATATAGTCACTCTGTATTGTTAACATACTGATTCACTTATGCTCACACAACAGCCCTGTGGTAGGTCCTGTTGTTATGCCCATTTTACGGATGAGAAGCCTGAGGCACACAGGCTCAACAACTTGCCCAACGTCCCAGCTGGCAGCTGGAGAAATGAGAATTTGGGGCCTTCTAGTGTTCCTGCAACCCTATGCTTAAGCACATGCCTTCCAAGACCCACAGAACTCATTTTATTGGTTTTTTTTTTTTAAAAAAAGATATGAAACGGAGTAAGTAGAAAGGAGAAAAAAAATCAAACATTTATATGTTTTCAACCAATCCAGTGCTGTGTTAAATTCTGTGACAAGTTCCAGGGCCACACTTGCAGGCTTTTGAAAGGATGGCCTTACTCAGGCTGCTGGCGGTCAGGAGCCTCCCCTTGGGCAGGATTAAGCAGAGTAAGAGCTTCGAACAAAACACACGGGCCCTCTCTTTCTCGGAGGTGACACACACACCCACATCAGGCTACATCACACACTGTCTGGAGCCTGTAGCTCCACCTTTTCTGTTTATGTGGTGATTTCTGTTCGCTGCAGCTTGACAAAGCAGAGACCAAAGGGAGCTTGGCCCAGAAAATGAGAATTCTACAAGCAATGGAAGACCCCTCCCACCTTCACCCCTGCCTCCCCCGCTGCTGCTTACCCTCGCCCCCTTCTTGGCCAGCAGACACACCAGCTTCGTGTGGCCGGCAGCGGCCGCGTAGCAGAGGGCAGTCATGCCGTTCTCTGACGTGCCGTCCAGGCAGGCGCCAAATTCCAGGAGCAGAGTGACCACCTCCTCGTGGCCGAGGTGAGACTGGACGCACAGGATCGGGGCGTTATTTAACACTTCGGTCCTGTAGTTCACGTTGGCCCCTCCCAAAATTAGGAGACGGCTCACCTGTGGGAGAAGGTCCCCCAACAAGATTAATTTCTCACGTAGATGTCAGTCACAAAAACAGCTGTGGAGAAGGGTGGTATTCTTGATCCAGTGGTTCTCAAAAACTTGAGGGTGCACCAGTGTGACCTGCACATGCACTGAAAATGGACATTCTTGCCGGTGGGAACGTAAAATGGCACAGCTGCCACGGAAAACAGTATGGAGGTTTTTTAAGAGCCAGCGATCCCACTCTGGGTACATATCCAAAGGAAATGAAATCAGGATCTTGGTATCTGCACTGCTGTGTACGGAAGCACTGTTCACAATAGCCAAGAGATGCAGGTGAACTAGAAGGTCCACAGATGAACGGAAAAATGTGATATGTAAATACATACAGTGGAAAATCACTCAGCCTTTAAAAGGAAGGAAATCCTGTTACTTGCCGCAGCACAGATGAACCTTGAGAACATGAGGCTAAGTGAACTAAGCCAGCCACAAAGAGACAAATACTGTATGATTTCACTTATACGAGGGACATAAAGTAGTCAAATTCATAGAGACAGAAAGTAAAATGGTGGCTGCCAGGGGCTGGAAAAAGGGGGAAAAGAGAATTATTTAATAGGCATGGAGATTTAGTTTTATTCTAGAGACCTACTGTACAATAATGTGAAAATATTTAACACTACTGAATTCTGTCCTTAAAAATAGTTAAGATGGTACGTTTTATTTTATGTTTTTTTAATCACAGTTAAAAATTTAGAAATGCACATTCTCTGGAATCAGACCTCTGTATTCAGTAGGCCTGGGGTAGGGCCTGAGAATGTGCCTTTTTTTTTTTTTTTTTTTTTTTTGCGGTACGCGGGTCTCTCACTGTTGTGGCCTCTCCCGTTGTGGAGCACAGGCTCCGGACGCGCAGGCTCAGCGGCCATGGCTCACGGGTCCGGCCGCTCCGCAGCATGTGGGATCTTCCCGGACCGGGGCACGGACCCGTGTCCCCTGCATCGGCAGGCGGACTCTCAACCACGGCGCCACCAGGGAAGCCCAAGAATGTGCCTTTTTAATGAATTCCCCCCAGGTGATACTGATGCTGTTGGTCTGGGGACCACCCTTTTTTTTTTTTAAATTAATTTATTTATTTTTGGCTGCATTGGGTCTTCATTGCTGGGAAGGGGCTTTCTCTAGTTGCGGGTGAGCGGGGGCTACTCTTCGTTGCGGTGTGCATGTTTCTCATTGCAGTAGCTTCTCTTGTTGTGGAACACAGGCTCAGTAGTTGTGGCTCACGGGCTTAGTTGCTCCACAGCATGTGGGATCTTCCCAGACCAGGGCACAAACCCGTGTCCCCTGCGTTGGCAGGTGGATTCCTAACCACTGCGCCACCAGCAAAGTCCCTGGGGACCACACTTTGAAAACCACTGTTTGATCCAAATAAAAACAGAAAATTCATTTTGGGGGGCAATGAAATAATCATCACAGGATTAAATAATTAACAGTGAGATAATAAAGCCAAGAGTGAAAGCAAATACTCTCTTTTCTTTACAAGGAATTGTACCTTCAAGAAAAAGCAGAACATGTGACAATGTTCACATGCTTGGGGCTGTCAGCAACACAAGACTCACAGAAAATCAGCGGCTTTTTCTACTAATCACTACATCCACCACCCACTTAACTCCTTGGACCCAGATATCAAGGGAAGTTTGTTATTTGTAGGTTTTAAAATAAAATCACAGAATACCTTAGGCAAATTTTAGCTATACTAATATCTTCTTCAAATCTCCAGGTCATTGGAAAAATGACACTCCTTTAAACACCTATTAAGAGGCCCACTGTGTTTCTTCTAACAGTTCCCTTCAATGGTCCCGGATCGACATGAATCACTCCCAACAGACCCTGGCCACTTCCGGGCTGCCCATTAGGTGTGAAAACCACACAGACTGGGTCTCTCATTTGACCGGAGACACATGGGATCATTAAAAGATACAGAAAGATGACAAAACACACAAAATTCAAGGTATTTCAATGATATGGTGTCCACAAGAGTAGCTGACAGAATACTTACAAAGTGATAGAAATTATTATTCTGGTGGTGACACCACACCTCAGAAGAGTGAGACAGCATACAGACAGGTTAGAACCCAAAGCGTAAAACCTGAAGCGGTCTGGGTTGCCACTGAAGCTTGAACCCCAGGTGCCCCAGCCCTTCAACTCCTTCTCTGACCTTGTCTCCCAGCACCCTTACCCTCACTTCCCCGCACCGTGACCATGCTGGGTCTAACGCTTGTCCTACAGCAATGGCAAGCACGCCCTGGCCTCCTGGTCTTTCCCCCTTTCTCAGATAGTTCCCTCTGCCAGGAATAAATACCCTTTCCATAGCTACAGATGACAAAGGATCACTTCCTATGGGTCCCTGCTTCAATGCCAGGACACCAGGGAGAAGTCCCCCCATCCTATACAGAATGCCCCCAGCCCTCCCCATGCACACGCCACCCCCCCCAACACACACACACACAGAGGCCGACCCCGTGCATGGCCATCTACTCTGCACACTCCACTTCCCGGCTCAGCCCATGGCACAAGATACTGGTTCTAAGACACAGAAGTTCACAGAGAAGAGAGGTAAACATAGCCCCTTTATGGGTGAGGATGGCCCACAAGTCAGTTCCTTCCTGCCATTAGGATCATCACTTACAGTTAAGGAAGGACCGCTTGCAGCTGGGGGGAGGGATAAATTAGGAGTTTGGGATTAACACATATACACTACCAGATATAAAATAGTCAACAAGGTCCTACTGTATAGCACAGGGAACAACACAATGTTTTGTAATAACCTAAAAGGGAGAAGAATCTAAAAAATTATTTATATATATAAAACTGAATCACTTTGCTGTACACCTGAAACTAATACAACATTGTAAATCAACTATACTTCAGTTAAAAAAAAAAAAGGAAGGAAGGACAGCTTGTACCCAAGTGACCAACACCTGCCTCGTCATTCACCCAATCAGGGGGACCATCTTTCAACCCCATCTGGGTCAGCACCAACCCAGCCTCCTGCAACAAACCAGCACGTGAGGATGGAAGGGCAGAAAAAGCAGGGAGGAGAAATCTGGAGAGCTGTCCCTGTCCCAAGGGTGACATGCGACACTCAACCTCGGGCAAACTCACCCCTGCCAAGCTTGCTCTTCCACCCTATGCAGGTTTGCTCTTAAAAACAGCACAGACTCAAACAGGATTTGAAAGCATGTTAAAAGGGTAAGTTCTCAACCAAAGTAAGGGTTTTTGAGAAAATTATTTTCCTTTGAGTAACCGCCAACTGTATAGCAGGAATAAGACAGTGCTGCTGACACAGCTGGGGATTTTATCAAGGCCTATGAAATCAGTTCTTAGGCAAGAGGAATTACAGAAGAACCCTAGCAGCTTTTTCAAAGCACACATAACATCACTGAGGGGCACATCGGACTCTGGTCACCAAAGGACAGGCAGGAATTGTTTGTAAATTCCCAGGGTGACTTTGACAGCCAGTTACCCTCTCTCTCCTCTCTCCCACCAATCCCATTCCCTCTTCAGATTCATGAGCCTAAGAGAAAAAGATGAATTAAATA
Source organism: Stenella coeruleoalba (assembly GCF_951394435.1). Lineage (NCBI taxonomy): Eukaryota > Metazoa > Chordata > Mammalia > Artiodactyla > Delphinidae > Stenella > Stenella coeruleoalba. Next base: position 56,192,732 of record NC_137151.1, on the reverse strand, counting down.
GTCTGAGTTCCCAATCAGCCCCTTAACTAACTTGCTGTGTGATTTTCAGAAAATTACTCAACCTCTCTGTAATTCAAGTGCCTCCTAAGAAAATGACAGTACACCACCCCATGTTTCTACTGGACAGAAACTCTTTCCTAAGAATGTTGGCAGGTGTTGTTTCAGCGCTGTCTTCCTGAATACTTTATAAGAAAAGTCTTATGGAGGGTATGTGCTTAGGGGCAGAGCTTTCCTAAAGGTATCTGTTATCAGTTCTCTATCTGCTTCTTCGGAAAGACATTTCCTTTGTGGGTGCAACGCTGCGGGTATTTTTACCACTTACCCCCCAATCAGTCTGTGGATCTACCCCGAACCCACGTTTCTTAACCTCGCTGCACAATGAAATCACCTGGGAGCTTGCAAGTTTCCAAAGCCCCAGCCCCACCCTGGGAGAGTCTGACTTGGCTAGGGCCCGGGGCTCCTGAGTGGCTCCACCTGGCAGCCATGGCTGTAAACATGTCAGGTGCAGAGCGCACCTGTGGAAGGAGCACGGGCTTGCTCGGCGGCAGGCACCCTTCCCGCTGTGGGATTTGCGTCACCCTGTCACTGCCCTCACCCTCAGTTTCCTCAGCTGAAAGGTGGAGATAAAAACAGTTTCACCTCCTCGGGTTGTTGTGAAGATTAAAAATGAACGTGCCAGACACACAAAGCACTTAGCACAGCCCTCAGCATCCTGTAAGTGCTAAATAAATATTACTTGCTATTGTTACAATCACCTTTGATGGAATCTTTAGAAGAGACAAGGGCCCTAGTCCCTGACCCCTGGAAGGCACAGGAGGGCGCTCTGCCCCAGGAACCTGGAGACCCGGAGGGTCTGGCCTGCCTGGGCTGCTCACCAGCACAGAGCAGCAGGGAGACCTCATGCTTATTTGAGGGCAGATGTGGACCCATTAATGCCTCATGACGGGCAGCTCCCCTTCACGACCACCAACCTGCACACTCACAAGTTCTCAGGTGCTTACAGTAGAATCTCAGTTCTCACCTGACCATATAATAAATGCCAAGTATTCTCCCAAGAGTTTTAACATCTCAGTGAGGTTTCCCATCACTCTATGATGCAGGTTCTTTTGTTACTTTCATTTTACACGTGAGAAAACTGAGGCTCAGAGCAGATAACCCACAAATCAGCCCTGGGCACAATGCTAATTAGTATCACAGAGCAGTCCAGCAGCCGAAGCAGCAGCTCTGGCTAAGATTACTACGCCTTCGAGGAAGGGGTTTTAAATGGTTCTTCCTGTACATTTTCTCCCAATCACATGGAAATCGTCTGGTCATCACCACCACGAAGCTCTCCCCGGATAACACCTGGAAATGGCAATATTACCTATATACTTCTGGATTTGATGAATACAAGAAAATAAAAAAGGGGCTGGGGGGTAGGCAAAAACGATGGGATCCTGAGGAACAGAAGAGGCACTGTCCAGCAAGGTCGTAAAGTGGGAAGCTCAGTTTCCTCATTAAGTATGTTGGAGGTTCTCATCAATACAACCGGTGTGAATGTGTGCTGCCTAGTAGTTATGCAGAATATGACTGGATCCTCTGAGCCAGGGAAGTTGGGCCAAAGTCCATGCCTAGTTCCTGTCTCCTCCCCCGCAGCCCCAGCTCCAGCTCCAGCTGAGAGAAGAATCACAACCTTAATTCTCTTGAGTGCACAGCCTTCGGGAGCCTGTGGCTGGCAGCCGGTCCCATGCGACTATGTGAGCAAAACAACCAGCTGGACGGGAGCCTGAAGGCACTGGCGGCAAGCTCCCCAGTGGGCCAGCCAGGGCCCGGGCTGGCATAAGCCTGGCCGGGCAATGGGAGATCACATTGTTAGAAATCACAGGCATGTCACCAAAATTAAAATTCATCTACCAAGTAATCATCCAGGAGCAAGTCGCTGTAATGGACCAAAGTAGCAAACTGCAATTATTGCTCAAAATGACATCCCTTCCTGTAATGACATTTAATACTCTCTAAAAAAACTCCTTAATTGCATGCATAATTTTAAATTACCGTAATTTGTTCATGAGTCTGTGAACCCCCCCTCTTTTCTTTTTCTTGAAAGATAAAAGAAACAGAAGGATAATGAATGCCTTAAAATTCGGTAACCAAGTTATACATTTTGGGGGATAGCGTAGAGGTAGGTGACACTGGAGTTCTATAAAACAAAGTAAAGATGAATAACTCTTAAAATTGCAAATATGTTAAAGAGGAAAGTTTATAATCCCAGGAGGGTCAAGCTCATTACATTATTACACTGTACCTTTTAATTTACTGCCTTAAAAACTCGTATTCAACAGAGTATGATGTTCCCCATTTATTTTTCTCCACATTAAAATAACTTCTGGGCCCATAATTCATTCAAATGGTGACAACAGATTCTGCCATTTTAATTTTTCTTTCTTTCTTCCTTGCCATCATTACAGAATTTTATTAATTATGGAGAAGCCAAAAGATATAATTTTAACTGAAGTGAAAGATGAAACAGTGTTATTACAGTAAACTCAATTCCAATTTCTATAAAAAGTAAAACAGGGCTTCCCTGGTGGCGCAGTGGTTGAGAGTCCGCCTGCTGATGCAGGGGACACGGGTTCGTGCCCCGGTCCGGGAGGATCCCACATGCCACGGAGCGGCTCGGCCCGTGAGACATGGCCGCTGAGCCTGCGCGTCCGGAGCCTGTGCTCCGCAACGGGAGAGGCCGCAACGGTGAGAGGCCCGCGTACCGCAAAAAAAAAAAAAAAAAAAAAAAAAGTAAAGCAAAAAACAAAAATTCTAAACACAATTCCTTCATCACGTGAAGTCTACGCTTGGCATGTTCTCCACCTTTTGCAGAGTAACGCTATCTAAAAAGGAAGCGCTCACTTTGACCCCAAGCAACAGCTTAGAGCTCGTGCTCCTTAACTATAAAAGCGGCTTCCCTGTCCTCACCGCATGAAACTTGCACGTAGCTTCAGTCGGGACACAAGCCCTCAAGCCTAGAGGTCTGCAGAGTGAGTAGAAATGTCCAAAGGAGCAGGGCTGAGCACAAGGTTCCCAGGAGCGGCTCCCTGGGGCTGCTCTACTCCCAGGCACCCCACCCAGGGGTGAGCCAGGCTGAAATCCAATGTGGCCTCTACCCATCAAGCCTGGAACCCCAACAGTGCTGAGCCCACCTGCACTTTTCTATTTGCAAAAGACCTTGTCCGAATCCACCAGGGGGTGGTGGCCTTTCTCTAACCAACACCCAAGCTCTTCACTGGGCAGCAGGGCTGTGGGTGAGCTGCCCCAGGGTCAGAGCACCGCTAGGTCCTTCCTGACACCCAGGCTCCTCCCTTCTATACACCAGCAGGCGGAGATGTAATGTCCACCACAGGGACTACAGTTAATAACACTGTATTATATATTTCAAAGTTGCTAAGAGAGCAGATCTTAAGTTTTCATCTCAAGAAAAAATTTATAACCATATGTGGTGATAGCTGTTAACTAGACCTTTTGTGGTAGTCATTTCACAATCCAAAGAAATAACACATCGCTAGGTTGCACATCTGAGATGTAATGTTATCTGTCAATTATATTTCAGTTGGAGAAAAAAAAAGCGAAAGAAAATAAATACAGCCTGCCCTCTGTATCAGTAGGTTCTGCATCTGTGGACTCAACCAACAGCAGATTGAAAATATTCAAAAACCAAAATTTCCACAAAGCTCCAAAAAGCGAAACTTGCATTTTCTGTGTGCCAGCAGCTACTTACATAGCCTTTACATTGTGTTAGGTATTATAAGTGCTCTAGAGATGATTTAAAGTATACTGGAGGGGGGGGGGGGGGAAATGGGACTTTCCCAGCAGTCCAGTGGTTAACACTCTGCGCTTCCACCGCAGGGGGCACGGGTTCAATCTCTGGTCTAGTAACTAAGATCCCACATGTCGCAAGGCGTGGCCAAAAAAAATAAAGTATACGGGAGGATGTGCGCAGGTCATATTCAAATACTGCACCATTTTATATATGGGACTGGAGCATCCTTGGATTTTGGTATCTGTGGGAGGTCCTGGAACTGATCCGAGGGACCACTATACACCAGGAAGGCAAGGAAGGGAGAAGAGGGAGGAGAGTTCACATCACCAGACACAGGAAATGCTCTGTAAGGCCCTGATCCCCAGACACACACCCACGGTGTAGGTGCTGAGGGTGGGACGTACTGACAGCAGGGGAGGAGAGGCACAGAAGTCCCCCGGGAGTGGCCCCCAAGTGTCCTCCACGGCACCATCTCTGGGGCACGTGGCCCCCTTCCCAGGTGGATTTGATGAACCAAAGTGAGGAGAAGTAGAAGACAGATTCCTGGAAACTTCCAGGGCTTCCCTTGACCACACTGCGACCATGTCACGGCACCTCTGTGCTACTAAGGAGAGAACAGGTATGACTGTTCTCATGGAGGTGACTGAAGGGGAGAACATGACTCCTTGGGAAACGATGTCAGAGCTTTTGAAGGCAGCCGGACACATCAGGGCCTGGGGCTGAAAGGCCTGGAGTCTAGCAGGTGTGTCAAACAGGTGAGAAATCTAAAATGTGAAGACACTTACAATCTCATCTTACTTTGCTCTGGGAAAGATGGTGGTAAAGTGATACGAGACAGTAATTTCCACGTTCTGTGGGAGTTAACTCCTCTTTGTTGCCTTAACAGATACTCGGCCTCTGTGCGCTGCAGATTCTTAGGCTGCACTAAATGAGGAGGGAAAATCTATCCTAAAAACCTCAGCAGAACGTCGTGACATGATAGCCACTGACCAAGAGTGAGGAAGCTCGTGGTTCAGCAGCGGGCAGACCCTGCTACGCTTTCCGTGGTCATCAATACACATGTGCAAAAACCTTTAGTAACAGTTTCCCTCTGTGTGCCCACCACTTTGTGTTACTCAGCAGTGCTTAATTTCCTACGAACCATAAAGAGATAGTCCAGATTTGAAACCAGGATGCCCTAAAAGTCCATTTTCCCTGGATATCTGACCAGGGTTTCCTCTGACCTTTGGTTTCCTTTGTGAATTGCTTCCCTTATCTCATCCACTCTGAAACAGTCACCACATGCTCACGTAGCAGCCCCTGACCACCCACCTCTTCCTGCCCCAGTGAAAGCTAAACTTGTAGAGGAGAACCGGCCATAGAGCATTCGGGTCTGTGTGCTTCCCATCGGGAAACAGCATCTTTAGTAGTAGCGTCCCAGCCTTCTCTGGCCACCAGCCAGTGTTGGGGAGAGCAGGACTGTTGGAGCAACAGCGGCCAGGGGGGCAGGGGGCTCTGGCCCTCCCGGCAGAGGGTCACTTACCTTCACATTGGGAGTGTAGAGATTCCTGAGGGAGGCCAGGGCGGCAGACAGCCCCTCGGTGCTGTACCCAATCCACAGGGCTTGCAGATGGCTTGAAGAGATTCCAGTCTTCTTACTGAGGCCCTGGAAGCAACAGCGACAAATCAGCTTCAAGGTCTCCTTTCCCACCTGCAGTGTGGGTCTGAAAGCGGGTGTGCCCGGGAGGGCGCAGGTCCCTGCTGAACGCGGGGCAAAAGCTGTGCACACAGAAAAGGCCTGAACCTGTGAGCCTTCCCGCCCTAAAGCCAAGGGTTGAGGAACTAGCCTACATCAACTGTACGCCTGGGGAAAGGGCGGGGGCAGATGAGGAGAAAGTTTCTCTTTACAGAGGTTCTCCAATCAATTAAAGGAAGAATAAATGTTAGAATATCACCATCTGGAACCCCTAATGAAGGAAGAGACCACTCGTGGCCAATGGCATCACACCAAGCACACATGCATCCTGACACTAGAAACCTTATACAGACTTATGGAGCATTTTAACTCTAACAGGCAGACCTCGAAGATACTGTGGGTCTGGTTCCAGACCACAGCAATAAACCGAGTCCTGCAATTTCTTTGGTTTCCTGGTGCACATGCAAGTTACGTTTACACTATACTGTAGTCTATTCAGTGTGCAATAGCATTGTCCAAAACAATGTGCATACCTTAATTTAAAAATACTTTATTGCTAAAAAACGCTAACCATCATCTGAGACTTCGGTAAGTCATCGTAGTAACATCAAAGATCACTGATCACACATCACCACCACAAGTGATAATGAAAAAGTTTGAAATATTGCAAGAATTTCCAAAATGTGACACAGAGACATGAAGGAAGCAAATGCTGTTGGAAAAATGGTCCCGAAAGTCTAGCTCAACGCAGGGTTGCCACAGACCTTCAATTTGTAAAAAAAGAAAAAAAAAATTTTGCAAAGCACAATAAAGCAAAGTGCAATAAAACAAGGTTTCCCTGTATAAAGTAATTGTGACACCCGGTGGGGCAGAGGGGGTGGGGATCAAACCTGAACCTGATTAAGCTGCTCGATATAAATACCAAATGATCAAAAAATCCAGAGGAAAGAGGAACACGTTAATGTAGGCCACAAGAAATAAGGACACAATCAGAAAATCCAGGTGGTATGCAACTACACAGGTCACGAAATCTGGTTCAACAACTAAATAACAAGGAAACAAAGGGAATGAATGAAGTGGAAGCTTTAAGTGAAAAGAAAAGATTTAGAGAGGGAAAAAGTAAAATGTAATCATAGCGGTAGATACACACTTGAGCGAGAACAATTACTTTTAGGGAGGAGGCTGTGCTGGGAGTGAGGCTCATGGAGGGCTACTCCCTGCAGTGGTGTGGGTCTCACCTTGAAAATGTGTGCCTTCAGGATGTGATGGCCGAGCTCCATGGTCTGCTGGCGGTTCAGCTTGCCCTCCTGTCTCGAGAACATGAATGCCAGGAGAGCATGCCCGTTCCTAGGACGAGAAACACACAGGTTGGTAACCAAAGACCCGAGTCCATCTCTCTGCAGGCCCTCGGGGCGAACATCGCCCCTCGACCCCTGAACTGTTCTCCTGGTGCTTCAGTATCACCAAACGAAACGGGTGGAAAGCTGCTTCTTCACAGAAGATGGTCAATGCTGTTTATTCCTCGAGTCATTTTAAGGGCTTTCTCAGGCTTCCTCTATCTCTGTGGAGTGACTCAGAGAGAAGCCTCTGGACAGGGCAGGTCTTTGAAGATGGAACCACCTGCCCCCTATTCATCCTCCATCACTCTCTCATCAGTCTATTTGTTGACTTAGGTCTATCACAAAAACGTAAACTCCACGTGACTAAGGGTCTTGTCTAAGTCACAGCTATAGCCACAAAACCTAGCAAATGCCCAAGACTCAGTAAGAACGCAAATACGCATTTCTTGGATGGATGGACGGACGGACGGATGAAGGACAGATGAGCAAGTGGACAAATGGAGCAGAACCGTCACTGGACCTGACGCTCAGGCCTCCCCTCAGTACAATCACCACTGGGGACAGACCTGGGCCAAAGGACAAGGCCTTACAATGGAAGGGAAAGAAAAACCAGGCCATGTACAGCAACAGCTCACGATCAGAAACACCTAGAATTCTAGGCTTGAATGGAACACAGATCCTTCCTTGTAGGGGTAAAAAAGCTAAGCTGTATGAGTAGGTTTGCTGCGTCTGGGCACAGGGTAGACACTCAACTGACACCACCAATTAATCCCCCAACTAACCCTCTCATGAAGGAGCCATCCCACCCATTTTCCCCCTCTACATCTGTAGGACTCCATTCTGTCTCCTGTGGACTCCATGCCTTTGTCTGAGCCAATCTGTTTGGAAAAGATGCTAAGGGCTGCTTATTCCAAGGTCACAGCAGTGACCTCTGTGCAGGGTGAATTATTTTCATTTCTATTAACCTGACAAACTTTGAAGTGCTGTTTTGCTGAGAAAAAGCAGCTAGTTGTGGAGGAAAAGATAAACTGTGAAAAAGAAAAGCATTCTTCTAAATGTGTTTTCTAGTAGTCGCTGATCTAGAGGATTAAAAGCATTCATCATTTAAATCATATTTATCTATCCAGATGCTTGCCTGTTTCTCATATCACGTATAAATCATGTTACAGACGAGGAAATCAGGGCCGGTGGAAACCACGAGATTGCTTTTTATCCTGCAGGGGAAGGCATGACATTTAAGACCACACTGCCACTGAGTGTCCTGCCTCGCGTCCTGTCAGGGTCTAGAGCACATACCCTGTGCTCCCTCACACACACTACCTCCCAGACCTCGGGCTTCGGTTTCCCCTCTCAGATGAGAGCCTCCCTTGCTCCCGTGGAAAACACTCTCTGCCACCTCCCAGCGCTCCATGCCCTACCTGGTCCCTATCCATGCGCTAGTCCCACATCACTCTAGTCAGGGCCACTCTCCCACCCACGGGCTCAGCTATCCTCAGTCTCCCAGTCTGCCGGCTCTGTGGCCATGCCATCTGCGTCCAACACAAGGACATGCCAAGTACTGTGGCTGGCTGGCCCTTGCGGGTGACGATCACGCAGCCCTCAGTGGCTGGGCCAAAGGTGTCCAGTGCTCTGAGCTAAGCACGTGGCTTCCCACCTCCCCGAGGAGACAATTCACCATGCAGTCACTGGGCACCTGCACTCCTCTACATCCCATCTACCTTGACGTCCTTCCTTCCTGGCCCTGGGATCATGTGCCCCCTTCTAAGTCTACCTGCACTTACGAGTCTGTTCATTTTCTGAAGCTTATACGTATCAAGTTTTTACTACGTGCCAGATGCAGAAAGTTAACTAAATTATTTCATTAACTTGCTCGACCCTGTGAATCACTGTGTCTTACGATCCCCAATTTGTTTGCATGGGGAAACAGAGGCCTGGACAGGTAAATGATGTGCCCACGATCAAACAGGTGGTAACGACTGTGCAGAATTTGACCACAGTCTATGCAACGTGAGTGCCTTCTATGCTCTTCATCAGCGTAACCCGATTTCTCATTCTTTCATTTGTGCGTTAACATCCCCCTATAACCAGCATCATGGCTTAATGATGGGGATTCCACGGGGAACAACGCGAGGTCCTTGCCCTGAGGAGGTCTCAGCAACTGGACTGGAGACACGTAAACAAGACAAAATCCAGCTGGAACGGCACTGTGAACGGACTCAACGGGAGCACAGAGGAGGCTAGCTGACCCCGTTCCCTTGTGTTTCCAATTGCTCCCTCTTCACTGATTGTGTTTCCCCATGCTGTCTCAATGATGCTTCCAACAACGTCCCAATCCCCTGCATTGTTAAAAACATAAACTAATACCCTTCCCCACCCTCAAACTACCCGAAACCCTTCCACTTCCCATGCCAGGACGTTGGCTCTCTCCTCTTTCACGCCTCACAACCCAATGGAAGGAATCTCCTAAGGATCTAGGACCCTCCTCCCACAATGAAAAGCCAATGGCTTCCCCTTCATCCTCACCTTCCTTCACTTCTTGGCAGCATATACTCCCCTCACCTCCTTCCGTGCACTCCTTCTCCTTGTCCCAGAAGTCCAGAGCTCCCTTTCCTCTCACTGCACTTCCTCACTACATCCCACCATTGCCTCTCCATCAATGATGCCAGATCTTCAATGCCAACCTCTCCTCCAACTGTTTAGACCCCACCTGCCTCAGAACCTCACCACCAACCCCATAAACTCAAACTGCTAAAATCCAAAGCCGCCCATGCCTTTCTTACCCACTCTAAGAGCAACGCCATTCCTAGTTTCTGAAGCTTAACGCCTCAGTGTGACCTACATACGGCACCTCCTTCTGCTCGACTATGCCCACGGGCCAAGCCAGGCCTGTCTATCTCATGTCAGCAAGGCTGGCCTCCACCTCACTATCCTCCTAGAAAATGAGCTGATTTGACTAAACGTGTTACAGCACACATTTCACCTAGTTATTACGGTCTGGCCAAATAACCTGGAACTTACAGTTTATAGCCCCAAAGCAAGTTCAAAGGACAATAAACTCTTAGCCCAGTACTGCCTAAGAAAACACCTTATCCACAACATGAAAAGAGCTGCTAGACCTAGTGTGTCAATGTTAAGTCAACAGTCATGGAAGGAAGGGAGTGTGCGGCCCACAAGTGCATATTCATTTCATCTCTGGCCCCAGCATCTGACGCAAGGTCCAGTCCAGCCCAAAGCAGACGGTTTAGCAGCTTGTCAGACCTCTTACACGAGGCTGAGAGCAATTCTGACTCACAGAGGGCAGAAGCCATTCAAGACAGAAATGATGGACTTCCCTGGTGACACAGTGGTTAAGAATCCACCTGCCAATGCAGGGAACGTAGGTTCGAGCCCTGGTCTGGGAAGATCCCACACGCCGTGGAGCAACTAAGTCCGTGCGCCACAACTACTGAGCCTGAGCTCTAGAGCCTGCAAGCCACAACTACTGAGCCCACGTGCCACAACTACTGAAGCCCACGCACCTAGAGCCCGTGCTCCCCAACAAGAGAAGCCGCCGCAATGAGAAGCCCACACACGGCAACGAAGAGTAGCCCACGCTCAGCAATGAAGACCCAACGCAGCCAAAAAAAAAAAAAAAAAAAGACAGCAATGATGTCGGCCAAGGCCAGGGCCAGGGAGAGGTGGTGGACATGAACACACCCTTACTGAGAGTGTTCGCACCTTGAAGCACCCAGTCCTTCACCCTGACTGGCACCATATGCCACAGGGCAGGCAGGCTTCCCACCCGTCTCCTCCCCTGGGCGGTGAGGAGACCTGCATCCTGGCCCAGACCTGCTACAAAGCCTCAGTGGAACCTCTGACTCCCCGGATGCAGGTGCCCCATCGCCATCTTGTAAGTGGGGCATCTGAGCTCTGAACCTGAATCCTCCCGACCCCAAATCCCAGTCTGTTACATAGTGCAGAACACTAATGCAAAACGAGGAGGCCAGACGTGATGGCTGTGCTGCCCTCTGGGCCCACAGACACATCAGATCTCTGGGACAAGATGCCACAAGCTCAGGGGTGGTGGGGAGTGGCAGCGCCGAGGATGCGAGACAGTCCACAGACCCTCTGGTGAAGAAACTGAGCCGTGAACAGGCTCGAAGGAAGCCGGCTGTTCCCTGCAGCTAATGCCACACTCTCCCACGGGTCACCCACGTGCAAGGGGGCAGGGATCTAGAAGAGAATCACCAGAGAGATATGGCCCGGGCACTGCCGAGCTTCTCTTTCGTCCAGATGTACTGAGGAGTCCTAAAATTCCAGCAATTAAAGGAAGGAAGCTTCTGTTGTAGCAGCAGAATTTTCCATCACCCTTCCTGAATTATTCATGCTGTACTGTCTTTCTGTTCAAGAGCACAACTAGTGTTTGGAATCCCTTCCCCAGTCACACATCAGACTCCCTGCACAGAGCTGCCCATCGTACCTGGGTTCACACAGGAAGGCCGTGTTTTCACCATCTGCTCTCCACACGAGCCACTCCCTGAAGGACGGGTGGCAGAACATGCGGGTTTTGTCTCGCCTCTTAATGAGGAAGCAGGAGAGGGCATCCATCCTCTGCTGAAAGTCCTCCCAGCCCTGCTCCCCTTGGATGTGGCCGGCGTTAATCGCCTGGAAGATCTGCTCGTCTGTCATGGGGTGGAGGGACGCGAGGGCCACGTTTAAAATGGGCAGCGCTCTCTCAAAGGCGGACTGGGTCATGAACTTCATGTTGCACTGCAGCAGGTAGAGCTCAGACAGCGACACGGGCACCACCTTGTAGCTGGCGCTCTTGATGACCAGGTGTCCCCGCTGGAAGAGGTCCAAGGTGAGTTTGAGGTACAGGTAGGAGCCGAGGCTCCGCAGCACCAGGTGGCTGCTCACTTTCCCGATGAGGGCGGCGTCGGCCTTGCCGTTCAGAGAGATGTTGCTGAGGATGTCCTGGCTGCTGTGGACCCTGTGCTGGACGTAGGCGTGCAGGTCGCTGTGGATGTCCTTGTTGTCTGGGAAGTCATCTAAGGACAGCTTGACGAATGGCAGCTTGCTGACGATTTCCTGCAAAAGAATGAGACGCCCAGCGCCACTCCACAGAGCTTTCTTTTTCACGTCAGCTGCATTTCAAACCAGATCCACTGGTTTCCTTTCAAGGAGGATTTTCACGGATTACAGGGACTCATTGTTTTGTATTAAAACATGTAATAGGATAAACTGAAGATAAAAGGCTTATGTGAAAGAAATTCCTGATGCGAGATCAAATCAGAAAAGGCTTTCCTGAGGTCCTCATCCGAGGGCGCAGAGCCAAGAGAGATGGAAGAGCCTCAAGCAGATGGCGGCGGCCTGGCTGCACCAGCAAAGGGGCAGTGAGACCCCCAGGTGACTTGATACCCGTAATCTTTACACTGTGCAACTGCTTATAATAACAAGGACAGACACAAACCAACGCCGTACGTCTAAGACCGTGGCCAGACGAGAGGCATCCTTCACTGTGCATTAGATACTGGGGCTGCATAACCCAACTGGGACATCTGAAACTGCCCCCAGGCTGGGCTCCAGTGACAGCCTGCCGTAACCAAGCTGCTGGACATTCGTAGAGCCCACTGTCATTTTGGTTTTTGTAGTTGCTGTTTTTTGGTAAACTTAAATTGAAGTGCGATACACAGAGGTGCACAAATCCTAACTGCACAGCGTCAGTCACTTCCACAAAGTCAAATATACCTGTGGGACCAGCAGGTAGACAAAGAACATTGCCAGCTCCCAGAAGCCCCGTGTCCCTTTGCCATCCCACAGATAAGCATTGTCCTGACACCTAACAGCAGAGATGAGGTTTTTTTTTTTTAAATCCCTCTATCATTTGTGAAGTAGCTAAGTACATGTCCTCATTGAATGTGACAGTCGTAGGAGACAGGCTGAGGACAATTACCGCACCCCCCCCCCATTTTACACAGATGCTAACGGAGCCTCTGAAAACTTACACAGCTCGCATGTAAAACACAGGACTCCTGCTTCTGTGCTGCTGACTGCCAGATTCTGCTCGCTGTGTGAAAAATGACTGAAAAGTGTATGGATCAAACGTCCATAAAAACAAACACCAAGTTCGAATGAGGTCTAATTCTACTTTTAAGGAGGAAAGAAAGAACCTAAATGCTATTTTAAGATAAATATCATCCTAAAAGGGAAAAGATCAGAATCTAATGTCTCGTGTCTTTACTAAAAATGGATAGGAGGGAAGGAGTCAATGGCTGTTAAGATACAATTTTAGGGTTTAAATGAGGGGACAGATGAGGAAGAGAATTTAAAAAAAAAAAAACACTCTTCATCTCGCTGCAAGCGTTACCTCATGTCTAAGTTTTATGAAAAACTAGGCTTTTATTCAGAATAGGCCTTAAAAATCTTTCTCCTTCATCCCTCCCTTTTCCCTTCATTAAAACAAACAAACAAACAAAAAAACCAAAAAACAAAAAAAACAAAGTCCCACTACAAACCCATACAAATAACTACAAGCAGGAATAACTTTAAAATCTGGTAGACCTGTTAGCCAGGCGCCTCAAAGAGCCCCCCCAAACTGAGTTATGGTGAACCAGGGCGAGACACTTCTATTTTAGAAGCACAAGTACAGCTTGATGATAATAAGAAACTCACTTGACATCCTGATAAATGTGCCTTGGGGGTAAAAAGGTCAGAGTTTTCCTGTTTAGAGCTCTGTGCACTAATATGTCAAAGCTCTAATACAGTTTTCAATTCAGCAGCTAAATGGTTGACAACAGTTGAAGCTGTTAGCATTCATCTAAAATCGTAATTGTAATAACTGTAACATTGGGGTTTGGGGTCTTGGAAAGACATGTGAGAACTCTCTTTTACCTGAAAATTCGCTCTTACAGTCACAATCAACTTCAACCACGCAGGGAATTTAGAAATAATCTTGGTAATAAATGAAGACAGTGTATCTCCGTAATCAGGTTTATGAAACTCAGCTTCGTTTAAACCATCTATCAAAATAATGTATTCTTCTGCAGGAATTTTCTGCTCTAAAGGAGAAAATAATTTTTTTTAATTAGGAAATTATACATTTCTATAAGATAGCACCCCCCCAGTGTATTTTAATGCACAATTTAAAGTGTAAGGAAAACTAAAAATGTTTACATAGGGCAGAAGACATGGTTTTCACAGAAGCATGCTTTCTATTAAATTTGTAATGAAAACCAGAGCGCAGAGCCTAAAGAAAACCAATTCTCACCAAACAGTTTTCAGAAACGTACTGTATTACACACATCAGCAGAATCTCACCCCTGTGTATGATACACTTAGCTCTTCAAAAACTCCTGTCACTGGGGAGAGCTACAGCAAAGATAACCAACACGGACCGAGATGAAACCTACCAAAGACTCTAGGTTTCCCCACCCCGCAACCCCGCCTAGAGCTCCCTGGATGGATTCTGGCGAGGAAATCTGACCCTCAAAGGGCAAAGCATCCCGTCCGAGGCACACAGCCAATGGAGGCGAGAACTCTGCTGCAGAGACTCCTCCAAGCCCGAATCTAGTTTTCTATTCATTAGTGCCAACTTTCTGCCCAGGGATGAGGTGCAATGACGACATATCTGTTTCAATTCCCTCTCTCTGGCACCATCTGGCAGAAGTGCTACGTAGGCAGGTAAACTAGCTCAAAAGGTGAAGAGCAGAAGGGGGGAGGGAAGATGGAAAGTCAAAGGGCCATAATATCACTAACGCCCCTACTGTGGAGAAGATTCAAGGGCAAAAAAAACAAACGGACACTTCTAGAAACAGCTTCAGGTTCAACTGAGCAGAGGCCCCTGGAAAAACATGCCGGCAAGTTCCCCAGACAATCAACTTACACCCCTGCGCCTTAGGAGTGCAAAATATGCAGGCAGCAGTTCCTAGACAGCAAGTCATCTAAGGAACCTATGGTTACAAATTAGCTACTTTGGAAATGTTCAACCGCGGAGTGAATTCTCACTAGAGATATAAAATTGAAAACAAGGCCATCTGGAGTGGAGCCAGGAGGAGCCCTGGGGAGACGGTTCTGAGGAAGGGGAGGAGAGATGTACTCACATCCTCCCTGGGCCCACTGCACTCGTACCCCAGAGTCAAGCGGACCCCCACCCCGCTTCTGAGGACTGTCCTGGGGAGAGGGAGGACACGGGTGGCTGCTGGGAGGTACCGTGTCTCAGGCTTGCGAGTGGCTCCAGCACACCCCTCTTGAACGCGGCCACTGGGTCCTGCACACAGGACCTGAGGCTCAGCACGCTCTGGAGCTGGGGCTCCCTTATCAGCAGGTCTCGGTAGGCGGCCAGCTGATGGGACCGGCAGAGCAGAGCGGCGATGCTGTGCACGAACTCGGGCACCAGGCACGTGTAGGTGTTGTCGGCCTGGCAGTAGTGGTAGGCCACGACCTGCAGAAGAAGCAGAGTGGTCAGCATCGCCTCGTCCTCTTCACACGGCACCCTGCGGGCTCTCCATCAGGGATGCCATTTTCCCGTTCTCTGAGGTAACAAGAAACGTTGCTTCTATTCCCCAAGACTGAGTCATTATTTAGCTTAATTGATCCAGTTATCCCTTTACTTTGGGAGGAATTCTGAAGTTTGGCAAATTTCAGGCCGACTTTTACTTGCAGCCACAAGTCCGTCTTGACCGGCACTAAGATCAGCACAAGTTACTCTGTACTGAATATAAACTCACAAAAGTCATTCACAAAACTTAAAGCCCACCCTGGCTTGAAACAATTCCAAGCAACCCCGACGTTCTCGACATCCACAAGTACCATATTCACTACATTTCTGTTTTCAAAAACAGCAGCATCTCCTTGGGGAACTCATGTGCGGCCCCCAAAAAGCAGATAAAATTGGTGGCAATGAAAGCCAGGCTCTCAAGTCACAGCTGCTTCCTCTCCCTGGCAGGAGGGCCGCCGCCAGCGACACCATGGAGAACTTCAACAGCAACACTGTCTGAAGGATCAACGTCAGACACTACCAAATTCCTGCCTATCTTGTGAAGGGACAAATAGGAGGAGGGAGGGCCCTGCCCAAGCACCGAGAGCATCCTTTTTGTTGCGACGGATTTGAAGTGGCAACAGGCTACTCATGAGAGAGACCCCCAGGGAAGTACCAAACGCGGCACTGTCTTGAGAGGAGAGGCACACTGCCGATCAATGGAGAATCTGAGACTGTCCCAAACGAGGATGAATGGAGGCATATACGTACAAGGTAAGGGGAGTGAAAAAGGTCAAAACACACTCATGTAAAGTGCTTTATGTTTTTCAGAAGGGTTTGCGACACTGCTGTCCCACTCAGCCCTACAACCCCTACGTAAGTAGGACAAGAACCACTAGCTACGGTTCAGAGGTGAGGGCAGCAGACAGACAGGTTGAATGACTCGCCAGGGTGACAGACAGTCAATGGAATATCTGGGATTCGATTCCTGGTCTGTAGACTCTTAAAAAGCAAGGGGCAAGAGTAGATATGGCCAATTCGGAACTGCCCTGTGACTTCTCGTTTTGATTAAATTTATCATCGACACTCAGAGGAAAGCTGACAGCTCTTCGCCTCTCACCTGGAAAGAGATTAGCTGCAACGCAAGAGGACCTGTGAGCTTGTACGAACCACCAATGAGCTAGTACCACAGTCCACCTAGCATGGTGTTTGGCAATCCAACAGTGGGTGATGAAACCAATTTGGAGCATAAAAGTTTTTCTTTTTTTAATTTAATACAGTGAATTTTATAGGATGTAAGAATAAGTGTAGTCTTATAATGCTTTTTCTTCAGTTGGGTGTGTGATGCTGTGTGTGAGTATCAAGTGTTTAGTGTAACATGTATTTCACATTATGGGTCACAAAGTGGTTTGAAAAATCACTGTCACGGGGTGGCTTTGAAGTCTGCACTACATCCCTCATCTCAGATCACCCACTCACGACCAGAGGACTGCCCCGAATCAGTGGTCAGGGCATCAGGGCTGCCCATGCTGGGTGAGGAACGGCCCTCATCTGGGAAGCAGAAGCGAGGAGAAGGGATCTGGGGCAGAGGAGCTTTCCTTTCAGTTCCCCTGCCCCAACCTCACCCCAGGGGCTTTCCTCGCTAGATGCTTCTCACCGCTGTCCACCCCTGGTGGTTCTCCAGCTCCACCAACTCACGCCACTGCTGCCCCAGGAGACCCAAGTGGCCCACCAGGAATGAGAGGTGTAACCGCTTCAATGCAGGAGGGCAGCTTATGAACCTGTGCCAGATGTCAAGCAGATAGAAAATTTCAGAAGGATCATGACTGACCATGAATCTAGGAAGGGAAAATTGGCCAAGTCTCTTACAACATCACAAAACACCTCTGACAGAAAGACACTTGAAACCAAGGGCTCTAGGCAACAGAGTGCAGGTGGGGCGGAGCCCTGGGTCACTGGGTTAAAGGCTCCCAATCTCCTGCTCTCATACGCAATGAAGGAGGACACATGCTTATAAGGATGGATTTGTGGCAAATGCAATGATACCTCTGGCTGCTTTGAGGAACCCTTTCAATCCATTGTTTAGGAGGAATAAAAGTCTACTGCCAGTGTCCTAAGATACTAATTTTCATTAATACCTTTTATCTGGCGTACTCTACCACAATTTTATCAAAAGCTACACTTTCGCATTAAGCAACTCTTGTCTCTGTTTTAAGATCCCTTTTTAAAATTCACTTCTCAAAAGGCAAACTAGCAAACCTCTCTCTCTTGGAAGGCTCCCACAAATCAGGAGCAGATTACCTTAGAAGCGAGGTATTTCACTGCATCCTCTCTTGGTCTCTGGTTCTCTGGAGGATCAGACCCAGACCCAGGGGGGGATTTAGCTGCATTGATACCACTTGTAGAAGAACTTGGTGAAAGCAATGGAGTGAAAGGAAGATCCTGGGAGGAATCTGAAGCTGCAGCAAAGAGACTAGTTTCATTATTTACAACAAGGATAGGGTGGAATATTGAACATATTTCTTGGTCGGACCCAGAAAGTATTTTAACGGGTAATGAGTGAACATGGTAACAAATGCAAAAGCCCAGATGGGGATACAAGGCTCCCTCTCAGCCCTGTCTTCCGCCTTCCAGGTCCCCTCCCAGGAGAACTGCTGTTTCTGGTTTCCTTTATTACATTCCTTTGGGTTTAAAAAAACAAAAAACCTTTCCTGGCTCACTTGTCCCTGTTTACCATGTTAGAGACACTTTCTTTTTTTACATATAAAGTAAGCTAAGCATAGTCAACTATTTGGCTACTCCTGATTTTAGGTTAGTTTTTATACTTTGGGTAAATCTGGCATAGAAGACAAAGGCTGTGAGAAATAGGGTGTGAACGAATTCTGCGCAGACTCCTTCTGGCTTGCTGCGCCAGAAGTCTAACCCGCTCAGTGTTAGGACCCTGAATTCCCCAGAGCATCTGATCAGGCCTCACTGCCCACATCAAGAGGGGGACAGGCCTGACAGTGGGGAGAACACCAGGGAGGGCTGGCCTCAAGCCAGGTTATAGCCTCAGAAGACCATGAGAGATAACTATTGATAGTTCTCCAGCATACAATCGCCAACCTGATACAGCAGCTGGGACAACTTGAGGAAAATGGGGAATTTATGTCTATCCCAACAGCCGTTTCCCCCATCTATTGTACAGTAATATAACAAACTAGACAAGCAGTTAAACAGGGACACACTTTTCGGTGATGAACTGGGGCTGTTGGAAGCAATCTGCCTCATGCGGCTTCCGTGGCAGCTCAGTGCCACCAGCTTAGAAATGATCGCCGTCTTCCCAAAGCCCACGTTTCCGACAACCACGGCTCCTCTGTTTTCTGTCAGTTCTGTGTTCCTCAAGTTTTCTTCTATCTGGTGAAAGAGCCAATCCCTTCCCACAAACACAGAGTCTGTAGTTATGCTCGGTACTTCGAACAACAGGGGTTTCAACAAAATGTCTTGCGGCTTGTAGGGAGCAAATCGTGCTTAGAAAAAAAAAAAAGATCATTACTTTAGAAGAATGACATAATTTTATACACTAAAAAACTCAGTTTATCATTGCTTGTATGTTACTTTTAGCACAGACTTTAGTTTTACAACACAAGGGATCTGGAAGTATTAATATTACCAGTTTGGTTCCAGTAATACTTCCTAATACCTCATTTATCGTACCCTATTGGCCTTACAAAGGGTCCTATTAAAATGACTTTCTAGTCCTTTCATGCTTCTAAGTTATTTTCATGACTCAAGAGAGACACACAGAGGATTAGAGAAAGTGGTGAAGGGACCAAACCATGTCTCATCAGTTTATCTGAAACAGTACTTAAGACATGTTTCTTCCACTCCTATAGGAATAAAATGGAAATGCAGGGACAGAGTCCCAGCTCTTATCAGGGTGTGGTGGTGCTTTGCGCCCCTTATGGTGAGATCATTGGCCACCCAACTGTGCACTACGGGTAGAAGAAGCAGGAGGTGGCCCATACAGCCCAAGGAACTGTAACAAAGCCGATTCTTTGTTGACGACCAAAAACATCTAGTGAGTGTTAAAGGACTCCTCACTTCAAAACAACGTATTGCAGAATAGTTTTTCAACTCCAGAAGCAAGTTAATCACATACTATAAGGAAGAAGCCCCAAAACTGTTAAGGATGGCCTCCTAGCGCACCTTACTAAAAGATAAACTTTTCGCATACACACTTCATAGCATGTTTTTAAAACAGCTGGCTTGAGTGCTGGTTACCACAGACTTTCCGTATTTAGTGAATGAGCTCATCATAGCCATGATCACAGCGGATGCAAAGATAAATACCTTTAACTTCCTGTGCCCTGCCTCTGGCCGTATTGTGCCACGGTAACCTAATTGATGTCCGAAGGGGAGCATTTCTCTGTCCGTCTAAATAACTCAGATCTTCCAATTTGGTTGAGCTCGTCGCTGTAATATTAAACTGAAGTTTAGTCTCTTCAAAGTTGAGTTTAATATCATACCCAAACTACTATAAATTATAAATTACTAAGCAATTCATTTCAGGCTTTCAACAAAACTTACTTCAGGGTGATTTTGGTTTTGTTTGCCCACCCCAGTTAATTTTTCCGGCAATGTCGTTAACTGAAAAGTGGACAAAACTAAGTGCTCCTCATTCTTGAGTCAAAGTCACGTTGATGTGGTTGCCAGGAGTCTCCATTACTCCTGGAAAGAGACAGACCTCACCAAAAAATCTTATGAAGAAAACTGACAATCGAGGGTCACTCAGTAAAGCTTCAGTACTGACTGCAAACATGCAGCATGGTGACCTGTCTTCTCTGCAGCTCCAGGGAGCCTTCTGCTGTTGCTGGAATTCCAACCTTGTTAACTAAGTGAGCAGATTCTGCACGGACAATTCCACAGTGCTCAGAACCCTAAAAGTCAGCTTTTGGCGGTAAAAGTAGCCGAGTGGACTTTATCAGAAAGCTTCAAATTTTTATGTATACGTTATAGATTATATATTATATTACATCTATGTATGCATTTTTTAATTCTAAAAATAAGTAATCACATTTACCTCTGACCAAATCAATAAGACTCATAGCACATAGCTACCTGTTAAAAAGCATTAAGGATCATTAACTGAAGCATACATCAGTTCAATTATAAAAATAATCAGTACAAAATAATTTTGTTAATTCTTAGCAAATCTTTAAAGCAAATATACAGTACATGTTTTTGCCTTAAAAAAAAAAGGAACCTCTTATTTACATACACATCCTAGGTCACAATGAGAAAAATCTAAATAAAAATAAACCTAATTTGGTTTGTGGGTTAAGTAGTCCAATTATAAAGTACCGACAATCCTAGACATATGATTATCTTACAGGATGATAAAATACATGTTATCATTTGAGGGTAAATGACGGGGGAGAGGGACTCATATTCCCAGGGCTAAGGCTTCTAAGGACTGGTGAAATCATTAGTGCAACAAACGCTGGAGGGACAGAAGTCAAGTTGGGCCATCTGCCTGCTGAAAACCCTCTGGCTACCCCACGGGTTCTGGCCCAGCTGCCGACCACCGACCAGGACCATCTGCCCGACCTAGGCCCTTCCTTACTTCCCCTCCTAAGGCCTCGGTCCTTTGCTTCCTCACTGTTAGCACCACCTCCTCTCATTCCTTCAACAGGCACCTGCGTGGCTCCATGGCCTGCCTCTGTGATGATGTGTCCCCTCTTGCTGCAGTCTCCAAAGGGCAATCAACCATGTGCCCTACTCACCTTCCCAGGCCATGGAGAAGGATCAGACACCTTGACTCTAAAAAAGCACACACTGATGCTTCTTCAGTGCACACCCACAGCCTGTTCACACACCCCGTACACATTATGTCAATATGCAACACAAACCTCTCCTGTTAGAAAGACTCGGCTAACTCCTTATGCAGGACGTCCAAAGGGGCCTAAATTATGGGAATCCAATGGCAACCTCTAGCTTCTCTCCAGGTCCTTCACAACCAGGGCATGTGAAACTTCTCAGAGGGCCGCGAGGACCACAACCATCACCCTGGCTCCCTATAATAATATAGCTTGGAACATATTTCCAGGTTCCCACCTGGGACCTGGGACTCTGACTCGGGCCTCTGCAAATGCCCCCCTCCTCAGCACGCCTCACTGTGAATAAACGCACATGTTGAAGGCTGAGGTAGAACAATCCACAAGCTGGTTCAGTTTAGAGCTGGAAGAGCCACGACTGCCTGACCGGCTGCTGCTTCAGCCCCGGAGAGCACAAAGACGCCCGCAGCCTCCAAAGGTTTCCCGTTTGCCTTTCCACCCTAACCCGTCAAAACATGACATTCAGTTCATAATCTCGTAACAATGGACAGGTTTAAGAAGAAGAGACTATGAAGGGCATGCCAAAGAAAGGGTTGCAAAAAAGCCCTAGTTTGACACAGAGGCAGAAGACAGTGGGGTTTTGAATGCCTCTTTTCAGATATCCAGTCACCACAGCTTCAGCTCTGAAGCAAGCAACAGAGCGGCCCCAGCAACTCCAGAGCTCTATTTAAAACATGAATATGCTGCTTTGAAATGGACCACTGCTCAAATGGGCTGCAAGCCCCCAGCTGCCAGCTCCCTCTGCTTTCTAAGGTATCATCACAGCCACTGAGAGGGATGGAAAAGGAGCAGCAGTGACGCTGCAGCTGCTTAGCACCGCACCCAGGAGACGCCCACCCAGCTGATCAGGTGACTAGGCTGACGTGCTGTCCTCTCACACGTGCCTACGGATGCTCGGACACTACAAAAAGTAGTTCGCTTCTGGTATTTAACAGTAAGTGCTTTCAAAAGTCTGAACGCTATACAGGGCCCAGAAAAATCAGAGAGGAAACAATAATTTCATGCTGCAATAAACCTACTGCTAGTATCCCTACAGTTAAATTAATTATAATTAATTTATACTCACTGCATACATACATTGTGTCTAACATCTGGGTGAGAGGTACATTTTAAGACGCTGCAGGACAGAGGGTTTTTTTGGGGGGAAAAGGGGATGGGGTGGAGTAGGTGGAGTGAGAAGCACAGGGAGACTTCTCTAAGCTGAGCAAAGGGAAACATCTGTTGAAACACCATGGATTAACCTATCAAAGGTAAATACCATTAAGTCCAGGGCAATTACCAGTTAGAGTTTCAAGAAAATTGGTTGGTAATTTTGCTTGTTGATTTCCTACACTAAACACAGTGTTCTGTGATTCACTTAGAATTTCAAAAGCCAAAAACAGGTAGTCCAAAAGGTAGAACCCAGGGACCTCCCTGGTGAGCCAATGGGTAAGACTCCACGCTCCCAATGCAGGGGGGGCCCAGGTTTGACCCCTGGTGGGGGAACTAGATCCCGCATGCCGCAACTAAGAAGCCCATATGCCGCAACTAAGAAGCCCACATGCTGCAACTAAGAATGGGAGAAAATATTTGCAAATGAAGCAACAGACAAAGGATTAATCACTCAAATATACAAACAGTTCATGGAGCTCAATATAAAAAAAAAAAAAAACAACCCAATCAAAAAATGGGCGGAAGACCTAAACAGACATCTCTCCAAGGAGGACATACAGATGGCCAAGGGGCACATGAAAGGATGCTCAACATCACTAATTATTAGAGAAATGCAAATCAAAACTGCAATGAGGTATCACCTCACACCAGTCAGAATGGCCATCATCAAAAAATCTTCAAACAATAAATGCAATAAATGCTAAAGAGGGTGTGGAGAAAAGGGAACCCTCTTGCACTGCTGGTGGGAATGTAAATTGATACAGCCACTGTGGAGAACGGTATGGAGGTTCCTTAAAAAACCAAAAATAGAACTACCATATGACCCAGCAATCCCACTACTGGGCATATGCCCAGAGAAAACCGTAATTCAAAAAGACACATGCACCCCAATGTTCATTGCAGCACTATTTACAATAGCCAGGACATGCAAGCAACCTAAATGCCCATCGACAGGCGAATGGATAAAGATGATGTGGCTGAGTAAATTACTCAGCCATAAAAAGGAACGAAATTGGGTCATTTGTAGAGATGTGGATGGCTCTAGAGACAGTCATACAGAGTGAAGTAAGCCAGAAAAAGAAAAACAAATATCATATATTAACGCATATATGTGGAACCCAGAAAAATGGTACAGATGAACTGGTTTGCAGGGCAGAAATTGAGACACAGATGTAGAGAGCAAACGTATGAACACCAAGGGGGGAAAGCAGGACGGATCGGGGGTGGTGGTGGTGGGATGAATTGGGAGATTGGGATTGACAGATATACACTAATATGTATAAAATAGATAATAAGAACATGCTGTATAAAAAAATAAAGTAATATTCAAATTTTTTTTAAAAAAGAGTCCGCATGCCACAACAAAAGATGCCACAACGAAGATCTCACGTGCCACAACTAAGACCCAGCGCAGCCAAAATAAATAAATAAATATTTTTAAAAAGAGGTAGAACCCAATTATCCAACTTCTGGATTATCCAAGATATCATTTTAAAGGCTTCTCACTCTGCTTTTTAATGAAGGAATAAGGTGTCCGCTTCATACATTTTGATGTGGCATATACAGTAATAACCTGACTGCAGCTTTCTAAATCAATTCCATTCCAACAAATGCTTTTGCAAAGAAAAATCTCTGCAGAGCAAAACAATCACCACAGCTGGCCAACTTACTTTCATCATCTTTGACCAAAAAATTTCGCTGTACGAGACAGTTAACACGGAAGCGACAACTCCAGTTCTTTGTGACAGGCTCAGTGACAGTACAGGCAGGCAGCCTTAGGAACTTGTTTCCATATCCTCACCCCCCAGGGGAACCATGTCCCTTGGGGAAGCTGGCATCACCCTTCCTTCACCTGCTAGTCCTTACTCGGCCCTCGTGTACCAAAATACCTTTCCTATCAAATGGCAATTTCTCTGTGTTTACGTGGACCTTGACATGCAAACACTTCCAAGAGATTTCAGTATACGGTCCTTCCCATTTTACTTCAATCCTTCGAACACTGAGCGTTGCCTGCTGCCCTGTTTGTAGCAGCCTGCCTTCTAATCCCTAGATAAACAGCTCTGCATATAGTCTATAACCTGAGTCTTTTATTCTTTTCAGTGATACTTGAAAAATCTTGGCATTCCCTCTTAACTGAGGTTCAGCTTTAGGGGTAAGAGGGTGGGCAATGGAGAATCTACCAGACTCCCAGCTTGTTAGCAGAATTGATACTACTATGATGTAAGGCACTTGCCTATTTCCTTCCAAAATACGTTTTTAGTGTATAAAATATGCAACACGGAGAAATGAGCAAACCCATTAGGCTGGGCAGTCAGTGCTCAACACCAGAGGTGAAACCCTCCCAATTCCACAGGAGGTCCAGTTCAAGTGCATCCACAGATGCTAATGAATGAGCACAGCAGAAAGCAGAAAGGCCTGCTCTGTAATCACTGCAGTCTCCTGGAAACGCTCAGCTCATACCCACTGTCACTTCACGTGGCAGGAAACCCCATAAAAGAACATCAAGCAGAAAACATAACCCGAAAGGGGGTCCTTTTACCACTGTTAAGGTAATTTATTAATGTGTTTCCTAATTTTGAAATAGCTTCATTAAACTGAATATGAGTTTGCTATTTTGTTGAAGTCAATAAAGCTATGAAGTCCTGGGATAATACAAATGAACCATTCATCACATCCAGGTACAAAGGGTCTAAAATGCCTTGGGTGCAACATATTATGCCGTAGATAGTGGGAGGGTGGTGGGAGGACACAAAAGCTTCTGGAAGAATCATCACTCAATACGCATAAAGCTCTCAGTACTTCCCTCTGGCAGGCACGCCAAATCCCTTTGAAAGTGAATTAAGAGTTGTGTCTCTGAACTTTTCCATTAGGGCCATTTATTTATCAGCTGCTTCAGAGTTCCATTGTAAAACACACCCAATAACAACCAGAGCGGCCTGGCACATCCCAAAGGAGCAATATAAAATCACAGAGAAATCCTTTGATGTAGGAAGAAAGATCCTGGGTCCAGGCCTTGGCAGAGGAGAAATTTAAAGGCCTCATTGGTAACAAAGATGATCAAAACAAGTTCCTCTTCTAAATTCAACAGAAGAGCACTGAGTTTAGAAACTTGGGAGCTTAAAGCAGGCACGACAGCTCAGAGGCAGAGTTCCCTTCCCCACCCGCTGAGAACTAGTCTCCTTGCCTCACAACCACTCACTGACCAGTCACCCAGCACCAGTCACCACTTCTGCACTCTCGTCTCAGCTCTGGCTGCCGCATCTTGCTGAAGGGCACGTCTGTCTCACCTATTTTCATTTCCTCTCTTTCCTGCTGCTTGTGTTTTAAACTATGAGCTCCCTTGAAACTGAATTATACAAAAATTGGACCTCGTATCTGTGTGATGGGCCTCAGTTACAAAACCTTAGTTTGAAAGTTGGATTAGAAATTCTTTGAGCTAATATTAACAAACTCATTCTAAACAACAATTCCCATTGACCAAGCTGTAAATCCTCAATTAACTCCGGCTCAAAATAACAAAAAACAAGGACAGAGTTTTTGGTGCTTTCTTCCCTCAAACACAAAGAGCCATACAGTGTAAATATTAGATTTAAAGAATTCCAGAGGGGGGAGGGTCACTTAAAGACCATTAAGTGCGGCCTTATGTTTACCCTCATGTTT
Source organism: Stenella coeruleoalba (assembly GCF_951394435.1). Taxonomy (NCBI): domain Eukaryota; kingdom Metazoa; phylum Chordata; class Mammalia; order Artiodactyla; family Delphinidae; genus Stenella; species Stenella coeruleoalba. Next base: position 56,166,784 of record NC_137151.1, on the reverse strand, counting down.
ACAGATGGGTAAACTAAGGCCTACAAAAGGTAAGGGCCTGACCCATGATCACAAGTTTGGCCTGTGTCTGGATTAGATTCCCAAGTGAAGAGAGTGAGCAGGGGGCACCTCAGACCCAGTGAGATCACCCTTCCAGGGAGAGGCGTGGCCTTACCTGCAACTGAGTTGGGCCGTGGCATTATTAGCGAGCTGGAGCTCTGAGAATAAGGGACCGGACCATCTCCAACTGAGGCTTCGGCTTTGGGCAGCACGCTCTCCGCTGGCCCAGGGGGCTCCTCTTCTGCCACTGGGGAGCAATTATCTGCCCTGCGGTCATGAAGCACTCCCTTCTGTACCCCTAACCTTAGGCTTCCGTCCTTATTCCATTCCAAACTGGAGCCACTCCGGTCATCATTTTCGGATGAACTTGTAATCGTGGCTGAAATGAGAGACCAAAATACTTTGAAGGAAGCCAGGAATTGCTGGTGCCGTTGAGAGTACACACACACACACACACACACACACACACACACACGCGCACACACGCGCGTGCGCGCACACACACACATGCACACACCCTTCCCCATGATCAATGGAAAGCTTTCTGGCCCGCACAGATTTTTATCAAAGTATGTTTCATACAGTGTATTTTAGTAAATTAGAAGAATGTTGCTTATCAGGGGAAATAAACTGCTAAATCAGTCTACAGGGGAGGAAAAAGAAAACTCTGAGAAGAAGATAATGAAAAAGCTGTCTAAAAGTACCTAGGAGCTAACAGTAAATCTATGTAATTTGGAAATGATATAGCCTGTCTTTTTTTGTGGTTTTTTTTTTTTTTTTTTAGCCTGTCTTTTAACAAAGATGAATTGCTCACAAAAGAATTCAAATCTCATTAAATGCCCTTGAACCTTTAAGTATTTTTCCCAAATTAATAACATTTGTGTATAAAGAGAGGGGGCAGGGCAGCACAATAGTTAATACAGAAAAGATGCAGGAGAAAAATCTATAGAACAAAAACACAATTATTAAGTCAAGCAGAAATTTGATCCTTAGAATTAAACTTTATAACATCTGTTCAAGACGATCCAGAGCGGCTGACGTGACTTTATTCCTTCAGCAGCTCAGAATGGAAACCTCTACGTAACCAGCGCCGGGAATACGCAAGCATGGGAAGGGACACTTGATGGCAGAATTAAAATTTAACCTCTTCTAAGAAAAACAGGATGGAAAAACATCTTGGCAAAAGAGGACGAATATGACGAAGGAAAGCAGCAGCATTCACTCCACACATCTACAAACAGCCACTTCTGACTTAAAGACGCTGAGCCATATGTGATCCGCTTACAAGCAACACTGGCTTGAGTCCTTGAGAAGAGAGGCCAGGTCCTCTGATCTTTATTTGGATCCCAGCAGCTCAGGCCCTTAACTGCAAGACTCAAATGGGAGCGCACAGGGTCAGAGGGCATTCAAGACCCAGCTGCCTGGATGAAGCTGCTTCTTCAACATACCCCGCCGATACACACTTTACCAGCAGGCTGGTGAATTAGCGCCAACAGAGTCTGTCATCTAGGATCAAAGGGTCTGAAGGGGTTTGGTTTTGTTTATTTTTACAACGCTCTTTATGGTTTAGAAGTAAGGACAAAACAATTTCCTCCTGTGATGCGACCGACCGCAGGGTATCCTGTCCCAATTCTCAAACTATCTTTGCTCCTGCTGGACTTAACCACCCACTGCTTCTCTCCCTGTTTAAAAATCCCTTCTACATGCTGAAGCCTCCTCAGAGGATTCACCACGAGCTGATCCCTTCCTTTTCTGAGCGCATACTCAGTGCTCAGTAAATGTTTGCTTATTCAACGAATGAGCAAATGAACAAACTACATTTAATCTCACTGTTATTGGTTCAGGATTGTTGACATTATGTCTCTAACCAAAGTGTAAGCTGATTTGAGATGGGCCTGTCACATCTTCAGGGTACCTGTCATTACTCCCAGCATTTCCAAGTTTTCTAGCAGGCGTATGAATACTAATCCCTCTATCTATTTGGAATCGATCACAGTCTTCATTGTGTGGTTTTTAAATGGATCATTCATATTAGCATATGTATATTAAGTATGACTCTTTCCATCCTAAAAATGCAGGTGGTGGTAGTAATAGCAGCAGTTGATATTTATTGAAGGTTACTGTATATATCATGGACTGTGCTAAGGGCATCACAGGAATACTCTAATTTATTAATGAGATTATTGCCTCAATGGTAATTAGTTACTAATGATAACCCTATTAATAAGCTGTGACTGTGTTCCAAATTTTCATTTAAAAGTCCAGTGCTCAGGACTCAGAAAGCTTTTCCTGCAGGCATGTTGTCATTAGGTTCCCAGGCTACCCCAACACCTAAGTTACAGAAAGCGGGTGGGGCGACTGGTCTGGTTTTTATGTTGTGGCTGCTTTATCTGGGGGCACACGTTCTTAAGGTGAAAAACAAACAATGTCAGAGTGATGTTCTTTCTCCTTTGCTCTCCCGAAGTGCCAAGCACTTCAGAATCAAACCCCTAAGGATCTGATCCTAACTCAGACCTCAAGCAGTGGGAACAGAAACTGGGACTTCCCTACTCCCTGTGACCAGGGACAGCACCAGAAGCAGGGCTTCCGGAACCCAAGCAGCAGCTAGGCAGGGACATTCTGGTCAGGGCTCGCGGGATGCTGGGACAGGCTGAACGCCCAGTTCTGTCAGCAAAGCCACAGGTGCCCAGGCCCTGATGAGTGGCACCATTCAGGTCGTGGCAGTGAGCGGAAGGGAAGCAGGTAGAGGAAGAAGGCCCCCAGGCAGCTGGGAAGAGAAGTCCCAGATGGGGCCACGATTTCAAAAGGAGGATATTACTAGTTTACAGTATGTTTGTAAGGGGGAGACTCTCCCACTGTCCTCAAGAAGTTCAACTAAGGGACGCGTTCCAGAGTCCACACTGAGCAGGGCCCTCTCAGAGGCAGGCAGGTGAGGCGCTCTGAAGCCAGGGCCCTCCCCCAAAGATGCTCCACTAAGATTGCCCCACTTCACAACATTCCTCCCTGGGATCCAGTACCAGACCCAGGCTGACGGCTGGAAGCCCCAGCAGTGAACTTTCATCTCGGTTCAGCTCTGAAGCAGATCCAGTGGGACAGATGAAGGCCCCAGTTCTCCCACACGACCCAGGAAGCACACCAAAGAGGGAAGCTCCACGTCTCCAAGAAAGGGAAAGTATTTCTTATAACACATGACAAGCTACCCAAAAAATACCTATTCTTCTTCCAAGCTAACAGAAATAAATTCCTAATTAAGTTAACCCAGTCACCTTCAAGTTTTAACACACACAGGGCAACATCCTAACTATGATGTTTCTTTTTTAAAAAAAAAAACTCTAAAAAATCAGTGTCATTTGACATTTTCCAGAGACTGGATAATCTTGAAAAGTTCCCTAACAACTCAACTCAAAAATTCTAACATCTTATGACTTCAACTATTATAGATGCCAGTGTTCATCAATTAAGACTTGCCATCATCACTCAGGCTGGGTCCCAGTCACTCTGCAAACACACAGGATTCTGTAAAATGAGCAACTTACCAGGCCTTAAGTTTTACCAAGCTGCGAGCTTAGGCTGTGCCTTACAGGTCAGTATTAAATCAGGTTTGGCACTGCTCATTGATTCGCATGTGCTACTACTTCCGACTCTCCATGTAACTTGAAAATTCCTTTTAGCCAAGGACAGGGGGTTATCTTCCTCTGTAGAAACAGCACATTTAACCAGACCTACTAGTGCACTGGGCTATACCACCTCCAAAGCACTTTCTAATTATGTTAAGACATATACATGATCACCACAACACGAGAGAAGAGGTGGAAAGGCTGAGAACCATCAATCCCACTTTATAGATATGGAAACACACTGGGGAGAAACTGATCTCTCTCTGTCTCTCTCTCTCTCTCACACACACACACACACACACACACACAGAGTTAGTGGTATGTCCCAGTTCTTTTGACTGCACATGCAGTGTGTATTAAAACTTCCTTTGCCTTGTACAATTCTCAACATGTAAAAGGAGTTCTGTAAAGTATCTGTGGCTAAAAAGTATTTTGCAGTTCATGAAATCTGCCTTGTTAAAAACAGCAGCCCCTGGGCAGGGGCTAGTGGAGAGAGGCCAATCATGGGCTCACAGCAGCCAGGAGGGAGTCTGACTGGGAGGCGGGGGAAGCAGAGAGAGAGACCCACTCAGTCATTAAACGTTTTGCTACACATGGCACTGCAATAAAATGATTCCTTCTCCTTCCCAACTTTCCCTCATCCCCTCTTTGCTTATTGAAGGTTCTTTCATATGTTGAATGTTCACTTGAAACAGAATTTAAAAAAACCAAAAAAACAGTAAAGTCCAGGGCCCAGTAAGTAGTTTGGTGGGATCTAAATCAAGTTGTAGGTTTAAAAGAACATCAAGAAATAAATTAAGGGACTTCCCTGGTGGCACAGTGGTTAAGAATCCGCCTGCCAGTGCAGGGGACATGGGTTCAATCCCTGGTCCAGGAAGATCCCACATGCCATGAAGCAACAAAGCCTGTGCGCCACAACTACTGAGCCCACGCGCCACAACTACTGAAGCCCGTGCACCTAGAGCCTGTGCTCCACAACAAGAGAAGCGACCACAATGAGAAGCCCCGTGCACTGCAACGAAGAATAGCCCCTGCTCACCGCAACTAGAGAAAGCCCACATACAGCAAAGACACAATGCAGCCAAAAATAATAAACAGATAGACAGAAATACATTAAACTATTTAATGTATTAGTCCAGAATTATAGATGGACTAATAGAATTACAGATGGACTAATTATAGATGGACTAATAATTATAGACTAATGCATTAGTCCAGAATTGTTTAGAAACTAAGGGCCACTGATATCAAATGTATACACAGAGCCAAATTCTTCTCTCTCTTAGCTCTGGAAAAGACAAGAGGTGAAAAGTGCAAGGGGCTTGGTTCAAACTTTGGCTTTTCTTCTTTTGAGGACCCACAAGGGGGTATGTCTCTCTGGGCCCACTACTAGGAATGGGCACATTTTTGTCTTACCTTACTGACATCATCTTGTGTGTTTGATTGTATTTCTCCCTTTACACAGATTACTAGGAATCTTAAAACTTTCTGCCCACTTATAAGCAAAATTAATAAAATCTTATGAACCTGACTGCTGACTTCATCTTTTCTCTCACTCTTTCCCAACTCATACCTTCCCTGAAAAAGAAAAATCTTGTTTTAGCAAATGCCTATGAGCATTTCAAATCCACTAGGGAGGGATGAAATATAAATAAATAAGTATTCCTAGGAAATAAGAAAAACAATAGTGGTTAACATGAATATTATAATAGTGTTAATCATGTCCGGGTCCTGTTCCAAACTCTCTCCCTGGGAGAGAAAATTAGATAGAAGGGCATATGTAAAGTGCCTCGTATATCATAAGGACCCAAGAATGCTTTCCTCCCCATACAACTGAAGAAAAATAAAGTAGCACTAATAAAACCCAAACAAACATCTTTCAGCTTCTATATCCAGTTTAATGGTTGACGGGAAGAGTCTAAAAGTTAAAACACGGGACCGAAGAATGAAAGTGGAGGGCGGGAAGAAGTGAGTAAAAAAGGGAAAATCCAACTAGTGCAGACACTGTCTCTTTGACCCGACTGCATAAAGATCATCAGCGACTCTAGAAAGCGAAGAACGTCCCACCGAGGCTGGGGCAAGATCAAAGTGACAGGTCCAGGAAGCCACGGGCCCACCACCTGGTCCTTTGGACCCGACAGCACTCAGTGCACTCCTCTGCTGTGCACTCCTCTGCTGTGTACTCACGCCTCACACGGTTCAGGCTGCCGTGCCACACTCTGGACTTCCCTGAGTGACAAAGGGGGAAGACTGCAAGGATGAAACCAGCCTGCTGGGAACCTTCTGACCAGAAATGCCAGACTGTGCTTCTCCCTCTGCCCCACCCACATACTAACAAACCGCAGGGAACAAAGTCTGAGGCTTGCTGCTCTCACCTCCGGCAGCCCAGGAAGGCGAGCGAAGGCACTCACGTCTGGCAGGATGGGAGCAGGGGGTGGGGGGGTGGCCTGAGTCACCTCTGGCTCTTCCTCTCGCCACTCTGCGTGGACAGCAGCGCGTGGCTCCTCTGGCCAGCCCTGGGGAACCGCCGAGGGCCCTGCGCTTTGGCTCGTGACAGACAGATCTCTGTCCCAAATCTCTGGCTCAGTGCTCACGGCTGTGCACAAGGCGCACTCTGCTGTGACAGGCAGCGAGGCCAGGGGCCCGAGCCACAGCCACGCGGTCACAGCAGCGCTCCGTGGGCAGCTGGGGCGGGGCAGTGGGGGAGGGGAGGACAGGCCTCCTCACTCGGCCACACCATTCCAACCTCAGCCCCACCCCACATGGCCCAGACTCAGTGGGACAGGGCAGGCAGTGGCCTCCGGAGAACGGCCTGCGGACCTGAACAACAGGAAGTTTTCTAGCAACAGCACGTGACACGGTGTCCCCGTAAGGCTTCGCATAACCCGAACACCAAAGGTCTAGACGCTGGCACTTCTGACTTAGTCCAATGACTCCACAGAATTCTGGATTCTTCCAGAAAAAAGCAGAAGGCACTATCAGGGGTTGGTATTATTATGCACCTACGGCATACACCTTCCATCAGAGGGCACTGCCATGTTTTAAACCCTTTTCAGCTAGTGACAACTTGCCCAAGTTTCAAAGGGCAGGCGACCACTCTTTGGTTCCACAGGTAAACAAGTTTTAAAGTAGATACTATGCCTATCTCTGTTGTCCCAGTACTGAAAAAAACGTGCTCCCGGTGTGCAGTCGGGGCCAGTAAATGCTTCCGACAAAACAGCCCGGAGAATCCAACCACGGTCTGAATACAAGTATAGCAAGCGCTTTGCTAACTCGCATCACCGCCAAGGACTCCTTTCCCATGTTAAGTACGTTACCAAATTATATATGTAAAAGCAAATTTTCCTCCTTCACCCAAGAGATTAAAAAGCTTCTATAATTAAGGATGATTTTTTAAATTGCAGGCAGTGTAGCAAAATGAATAGTAACACAGATTTGAAACACTCTAAATAGTTATTACCAAATCAATTTCAAAGCATTTCAATTTAGTAGCAAGCAGGGCAAGACAGGTGGCAACAAAGCAGTATTAGCATAAAATCAAAAGGACAGGAGTTACAACAAGTTAAAAAGGAAAATAAAGTACAATTAATTCCTCTTTGTGTGCCTCTCTCTGCATCTGATCATCTCCCTTGGGACACAAAGTCCAGGAAATAAAAGGTCTAAAGCTACCTCTAGAATCACTTTCATTTTACAAGCCTAGGAAGGCAGAGAAGAGAGATGCAGGAAGATAGAAGTCAGCCCATGGGTAACTTTTCTTTATGTCCTAAGCAACTGGGCAGAAGAACAAATATCATCAAACTCCAGCAAGGATGCTAATCAAGTGTCCGGTATTTCACTGCAAGCCACTTTTGCAGGAGCAATATTCCTGTGACGGTAATTCCCCTGCCTAAATATATACCAACACAGCCAAAAATAAAACAAATAAATTAATTAATTAAAAAAAATGTAGACCTGCCTCCCAGCTTCAAAGTGAGCAGCGGGAGAGCAAATGTAAGCTCCCTCCCCCGCCCCCCCCCCCCCCCAGAGAAAGGGGAAAGGCAGCAGGAAAAGCCTGAGTTCTTGCTTTACCCTCTTAAAATTCTGAGCACTTAATCATCCTGAAAGCTACCTGGCCTGGTGGAATGCGGGTGGCTCAGGTGTGGGGCAGCAGGGCAGGTGGAGACACACCTGATCTGCTGAGAAGACACACCCAGTGCAGGAGATGGTGGGGTGAGAGGTGAGATATGGCTGTCCTCCACTCAGAACTCCCTCCCCTCCCTTCATGGGGCTGTCCTAACACCAACTCTCAGAAGGAAACCCATCCAACAAGCTATGAAAGCCACTGGGAGATTATAAATGTCAGCAGGTACAAGCAGGTGGCAGAGAAAGGAAATGGAAGGCATGACTGACTTTCAATGGCCTCTCTCTCTGCCAGAATTTTTTAAATTGCTACCTGGAAATCCTTCTCCTGGGCACCTCTATCATTAATGGATAGGAAGGATTTATTATTGTTTTAAATCTTGATAGGAAAGCTGAGTTTTGTTTGTTTCTCCTCATCCAACATCCATCCTCTTTCTCCCTAAATAAATAGCCCATTTCTCTGAAATACATACACACACACATAAAATACTGAACATGATATGGACATAAACAAAAACTAAACAGTACCTTTAAATCAAGAAGTGCTTTAAAGCCTGCTATTCTCAGTGATGTTTTCTTTTTTTTAATCAGTTTGGTTTTCACACAGATTCCAATGAATACACAGAGGCATACTATGTTTTATTGCACCTCACAGAAATTGGGTTTTTTTTCAAATTGAAGGTTTGTGGCAACTCGGCATTGAACAAGTCTAAGGGCGCCATTTTTCCAACAGCATCTGCTCACTTCATGTCTATGTGTCACATTTTGGTCATTCTCGAAATATTTCAAATCCTCTACCAACAAAAAGATTACAACTCGCTGAAGGCACCGATGACGGTCAGCATTTTTTAGCAATAACGTATTTTTTAATTAAGGTAAGTACACTGCTTTTTTCTTTAGACATAATGCTGTTGCACACTTAACAGACTACAGTACAACTTTTATACACATTAAAAAACAAAAAAATTTGTGTGACTCGCTTTACTGCGATATTTGCTCTGTTATGGTGGTCTGGAATCAAGCCTGCAGGTCTGCCTGTACTTAATTTTTTTCTAAGCTGGGATTAATAGTCTACAATTTCCATTTGTAACAGTTGGAAGCAAGTTATATTCAAGGGAGTGTCACTAAGAAAAAATGTTCTTTCCACCATGGAGGAAATACCTTTAAATGCTACTTCTTTATAAAGTCTTCCTTTTCAAAGCAAATAATTAAAAAGCTGCTTCATGGTGACTGAGTACAGCTGCTGTCACATTTAGAAGGTTTTCACACTTCAGCTTTGAAAATCAGACACTAACTTCTAGGTAATGCCAATGATTTTATTATGTAAAGAGTAAGGAATTTTACTTTAAAAAAAAAAAAAGAGGGCTTCCCTGGTGGCGCAGTGGTTGAGAGTCCGCCTGCCGATGCAGGGGACACGGGTTCGTGCCCCGGTCCAGGAAGATCCCACGTGCCGCGGAGCAGCTGGGCCCGTGAGCCATGGCTGCTGAGCCTGCGCGTTGGAGCCTGTGCTCCGCAACGGGAGAGGCCACAACAATGAGAGGCCCGTGTACCACCAAAAAAAAAAAAAAAAAAAAAAAAAAGACATTTGTAGGGAATGTAGTTAATCCCATCCAGCTCAGACAGTATTTCTACATGACAGAATTATTAAACTTCTAAAGACATTTATGTTGGAAGAACTTGGAGCTCCTGAAATAGGATGCAGCGGGACTCCCCTCTGCATTACACCATGAACATGGGGCAGTGGGTGGAGAGGGGCCCTGCTAGGCCTTGGCCTCCACAGAGAGGGACTGGAAGGGGCCCAAATAAATTCCTCTACATGGTCATTAGCCTGCCCTTTCTCCTACTAAGCAATTCCCAAAGGAAATTCTCTTCACCTGCAAATGAATCAAAACCAGTAGAAACAGAACCCAGGCAGGGCAGCCTGAGAAGGCTGTCTGGGCACGTGGGAACACAAACTTCCCTTCACGGCATCTGTTGGGCAAAAATATTTAGACTGAATAGAATCATCATGAAGGAAGTCACCTTGAATAGTAAGGGGGAGGCCCAGGAATTTTTAAGGATGGGTTAGCATTGTTAGAAATTTCCCCTAAATAAACTGTGCTAATACTGTACGTGGAGCTCTGGTCTGAGCCCTGGATGGGAGCCTACAGCTTTCCCAAAGCTTGCTATGTCATGAGTTGTGTGCTCTTTACGTCAGCCCACCCCCAAACCTTTGCCACTCCAACCTGAGCTCCATGGGTTGATAAATCTCAAACAACTTCAAATGGAAAATTAAATGGAAAGCCTCTTCCTCCCTTCTCCAGGCCCTGTGTAATCCAGGACATGAATCTTAACCAGCCTGTTTTACAAGCAGCTGCAGGGCCTCCCAAAGCAGGAAGCCAACATATCTCGCCTTCATCGGTGCCCAATGGGATCACTGTGTTCTTGAATATTTTACTCTGTGGAGCAGTTAAGATGCCCAAAGGCTACACCTTATAAAAACAGACATGTTCGTCACTGCCCACCCCCCAGCAATCACAGAACCACAACTGAGTCACAGATCCCTGCTCCTTGAAGCGGCAACGGAACCTGCGTACCCTGTACTGATTCAGGAGGAAGCTCGTCCCTCCTCTGGCCCTGCCACGCCCACCTCTTCACAGAGAGCTGTGGGTAAGTCTGCCTGGAGATGAAATGCTTGTTTTTCCTTCTCCTCCCTACCACACCTCCAATGTGTCCCTTGGCAACAGGTTCTAATTCTGCAGGTCCCTGAAGGAGAGAGAACAGAGAAACACTGTCACCAGCACAGGGTTTCCCTCTCGGCCACCTATGGTCCTCGCTCCCTGCAGGAGATCAGGTGACCGGGCACGAAGCACAGTCGCATGAAGCAGGGGGTCTTTGCTGAAAGAGGGACTCAGGAACCTCTTCCCAGTTCCTCCCACTTTCATCTCAATCGTTGCCATTTTTCCTGTTCAGCCGAGTTAAGGGAACATGTTGACTGAGTCAAGGAAGGAAGGACAGCCTCAATGACATGAAGTGGGTCATTTAACTTTAACAAGACACAACTTAAAATACAGACGACATGAAAAGACTGGACAATGCCAACTTGGAATGGGAATCCCACATAGCTTCCTTAGAAACCAACTAAACCACTGCCTCCTGCAATGCAACTTGGTAAGTAGCCACAATTCTCTTTCCTTAATTTCTCATGCCCAACACCGTGCTAGGAGCCCAGTAGACAGCCAGAATAAGATAAATGAGACCCCCTAACTATGTGGAGACAAAAGTAAATAACAAAACAAAAATAAGTAAACCGAGGGGCTTCCCTGGTGGCGGAATGGTTGAGAATCTGCCTGCCGATGCAGGGGACACGGGTTCGAGCCCTGGTCTGGGAAGATCCCACATGGCGCAGAGCAACTAGGCCCATGAGCCACAACTACTGAGCCTGCGCGTCTGGAGCCTGTGCTCCGCAACAAGAGAGGCCGCGACAGTGAGAGGCCCGCACACTGCGATGAAGAGTGGCCCCCACTAGCTGCAACTAGAGAAAGCCCTCGCACAGAAACGAAGACCCAACACAGCCAAAAATAAAATAAACAAAAAAAAAATTAAAAAGAAAAAAATAAGTAAATTGAAAATATTGAGATCTACGGAGAGCATGTAATAGGGGGACTCACTGGTCTGGGCTCAGCAGGGACTGTATTAAATCAAGTACTAATTAAGAGCCTCAATACTCCTGCAGTTCAGTCGTTCATTGACAATGCAGAAGACCAACCAGCACCTTTTCTTTTCCCTCTTTAGAACACCTTTAACATAGCAGCAATCTCTCAATGAGAGAAAGAGACAGAGTGAGAATGAATGAATGAATGAGGGTAGTTTTCTGTCATTGAAAGGGTTTCTGTCAAAACAAGAAATTGGCTTGGCCATAATCAGAGGCATGAGACGTCAAGGCCAGAACCCAGAATAAGAAGTAAAAGGCTGTCAAAAAAAAAAAAAAAAATCTGTAGCGCTAGCCAATTTCTTGAAGGAAGACAAACTCTGAGGAGGAGAGGACATTGCAGAAGGCTAAGAATGCTGTAAAGAAAGTCACCTGGAACAGCCAAAGCCACCACGGCTCAAAGTCCGCGCACCGCAACAAAAAGTAGCCCCAGCTCTTTACGACAGCGCGAGTCTGCGCGCAGCAACGGAGGCCCCAAGCAGCCAAAAATAAATGAATAAATAATTTGTAAAAAGAAAAGAAAGTCATCTGGCTATCACAGAATTAATACCAGAGATCCTTTGGTGGTGGGCAGCTCAGAGAGACGGGGCATGAAAACAGAGGTAACACTGGGAAAAATCTGTTAGACAAAACAGCAGGTGGGGAAGCAGAGTGAGATGAGAAAGGGGAATTAGCAGAATAAGCTCACTGGAAGGGCTTGAAGCTGAGTGAGAAGAATTCAAACCTGCTACAAAAACCACAACCCACCATTCACATGAAATGTCCAGAATGAGCTAGCCGGTCTGTAGAGACAGAAAGTCGATTGCCAGTTGAGTAGGGCTGGGGTATGCGGGGAAACGAGGTGTGACTTCTAAGGGTACAGGGTTTCTTTCTGAAGTGGTAAAAATACTCTGAAATCAGATTGTGGTGACGGTTGCACAGTACTGAATAAACACAGTCCGCTCAATGGTTTAAATGGGTGAATATTATGGTATGCAAATTATATCTCAATGAGACAATTCAAACAAAAAGGAACAAAAACCCATAGAAGATCCCGATCCAAGTGAAAACTGAGGGAAGAGACTGCCTTCCTCGTGCTGACCGGCCCCTCACAGAGCCCACTACCCAGTCCTAGGCATCTCACAGATCTTCTGGGGCAATCGCCAAAATAAAACTGGATGAACCTGCAGAGCTGGGTTTTTCAAATTACACTTGAAAGAAATTGCAGGCGACTGGAGAAAACAAAGCTCAAATGTCACTGCATTTGGTTCCATACATAAAACATAAAATATCCCTCAAAGGTATGTGCATCACTTGGGCAACAGGGAGGGGCTGAGCTGTGCAGGAGAGCACTGGTGTCAGACAGCAGCATGGCCTCAGCACACAAGAGACCTGAACGGCTCCCCCGAAAGACACCAGGCTGCAGACTGGGACACACAGGCGCCCAGGCCCTCCTGCAGAAATGCGAACGCACTCTGTCTGGGATAGTATGTAAAGACAAGGGCTCTTAAATTCCCTGGTTGATGCTATTGTGAACATGGGACTAGAAACTACTGACCTAATCAGAAGCCTTACTTTTGATTTCCTTTGAGAAGGAAAGAAGTGTGCAAAGAATTCAATGAAATGTTGCTCAAGTCACCTAGTCAAGCAGCCTAAGGGTCAGGACTACACTCTGTCTCCAGACTCACAGCTCAGCACAAGCACACCTACTTTGTGGGTATGGGCATGGGTGTGTGTGGGCAGTTAGGTTTCCTTAGAAACTCCTGGCCTCCGAACAGTGGTCAGATGCCGTTATAAGAAACTAAAGAACACACACCCAGAAATACGTGGGAGATCAGTGACCTTGAGACTGAGCTGGGAAGACTTCTCAATATGCAGGGATTTCCTTGCCCTACGGTGTGTCCTATCCAGACCCGATCCCCATCAAGTAGAATTGCTCAGTGAGGAGGGAAGATTTTTGTAACTTCCCAGGCCAGACCTGATCTGGAAAATTTTTTACCAAATGAGCCCAGGGTTATAAAAGTAAACACCAAGGAACGTAAAAGCCAATGCTTCATCCTCTCAGCTGTCCATGGAGCCGGTACTATCTGCAAAGGACAGGGCAGGCCCGACCTTCAGAAACCGCGCATGCTAAAACCCTCTTAAGAGGTGCCTGGTGAATGCTCTGGCTGAAACGCAGGGAGCCAGCACATGACCAAGGAGTGAGCTTCTTACCTATGATTCCACTGTCCTTGCTTTCCAGGGTGGAACTAGGGCTGCTAATGGTCTCACAGGGACTTTTGTTGGCTGCCGTCTTGCTGACACAGCTATTCAAGGTTGAGCAGGGGCTATCGGTGCTAGGAGACGCGGTACTGCTTGTAAGTGTGGAGCAAGGACTGATGCCTTGGCTCAGAGCTGTGCACTGTAAGATGAAGGGAAGGAGGAGTTAGCGCAGCTACACATCCTTTTGTTTTTGATGCTGAAACAATGAAACTGCAAACCAGAAAATGGAAAACAGTTTTGTTCTTCAAATCTAGGGATCTTAATATATGCGGTCTTCCAACATTTAAAAGAGAAATCTCCTAGTTCCGTTCCCCCGACTTTGCCATCTTCTTTTTTCTTAAAAGGGCAGTCTTAGAAATAATTTAGTGGGAATGTGCATTTAGTAGAGCAGAAATAGCAAACAGGCAGACTCCCTTTCATTTAACGTCTGCAGAAGACAAATGGGTTCTTTGACCTCTGTGCGTTAAATCTGGGAATTCTGTTTTTGTAATGTTTCACAAGCACTGCAACCTGGTTCGATTCCTTAAGATTTATGGGCTCTGCGATCAGGGGAAGGAGACGGGTGGCCACTGCGATCTTAATCAATGCATGACACCCTCCCTGAGACCCTCGCAGGGGGCAGAGGCTCCGGCCCCTCGTTGCTATTCAGACGTACACTTCTCATCTCAGATGTGGCAGGCTGCTGTTCCCTAGGAAGGGGAGTGCTCCTCCGTAGATGGACCATTTGATCTCATTTTATTTTGTCTCTCTATATAATCTCCTATAAATCTTTTCCTCACCCCACTGACCCTCCAAAATTTCAACGGATAAAAATGCACAGGAAAGCGTACACCAAAGCAGCCAGATGAGAAGAACGGTGCTATAAAGATAAAAGTAGTGTCGTTACTAAGGAATTCTCTCAGCCGCTTCAATTCACTCCGCTACTCTTCTCCGGGCGCTGATCAGGTTCATGTGGACATTTTCGTAAATTCTACACCCTTCTGCTTCTCCTCACCGCCCCAACCTCAACTACAAAGATTCACAAACACACTGTTGAAATGCATTTCAACACGCAGCAGCCCAGACTCATTTGGCCCGAACAATGACCTCCCCACTCAGGGAGGGGGGAAGACGGTCATGCCTTCATTCATCCCCTGAGCAAGTATGACATGCAGTGTCCTCCTCGGGCATTACCATGGTTTCGTTTTTTTCTTCAATGGTGATGTGTGTGGAGCTTGGAATCCCTTCTCCCAGTAAAAATCCCAGCCTTGTCAACAGTTCTTGAGCTGCTGGCGAACAGCTCGGTTCGTTATCGGCCTTTGCTTCTGGAAGAAAGAAAGAAAACAATGAAAGACACCCCTCTCTGGAATTTCAGTATCGCATCTGGAGGAGTTGGCATTACAGCTGCCTGTCTGGTGCTTCTGCGTATTTTTATAAAACGCACAAAGTTTGACAATGCTGCCTGTCCGCCAGCAATACATTCTAATTAAGAGACTGTGACAGGTTAAGCAAACAGTAAAAGAGAAACTCCAAGCGCAAAGGGTGAAATTGTTGACCCGAATCAGAAGACACGGTGTCATTTTCTGATGGCAATTCCTACTTCCATGGCATGAAAAATGGGTACTTCAGACACCAAAGGCAGAAAAAGGCCTACTCCTCTTACTCTTGAAGAGCACAGTGTGTCCAATGCCAACAGGAGGCTGAAATAAAGTAAAATCCAAGTGGCATGCTGCCAGAGCTATTAGATGCGGGGGCAGAGGGGGACTGAAATGCAAGCTCTCATTTAACAAGAAAGAGGCATGACCGCTTCAGTGGAAACTTCCTGTGCACACCCCCTAGGAGTGAAAGTCAAAACCAGAATTCCAACCCAAGGGTCAATCATCAGGGATCCACGTTGAAACAAAGATCTTAAGTCCCAGTGAACTGTGTCCTAAGAGACAGGGCCCAGTAGTACACCCTGCTGTCCATGGGGAGGTGCAGAAAAATGGGTTGTCTTCTCAGCACACTCCACAGTAAGGCTGGAAGCACGTTCCACCTGAAGGTCACAGGGCATGTTTGGATGCCCTAAGCCTGGTCATCTTGCTCGGTGCACTCGAGAGAATTTTATTGTTGGACTTGACTTAAATGTTGAGCTGTAGATTAATCTTGTATCCAAAGCCTAAGGGAACTTAATTTTGGTGGACAAAATGATATTCACATCATTCTAACAGCTCTCTTACAGTTTTAAGTCAGCATCCATCAGGGAATGAAATAACGTATAAAGTTAACTGTGCCTACAAAAGTTAGAGCTTAAGAACAACATACAACCCGTAACAGTCGTTCCTCTTAATGTTTTGTTGTTTTTTGTTAATTGTCTAGGTACCTAGATCCATACCTTCATGAACAATTTTCCCTGGATGTGGAAATCTACAGATAATAGGTCACAGAAAAATAAAATGAGGAAAGAACAAATTCGAGATATTACTTTTGAGCTACAACATCAACCCCAAAGTTCAATGCTAACTTTGCCTTTTGTAAGGAACTACAAAAATCAACATAAGCAGAGCTGAGAAGACCATCTGTATTATACTCACCCACATTATGAGTTTTGCTAAGTCATGCTCCCAGGATGGCAGCTGTAAGAGGAACTAGGCTGACTGTATCCTCAAGGAAGGAAAAGTACCCCACCCCTTGGCTTGCTCTCAAAAGCTCCCAATGTTTAGGGTGAGAAGAGCTGTTTCCCAGCTTGGACAGTTTTCAGTTGCTCTAGAATACTGCAGAGATAAAATAACCAAGGCTTGATCGTTGTGGGTTAAAAGAGCCCTGATGTTTCTGGATCATTTGAGATAAACCCATAACACGAAGGAGCAGTGGCCCCAAACCAATGACAGGGGTAAGGAAGCCACCCCAGGGCAGGTCAACCACACCCTCAAAGCCACTCTACAGAAGGTCCCTTCCCACCAGAGATCTCCAACCACATTTTGACTCTTAAGGTACATGGGCACTGGGGAAAGGAAACCAGGAACCAAACCAAATCAGCATGACCCAGGCACACCCAAGGGCTGGACCACTTCAGAACAGGATCAGTGCCGCCCTCCCCTGCCCCAAGGCTCAGGCAGGGCAGCTGCTTTGTCTTAGGTGTGGCAGCTGGACGGGAGGGAGAGAACAGGATGCAGCTGGAAAGGGGAAGAAGTGGGTGAGGGGCCAGTACTCAGCACTTTCTCTACTCCACACCCCACTTTCTTTTCAAAACAATCTCTACACTGCTTCCCAATTGTGACCTGCCCCAGAATGTCTAGCTTCTGGTTCAACCTGAAACACTCTGGGGAGAGAGCCAAAAACTACTCCCAGTTGGCAGCTGCCGTCACGAAATTTACCCTGACTACAAACAGGGCCACAGCCAATGGCTCACTCTGAGACCCGCATCCTGTGTAGGTCCTGGGTGGGAGGGGGGCCGGAGGCAGCAGATTCACCCCAGATTGTCAAGGTTTTCATTAAGAAAATAATAATTTTATATACACATATCACTGTATATATATATATACACACACACACACACACACACGTGTGTGTGTGTGTGTGTGTGTGTGTGTGTGTGTATAAATTCAAAGACAACTAGTTATCTAAACTTCCCCCCTTCAGACAAGTTGGGGAGCAGTGGCCATTCCAGTCTCCTGAAGAGACAAGAGATGCCCAAATTCATCATTAACTTGTTCTCTTAACTGTTCAATCTGGTCTTTGTTGCTACCAACGTTCCAAAAATCTACCCAGGTTTGGGAGGAATGAACAGATGTTCTTTATTGCAGTTTTGGCATCCATTAAGCCACTACAATTTTCTTTCTTCCAGAAGCTTCCCAACTGTCTTTTCATATTACTCTTTCTACTAAAATGTCATCCTAGTGACCTTCCCCCCTCAGAAGTCGCCTTTGGTCTGAATTCCTTAATCCACGTCAAGCTGTCCGCATCTTTCCTTCCCTAATGCACAGAGTGTCTCTCGCTGAACTTTTCATTCTGGCAGAAGGACCCCTGGGTGAAGTGTGACAGTGCCATTTTGGGGGAGACGAGTTGCCTGGGAACACACACTGATACACTCGACTGTGAAATGGAAATGTATTTGTCCTTCCATAGTCAATTACCAAATACTGAGATTTGAACAGTCAGATAGGATTTTCTTTGAGCTAATGATTCCAGAACGACTCCCAAACCAAAATTCAATGGGATACTCTAGATAGTCTATTTTCATTTATGTAGTTAATATTAAATCACTCATCAATAATGGGTGTACCTTACCCCACAGCAGTGGGATAAGGGCTGGAGAGAAAGACCTCATCTCTTAGCAATGCTTTCACATCTCATAGATTTAAATAGCCAAAGAACTTATGATGACTGTAGCTGGAGGTGAGAGAGTATCTGGCCTCACACTCCCTAGGAACCCGTTAGGTAAGTGGAGAGCGATATTCCTCCCAATAATGTTCTCATGAAATCCTTGCTATTACACCACTGTGGAATAATCACATGGAGAAAGGCAAAGGGAATTTCTTTGATCACTCCCTGCCTGGCTCTTTTCACCTGTTCACACCTGTTAGATCACATCTGGGGTGCCAACATCCAGGTACGGTCCACAAGGTGACTGGCTCCATCCTAACTTCAAACCTATTTGTCCCCTTAATAACCATCCCCTCACCCTCCCCCCCTACAGACTCAGAGGAAAAGACTTCCCCACACTAAAGCTACTCTGGATCCCTTTCAGCGTGAGCCTCTCTAAACCTCAATTTCCTCATCAGGGAAGTGGCCATCACCTACTTCTTAAAGATTGTGAAGCTCAAAACAAATGTGAGAAACATCTTATGAGCCGAATATCTTTGAGATAAAACACTGTACCAAAGTTGGTCATTAGTTCTACCAATTTTAACACCAAGAGCCCACTTTCTCACTATTACTTCATTTTCTGTTTTCATGGCTTCCTTTCTATATTTAATGTGCATATATTTCTCTTTCCGGAAAAAAAAAAATAGTTTTCTGTTTAGAATTTTTCTGCCTTAATTTAACTTTTTCTGAACTCACTATTCCTTCAAGACAACAAATCCCCTCCTGCTATCAAACTGTTCCAACTTGGCCCACACTTAACTGCTTTCATTTCCCATATAATCATTCTGCCTTCTTTAAAGCCAGACGCTATTAGAACCTTGGAAGTGCCTGGGGATTACCAGTGATAATGCCGTCAAGAGAAGCCTTTTCTCCACTCTCAGTCTCCTCAAACTCAACAGAGTGCTGGGCACTGTTGATGACGCTTGGCTATTCACTAGCAGGTAACCGTGAACCACTGACTTAACATCAGCTTCCAAAGACAGTACTTCTGAATCAAGTCTGTTAAGCGAGACACAGCCTTGATTGATGTTAAATCCCTTCCTCTGCCTCTACCTGTCTAGGACCTGCTTCTTGCTCAACCTCTTGCCTTCCTTGCCTTCTACTCCACAAACATTTTCCTGTTTCTTTCTGCTTACTCCTTCTCCTAAGGCATCGCCATTCCCTCCTCCTTTGATTTCCAAAAATACTATTTACAGAGGATCATCTATCCATGAACCTGATCTGGTTCTATCAATAAGTGGTTTCTAGTCTGGAATACCAAAACATAGTTATCACATTAGTTGTCTTTAGGCTTTTCATCTCATGCATCCCATGCTGAAATTGTTACCAAATCTTACCATTTCCTGTTTCAAAATGTTTCCTGAATTCGCCTTTTTCTCTTCAGTCACACTGCCGCTTTAAGTCCTCATCCTCTCCAGTCTAGATAACTATTAGTCTGTGAATCAATTTTCTCACCTATTTTTATTTTCTCCCTCTCTTTTCCTTCCTCTAAGCCAGTGGTTCTCAAATCTTTTAGTATCAGAGCTCACCGTTAAAAATTAAGAACTCCTGGGCTTCCCTGGTGGCGCAGTGGTTGAGAGTCCGCCTGCCGATGCAGGGGACACGGGTTCGTGCCCCGGTCCGGGAAGATCCCACATGCCGCGGAGCGGCTGGGCTCGTGAGCCATGGCTGCTGAGCCTGCGCGTCTGGAGCCTGTGCTCCGCAACGGGAGAGGCCACAACAGTGAGAGGCCCGCGTACAGAAAAAAAAAAAAAAAAAAAAAATTAAGAACTCCGAAGAGCTTGGCCTTATATGGGTTATGTCTATTGATGTTTAGCATGTTTGAAATTAAAACTAAGAATGTTAAAATCTCTGTTAATCCATTTTAGGTTAATAAAAATTACACTAACAAATAATATTTTTAATAATAACCGTATTTTAATTTAAAAAGTTAAGAATGGCATTGTTTTACATTTTTGCAAATTCTTTTTAAGGTCTGATTTAATAGAAGACAGTTGGATTCTAATGTCTACTTCTGCATTCAATCTGTTGTGATAGGTTCTATGGGTTGAAGCATGTGAAGAATTGTGGCTTTAGAGAGCAATGTATTGAATAGTTGGGAAAGGGAGGAACCTTTCCAGTTAATTACATATATTCTTCTTTGACACCTCCCCAATCTGACAAGTAGCAATTTCTTAAAGGTTAGTTCCAATGTTGATCTGAATCTGAATCAGTGAACTTTCTGTACTCTGTTACAGTAAAATCCAATGGTCTGTTTTATGCTTCAAATGGATTTTACCCATGCAAGATTTTGTAACATCATGCACTGGGTCATTTGGAAAATACTGGTTTTGCAGATCTTGCAAGTGTTGACACACTTTATTATACAACACCAAAATATCACATTCATTAACATCACCACAGATCTCAATAGAAAAGTCTTGGGAAGCCATCAAGCTTTTTGTGACAGATGCAAATTCCCCAAAACCTAATTTTCATTCGAAAGGTCAAATTGTATCATTGGCAACTAATGCCTGCCAGGATTTTTTGTTTGTTTTTTTAATTGAAGTGAGGTGTTCATTTTGTTCCTTTTCAAGGAAACATGTCAAATACCCAATTCTGAATAACCCTGATTTGTCAGTTGTACTTTCAAGTAAAAATGATGTTCTTTTTTTTGTTTTTTAAAGAAAGGCTAGTTCAGCTTGCAATTCAAACAATTACACAGGGGCTTTTCCTTGAGACAACCATCATACTTCAGCACACAGTGGACGTTGCTTTCTGCGGACTTCCCATTTCATCACACAGAATATTAAAAAGATGGGTATTCAAGGGTCAAGACTTAAAATTCATTATTTTTAGGGCTTCATCAAGGACATTTTTCAGTGAATTATTATTTCTGCTGCAAGTGGGTGTTGGTAAAAAAAAAAAAATACCACATGTAGCCCTAGACTAGCAGGAGCCCCTACTTTAACATATATTAAGGCATCGGAAGTCTTACCAACAATTGCCCTTGCACCATCACTGCAACTGTCAATGCAAAAGAAATGGAAATATCTTAGTGTTATTGTGCAAAGAGCTGTGACTTCACAAACCCTCTGCAAGGGTCTTAGGGATGCCTAGAAGTCCATGTCCCACTCCTGTAGAACCTTTAAGTCTTCAATTGTACTAAATTCTCCCTTCTCATAAAAATAATAAATAAAACCCTAGTCGCAGACTCCCTCCACCCTACTAACTGACCTCTCATCTTCCCTTACTTGCTCAGCTTCTTAGGCGGAAAAGATAACCTCACCAATTCCATTTCCTTATCACATACCTACAACTTAAACTCATTCACCGTCACAAGCCTCCTAAAACAGCCCTATTAGGCACAGTAACTCTCTTTTCATGCCCCATCTCCTCTTTTGATTTTCCTGTAAATTTCTGACCTTGGCAGATACTCTGCTCTGCAAGGAAGAAAGTGGCAACTGTCACATCAGACACTCAGAGGGGAAACCCATGGATACTGTGTGGTCTTGCGGGTTCTTCTACCCTTTTGCTGGTGCTTCTTCCACCTTATTCACAGTTCAAAAATAAAATACCAAAGGCTTTCAGGTCTCTTCTCTCAATGACCTTTTCCCTAGTGTAATGCACCTAACCTCATCACGTTCCCTCTAAGTAAAAGGCTGCTCAATTTACCTCCTGAGCTCTTTCTTAAGCCCCAGTTTGATTTTTCCAACTGTTCATTGGACACTTTTGCCTAGATGTGCCCAGACCTCAAACTCAACATGCCTGAAACTGAACTCAAACCAAAATGCACAGGTCCCTCTCTCCTAGTGTCTGGTTAATGTAGTCTCAAAACCCTGATGTCATCATCTTTGTCTCTTACGGCTTCCAGATCCTTGCAATTCCTCAGGAATCTTCCTGTATCACTTTTTTCCTGATCCTGTTCTAATTTTTTTTTTTTTTTTTTTTTTTGCGGTACCCGGGCCTCTCACTGCTGTGGCCTCTCCCGTTACAGAGCACAGGCTCCAGACGCGCAGGCTAGGCGGCATGGCTCACGGGCCCAGCCGCTCCGCGGCATGTGGGATCTTCCCGGACCGGGGCACGAACCCGTGTCCCCTGCATCGGCAGGCGGACTCTCAACCACTGCGCCCCCAGGGAGGCCGCTGTTCTAATTTGAGATCTTATTCTCTCACTTAACTACTGAAATCATTTTCTAACCATTCTCCCTGACTCTAGTCCCTTTCCTGCCCCACTCCATCCTATACTTCGCCAACAAGTGAATCAAGGCATAGTACTCCAAGCAAGTCTTTCCCGGCACAGCACCTCCATCTGCACCCGACTGGTCACCCAGCTTGGATTAGTCAACACTACTCCCCCACCCCTGTACTATAGTTACTCTGTATATATAGGTCTTTAATCCCTGACCAGACTCTAAGGCTCTAAGAAAAAAGGACTTATGCTTGATAACCCATCTCAAATAGCATCCAACACAGTACTTTCCACAGCATAAGAATTTAATATTTATTCAAGGGAATGCAGAACCAATGGCTACTCTACCTCTAGTCTCTCCTCCACTACACACATACCAGGGATGTCCCCCTTCTGTACCTCCATCTAACTAAAACCTTATCCAACCATCGGTCAAGTGCTGCATCACCATGCTAAGAAGCTGAAAATTAAATGAGCAGGAGCAAGGTTACCTCTCGGGAAAGGAAGAGAAATGTGATCAGGAGGAAACACAGTCACGTTTTATTTCTTAAACTGAGTAGTGGGTAGACAGGTACCATATTCTTTATACCTGTTTCATTCTCTACATCTTTTTGAATGTTTAAAATAGTGATCAAAAGCATAAGGCATCAATGTGTACTTAAACATATATCTAAAAAAGATTCACTCCTCCCAGTAAGATAGTCCTGCATTTAATTATTCTGCTGTTTCATAAGTGTTGTTTTTACTTGCTAACCACACCGCTAGAAAAAAAACGTTTCGTCGTATTTTAAGACTTCACCAAGCAATGAGTCATAAGACTAAAACTTTCTCACCCCTCCCCATCAAAGCTTGCTCAAGTAGCTAACGATAGATTGAAGCAAACCTAAATGGATTATAGTTGCCCCTAATTCCAAGAAACATAGCTGTGAATCCTATTATAATCTAATAACCCTCCCT
Organism: Stenella coeruleoalba; assembly: GCF_951394435.1. Classification (NCBI taxonomy): domain Eukaryota; kingdom Metazoa; phylum Chordata; class Mammalia; order Artiodactyla; family Delphinidae; genus Stenella; species Stenella coeruleoalba. The sequence continues at coordinate 56,143,624 of NC_137151.1, read as the reverse complement.
AATTTAGCTAGTTTTCTATTTTCCCTTAAGGCAGAGGTATTGTTTTGTGGGTGACATTTTCCCCTTAAACAATATGTTGGTTTAGCAATAGGAAGCTTATTTGTGAAGAACTTACTCTATATGACACATAGCTTATTAGGATCATTTGACAGGAAAAAGGGGATTGTATTTTGTTTGAGGACCTCACTAAGTCACTCTTTTTGTCAGAGTAGACAGTGCTGTTTTTCCAAAATATTTTAAAATACTGAATAAAGTAGAATCTCTTTCCATAAAGATGTTTCCAGGTTAATGTAAACTTTAATAAACAGGTTCTTTGCTTATAATAAAAATGTTCATCTGCCCATATCATATATCCCACTACCCAGATGGCTAAAATAAGCAGATTACACATAAATACAACTGCTTATAAGTTAATGGATAAATTCAAAGTGCTCATTGGTTTTGTTTTACTTTGATTTAAATTTCAGAGAGCTAAGAGTCAAGAATTTATGGAGCAACCGACCATAAAGTGAGGCAGCTTAGTCTGGAAAGGGTATTTCAAACATCTAGGAATAACTTGATATTTCACGAGTCTATGGGAAATTTCAAAAGCATTTCATGAGGGGCTGTCGTCAATAGTTTGTTGGTCTGGGGATTACTGAAATGCTATTATTGACAGAATCCAGAAAAGTGTCTTAGAGACTTTTTCAAAATGCCCAAAGGAAATATGGAAAGTATAAGCCCAAATTTTAAATTAAAACTTAAGTAATGCTGCTACTATGAAACCCTAGAAATTAGGATTTAGTCCATCATGCATGCATCTGTACGTGCTTGGGCTAATACTCAAACTCAATTAGTTTTAGTTTGCTCCAGCCTCGCCTTTAGATTCAGTGACCTGGACATAAAATTTGTACTTTAATATGGCAAACTTAATTAACCCCGTTGAAATGTAAAGGATTCCACGGGGATTACAAAACACACCATCGTTTACTAATCATCAAGTTAAATTTTGTTAGGCAACCACCTCTTCATCAACCAACAGATAACTCTCCTGGGGCTTCCACCGGCTTCCTGGCTAGCCACAAAAGACCATGTGCCCGCAAGCGTGAACTACGCCCCTTTCCCGACGCCCAAAAAAGGGGAAATGTATCCTGCTTCTTAATTCTAGGTGAAACTTCTGGAAACTCCTGGTGTGTATTCGCAGCCCGGGTATGTCATAATTTCAGTCCCCATGGAGACTGACGATGCTGAATCCAGGAGTTAGGGTCTCGAGAGTAAGCCCCTCTGTAAGCAGACTGCAGGCTACACCAACAATATCAATCACTCTGCTTGAATTGAGCTCAGCTGGCAGCCAAGCGTAAGGATACCTCCTCCCCTAAGAAAGCCAATTCTGCCTTGGGCAAGGGCAGAAAAGTTCACAGCGGGAACGATTTTATAACCTCTTTTCTTTGCCCAATAAAAATCCCAAATTTGTCCTCATTCTTACCCCAGGGGGAGCCCTAAACTCTAGACAGGATGTCAACAGGACTCTTGGCCACCGAGGAAGGCGTCACATAATGGAGTTCACACCAGCCAAATGGCAGGGGCGTAACCAACCAGGACTCCAAAGGCAGGTGGGGATGAGGGTAAGGGGGGGCAGGCTTATTCTGAAATGGGCAGACAGCTCAGGAAATTCAGATTATTGATTCTCACTTCAGAGGAACAGGTTTTCACTTTCTTTTTGACACCCAGAATAGAAATGAGCGAGAAGATTGACCCACAGACACCTTGCACACGTGAATTCACAACCAGGAGGGTCCTCATGTCTGCAGGGTTTCCGGCTATCCTGATCAGACAGCACTGTGGACCCTCGCCCCTCTGCACCACCACACACCTGGTGCCCTGCCCCTCCTCAGCACAAATCCTAGTGGGAACCTCTTACCTAAACCAAACGGCTGGGTGCCTGGACAGAAGGAAAAAGGGTGGCCTTTCTCATGCCAAGATGCAGGCAACAGCATCTCTTCCCTGCCCAGAATGCTCAGCTCCTGGTCCCATCTCGACCCCCACCCACCCCAAACTCCTCTTCTTGATTTTCATCTCCTGCCAACCCCTCACACTCGGCTCATTTTTAGCTTTATTTTCACCACCACCACTGCCACCCCACTCCACGTTCCTACCATGCCCTACACTTCGTACCCACTCCCTCCTATGCCTCAGCAGAAACATGAAATGCACATACAGTGGTAGAACATAAAGAAGCTATACCCCTCTCCACCCACAATTAGGGAGAGGAGGGTGCCAGGTCTTCCAAGGTGGAAATATGGGTGAGTTTTCTCTTTCAGCATTACTACATAAACCTGTGTCCATACTGGGGGTACAACAGGCTTCTCTACATATGCCAGGATTCTTAACCATGTGTTTCTGCAGGAAAACAGGATGTAAGTTCAAAACACGTAAATTAAAGACCTTAGAGTTGTGAGTTGTGGACACAACCCCCCACCCCAGAGAAAGAAACAAACAGGTACATTCTGGAATCGATTAAAAAAAATAAAGAACTATTAATACCTCTACGAAATGTTAGAGTATGTACCGTCTGTTACACGTATTTCCAGATATAGGGAAAAAAGCAAAATATAAAGTGGCTTCATGAAAAGTTCCAATCAATTTGGATATTTTTTTTTGCCTCTACTTCAACATTCTCTGAAGAAAAACTTTTGATGTTTAAAAAAAAAAATAAGCAGCTTTCAAAAGCTACCAAATGCTTTTAAGAAAGCTAGTTATTATAAGCTTTGTCTAGCTACGGTTTCAGCTTTTCAGCCAAAGCCTGCTGTTGAATATTCTAAAACGATGGAGCACTAAAAAACAAAACAGAACAAAATCTTGGAAGCAGTCTACTGGCTGGCTTTTCATGTCCCCCCCAAACCAGGAAGGTCAAAACTGACAGGAAGTTAAGTCTCCACCTGTAAGCAATGCATATGCACCCACTCAACTATTCCTACACTGTGTACATAATCCCAAGAATTCACATTAACTAAACAGATCTCTGTAACTGCCCAAGGAAAACCACCTCCCAGATACATTCAGTTTAGCAAAGCATTCCTGCAAGAGGCACTCAAGTTTTCATTCAGAAGTGGAGTGTCATGGTGTAAAATCTTTAGGGGGGAAAATCATTGAAAACATATTCTTACCATTTTCACTGGGCTCTGTTGGCTTGGGCACGTCTCGGAACGGGATTATGACTGTATCTCCAGGCACTCTGGGGCTTTCCACATACTTGGGCTTCCTGACGGGACCTGCAGTGAGAAAGATCTGAGTGTGGCTAATTTTTTCCAGCTGCAAACAAAGCTTCAGAATGTACAGTGTGTGTCCTCACCAGGACCCAGATAGGCCTAAAGGAAGAGCCGGCCCCTTCCCCTCCCTTGAACACACACACAGTCATTTCAGTACAGATGTAGGAACGGCCAGTCTGGGCTGCCAAAGAAAGGGCTGTAAGCTCAGCTTGGAGAATATAAACTCTGACAAAAACAAAAGCTGCTCTTTTGCTGTGCAGTCTCTACAGCCGTCTTTGGTGTATGTCACGTAAGTGATTTTGACATGTCCAGACCTGGATGGCTCATGGCAAAGGGTTTTTTATTTGGAATTTTTCTCTAACTGGGACCAAGACGATCAGGTTGCTGGTATCTCCAAAGTCAGGAGGCAAGGATTACAAACAGCCGGGCTATAACATCAATATGCTCTGCGTGGCCACAGACCGCAGGCATTTTATCAGCCTGGTGACGCAAAGCAATTGTGTGGGGCAGGGAAGCCGGCTGGTTCCTTGGTAGCTGACACAGCTACCTTCGGAAAGGCAGAACAGGCAGTCCGGCATACGATTCGGGGACACAAGAGCGCCTGAGAATCGTCTCTCTCACCTCCCCTTCATCCCCAACTTATCATCAGAAGATCTGGAATTCTGAATTACAACGAATGGAACCCTCACACATTGCTGGTGGCAATGCACACACGCAGCCGCTTTGGAAAACAGCTGGGTGGTTCCCCAGAAGTTTACACAAACAGAGTTATCATACGGCCCAACAAATCCACTTCTATGTAAATGTATGTTCAGACAAAAATCTGTACATGAATGCTCGTAGCAGCGTTATTCATAACAGCCAAACGTCCATCAACTGACAACAAAATGTGATATATTCATACAATGTAACATTACTGGGCAATAAAAAGAAATGAAGTACTTATTCATGCTACAACATGGACAAAGCCTGAAAATATTTTGATAAGTAAAAGAAGCCAGGGACTTCCCCGGCGGTCCGGTAGCTAAGACTCCGTGCTTCCAATGCAGGGGACGCGGGTTCGATCCCTGGTCAGGAGGGAACTGAGATCCCACGTGCCACGCGTTGCAGCCAAAAAAAAATAAAGTAAAAAATTAAGTAAAAGGAGCCAGTCCCCAAAGACCACATGTTATATGACTCCATTCATATGGAACGTCCAGAACAGGCAAATTTATGGAAACAAGTATGAATGGTCGCCAGGGACTGGAGGATGTGCGGGCTTGTGGGGTGATGATGGCTAAGGGGGCTGCGGTGATAAAAATGGTCTAAAATTAGGTTGTGGTGATGGTTGCAAAAACTTGTGAATATACTAAAAACTGCTGTAGTGTACACTTCAAATGAGTGAACTGTATGGTATGTGAATCATACCTAAATAAAGCTGCTTAGAGAAAAAAAAAAGAAGACTGCCTATTCTGTCTGGTCCTTTCAAACATCTCATTACATTTTGGTCCAGAATCATCCACTTGACTCTTATTTTCCTTGGTTGTCTTATACTTAAAGTGTGATTTTAACAATGCCACAGAGACAGGCAACATTTCACATCAGTAAGAGAAAGGGTGGAAGAAGAGTGCCAGACAGTGGTTCACAGATCTCCCTCCTGCTCAACCCTGAGCCACAGCCCTGCCCCTCCCAGGTCCTCAGCTCCACCACTGCACACTGAAGGGGTAAGTCAGGTGGCTTCTGATTATGCTTCTGTGTCAAACATGTTATGCATCTGAGAAATTCTATTCAGAATGTGGTTTACGGTGAAAGTGCTGCCACCTAAAGGTTTACTGCAAAAGCATCTACACTATAAAAACACTCTAGTAATTCCCAGGCAGTTATAACGTACCACATCTGAAAATAGGCTGCATTATCAAAGAAGCTTATAGAGCTTGACAGATAGGGGTATTATTTCAGACTTCAGAAATCATGGTTCTAAAATGGTTAATGTAGTATTTAACCATATGGCTGTCTTCATAATTGATTTAACCCTGTCAGAAAGGGAATGTTTTTAAAGGTTAAAGTGGAATGGTTTGGCGGGGGGGGCGTGCAGAGAAGGAAAATTAAGTGGAAAATGTAAGCTATACAACAGTACACAAAATACAATTCAGATTTCATCAAAAATACACACTTATCCATATATAAATATGCATGAAGGGAAAGACTGGGGGGTGAAGGGAAACAAAGATATTTGCTGTGAAGGAGACAGCAACTTGGAAGAAGAGCCTGAACAGGGCAGGCAGAAATGGACAAATACGAGAACCGTTCCACACTCTTGGTTCCCAACCTACTCCCTATGGTAAAAGAGATCAAGGGCACCTTTTTCGCATCATCTGCTCTCCTCCATTTAAAGAACTCAAGGGAGCTAAAGCCTTTTATTATTATCGTCCAATGATTCACATTGCCCCAAGCAGCAACCATGCACCACTCATGAAGTACCTGTAAGATTCTGTTCACCTTAACTCCTCAGGGTATAGTAATAACCAATCTAAATAGATCTACTTCCAGCCAATCTACCTACACCACACATCCTTCCAAAGATGTTCTCTAACAATAAGCACTCTCTTCAAATGTGGGCTATTTCACATGGATGTACAGCTGTTGTTAGGAATGGTTAGAATGTGAACCTCAACGTCACCCAGAGCCTTCAGAAAGCATCTATGCCCATCTGTTTGTCTGTAACTGTGTTCTACTCAGAGGCCAACCCCTCACTGTAAGAAATACTCAACACTAAGGAGATGGTGTTAAGAGCAGAGCCTCTAGAATGGATAAAGAAGATGTGTTACATACATACAATGGAATATTACTCAGCCATAAAAAAGAACAAACTAATGCCATTTGCATTACATGGATGCCATGCATTACATGGTCCACATGGATGGACCTAGAGATTGTCATACTGAGGGAAGTAAGTCAGACAGAAAAAGACAAATACCACAATATCGCTTATATGTAGAATCTAAAAAATGGTACAAATGAACTTACTTACAAAACAGAAACAGAGTCACAGATGTAGAAAACAAACTTATGGTTAGCAAGAGGTAAGGGGGCGAGGGATAAATTGGGAGATTGGGATTGACATATACACACTACTATACATAAAACAGACAACTGATAAGAACCTACAGTATAGCACAGGGAACTCTACTCAGCACTCTGTAATGACCCATATGGGAAAAGAATCTAAGAAAGAGTGGATATATGTGTATGTATAACTGATTCACTTTGCTGCACATACAGCAGAAACTAACACAACATTGTAACTATACAATGTTGTATACAACTATACTCCAATAAAAATTAACTTTAAAAAACAAAGAGCAGAGCCTCTAGACCTGGGCAGACCTAGGTTCAAATACAATCTCCCTCCCTCTCCAGTTTGGACCTCAGTACATCCCAGAGCTAAACGATGAATGAGGGAGAGTTCAGCTCTAAGGGGAAAACCCTGAAAGCAGAGGGCAGGTCTCTCAGGTTCCCACACTTGGCACAGTGCCTGGCATAGCGACCTGTGAGGCTGGACACAAAAGGAGACCTAGAATGTAACAAAGTAAATACAACTGTATTCAGTGACCACACAAGGCTAAGCACTTATATATATTAATTCATTCGATCCTAATAACTTAGGGAGAGAAGCAGTATTTCCCCCATTTTTAGGTCAGGAAGCTGAGGCTCAAATCAGTGGAACAATGTGCTCATGGCCCACACATGGCAAAGCAGGAATTCAAATGGTTTCGTGGTCTGTGCAGGTTTGAAGCCCACGTACTGAATCACCATTCAGCACTTATCCAACTAGGAAATCTAGATCAAATAGGCAATCCTAGAAAAGGCCAGGGCAGTGGAACCTTCCAACACCAAATCCACAGGTCTTGGCTATACATTCAGCAAATCTTTTATTCATACTCACTTGTCTCTGATCTCCCCTTTTACTAAGAGTTGAAATATTATGAAGTGAATATAAACCACTGCTCTCCAACATGATCCTTTTATTTAAATTGCTTTTCACAAACAGCTGAACCTCAAATGCTATAAAACCAGATAAATTTATAACTACAGAGGTTTTCTTCTTTCCCCCTCAATCGCTCGTTAGAGACTCTGGGCGCTTTCCATTAAACACAGCAGATGAACACTCATTTGCCCTCACTCCCTTTCAAAACACCATTAAAGCTGCAGTAAAGGGATTTAAGAGAGACCAGTGGGAAAAGAAGACAGCCACAGGCAAGAAACCAAACTTCTGAAAGTGGAAACAGACTGCCGAGGAGCATGGATGAAACACAGCAGAAGAGGTTAGGGCTGGGGGTCGGGGGAGGAAGGGCTCAGCCTCCCAGACAGCAGACACCTCTGAAGGCAGGGGCGCGGCAGGGCTGAACGCAGGACCATGGGTTGGAAATCTATTGAAGGGAGAGTAAGACCCATAGAACCCCTTCTCAAACCAGGAAGCATTCATTCCCTCCTTCATCCTGGAAGCAGAGCTTTTCCCCTGGAAAGGCTGAATTCCAACACCGTGGAGATTCAACAGCTAAACTCTTGAGTGCTACACTAAAACACTGGGCTTAAGAAAAATTCTCCATGTGGCCCCAGATGCATCTCTCCACACTCCCTGCCCCAGCTGTGAAAATGCTGACAGCAAGCTTGCACACCAAGCAGGAATAGATTAGAGGATTCCTCCCTGGGACGAGAAACAGTTGGGGACAAGCCCTCAAAGAAATGGTGGATCCCTGACCATTCACGCTACCATAAAGCCTGCCCTACACACACACACACACACACACACACACACACACACACACACACACACACACACACACACACACACACACACACGCACACCAACCCTACCTTTCAATCAGCTTTGTAGTACCTTGTACTTACTTACAAACTAAAATTATCAGACACTCAAGGAAAGACCCTACCCTAAAAGAAAACAACAATAACAGGTTAAAAGAGAAACCCTGAGGAATCAGGGTTATAGGAGGTACACCCTCCAGAAAGAGAAGAGCTACCGTTTCTACTACATAGGGGGCACTATAACAAGGGCCTTCAGGGTCTAGTGAGGTGATCAGCTGACCAGACTGACCGCAGGACAGACGACCGAGGCCACACCACTTAAGACCCATTGTAATCACTGATCTTACACTAAAATGCCGTCTATTAAACCACAAGGACACTGAGTTCTATGCCACTGAAATGAAAAACTCCTTCTAAATGAAGTGGCCAAATTCTTTATCAACAGAGATCAAAACTGAAAAGTCCATCCCCCTAACACCCCCCTTACTCAGGGGAAACTACTGCCCAGCACCTTTCTACACACAGCTTTTCGTTTACAATGAAATGCTCAACATTCCCAAGCATAAACTACCTAAAATAACTTCTCCTCTTTATGTAAACCAAGCGCCCTCAGGTTAATCCCCCCCAATTAACCAGAATCCAATACTACAGTAATAATTACCCAGAAAGCATGATATGCGGGCTCCTAACTGTTTAAGGCAAGAGGCTCTTAAAAACAAGACTGTCAGGTATTAGCTTGAAAACGGGCTCATCCAGTAGCCAATGTGCTTCCTTGTCCCACCGGCCTTGCCACCCAGTCACTCCTGGGGACCCAAGACACTGGTATAAAGCACTTTTCAAGCTTAACTGGGCATAAGGATGCCATGGGGGTCTTGTCAAGATGCAGATTTTGATATACTTACCAGGTATAGTCAGGACCATGGGCCATACTTTGGTAGCAAACGTATCAAGTATGCAAAGCACAGGTCACCACAGGCGGGACCTCTAAGGAAGGCCACCCTTCTGGCAGGGTCTGAGCAGGGTCTAGGGCCGTGGATGGGGCACCAACTTGCCCAGTTTACAAGGTTTAAGATAAACGGGGATTGTTCTTGACCATAAATTACACCCAGTTCATACTCTGGATCCCTTTCTTCATCCCGATTCCCCACCTCTTCTGCCCACCATTCTCTACTCTGTGACACAGGGGAAGGGGGCTCTCAAATTTAAAGATAAAGGGCTCTCAAGATGAAGAGAAACATACAGTGTGCCCCCAAAGAGGTTACAGAGGTACCCAGTAGGCAGCCGGCACAGAAGAGCTCCTGCAAGCTCCTTGCACTGCACAGAAGGGCTTGTGTCAGCTGGAGGTGGGGGAGGGGCAATCTCCATCAATCAAATCGGTCTACAGCCTGGAGCTCAGTCTTCTCCCTGGTGCCTTTCCTGCCTTTATGTAAATCTCCAAATACACTTTTCCCAGTGGCCAGCTTTCCTACTCCTTTTGACATTTTAATCACACAGCTGACTATTTTGCTGCTTAGAAACGACCATATAAGGAATATTTTTTTTAAAAGGAATGGCAGAAATAAACCAAACTGGGCTTTATCTCTAGGCAGTGAGAGAGAGAGAAGGGCAGGGGTTACTTTTCATTTCTGAGTGTTTCAGTTAAAAATAATTATTTATATATATATATATATATATATATATATATATATATATATATATATATGTGAAAGCAAAATTTGGGACACAGAACACCTGAGGCTACTTACTGCATTTAAAGCAGATGTTACATTTTTCACGACATCCGAAGACTATGAAAAGTGACCCTCCTGTGTTATCAATCATTTTAGAGTTTTTTTTTTTTTTTTTTTTAACCATCTTGAACTTTCACAGTAAAGGTTCCTGTTGATTGTATCTGGTCTGAGTTTTCATCTCACACTGGGAAATGTTCACAACAAGATGAGAAAAATAAAAAGGATGAGGAAGAGGATTCCTTTGGGGGGGTGCGGGGAGGGCAGGGGTACCTTTATCACTAGGGCAGACGTCATTAAATAGTCAGTAAGAAATGGTAAACTGTGGTAAACTATCAGATCACAGTCTTGGATTTTTAAAGAGCACAATACCTGCACAGAGCTTCCAAAGTCTGGCCCTTCTCTCTCCCCTACACCCAAAAGCAAGCATTGTGGGGGGAGCGAGAGACATGCACTTTGGGACTGAGAAAGGGGAAGACTTAGCCTAAGTTTATGGGATGGAGGGAACCTGGCCTTGCCTCTGACCACTTTGTCCCACGCCGTGGTGAGGCTGGGCAGGTGAACTGCCAGGACTGCCCACAAGCCTATCTATGGCGGGTGAGAGCCTCTTGGGAAGATTCACTTTGAGGAAGAAGAAGCCAAATGATGAACTGACTCAGTCAGAAAGCCTCGGCCCAAGAGGAGGGCAATTTCAAGCACAGTGTGTCATCCATCACTTGGATTTCTCCTTCAAGAAGCAGCAGAGAGGCTGTAAATAAAACTCCGGAATGCTACTTGAACGGACTCAGCTCCAGGGAATGACACCTGGGTACTGGGAGCTGATGCGGGGCAGGGCTCCGGGAGAGAAGCACCAGCTGCCCCAGCGGCCAGAGCATCCCTGGTCGTGAACACATGACGTGCCCCTGGGGAGCTTCCCAAAACTTCCAGAAACACGCTTACAAGGGCCTGGGACCTTGTGTGAAGAGAGGTGGGCAACAAGTCAGTGTAATCTGAGTTATAACTCCTGTAACCTCATTACCCAAAGACAGGTGAGGTCTGGGGAAATTCAGACTGTTAATTCTAGGGAAGAAAAACAGCAGAAGGCAAGAGGGAAAAAATGGGTAACGAAATACGAAAGTTACCTGACATTACTCTCATTAAGCCTCCTTTTTCTTATTTTGAATACCTTATTTTTTGTAAGAGTGCACTGAGAAGGGTGGACAGCCTTTATTTACTCATGCGACGCACAGGCACTGTGCGATGTAAACGTGCACTGCCATTAAGGCACTTAAATCTAGTAGGAAAATAGTCTATCAAAACGGAGCCATCCCCCTTTCAATAAAGCATCGTTAAAATAAATGTCGGCAAAGTTTTGCAAGTCTCAGCTTGCAGTGTGCATGTTTACAGCACCATGAATACAATAAATTCTCAGTTCGAAGTACCCTGAGCAATGTTTCCACCTTCTCCCAATGCACTCTGTCTGCCATGCTGTTCCTATACTTTATCTAAGTTTTCATGTATTACAGCACAGAAGTGCATTCATTCACCTTATTTATTTACTCAACAAGTATCTGTTGCACATCCACTGCGTGCCAGGCACAGGGTGACAACAAGATGTGACGGCACTTCCCTGAAGCTCTCAGTTGAGGGGACAAGAGTCTTTATCACATCGTCTGAATTTTATTTCAAAACACTTCAACATAAACAGTGCAATAGAAATGTGTGTCTGTCCGTTGCCTTTAATCTCCTGCCTGAGGGCACTTACTTGTCTTAATCTGGACTACAGGCTCCTGAAATAGTTAACTAGCCTTTAATCAGAAGGCCACACACAACAGCTAAGGCCACCACAAGTCCAAGTTGGTCAGCTAGCCATCCTTATCAGCAACCAGCACCACGGTCTCGCTAATTAGCACCCTGGAGGTTAGCAATGGAATTTCACACAGGTTAAATTACTGACTTGTTATTTAGTATTATGGTTGCTGGAAATCTCTTTTCAGCGGTGAATTCATGGTATTTGAGGAAAGAGGATAGACTAGAAATATCACAGAAGCACCCTGGCCCACGTATGACCCAGGCAGATGAAAATCTAGCAGGCCCTCACAGATGTGCCCTAGGCTTGATAAGTAAGTGGCTGGAGGTCCAGCTACTGATTCCAGGGAATTATTTGGCCTCTGATTCAAAAATGTCAGGATAACTGAAGTTCTGTCTGTGGTAGGGAGAACTCCAAAGATGTCACTCCAAGATTCCCAGGCCCTGATTATTGAATCAAACACAATCCAGGTACTACTGTGAAGGGGATCTGCAGGTGGGATTAAGAATTAAGGTTACTGGGCTTCCTTCATGGCGCAGTGGTTAAGAATCCGCCTGTCAATGCAGGGGACACGGGTTCGAGCCCTGGTCCGGGAGATCCCACATGCCACGGCGCAACTAAACCTGTGCGCCACAACTACTGAGCCTGCGCTCCAGGGCTTGCGAGTCACAACTACTGAGCCCAAAGTGCTGCAACTACTGAAGCCCGCACACCTAGAGCCTGTGCTCCACAACAAGAGAAGCCACCACAATGAGCCTGCGCACCGCAACGAAGAGTAGCCCCCGCTCACTGCAACTAGAGAAAGCCTGTGCACAGCAACGAAGACCCAACACAGCCAAAAATAAAAATAAAATAAATTTAAAAAAAAAAGAATTAAGGTTACTAACCAGCTGACCTTCAACTAGAGAGATCATTCTGGATTACTGAGTGGGCCCCATGTAATCACACGAACCCTTAAAAGCAGAAGAGGAAAACTGAAGTCAGTCTTCATCTCATGAATACATGTGATGTGTCCCCTGGGGGGATTTCAGAACTTCCAGAAACCTTTTTACAAGGGCCTGGGGCCTTGTGTAAGGAGAGAAGGGTAGCAAGTCAGTGCAATCTGAGTTAAGAGTATGAGGTGAAATGAGACAGAAGGCAGTGGGACCCAAAGCCTGAGAAGGATTCAGCCCTTCTGGACTTGGCATGTTGCTAGTTTTGAAGACGGGAGGAAGGGGGCCACATGCAAAGGAATGCAGCCAGCCTCTAGAAGTTGAGAATGACACCTAGCCAAGAGCCAGCAAGGAAATGAGGACCTCAGTCCTACAGCCACGTGGCACTGAACTCAGCCAGCCCGAATGAGTTGGGGAATATTTCATCCCCTGAGCCCCAGAAAGGAATGCAGTCCCAGCAACATCATAAGCTGGGCCTCGTGAAACCCAGAGCAGAGAACCCACTGTGCCAGGACTTCCAACCCACAAAACTCTAATATAATCAATTTGTTTTAAGCTGATATCTTTGTAGTAATTTCTTAGGGCAACAGTAGAAAACTAACATGTCGTCCACGAAATGCTGCTATACTTGCTACAGGTAAACACTGAGTGCGACGTGCCATGAGGGCAGCGACCCTTCTAAAAGGACAGAGCTGGAACTTTACCAGGCATATGAAACAGGTGATATGACTGCACTGTGCCAGCCTGCTAATAAACCTCTATACGGGCAGAATGCCATCTGACCCTTGTTTTCATTCATACCTGAGTGAGTTTACAGGGAGGAAAACTCTAGCCCTCACGTCTTGTAACTACTGGTAGTAGTTATAATTTACCATAAAGAATCTACTACCTGAAGTTGGTTTTGTTTTGCAAGTAAGAATCACTAACCAAACCATCACAAATAAATGAATAACCACAAACTTTGGTTCTAAGATGTCTCTGGAAGAAAGATCGGAGCCCTTCCTGGAATCATTTCAGTTTCTTTAAGGAACTAGGGAAGGAGCCCATAAGGGGGAAGGAGTTCTCCTGATATTTAGCAGGAGATGAGCCCTGTGCTGCGTGATGAAGTAAAGACCCCAGAAACAGGGAGGCAGGGCCCTGGAGAACTTTCTTTCCCTGAGGGTTCAAAGTGTGATCCCTGGACTGGACCGGCAGCAATAGCATCACCTGGGATCTTGTTAGAAATGCAAATTCTCAGCCCCACCCCAGAGCACCGGGATGATTCTGATACTCATGCTTGAAATCCACCACAGGGGTTAGCAATACAGGGCCTTGTCCATGCCCTGAGGCAGCTTCCAATCAAATAAGAAGATTAGAAAGAGCTGCCCAGCGGACAGTGTTAAGTGACTGGGGAAAACAGCAGAGGGAAGAGGTGGGACTTGAACTGGGCCTGAGGATGAAGCAGCTGAAGGAAGAAAGCCACGCCTCTTCTGTTGGCTTCCACAAAGTGCCACGTACTCAGTAGGTACACAAAGGTTAATTTTGACAAGAAAAAGTTCCTTTCTGCTTTTTGAATAAATTATACGTATTTGCTATAAACTAATAACTTTTATGATTCGGGGTTATTTTTTCAACTATTCATTCAGTACAGTGGCTACTGCGGAATCCTGTTCTAACCCTCATTCGTTCTTTTTGCCAAGGGCAGGAGATCTGTGGGGGAAGGGATGAGGTGGGAGGAAAGAGCATGAGTTCCAGTCTATCCAGAGGTCCCACCTGTTGGCAGGTGCTCCATGACGCTCCTAAACCACCCTGGAGAGGGCAGGAGAAGAGCAGTCGTGTCTCACGCCGCAGCAATCCATCCTCCTCAGGGCCCAGGTCCAGACTTGCCCATCCTCTTCAAACAAAGCTCTGGTGCACACACACACCCCCCACCCTCCCCCCTCTGCAGGACCCCTCAGGTCCTATGTCACAGAGAGAATGGCAACAGAAGGAAACACCTGAAACTCTCCTCAGCTCCTTCCTCACACACACTTGCCATGGCACTCATCCTGTCGTATCTGTGTAAAGTTAATCCTTCTACCTATGCTCAGGGTGCCAAGATCAAGGGCAAGGAAAGGTGAGAGAGATGCAGCATCCAACAGTTTATACAGAGAAATATCTCTAATGGTTACCCTGGATAGGAGGAGACTTTATGAGTTTAATTAGATTAGGTTAAAAGATTATCCTTGGATGTTAGTTACAACCTGACTAGCTTGCACTGAGACCATTAAAATCCAGTTAGGACAATGAGCTACCACTACACACCTAGTAGAATGGCTAAAATTAAAAAAAAATTTTTTTGATGATTAAAAACTGCTCGTGATGGGCTTCCCTGGTGGCGCAGTGGTTGAGAGTCCACCTGCCAATGCAGGGGACACGGGTTCATGCCCTGGTCCGGGAAGACCCCACATGCCGCGGAGCGGCTGGGCCCGTGAGCCATGGCCGCTGAGCCTGCGCGTCCGGAGCCTGTGCTCCGCAACAGGAGAGGCCACAACAGTGAAAGGCCCATGTACCGCAAAAAAAAAAAGAAAGGCAGAGGGGGATCAGACCATCACACACAGAGAAGGCCATGTGAGACAGAGAATGGAATGACGCAGCCACAACCCAAGGAATACTCAGAGCCATCAGAAGCTGGAAGAGGCAAGGAACCGATTCTCCCTAGTCTCCACAGGGGATGCAATCCTGCTGATACCTTGATTTCTGACTTTCGGCCTCCAGAAGTGCGAGAGAATAAATTTCTGTTGTTTTAAGCCACCGAGTTTGTGGTAGCCCCAGGAAACTAACACCAAGGATGAGCGCCAAGCTAGGTTCCCTGACGACACCTTGAACTCACCGAGGCTCCGAGCCACGTACCTCTGGACCATTAACTAGAGAGAGAGAAACACATTTTTATCTTGTTTAAGCGATTACGTATTTGACTTTTTTTTGTTGAAGCCAAACTTAATCCTAATACTGCGGCATACTGAGATCATGAGTTCCTGGCCCCAACCTCACCTTGCCTCCGCTGATCAATCATATTGGTTGTCCTGCAATCTGAGCAAGGTTGAGAATTAAATGAAGAGCTGAAGAAAAAAGAAGTCAAACCCAAAGGATCAAAACAACTGTGTTACGGTTAAGATGAAGTTTGCACCGCTGGGCATTATCAGGGAGTACGTGTAGTAAAGAATTTTTAACGTTTTTAAAATGTGGCATGTCAGAGTATCTAACTGATTAACTTTATGATTCCTATTTGAAATGGGTAATTTTCAGCTTTAAGTAAAATTTACTTCAATATATTTCTTATTTTTATTACTTTTAAATTGAAGTATTTATACTTCAATTTATAGTATTGTGCTAGTTTCAGGTGTACAGCACAGTAATTCAGGTTTTTTGCAGATTATATTCCATTACAGGTTATTACAAGATATTGAATATAGTTCCCTGTGCTATACAGTAAATCCCTGTTGCTTATCTATGTATCTCACATCTTCTTAAGCCAATCGGCTCTTAATGGACACCTGGGTTGTTTCCATGTCTTGGCTATTGTAAATAGTTCTGCTATGAACGTTAGGGTGCATGCATCTTTTCAAATTGGAGTTTTTGCTTTTTCCAGATATATATGCCCAGGAGTGGAACTGCCGGATCACATGGTTCTAAGTTTTTTAAGGAACCTTCGTACTGTTCTCCATAGTGGCTGCGCCAATTTACATTCCCACCAACAGTTTACGAGGGTTCCCTTTTCTCCACACCCTCTCCAGCACTTATTATTTGTAGACTTTTTGACAACAGCCATTCCGACAGGTGTGAGATGATACCTCATTGTAGTTTTGACTGGCATTTCTCTAATAATTAGCGACGTTGAGCATCTTTTCATGTGCCTGTTGGCCATCGGTGTGTCTTCTTTGGAAAAATATCTATTCAGGTCTTCTGCCCATTTTCTTGGGTTGATTGTTTTTTTGATATTGAGTTATATGAGCTGTTTTAAATGTATGGTTTTAAATTAGACTATAAACATAAGATTTGTAAGTTGAATTTAAAGGCCATGGAAAGGCACGTTTAAAATTAACTATGATACAATGAACAGTAATTTGAAACTTATATCATCATCTGTACACAAAATGCTGCTCTCAGACATCGAAAGCCTCGTTTTATACACTGGAGAGACCATTGTTAAAGTCAGTCTCTCACTTTCAAAATGCTCACTGGAAGGGATTCAAGACGGAAGGAAAGACGGAGGGAGGGAGGGAGAAAGGAGGAAAAAAATCCCTTAACTCCAAGTCCACCACAAGTCACCGACAGCCCCCAGCTGGCCAACAAAGCTAGCCATCATTCATTTCTGGCCCCCCAGCCACATTCTAGAACCTTCCACGTGCTACTGCAGTCCTCACTGTCATCGCTGTGTACTTCTCAGCAACCCCAACGAACTCCTCCACGTTCCTGGCATCTGTACAGAGGAGGCACTCTGCTCTGAGACGCTCTCAGGTCAGGAGCAGTCTGCAATCTTGCTATGCACAGTCAGAGGCTGGTGTGTCGGGCCACACACGAGTGGCCTCTAATAGTCCCAGAGAGCCATGACAGGCCGGGTGCGTGAGCTTGAGGCAAACGTCCTTCTCTGACCTCTGTGGTGAGGAGCTCACACTTGAACGCACGTGGTTTCCATTATCTGAAACACCCCTTGAAAACATCGGGAACCTAAGAGGGCAGCAGCTAAGTGATATTTGGGGGGCTTAGCTGTTATCTCTTTCGAGGTTGAACAGGACAAATTGCACTCACAGATGACATAGGTAACCCATGACATCACTGACAAGGAGCCAGATGACGAGCCACAGGCAGAGCTCATCTCCTCCCGACACAGCTGCCACCCCCTGTAATGACTGAGACAGCCACAGCCCTCTCAGCTCCAATGTTCAGCTTTCTACTAGTGTCTTGGGTTTAGGACACAGCAGAGCGAAGGGCTGCCACATTAACTGAGTTACAGTTCAAGTTCTTTATGAACTTTTCTTATCCATCAAAGCAAAAACGATTTTTTTTAGCTAAATAATGGATGTTAATACACTTTATTAAAACACACAGATCGTAAGTGTCCAGCTCGATAAATGTTTACATATGTATGTATCTATGTAAAGCAATCAAGATCAAGTTTTAAAATATTACAATTTTTTTAAAGAAAGTTCTCTCATGGTCTTTCCAGTGAATAGCCATTCCTCTCCTCAAAAGCAACAATTTTACCTCACTCTCAAAAGCTGATCAAGATTAACATTAAATTTGGAATTCCTGGGCTTCCCTGGTGGCGCAGTGGTTAAGAATCCACCTGCCAATGCAAGGGACCGGGTTTGAGCCCTGGTCGGGGAAGATCCCACATGCCGCGGAGCAACTGAGTCCGTGCACCACAACTGCTGAGCCTGTGCTCTAGAGCCCGCGAGCCACAACTAATGAAGCCTGCACGCTTAGAGCCCATGCTCCACAGCAAGAGAGGCCATGGCAATGAGAAGCCCGTGCACCGCAACAAAGCGTAGCCCCCGCTCGCTGCAACTAGAGAAAGCCCACGCACAGTAACGGAGACACAACTCTGCCAAAAATCAGGAAAATAAATAAAATTTTTTTAAAAATTTGGAATTCCTGATGACACACTGATTTATCACAACAAAAAGAGTGACTGCTTCTTGATTTTCTTTAGAACCAACTCTAACAGGCTGTCACACGAGTCTCCAGCTTAGCACTCCCTAATCCCCACCCAGGTCAACCACAGGCCATATTAAACTATCCCACCAACTTCCCCACCTCTCCCGTTCTGAAGACTCCTCCAATGGATGTAAGCATTGCAGGAGGCAGAGGGCTGCTAATCCCCCCCCACACCGTTCCCACACATCATGGTGGGCACTTGCAGGCTCCCTGGCCAACTTCCACACAGCCTTAAACTTCTTAAAACATCTGGCCAAAGAAGAATGAAACAAAATAAGTCCCCCACCTGCGTACACCCAAAGATAAAAGCTCCAGAAGTTCAGAGTTTCAACCTGTTGCACTTTTATACCTCAGCTATTAAACAATTTTGAATAATCAGAAAAAAAGCTTACCTTAAGATACGCATTACAAGTTAATGGGGACTTTCCTGGTGGTCCAGCGGTAAAAACCTGCCTTCCAATGCAGGGGACGCGGGTTCGATTCCTGCTGGCGGAACGAAGATCCCACACGCCCTGGGGCAACTAAGTCCGTGTGCCACAACTACTGAGCCCGTGCACTTCAATGAAGAGAGCCCGCATGCTGCAAACTATAGAGCCCACGTGCTCTGGAGCCCACGCGCCACAACTAGAGAGGGAAAACCCACAGGCCACAACTAGAGAGAAGCCAGTGGGCCGCAACGAAGATCCCTCGTGACGCAACTAAGACCCAAAGCAGCCATAAATAAATAAATAAAGTAAAAAAAAATTTTAAAGTTAAGTTAATGTGCCAAAAATAATAATAACTACTGGGAATTTTAACTTTAAAGCGTTCACTGTTTATGTAAACCCAATCATGTATAAAGGCAAAGTCAGAAATCAGCCTCTCTTTTAAGAACTCAAAACATTTTTTTCTTCAAGTACTTTAGCTACTAGACATCCACGAGGGTCAGGAAAAAGACATGGGTCTCTAGAACACGGCAATCCTTCTGCATTTACCACACGGTGGCGCTGCTTCAACACTAATTCCAGACAAAATCCAGAAGTGTATTTCTTCACCACCAAGACAATAACGCTTGCAACCCGTTAGGAGCGTGACGTCCAGAAAATTTTTTGGGTTTTTTTTTTTTAAGGTTTTAGGCAATATCCATATGGTTAACAGTCTATATGGATAAATTAAAACTGCTCAGGCAGCAACTCTGCCCTCGTTTTAAGCTGGACTTAACAGAATTCTGACATATTTGCCAGGGGAAGGCTGATCAGCCTGACAGCCAGCAATGCAATGTGTTGGGCAGAAGGGCCGAGTGCCTGAGTGAGATGTCTCACGGCGCAACACTGACATGTCACCTACCTGTGAATCTATACTGATATAAACAGGTAAGTGAGGAAGAAGACACGAATCGCTCAAGGCAGAAAAATTCCGAATAATTTATGTACATACTCCACTAACAAGGTGGGGAGCCCAAGTCCCCACCCTGCATGGGGGGCTGTGCACAGCAACTTCCCTCCAGAGAGTAGAGGATGGAGAGGGATGTAAGAAAAAGAGTAACTTCACCCTGGAGAAACCTGGCAACCTCTACCTGGGCCGGGTGAACAAAGTGAACGAAAACCGTGGTAAGTCATGTTGAAGTGTCAACATGATGTGATGAGAAGGGCACTTTACCTCTGTGGTCCGCCTCCTCAAAACTAAAGTCTAATCATGAGAAGCATCAGACAAACCCCTCAAAGAGGGGCATCCCACAAACCATGGGAACAGTAGCCTCAGAAGTGCCAAGGTCATCAAAACCAAGGAAAGTCTGAGGAACTGTCAGAGCCAACTGGAGCCCAAGGAAACATGACAAATAAATGTCATAGGGTATCCTTGACTAAGATCCTGGATATTAGGTATCAACTAAAGAAACAGAAGTACAGACTTCGGTTAATGATAATGCATCAGTATGAGATCATTAGTTGTGACAATGTATCATACTAATATACTATGTTAATGATAAAAGAAAGTGGCTATGTGGGAATATATGGGAACTCCAAACTATCTTTCAACTATTCCAAAATAAACTTTTTATCTAAGGCTCAAATGGTAACTAAGAGAAACCTTCACATACAGGAGAATTCCTTCAGCTTCTGTATTAAGGAACTTAGGCTGTGTTCCCAACAATCCCTTGACGTCCACCATAGAGAAGGAAGGTTGTTACAGGCTGAAGGATGTGCCCCCAAATTTCATATGCTCAAGTCCTACGTCCTAGTACCTCAGCATGTGACTATATTTGCAGACTAGGTCTTTAAGAGGTGATTGAGTTAAAATGAGGCCATTGAGGTGGGCCCTAATCCAATCTGAGTGCTGTCCTTACAAGAGGAAATGTGGACAAAGGGACACCAGGGATGCACAGACACAGCGGAAAGACCACGTGAGGACACAGGGAGAAGGTGGCCATCTGGAAGCCAAGGATAGAGGCTGCAGGAGAAACCAAACGTGCCAGTACTTTGATCTTGGACTTCCAGCCTCCAGACCTATGACAAAATTAATTTCTGTTGTTTAAGCTCCCCATCTTGTGGTACTTTGTCATGGCAGCCCTAGCAAACCAATACAGAGGTGAAGCAGAAAAACAGTGCTTCACTGAATGTTACGTGAAGGACAGCAGTGGAAATGCAGAGCCTGATGGCTTCTGTGCCATGTGTACCTTTTGAGAGGGATCTGACCTAAGGCTGCTGTTCTGGGTGGCAACTAAGTGACGTGGAGATGACCCGGGCTTTGGACTCGGGCAGACTGAAGTCCAAATCCCAGCCAGTCCCTAAGTAGCTGTATAACCTTCAGGCAAGTTATCTAAACGCTTGGGTTTTTCCAGCAACTGTAAACGGGATTGGTGCCTACATCTCAGGGTTAAAAATGTTTACAAAGGGTCTAGTACGTGGTAAGCACTGAAAAAATACTAAGTTCCCATTCTCCCCTTCCTTTCCTCTAAGGCAAAAGTCAGGTTGGCACACTATGGTCTAGGGGCCAAGTCTGACCCACTGCATGTTTTTATAAATAAAATGTTACTGGAACATGGCCATGACCATTCATGAATGAACTGTCTATGGCTGAGCTGCGCTACAGTGAAAGGTGAGTGGTTACAACACAGACCATATGGCCCTCAAAGCCTAAAATATTTACTATCTACCCTTGACAGAGTTTGTTGATTCTGCTGTTTTCCTATTTCCAAAAGCTGACAGATGCTTGTCATTCCTCATCATACTTGAACTTCCCAGCATCTGCCACAGATGCCAATGTCTTGAGATCCTTCCTCCTCCCTGGAGGCCAGTGATCTGAGCTCAGGCTCTGCATCTCCAATTCCCTGGTGCTCTTCACAAGCAAGGATCTCTGCAGAATACCAAGCTTAGACATATTCAAAGTCGCCACCCCACCTGGCCAACCTGTTTCTGTGTTCCACATTGTGATTAATTACACCAGCACCTATGCCTGTGGCTGTACAGAGACAGCATGACTTGCAATCCCAGCACCGGGGTTGAAATTCCACCTGTCAGAGCCTTACCTAAAACACGAAAATAATGACTCCCCTTGGAGACCCCATAACAATAGGGGGAAAATGTGAATAAAGCCACTAGTGCAGCAAAAAGTTTTTGAATCCAGATCTATCTGGAAACCCAAGCTAGAGACCTTAGCAAGCTTCCTAACTGCTGTGCAAAGAATTTGTTACAGGATGTGCTGGGATGCAGATCCCCCAGCTCTGTGGACTGCAGGGCAGTCTGGGGCAGTGCTACAAGGGACAGTCCCTTTACCCCACTGCTGGACAAATACTTCCTATATGTGCCGTGATATGAAACGGGCTCACAAGCCCTGGCCCATTTTACACTTTTCTTCCTTCTCTAATTCTCATGTACAAATGGGTCACCACAACCTACAGACTCCTTTTCCTAAAATGTTCTCAAATGGACCTCCACCTCCCTCCATCCTCCTTCTCTGTCACTGCCAAGGTTTCAGCTACTATACATCCTTTGAATCATTACAGGAGAGTCCCAACCAGTCTCCTCTACTCCAAGATGGCCTGTACAAAATAAATACTTACTATCCCAACCCAAATCTATTTATTTCATCCCTCTATTTTGAAAACAGTCAAAAGAATAAGACAACACTGCCAGAAGAACCAAATCCTCCCCGGCCCCACTGTATTTCCATCCTTGGTCCTCAAATGCAACCTGTCCTATAATGCTGTGTGAGACTGAGCCACTGCGGGCCAGTCCAGACTTCATGCAGGGTTCTTCTTCCCCTACGGGGCAGTCTTCCCACCCAACCCAATCCCTGTCTGCCATGTAACCCCTAACTCATGCTTGAATAGCACCCTCCAATGTCACCTGCGCTTGGAACGTTGCCAGCTCCCCCAAAGAGATGCTTGCTCTTCTCTGTGTGGTCACAGCACTTTGTAGACACCACAGTGTCTTAAAAGTCATTGCCTCTCTCACTAAACTGGGAGGCCCCCAAAGCTTAAGGCCAGAGCATGTATTTACCTTTACATCTACCTCATCTCTAGAGCAGAGCCCAACACGCAGCTGATGCTCAGTAAACCCCTTAAAACAAATGCTTATGGAACCTCATGAAATCACTGAGTGAAGGAAAGATGGAAGTAACCCAGAGTGCCTCTGAAGCCATTTGGAAAATTAAAGTTCATCACCAAAAAAAGTCCCAATTCCCGTCCACCCACAGTGTCCTCTTAAGAAGGAAGCCTTGAACTATCTCTTGCCAGCTTAGCTGCCAGCAAGTCCAGAAGAGCTGGGGGAGAAGGAGCTCGGAAGAGCGCTAATGCATAAAAAAGGGCTGTTTTTAAAGGCTAAAGGGCACACAAACTAAGACTTGCCAGTATGAAAGGAAGAAATGTGGAACATGAACCACAAAAATAATGAAAAGGTGTCCAAATGCAAATCAAAAATGTGATTCTCTTAAGCAGTCTGCTAGGACGTTCCTTTCTCGTTTCAGGGAAAACACATGGGACTCAACACATCTTTACTTTTTCCTTTCTGTGTATCATGAAGAAATCTACAAGCAACAGTGCGAGTCAGTCACATGATTGGCAGGTAACAAGCTACAGTCATATTTTTCCTGCCTTAAAAGGACCTGTTATTCCTCAATTGCTTATTAAAACACCACAAACTTAAGAAAAATATGCAGTAAAACTTAACATCAAGTTAATATCAAGTCCTTGGCCTGGACTGTGACATCACTTCTTCCTGACTGAGAGTCTCGTAGGGCTCAGGTGGCCGTTCCGAGGCATCCTGTACAGCCGGGCAGAAGCAAACGTCACCTCAGGACAACACACAGATGCTGGGTGGTTTCCCTACTCTCACCCGCAACATCTTTAGCACCAGTTTGCTTCCTTGGGAACTGCTTTCCACACTCCTCCAAAACATGGTTACTTGCATCCTCACAGGTTGACCTTTATCACTTTCAACAAGAGCTAAAATGGGACCAAGAATAAACAAGGTATTTGGTCGGGAGCAGCACAGACAACAGGAGATGAAAACCATGACCAGAGCTAACAAACCCATATCCAAATATCAACAATTAGACTTTACAGGTCCTTGCACTGAAGCTGTGGAGCTTTCCCTGCTGTCCATGTCAGAAAACCAGACTGAAGCCAAAACAAGAAGTATGAGAGAGGCCAACAAAGGGAGAGAGGGGCGAATTACCTGCTCTGGGGAATCAGGGGCAGCAGAAGCGTTTCTTGTGGGGGTTTTAGGAGCCAGGCACTCGTCACACATTCCCTCTATCCTCTCAAAGGCCAACACAGTAGGTAGTTCATTCTCATTCCCAGATGAGGAAAACCGAGAATCAGAGAGGTGGCAAAGTAATTTCCAAGGACACAGAGCTACTGAGAACAGGATTTGAACCCAGGTCTGCCTGTCTTTTAGGGCCAGAAGCTTCCCACAATGCCACATAGCTTGGGTAGAATTTCTCCATCTAGAAGGCAGCGAGGTAAAAGGCGGAGTGTCCAGAAGTTCAAGCTTATCTAACGCAAACAAGATCTGCTTAAACCTCACAACTTCCAAAAACACCCCCAAACAAACAAATCATGGACTCTGCAAATCTTTTGCATGCATATACTCATATTTTAATGTGTACATGAGAACATATACACACTCATTCAAATCTTAGAGAATACATCTGGCTCTAATAGGAACTGTAGAAGTGGAAAAAAAAGGTTATAAATTATTTTGTAAAAGTAAATTATTTTTAATAAAGTTATTGAATTTTTGCTAAACAGCTCAAAGTCGACAATCATTCTTTGATTAACACAACAGGAGATTCCTAGTCTGTCAGCCTCACCACCAAGACCTCTAGCTTCCATGTCAAATATGAACACTAGACTCCAGGATGTGTACAACAGGCGCATATTTTCTTTTGATTACTGAAGACCGTCAACATCCAGAGTCCTTGTGAAATGTCAAAATGCCTGAGACAGACGTGTCCATAACACTTCCTGCATTCTCAGATGCCACTCCCCTCCTGCATTACAGTGGAGCAGAGTTACCTCACTTGCTTTCAACTACATGTGTTCTACGAGATGGGGGATGGTTCTGGAGGATGAGACACACACATCTGCTTCTCCTTCAGCCACTCTCAGCCCCTACGTGCTTTTCACATAGTGGAATTCTGGTGTATAAAGTATGTGATTTCTGGTACAATGCCATCCTAAGTACAAACTATCTACTTCACCTGGTGCAAAAAACAAAACACAACAATCTGCCAATGGCAGAAGAAAAATGGTGGTACCATCCAAAGACGCTGTGTCTACATGTAGCCTTTATGAGCCATTTAAGGGATGCTCAAGGGTAACCTGATGCAAACGTTTCTGCCTTACCTTCTTTTTCATTTACCTGGGTAAGGAGCAACTTTGTAACCCTGTTCTCGTGCTTAGCTTCAGACAATAAGTAGCTGTCTGCTCAACTTTCTTTGGACTTTTGCTCTCACTGCCCAGTGAACACATCTGAACCATTTTGGAGCACTTACTCTCTATCAGCTTCATGAATCACTGTTTCTCATTTCAACGAAGAGCTCACGGGAGCTTCACAGATTACTGAGGCAGGGCATCACCAGGAATCCGACCTTTTTTCTTTACCTAATTGTCTCTTTCCTGCTAAGAACTACTGCTTTCTTAAACCTTTGCATTTGCATCACTAGTTCCAAGAGCTGGCTTCCTTTACAGGGGAATTTTACGACATAATTTTAATTACTTCACACGAATCATGTGCAAAACCAAAAGAAGATGAATAACATAAGTAGTTGATGGCAGAGCTGGAACTGGAATCCAGACAGTCGGTCAGTCACTGCGTTATGCTGCTTTCATCCTATTCACAGGGAACAAAGCCTGCTGCACATCAAGAAGACATATGTATGCCAGAAAGCATACAGATCTGAGGGTGAAATTCCACTGGGAAGCATCTGGCTGAGGACAGGGAATCAAGAGGACCGATACTGTGAGAATCAGCCACTGAGTCAGATGAAGGAAGTTGAAGATGGGCTCCAAGGCAGACGGCTGCAGTGAAATAGCCAGCACCAAAGGAGAGCTTGTGTACCATGCCCTACGCTTTACGGTATACATCTCAATTTCACTTCCCCTATAAGAGAAGCCCCATTATTACCCCCATCGCTCAGATGAAGAAACACCTATAACTTAACCAAGCACACCAAGTGGGAGGTGAATACAGTTCTAACCTGCCCAAGACTGGGGTGGAGAAAGGCACCTGTCAGGGTCATTAACAACTCAGCTAAAACCAGAGACTCACAACTCCCTAGCTTATGGTGGCTAACTTATTCTCCTAGGCTTTTCCAAAAGTGAAATTGATTCTGAGTAGGCCTATATCTATTAAAGAAATTGAATTAATAATTAATAACGTTCCAAAACAGAAAGCACCAAGCCCTGATAGGTACCAATTCTCTACAATCTCTGTCAGAGGATGGAAGCAGAGGGAATACTTCCTAACTCACTCTACGAAGCCAACATTGCTCTAATACCAAAACCAGACAAAGACATTATAAGAAACCTACAGAACAATATCTCTCATGAGCATAGATGAAAAAATCCTCAACAAAATACTATCAAGTTGAATCTAAGAACATATAAAAAGAATTACACATCACAACCAAGTGGAATTTATCCCAGGTATGCAAGGCTGGTTCATCACTAGGAAATCAACTAATGTAATCCATCACATTAATAGGCTAAAAAGCAAAATCACATGGTCATATCAATAGATGCAGAATATGTATTTGACAAAATCTAACACACATTCTTGATAAAAACTCTCAGTAAACTAGGAATGGAGGGGAACTTCCTCACCTTGATAAAGATATCTATAAAAACTCTACAACTAATATACTTACTGGTGGAAACAAAAAGCTTTCTCACTGAGATCAGGAACAAGGCAACGATATCCCCTCTCTCCACTCCTTTTCAACATTGTACTAGAAGTCCTAGCTAATGCAATAAGGCAAGAAAAGGAAATAAAAGGTATACAGCTTGGGAAGGAAGAAATAAAACTGTCTTTATTCACAGATGACATGACCGTCAATGTGGAAAATCTGAAAGAACTGACCAAAAACTCCTGTAACAAGGGATTATAGCAAGGTTCTAAGATACAAGGTTAATATACAAAAGTCAATCAATTTTCTATATGCCAGCAATGAACAAGTGGAATATGAAATTAAAAATAGGATACCATTTGCATTAGCATCCCTCAAAATGAAATACTTAGGTATAAAAAGCAAAATAGATACAAGATCTATGTGAGGAAAGCTACAAAACGCAGAAGAAAGAAATCAAAGAACTAACAAAATGAGAGATGGTCCACATTCAAGGATGGGAAGACTCAATACTGTCAAGATGTCAGTTCTTCCCAAATTGATCAACAGATTCAATATAATCTCAATCAAACCCCCAACAAGTTATTTTGTGGATACTGACAAACTGCTTCTGAAGTTTCTATGGAGAGGCAAAAGACCCAGAATAGCCAACATAACACGGAAGAAGAACACAGTTCTTCTATCAGACTTCAAGATTTACTATAAAGCTAAAGTAATCAAGACAGTGTGGTATTGGCACAGAATAGGCAAACAGATCAATGGAACATAACAGAAAGCCCAGAAATAGACCCATATAAATACAGTCAACTGATCTTTCACAAAGGAGCAAAGGCAATACAATGGAGCAAAGTCTTTTCAACAAATGGTGCTGGAATAACTGGACATCCACATACAAAAAAATGAATCTGGACACAAACTCCACACCTTTCACAAAATTTAACTCAAAATGGCTCACAAACTTAAAACTATAAAACTTCTAGAAGGTAAAATAGGAGAAAAGCTATATGACCTTGGGTATGGCAAGGGCTTTTTAGATATAATACCAAAGGTATGATTCATGGGAGAAATCACTGATAAGCTGGACTTCATTAAAATTAAAAGCTTCTGGGCTTCCCTGGTGGCGCAGTGGTTGAGAGTCCGCCTGCCGATGCAAGGGACACGGGTTCGTGCCCCGACCCGGGAAGATCCCACATGCCGTGGAGCGGCTGGGCCCGTGAGCCATGGCCGCTGAGCCTGCGCGTCCGGAGCCTGTGCTCCGCAACGGGAGAGGCCACAACAGTGAGAGGCCCGCGTACTGAAAGAAAGAAACAAACAAACAAAAAAACTAAAAGCTTCTGCTCTAAGACAATGTCAACAGACTAAGAAGATGAGCCGCAGACAAGGAGAAAATATTTGTAAAAGATATATCTGATAAAGAACTGTTATCCAAAATATACAAAGAACTCTTAAAACTCAACAATAAGAAAACAACCTGATTTTTAAAAAGGACCAAATCTTAGCAGACACCTCACCAGAGAAGATATACAGATGGCAAATAAGCATACAAAAAGATGCACCACAACATGTGTCATCAGGGAAATGCCAATTAAAACAAGACACCACCATACACCTATTAGAAAGGCCAAAATCCAAAACATTAACACCACCAAATGCTAGCGAGGATGCAGAGCCACAGGAACTCTCATTCATTGCTTGTGAGAATGCAAAATGGGTACAGCAACTTCAGAAGACAGTTTGTTAGTTCCTTATGAAACTAAGCACTCTTACCATACGATCCAGCAATCACGGTCCTCGGCATTTATTTACCTAAACGAGTTGAAAACTATGTCCACACAAAAACCTCCACACAGATGTTTGCCGCAGTTTTATTCATAACTGCCAAAACCTCAAACCACCAAGATGTCCTTTAGTAGATGAATGGATAAATAACCGTGGTACATCCAGACAATGGAATATTATTCAGCACTAAAAAGATGAGCTCTCAAGCCATGAAAAGACATGGAGGAATCTTCAATGCCTATTACTAAATGAAAAAATCAATCTGAAAAGGCTACATACTGTATAATTTCAACTCTATGACATTCTGGAAAAGGCAAAACCATGGAGACAGTAAACAGATCAGTAGTTGCCAGGGGTTTGAGTTGGGGTAGGGAGAGAGGGACGATTAGGTGAAGCACAGAGGATTTGGGGGGCAGTAAAACTTCTGTATAATACCACAATGATGGATACATGTCATTATACATTTGTCCAAACTCAGAGAATGTCTAACACCATAATGTAAACTTTGGACTTGGGGTGATAAAGATGTGTCAATACAGATTCATTAGCTGTAGCAAATGTACCCTCTGGTGGGGATATTGACAATGAGGGAGGCCATGCATGTGTGGGGACAGGAGTCAACAGGAAATCTCTGTACCTTCCATTTCGTTTTGCAGTGAACCTAAAACTGTTCTTAAATAAATTCTATTTTTTAAAAAAGGTGAGCTCATTAACTACCACTTAGGACCTTTGGCCAATAAAGGAGCATTTTGTTGGTGAGAGAAACAAAAAGAAAGTCACATCTCCTTGGAAGAGTTTCCTAAATTTTATTTCTCAGAACCCTTGCACAGAAAAGGGGTTCCATCTGTAACTGTTAGCTGGTAACTCTCAATAAAGCCCCAGAGGCAAAGCTTACTGGTTTCAACACTCCAGGCCTGAATAATGGAGATTTTCTTGATGGTCCCGGTTGTCCTTTTGCAGGACGCTCCAGCTCTTACTGACCTCTCTTCTAGAGATCACCATTCTATGTCCACTTCCGCTTCCCAACTCCCAGCTTTGCACACCTTTGCCACTCTGCCTGGAACAAAGCCAGCTGCTCCTGCTGACCCACCCACAGACTTGCTTCACTACAAATTTGAGGATTCAGGCTGGAACATCAATCCTTCCTTCCTGTCGGTTTTGACCCCTCACTAACTGTCATTAATGTTAGATAGGGGTGCGATAGCTTCCATGGGCTTCTGTGACTTCTATGTTTCTCTGTGAATCAGAAATGATCAAAAAGAAGAGGTTCCCACCGCCACTGCCTCTGCTCCCATCTATTTTCTTAAAGTAAAAACCCTCATTTCTGAGCACGGCACTTGGTTTGTTCTAGCCGCCATCTGACACCACCAAAGGGTGCACCTGACACTGCCGTAAAGTAGGACTGGGTAAAACCTCCAGCCATCATTAACTACAGGTGGCGGGAATCACGCAGCAAAAAAATGCCAGAAGCCCGAGAAAGTAGAAGAGTGACAGGAACATAGAAAAGGAGGCATGAGAAGGCTGCTGATTCAGTTTCAAACATACTCCTCTTTGCCTATCCCTGATCACAGCAAAGTCCTGAGAGAGGTACGACCTTAATTAAGCATCATTTCTCTCTAGATATGGGGAAACGTATGTTCCCAGCTTTACAAATGCAAGGTGCTGCAATTTAAATTGTTTTCCTGATTTTCAACCAATCACATGGAACTGGTGAAGGTGGACTACTAAAATCCTACTCATTTTAATAGGTGCATACCAGTGCCCCATCACCAGGGTAACTCTGTCTGAAGGAAGTGATTAGATCCTGTTTCCAAGTATCCAAGGGGAAACACAAAGGCAAGATCCAAAGACAAGAAACTCACGGAATGTCAAGGCAGTGAAACGCCATGAAAGGCAGTGCAGAGGGAGGAGGAAGCACAGTGCTACAGGTGTTTGGAACAGTAAGTTTTTTCTCATATAGGGAAAAGGAGAGACATAAAGGAAGGCTGGATGAAGCAACAGATGCAAGCCACACCTGAGGTCAACTCTGAAAGAGAAAGTTTTGACCTAAGACAGAAGAAGGAGAATAAGCAAAGGGGAAGTGGAACAGAAGGGCTGGTCTGGGCACAACAGTGACTTGATCACTCAAAGTCCATTCAGCAGGAAAAGAATCGACTTGTCAATAAATGGTGCTGGGACAACTGTATATCCTTCCTCATGTGCAAGAATGAAGATGACCCCTACCACACACCGTTCACAAAAAATGGAGTTAAAAAGGATCCAGACCTAAATGTAAGAGTTAAAACTATAAAACTCTTAGGAGGACACATAGGCATAAATCTTTGTGACCTTGGACTAGGCAATAGTTTCTTGGATACGACATCAAAAAGACAGTGGCAAAATATTAATAAACTGGACATCAAAATTTGAAACTTTTGGGCTTCCCTGGTGGCGCAGCGGTTGAGAGTCCGCCTGCCGATGCAGGGGAGGGACACAGGTTCACGACCCGGTCCGGGAGGATCCCACATGCCGCTGAGCGGCTGGGCCCGTGAGCCATGGCCGCTGAGCCTGCGCATCTGGAGCCTGTTCTCCGCAACGGGAGAGGCCACAACAGTGAGAGGCCCACGTACCGCAAAAAAAAAAAAAAAAAATGAAACTCTTGCACTTATGACAATAGTATCAAGAGCACAGAGTGGAAGAAAATTTTGCATACTGCATAACTTGTATCTAGAACATACAAAGAATTCTTACAATTACAATGAGATACCAGTTCACATGTACTACAATGGCTATAATCAAAAAGATTGATAATAACAAGAGTTGGCAAGGATGTGGAGAAACTGGAAACCTCATGCTCCACAGCTGGAAATCCAAAATAGTGCAGTCATGGTGGAAAATAATTTGGCAGTACTTCAAAAGGTTGAACATAGAGTTATCATATTAATCCAGCAATTCCACTCCTTGGTACGTACCCCAGAAAAAAATGAAAAGCTACAATCACACAAAAATGCATACACAAATGTTCATAGCAGCATTATGCATAATAGCCAAAAAGTGGAAACAACTCAAAGGTCCATAAACTGAAGAATGGATTAAAAAACGTGCATATATAACACATACATGAAAGAAGCCAGTCACAAAAGACCACATATCATATGATTCTATTTATACGAAATGCCCCAAACAGGCAAATCCATAAAGGAAAAAAACATAGATTAGTGTTTGCTTAGGGCTGTGGGGCAGGGGGCTGGAGGGAGGGAGGAATGTGGAGTAACCGCTAATGCAAATGGATTTTGTTTTTAAAGGGACATAAAAATGTTCTAAAATTAGATTGTGGCAATGGATGCACAACCCCGTGAAAATGCTAACAACACTGAACTGTAAACTTTAAATGGATGAATTATATGATATGCAAAATATCCCAATAAAGCTGTTTTTTTAAAAAATGCAAAGGGATAAACGATAATGGAAAAATATGTAAATCTGAATTGAAAGAACAAAAAACTTTTGTGAGTCATAAAACACTATAAACCTAATGGAAAATCATGAACTGGGAAAATTTTTGAATAACATACATGACTGATGGCCTGAAAACAAACAACAAGAAAGCTGTGGTAATTCAGTAAGAACTCTATATTGCCCCAGTAGAACAGAAGACAAATACCACAAGAATTCCCCAAAGAAAAAAGTACAAATGACCAATAAGTATATAATAATCCATTCACAACATTATCAAAACACTTTTCAACTAGTAATCCTAGAGTTAAAGCCTATCCAATGAAAATATAAAGAGGCTTTTAAATATTAATATGTAAGAATGTTCTTTATTTAGTGGGAAACTGGGATCGTCTTACATGTACGATGCTAGGGGGAGTGGGCAAATACTATCATTTATTCACTACAGAAACAAGGCAGGAAAGAAATTCAACCGGACTTCCCTGGTGGCGCAGTGGTTAAGAGTCCGCCTGCCAGTGCAGGGGACAAGGGTTCAAGCCCTGGTCTGGGAGGATCCCACATGCCACGGAGCAGCTAGGTCCGTGTGCCACAACTGCTGAGCCTGCGCTCTAGAGCCCGTGAGGCACAACTACTGAGCCCACATGCCACTACTACCGCAGCCCGCATGCCTAGAGCCTGTGCTCTGCAACAAAGAGAAGCCACTGCAGTGAGAAGCCCACACACCGCAACAAAGAGTAGCCCTCACTCGCTGCAAGTAGAGAAAGCCTACGCACAGCAACAAAGACCCAACGCAGCCAATAAATAAAATAAATAAAGAAGAAAACCCAGAAATTCAACCAACTGTCAGAAATGGTTGTCTTTTTAGGGGCACGGGGGTGGAAGGGACCAAGATTTACTGTACCTTGTTCTGTACATTTTTGTAATGAATTTTCCTCCACAAATATTCTAAAATTTAAAAAATAAAGATAACAAATATCTACATCTACCTTCATTGAAAAGGAATTTTATCATATAATCACATATTCTTTACCAAAGTTCTCAAACTTTGCTACATATTAGAATCACCTGGGAAGATTTTTTTAAAATCCCAACGCCCAGGCCATACCTCACATGCACTAAATCAGCATGTCTGAAGGTAGGACCCTTTTTTAAAGGGCTGCTTTAAATTTTAAAGCAGTCTTCTTTAAAATTCCTGGGTATGATCGCATGGTACAGCCAAATCGTGTATGGGTGAACCAGGATTCACAGGCAGGAGAATTAACGGCACTCAAAGGTCCTTAAGTTCACAGTGGAGCAAACCGAATGCACACAGGTCTGTGTGTGAGCACAGAACAACAAAGTATGTGTGTCCTGGTCACGGCTGAATGGAGCAGTAAGGTACAGGCAGGGCCGCCCGGCTCCTTGGAGTAGGCGGTCATGTAACAAGTTTGCAGGAGGAAACAAAGAGAGCTGTCCAGTTCACCACTGCAGGAGGAACCGTCCTTGCTGAAGGTCAGAGCCCTGACTGTGACCTGACTACTCAGAGGTGACAGCAGGACTGAGAACTAGCTGGTTCTTCCAGCAGACCTGTGCTGAGACTGTGTGTTTCCCGTGCTATCCTCCACCTCCCTAGGAAGAAGCCTCACAGATGCTTGTGTGTACAACCTCCAGCCTATAGCCTCCCCCTGGGCATGCAACCAGAACACAGTGCCATGTCACCTACAGCTCATGTGTCAGCAATGTGCAGACAGAACAATGCAGACTGGCACTGGCCTAGGAGAACGTGCTAGGGCAGGGCAGGGGGCTGGACTTAGGGCAGCCTCTACCTTAACTTGCACACTGGGGCAAGTTCCGTAATGATGCTTCCGTATCTGCAAAGAGGCCTGACTGGTTGTGCCCTAGAGGCCTTGCCAACCCCAACCTGTCTGTGATCCTCCAAGGTCCGCACACAGAACAGAGACTGCGGCAGTAGCTAAAACTGGAAGCCAGCTGAGTGTGGGTCTGACTATGAACTTGATCTGACTCAGCTGTGATAATTCCCCTGCCACAGTACCGTGGAAAGAAAGAAAAAATGGAAATTGAGAAGCGCAGACAGAAGGGAAGTTCAAAAGAGGAGGGGTACAGAACGACTACTCTGCCTCTTCTTGCTGATTCTCAGTGGTCCACAACGAGGCCTGACGAAGCACCCTACTGGCACCATCCACTCAAGACTGTCCCCTGAAGATGCTGACTTCAAAAGGAGGCACTCAAAGAACGCTGGCGGGAATGTGTAATCAATGCAGCTTTTGTAAAGTGACTGGGCAGCACGTACCAAGAATCTTTAAATCTTTAAAAATGTAGTCCATCGGGCTTCCCTGGTGGCACAGTGGTTGAGAGTCGGCCTGCCGATGCAGGGGACACGGGTTCGTGCCCCGGTCCGGGAAGATCCCACGTGCCGCGGAGTGGCTGGGGCCGTGAGCCATGGCCGCTGAGCCTGCACGTCCGGAGCCTGTGCTCCGCAACGAGAGAGTCCACAACAGTGAGAGGCCCGCGTACCAAAAAAAAAAAAAAAAAAAAAAAAAACCCCAAAAAACATGTAGTCCATTTAGTGCAATACTTCCACTTCCCAGAACCTGCCACTCTTGACAGATCAGACGTTATATAAAAGTTACTGAACAAAAATATTCACATGCGAAGTTCTGGAGACTGGGTGCACAACAATGTAAGTGTATGTAACATGACTAAACTATACATTTAAAAATGGTTAAGATGGGAAATTTTATTATGTGTATTTTATCACATCTAAAACTAAAAATTCAGGCTTCCCTGGTGGTACATTGGTTAAGAATCTGCCTGTCATTGCAGGGGACACGGGTTCGAGCCCTGGTCCGGGAAGATCCCACATGTCGTGGAGCAACTAAGCCTATGCGTCACAACTACTGAGCCCACGTGCCACAACTACTGAAGCCTGCGCGCCTAGAGCCCGTGCTCCGCAAAAAGAGAAGCCACCGCAATGAGAAGCCCGCACACCGCAACGAAGAGTAGACCCCACTCACCACAACCAGAGAAAAGCCCGCGCGCAGCAACGAAGACCCAACACAGCCAAAAATAAAATAAATAAAATACATTTATAAAATTAAAAATTCATAGGCATTTAATAGCAAAAACAAAATACCTTGGCTCACACTACAATTTTTTTAAACTGAAAAATAATGTAAATATCTAACAGCCAGAAACTAGTTAAAAATCAATTACGGAATATTGAAACAATGGACATCGAATGTCAAATTCTTCAAGCAAACTGGAACGTGCTCATGATATAATATTCAGTGAAAAATGGCAAAGCGCGTGTGGTCCTGGGTTTAGGAAGAATCGATTGAAAAAAAAAACTAGAAAATCAAAACACTAAGCATAGTTCTGTCTCTACACTGGGATTTCCAAATTTTCTACAAGAAACACTCCAGCAGGGTGAGGGAAGGAGGGCCTTGGTGGACATTAATTCATGGTCCAAGAATCAAAGGGCAGAATGATTTCCACTTTCCAGCCTGTCAGCTTTGAGGTTTTTCCCTTAAAGAAACAGACAGCCAGAGGGGTTTTCAAAACTGCTGCATCAGCTCTGTCAACTGACACAGAACTGGGACTGGAGACGGCAGAGACGCAAATACAGCAGCTCCCCTCATACGTTCCAAGACCCCCAGTGGATGCCTGAAACTGCTGATAGTACAGAGCCCCATGTATACTATAGGGTTTTTTCCTATGCATATATACCTATGATAAAATTTAATTTATAAGTTAGGCAAAGTAAGAGATTAACGGCAGTGACTAACAATAAAATAGAATGGGGCCTCTCTCTCAAAGTACCTTACTGTACAAATTTAACACATTTTCTATCTTAACTAAAGCACTTATCATATACCGTGGCCATAACTTTTACAGTCTGAGGTACGAGAGCAAAACTAGCACACATTTTTTTCCTTCTTCACAATTTCACGAATAGAAAATTCGTTCTTACCATAGATCTTAGCTACCTCAGCATATGATTTTTTTTTCCTTATTAAGTCAAGAACCTTTTCACTTACAGGAAAGCACTTTACAAACCGTTCTCTTTGCATAACTGAACTGCCAGCATCACTACTCTTGCACTTCAGGTCCTTTATTAAGTAAAATAAGGGTTACTTGAACCCAAGCACCTCGATATCACAACAGTGGATCTGATGACTGAGGGGGCTATGCAGAGACTAATGGGCAGGGCACACTGGACAGAGGGACGATTCACATTCTGGGCAGGACAGAGCGAGACTTCATCACGTGAGCTACTCAGAACGGCACACAATTTAAAACTTATGAACTGTTGGGACTTCCCTGGTGGTCCAGTGGTAAAGAATCCGCCTTCAAACGCAGGGGATGCGGGTTTGATCCCTGGTCGGGGAACTAAGATCCCACAGGCCACAGGGCAACTAAGCCTGCGCGCCACAACTACTGAGCTCGTGCACCTCAACTAGAGAGCCCGCGTGCCACCAACTACAGAGCCCACGCGCCCTGGTGCCCGCCAGGCTGGGTAGGCCACAACTAGAGACAAGCCCGCGCACCGCAACAAAAGATCCCACGTGCCTCAACGAAGATCCCACGTGCCCCAACTAAAGACCCGACACAGCCAAAAAAAAAAAAAAAAACTTATGAATTGTTTACTTCTGGAATTTTCCATTTAATATTTTTGGACACTGACCACGAGTAACTGAAACCAAAGAAAGAGAAACCACAAATAAGGGGGGATGACTATAACCAGCACTACCCAGCCTCCCCATATGCGAGGATGAGAAAAGCAGTATCACCCACTTTTCACCATCTGCTGTTTTACTCCATTCAGTGTTTTAAATGGTTGCTCTGTGCCTCCTTTTGATCCATAATGGGCCCAGAGTGATCTGGGAAATGTAATCCAAATATAAAGTAACAAATTATATTACTAATAAACAATCCACAGGAAATGGGCTTGCTCTTCTCTCGGAGACCAAAGAATGCATTACAAATATTAATGAATTCTTAACCCAAAAAGGCTTGCACCAGCCACAGCACTACTTAATGGATACTGATCCTTGTTTTCATTATCAGAAAATTTATGTTTCATTTAGAAAAAAACAAAAAATGTGAAACAGTACTCAGGAAACTGAATCTTCCAACTAGCAGTGAAAAACATATAAATAAGGTGGAGCAAGGTGGAAGGAGAGTAAATAAAAATAATAACTAGCAATGTAAGTGGAACGTAAGAAACTCAAGTCATGTGAAATGCAGGGTCACATTACTGCGACATTAACGACATTTTCTCTGGTCCTGAGTTCCCATGGCCCAGGAGCCAATCACCAAGTACACTAGTATACAAACTTTCATTATTAATGCAGGCTGTGCTGAGTGCCTGTGACAGGAGGTTATAGTATTTGACCTTTGCTAGAATAACAGTTTCAGGCCAACAGTTTCTTGATTAGCGTCAATTAGTGAAGACGTTCTACCCAAACAAGTAAAACAGGTTTGGTTCTTGGTGCATTTTTTTTTCATTTTGTTTTTGCCTTAAACAAAAGAAAAAGGCATCTAATCTTACAAATGAGAACAGAAGTCAGCATCTTTCAGAGTTGGGGCTGAAGGATGATGTGCTCCTGAAGCAAAGCCAGATGGGGAGGGAAAACAGAGGGGGTGGGGTAGGCGGGGGCGGGTCTCTAACTATGGGCTCTGCGCACACACCATATTTACTGTATCATTAGCAACAACAGTGCTAGCTTTTTAAATAGATGGCTATTTTAAAATCCAGTGCATGTTCACAACCGTATGTCAACTATTTTTATAGGCAGGTAGAACATTAGGACTCTAGATACTTTTCCAACAACATGGTTTAAACAGAAATCTGTGTGTTCGACACTGGAAAAAACATTGTCTACTGTCTGATGCATCCTGAGTCACTGCCATTTTTAAGCAAGCACCTCTGCCTTTAACTTTCCTTTTCGAATTAAAATTACCAAGATAATGAAACCAAATTAACACTGTGAGACACTAATTTGATGTACAAATTTGGGCAATCCACAAACACTGCCCCACCAAAGAGGAATCTGCTTAGTGTATTTAATTATCATTTGGACCAAAAACATCTAATATGGAGAATATTTCCTTCAACCCACTAAAACGTTGAATGTTGCAGAGCTAACTACTCCCTTCTATTCATAAGGCCTTGCAAAGACCTTAGCAGACATAAATTTATTCCTATGGAGAAAAACAAACTTTGGGATATTTTCTCTAAAACCAAAGATATCTAATTTGGTCAGGACAGAGGAGATGAGGCCTTGTCAGGGATTTCTCTGCAGGCGTGTCTGCAGCCTAAATGAGACTCTTCTGGCTTGCCACTCTGCCCAAGCTTGCCATGCCATTCATTGCTACCTGATGTCCCCCTAAAATGCCACAAAATAAGTAAATAGTAACTGTGAAGTGATGAATATGTTAGCTAACCTTATTGTGGTAATCAGTCTGTAATATATTTTATATATATATATAAAATCACCACATCGTATACCTTAAACTTACAATGTCATGGGTTGATTATATTTCAGTAAAGCTGGAAAAAAATTTTTAAAGATTGAAGTCCCACTAAAACTAACACTGATTTTTTTATTAATAAAACTATATCTGAAATGCAGTATTCCCCAGAGTCTCTCTGGTGTTGGCCAATCCTAGGGCCCAAGCAGCATCAATTCATCTGCAGTAGCACAGACTATAGAGGGAAACCTCTATTATCTGTTTTATATAGATGAGGTATACTTGGAGAAGACATCATGCCCGTCCTCAACCATCAGACATAGGAAGCACATACACACTAATTCAAGAAAAAAGGACAAATGATGAAGCTAATAAGAATAAAAGTAAAATGTTGTGCACAATTTGTAAAAAAGGAGTAATTCCAGTGGGCTAACCGGCAAAAGAGGCAGTGTGGGAACTGGAATTTGAAAGAAGAGAAGAAATCTGACAAAGAGATATAGCAGTAGGGGGAGGGCAAAGAGAAGAAAGGACATTCCAGGAATTTCCCCAAATACTGATAAACAGGTCAGATTCCTTGGCACAGGAAATCACTTCATACCAAAGAGGTTTCCAAGTTCCAGCTAATGACTGGATTGTAAACAATGTTGTCCAAAGTAAGAAAGTTCTAGAATAAAAGATTTTGGACACTCACCAATTCACAGCACCATTTCTAACATTCAGAGCTTAAGGTCTGCGCTCTTAATTTTACCCCACATAAACTGCAAATATCCACTAAATGATTCAGAAATAATGCCTATAACATCTCAAGTAATACACTCATTCAGGAGATTAGAAAAACAGATGCCAATTTCACAGTCCCAGAGCAGATCTTAGATCAATTCCAAACATGTTTATGTGTAAATGTGACCAATTCTTACAGTGGCATATGATCAGTAAGGCCCCAATTTATCTTGCCCTCAGTAAACAAATACTCAGAAAACCTCAAAGAAGATCAAAGAACTTTTATGATTCCGTGTATCATTATTTTGGAAAGGCCTTCCTCACATCTGATTAAAGTTAAATAATGTTTGAGTTTTTATTGGTAAAGTTAAGTGCAAAAAGTCGGTAATAATAAGGGAAGCCAAAATACTTCATACAAGTAATCCATAAGTCCCTTGTTCCACCCCTTTACAAGTCTGAATTTTCACCAACAATTAAATTTTATAGCTGCTCAAATGCTGGATGATGTAATCAAGGAAACACATCAGTATATGGCGCTGGGTGGTAATAAACAGACTGTGGTCGGATTACACTTGCCAAAATCCATAACCTTTAAACATACCACAATGAATTTAGATTATAGCGTTGCCCTAATTTGTGAACAAGAAAACAAAACTGATGGTTAATATTGATAACATGAATCTTTGTAAAACTATAGCCTGGGCAATCAAAATAGTTTATATATAGGTTGAACTAAAGAAATCAATCTATTCAAATCATCTTTTTTTTTTTTTTTTTTGAAGATTTCCTTCTTCTACAAGTTACCGTAACAAAGAAAAAACCTTCTCTCAGAAGATTTCTTATAAGCACTAGTTCTGCCTAATTCCAATACATGCAGCTCGGGGGCTGTTTTGTCGCTCGCTTACCTGGGGACTTTTTGGTTGATCTTGATGGCACAGAGTGAGACTGTCGAGGCAGCAGAGGTGACGAAGGCAGAGACATGGAGACACCTTTGGCCAAGCTCACCCTGTAGGCGTCCTCTGCCACTGGAAGGCTGCTCACAGAAAACTCACCACCATGGCCAGGGGGCAGGACTGGAGGGGAAATCTCCAGACCAAAGTCACCTCCTGGAGTGGAGAGAGAAAACC
Source organism: Stenella coeruleoalba (assembly GCF_951394435.1). Taxonomy (NCBI): domain Eukaryota; kingdom Metazoa; phylum Chordata; class Mammalia; order Artiodactyla; family Delphinidae; genus Stenella; species Stenella coeruleoalba. The sequence goes on along the minus strand of NC_137151.1, from coordinate 56,103,580 downwards.
TTAGGTTAGGCCATCCGTGATAGCTAGATGCGAATTTAATTCCTAAGAACTACATTCTTAGAATTCCCATATGCCATATGTGTGTGTGGAATTTTTTTTTTTTTTTAAGATTCTTCTTGCATCCCATTCACTTCATACTCCGCATGGCACAGACTCCACCGTCCTACAACTCAAGCAGCCCAAACTCTTAGTCATGCGACTGGAACCGTGGCTCACTGATGAAGCAGGTTCTCCTCAGTATTCAACCCCTAAATGAACTTAAGGACAAACAAGCTTACTGTAACGAAATTAAACATTCTAGGGAACTCCCTGGCAGTCCAGTGGTTAGGACTCTGCTCTCTCACTGTCGAGGGCATCAGTTCAATCCCTGGTTGGGGAACTAAGATCCTGCGAGCTACGTGGTGTAGCAAAAAAAAGGGGGGGAAATTAAACATTCTAGGGTGGTAGACGTATTTTAAAAAAAAATACAGAGGAGGCAATTGCAGTGTAGAGAGGACACAAGGAAGGGACTACATCGGCTAGGACCAGCACCTCTGAAAAAATACAGCCAGTCCTCAAGGACTCAGATGACATGCTTTCCTCCTTACCCCCAGGTATATACAGAGAAGCAACTGAGATGCTGCAAGAAGAAGAGGTAAATCATTTTCCTGATGATTAAAAAAGCATCTTTAAGCTCTGAATTATATACAGCAGAACTGGAAAGGTACAGAAAGTTTTCCACAAGCAAACTTTTCTCTCTGATGAAAGTTATCCAACTGATGAAAGTTTACCACACCTTCCTGACTCTGAAAAATCGAGGCCTGGATTTGAACTTAAACCGTCTGTCTAGCCAAGTGGGAACTCAATTTTTGCAGATCTTTGTGTACAATACTCAAAAAGGATGCAACCCCAACTGTCAAGTTCCCAGTGGCATCACCGTACTTGTTTTTCATGTTAGGAGGCACGGTGAAGTAGAGAGGTACCCCCTCCACAGACCAGGGGGCATTTAAAACAGGCAAACAGGCTCATGCATGGCTTCCAAAGGCAACTCAAAACAAGCAGAGCTGTGAACAGAAAAGCCACAGGTTCCGCAAGGCATAAGTTGGCACCATCAGAAAGGTAATTTCAGTCTCAGCTGGGCCAGCTATGCTTGAAGGGGTTTTAATAAACTTGGGAAACTAAATATCCAAATGACTGACATTTGAAGAAACAACGAGAATTACCAGGAAACTCTCACTCGAATTTTCAAAAACAAGGACATTATGTCAACACCCAAGACAAATAAATTGACTTTCTGCCCATGAGGGAGGGAAGCAGGAAGGAAGGAGTTAATGGAGATCCTTACTTCCTAAGTCCAAGTGAACTGCAGTGTCTCCCACTCTGGTCCTCTTACAACCCTTGCCCACCCTGCTTCCCGAGCCTGCACTATAAGATACCATCACCACCAATGCCCAGGACCCAGGAGCTAATCTCTTAACGCCACCATGGACAAGCCTGAAATCTTTCAAAAACCTCCTCCTTGGCGTCTTAAGCCAGGGCGTGAAGCCTCCTAGCTGCTTCCCCTTCAACAGTCTGGCGAGGAAACAGATCTTAAGGCAGAACAGGGGGTGCACCACAATGCCAACTCCCACTGGGGCTGAAGGTCCACCATGCTGAGACTTGGGACAGTTGAAGGGACAGTTGTTTTCTCTGGTCCAATATCAGGTTCTCATGACCAGTCCCTACCACCACCTCCGTCTCATCTAGGAATGCAAGCAGGTGCTGTACCTGTAAGAATGGTGCCTGGTCATCTGATCCCTGGATGTGTCACAAGAAACCCTAGGAGACAGATGAGAACTTGGAAAGCACTGAGGCTACAGCCCACAGCCCCAGGGAGTTACACACACAGAGTGTGGGGGGCCTTGAAGAGGCGACACTGGTTTTCCATGTGGCTTGAAGAAAGCTACCCTGCCCTGTGGCTGCCCTTACACTGTCTAATCACCAACCTGGGTACCCAGGTACCTGGGTACCCAAATAGCTATGGGATGGCCTGATGGGAGCAGGCGCTGTGACAAGGCACTGTCTTTTCCTACTCACACACGAGTATCTCTGACCGAAAACAAACAAACCTCAGATTTCAGGTCACCTAATCTGGATGAGGACACAAAATGAGGGAGCAATGCATCTTTTATGACAACATCAGAAATAAAACAATGAGCTCATTACTGAGAGAGGGTTTATTTTCTTAAATACTTGGAATTCTTCAGTGACACAAGAGAAATTGGGGACTGAGGAGTAAAAGAGAATTAAAGAGTTTCCTAATTACAAATTCTGCCCATAAACTTTGTTTATATCAAGCAAAGCAAATATTTTCATTAACTGCAAGTCTGGTGGGGATGAGTTTCCAAAGAAAGCCATAACCATGAAGACCTTCAGCTTTCGGAGCAGCTGTGCTCCAGCACTTTGATTTTATGTGGTCTGCAATAAAACAGGACTTAGAGGTGGGGTTTGGGGAGGAAGGATCTCTATTTCAAGTTTACTTTGACATCTCACCATAATATCAGTCCCAAACATGCTGTTCTGTTGGTTTATTTTTCAGATCCCTAACATCCAACTTCCTTTTATCAGAAAGGCACAAAGCAGGGAAAGGAGTTTTATGTATGAGCAGGTGGCGCAAAGAAGTGGGTGATCCAGCGGCTTAGAAGCTGGAGACAGCCCTCCGGAGTCTGGTGCTTTAACTGCATCAGGCAAGGGGTTCAGGTCAAAGTCAGTCCAAGAGCATCACAAGGATGCCGACGCCAGCGCCAGAAAGTGAAAGTCTCCTGGGGCATCCATAGGACTGAACAATATTGGTTCTAGGCAACATGACACCAGAAATCCTCCAGTTGATTTCACATTCCTCAACAGATGCTTAAAGAGGTTTAAGAGGAATTAAAAACATCTCACTGCAACAACCAGCGTGGCCAGCACATTTCTTTCAGCTTTGAATACATGTTTTTCTGTTGACTGTGACCTATTTTATTCCCCACCTCAATTAAGTGATGGGAAATACACCTCAGTCCCCCTTCCTGTTGCTGCAGCAGAAATGCCCAGGCCAGGTAGAACGACGCATCCCTTCCAGGGTAGGAAAACCATATTATCAACTACCTCCTCCAGTTCCTCTGGCAGGTGTTTCCCATTGATTCATCATGGACACTCACATCCACCCCAACGTGCTTTCACTCTCAGAGAGCACCTAGTCCAATCACACAGGTTCTCAGACAAGAAGCCAGGGCATGGGGGTTATCCGTGAGGAGGAAGGTCACAGCTAGAACTTCCAAAATCCCCCCAAGTGGCTGGCTCACGCTCTAACATACTCACTACTCGACACATTTAAGAACTTAACTTTGGGAAAAAAAAAAAAAAAAGGAGGTACTCAAAATAGACATGTTTTTATTTTGTTAAAAACATTACTTGGCTGGGCCGGGTCTTAGTTGCAGCACGTGGGATCTTCATTGCTGCGTGCGATCTTTAGTTGCAGCACACAGGATCTTTAGTTGTGGCATGTGAACTCTTAGTTGCGGCTTGTGGGATAGAGCTCCCTGACCCGGGATTGAACCCAGGCCCCCTGCACTGGGAGCACGGAGTCTTAGCTACTGGACCACCAGGGAAGTCCCAAAATAGACATGTTATTGAATGAGTTAATTCTATAAAGGGGTCAGCACATTTTTGCTCTAAAAGTTTAGGCTTTGTAGGTCACACACAGTCTCTGTCATTCATATACATAACATACACACACACATACCTTTTCTTATTTTAAAATCACCAACTCTGAGTTTCAAAAATAAAAGACCAGAAAGGGCATGAGGGTATAAGGTTCTTCCTGTTTGTAATGAATATAAATACACATACGGATATATGTAATAAATAAAAGTAAATACACATACATATATACTTACACGTGCAAAAACTAAATCCAAGTCATAGTTTGCAAAGATAATAGAATTATCAAAGGGGATAAAGCCATCCAATAAGGCTTTTTAAATTGGCAGAAATAGCTTGTGATAACAGTTCTTTTTTAATTTTTTCCACTATTACAGCCTGTGAAAAGGGATTTAAACTCATAATGGCAGAAAATGCGAACCTGGGAGATGATGAGTGTTTAAAGGCGGCTATGCAGAGTGGCAATGTCCAACATTACAGATTAAAGTGCATGGAGTGCAGGATTAAGGAAGGCTTTAAAAAAAAAATGAGGGCAACGAAGCCAGGGAGATGAAAGTAAAACTGCATTTCAAAAAGAGCAGATCTGAGAAAGGCAAGGGTGAGCTTAGACATTCAGGTAAATAGGTCTGCAGATGCAGGAAGTAAGATTTCCATTTATTGTGCCATTGAAGTGGCTAGATGGAGGAGGGGGGAATGGAAGCTTAGAATAGAAAGAGAAAAGATGTTCTGTTTATCCAGTTCCAGAAAACGGGACTTGTGCAATACATTTAACTAGGGCATTAAATGTGTTAGGGCTTCTTTTGTGCAGTCCCTGCCTGGGAGTGCTCTCATGTTTCTTAAACATATTTTCCATCGTAAGGCTTTATGACCATATAACTCATATATATTTACAGAAACCTAGAAAATTGGAAAAAATTTCCTCCCGCAAGATCCAGTATCATTTTTGAAACCCTCAGAAGTTTCTCTCTGCAACTGAAAGCACTTTAAACCGCTTTACATCTTATAGGATCTCCCCAACTACCCAGCCAGAGCTGACTGTTAATGTGCATTTTCAAAAAGAAAGATTAATGTATCCAAGAAAGCAATTTTCCAAAACATTATTCACACAGTCATGACTAATTCTCAAACAATACTGCTGAGAGGCAACAAAGCAGCTAACTCCAGAGTACAGAAAAATCTGGTCAATAGGACAAGTTTACCCTTTTGTCTTCAAAACTCCAAGTGGGTTCTAAACAGAGCTCAGTAAAGACTATCCTCACAGTTTTATTCTTAATACTCAAGGGTTACAGAACCAAATGTACTTTATTCCAAAACAGATGAGTAAACAGACTGGCATTTCCTCTCTAATTGTCAAAGTTTTCCCTTTAAGGCATGTTGCCATGCAAGAGATTCTGAGCTTTAAGAATATGTATATGACCTCAGAAACACTCCCACTCCCAAGCCCCGGAGGGTGCACTTTAACATAATAAATGCTTTTTTAGATATACTATGTGTTCGGACAGGGTTTCAGGCACTTTGTATCATTGCAGCCAACTCATGAAGGTAGGTGCTAGTATTATGTCCCTCCTTCAGTGAGGAAACTGAGGCACGGAAAGCATCAAGTATCTCGCCCAAGGACTCCGGCAAATGGCAGAGTCAGGTCTGACCCCAGGCAGTGCGATCCAGAGTCCATTCTCTCGGCACTGCTCCCCTAAGGAAAGGCTACTGAGAGATGCCTTTCCACATTATATCGTTTTGTATACCTAACAGGGAAGATCAGAAATAGTCTAGGTAGGTCTACACGCACACAGTACCCGGCCACTGTGAGAAGAAACCTGTTCCCTCACCTATTTTCACTTTTCATACTGGCTGCTTAATTAGCTCCACAGCACTCCATTTGGGAGGCACCCAGGCCCAGTGTTCATTAATTTTCTTTCAGTCACACCTTATGCTGTCACCATACAGGCAAAGTAGATCCGAGATAGATGTTCGGTCATCAAGCACCCTAAATAGTTTCCTCTTCTTTCACTTTATACTGTAAACTCATTAACTCTCGCAGCCTCCGGGCCTGCTCTCTCTGCCTGGGGTGGATGTGCTGAATGCCATTCCCACCACACAGGACAGAATTCTGACACTCTACATGGCCAGGTGATGAAGGTAGCCGTGGGGCAACTGTGGCCAAAGGCAACCCGGGTTCAGGGTTCACCGTAAATCTGCGTGGAATTCATTATCCTACATCTCCTTGTTGGGATAGACTCATTCCCCAAGTCCATGGGTCCTGTAAAACACTCCACACTTGGACTCTTGAGATCTGCCGGCCGCTGCACAGGACTGGAGCAGGAGTTCCCAGCCCTGCCACAGAAGGGAGCCCGAGCCCTTCCTGGGAAGGCTGTCGCGAGTGCTCTGGGGTGCAGCCTGGGGACCAGTCGTGAGTGAAAGCTCACTAGGTGATTCTCACGTACAGCCAGGAACGAGAACCGCCAAAGATTGTGAGACCACAAGAAAGTGGTCAAAAAGATCTGAAACGTTTTGTGTTCCTATTACAAGATAAGGGGGAGGGAGGGAGGGGTGGGAGGGAGATGAAAAGGAAAAGAAACTTGAGGGAATAATCATGTAGATGATTAAATAAATGTTCCCCTTATGCACAACATGCATTCCTTGAGTGTATGTATATATACACACCTGTGTTTATATACACGTGTGCACACGCTGTATGTTTTTTTATGTGTATATAAATAATGTAAATATACACACTCGTACATGCATGGAAGGTCTCTAAGAAGAACACACAGGATCCAGGAGCAGTGGTTGCCTCTGGGAACAGGAACTCACCAACTGGGAACACGGATGGGAAGTATATACACTTTTAAATGGTTTACATTTTTTGCTATGTGCATACGTTTCCTATAAATATTTTAAATCTACGTTTCCTAGGATTGAGCCAGGTGTGGATAGGAAGATCTTAAGTCTAACTGGGCCACACGCTATGGCCTAACTTGGCAAGTGGGTGAGATGAAGCTCCTTTCCACAAAGACTGTTCAAAGTGACGGTGTGCGTGCTGACTGGTCGGAGGTGAGCTTGTTTCTGGTTGACAGAGGTGGACACAGGACAGGTGAGTAAGAAGAGCCCCAGGGCCGTGCTCTGAAAGAGGTGGGACTCTCGGCAGCCCCAAGCATTCCCGCTCCCACTGTGCAGCACAATCTTCCTCTCTCCTCACCCTGCACCCTGGCTCTTTCATGTCCTGGTCATCTCTGCTGCTGTGGGTGGAGTGTGGGCGCACTCGTGGAAGCAGCTCACACAGGATAATGCAGGGCCCTAGGGAAACACCAGGTCTGCCAGGGAGAGGGCAAGATGAGGGAGGGGTAGGCATGGGGACCTGTTAGATGGGGGGTAGGGGAATAAGGAGAGGCTAAAAGGGAAAGGAATAAGGCAGGATGGGACCTAGGAATACAGTGGTAGGAGGCAGAGGGAAGCAGCCAGTGGTGGGGAGAGGCAGGGTGCGGGCGGTAAAAGCAAGAATTCCTGTTTCTGTTTTAAACTATTGTATCTGGCTAACAAGCCCTCCCAACACCCTGATAAAATACCTGTAACTACAAAGTAAAAGACAACAACTCACAAGTGCAAAGTCTACTCCAAAAGATAAGGAGTGCCAGAAAAGCAAAGAATTCCTAGCAATTTTAAGGATGACAGTGGAGCATCCTTTGTTTTCATTGCAACAATTGGTGGCCCAACCAGGCTTCAGCCCACAGGATGGGGAGACATCCATCCCCTGCCCCAGTGTTGGCTCCAGTATCTCCCCCTATAGCCACCAGCAGAAACCAACTGACTCCAGTAGATAAAACAGAGCTGATGAGATCTTTTCTCTTTCCATGAAAAGCCAACTCCCTCAACACCTCCCTCAAAATAATAAATGGTGGGAGACTGAGGAGAATGTAGCTTATTAGCAAAAGGAAAGGGACTATCTTTTTGAAGATTCAAACAAGGAAGGCTGAGATAAAAATTCAGTGAACTGCTTGTCACCCTCAATAGAATATAGGGGGACATGGCCTCTATACCCTTCATACGGCATTTCTTTTTTGATTAGTATAGACTAATATTAAAGAGGAAGAAAAGCAAGGACATTTCAAAAGCAATAGCCGATTATTATCCACATTTCAGGCATAAAGAGTAGAACTAACACTACAGAAAGTCCACTCACTGATAAAGAACAAGCTTGAGGAGGTGTCCCCAGGATGTAGGGGGAAGGGGCAAACATTTTCATGAAGCAAGATTACAGATATGGAAAACAAAGGTATTTCTGAGGAGAAACAAGCACAAAATAATTTTTAAAACTCAAAGAAAAAAAAACAATCTTTTCTGAATTGAGGTTTGCAAATTAAAAAAGGACCCGCCTCAGAATGGCCATCATTAAAGTCTACAAATAACAAATGCTAAAGACTGTGTGGAGAAAAGGGAACTCCCCTACACTGCTGATGGGAATGCAAGTTGGTGCAGCCACTATGGAAAACACTATGGAGGTTCCTCAGAAAACTAAAAATAGAACTACCATATGATCCAGCAATCCCACTCCTGGGCATACACCCAGAGAAAACCATAATTCAAAAAGATACACGCACCCCAATGCTCACAGCAGCACTATTCACAATAGCCAAGACATGGAAACAACCTAAATGTCTGTCGACAGATGAATGGATAAAGAATACATACAATGGAATACCACTCAGCCATAAAAAAGAAATAATGCCATTTGCAGCAACATGGATGCAACTAGAAATGATCATACTAAGTGAAGTCAGAAAGAGAAAGACAAATACCATATGATATGACTTATATGTGGAATCTAAAATATGGCACAAAGGAACATATCTACAAAACAGAATCAGACTCACAGACACAGAGAACAGACTTGTGGTTGCCAAGGGGGTGGAGGGAGGGAGAGGGATGGACTGGGAGTTTGGGGTTAGTAGATGAAAACTATTACATTTAGGATGGATAAACAACAGGGTCCTACTGTACAGTGCAGGGAACTATATCCCATTTCCTGGGATAAACCATAATGGAAAAGAATATAAAAAAGAATGTATAGGGCTTCCCTGGTGGTGCAGTGGTTGAGAGTCCGCCTGCCGATGCAGGGGACGCAGGTTCGTGCCCCGGTCTGGGAAGATCCCACATGCCGCGGAGCGGCTGGGCCCGTGAGCCATGGCCGCTGAGCCTGCGCGTCCGGAGCCTGTGCTCCGCAACGGGAGAGGCCACAACGGTGAGAGGCCCGCGTACCGCAAAAAAAATAATAAATTAAAAAAATAATAATGTATATATGTGTATAAATGAGTCACTTTGCCATACAGCAGAAATTAGCACAACACTGTAAATCAACTATACTTCAAAAAAATATATTGCTAAGGCCAATGGCAAAAAAAAGGACTCACAGTGCTCTAGGCTGTTTCCCTAGAGGGAGACCCATACCTAGACGTATCCTGGCAAAACTTTAAGTTGATAGTTTAAAAAAAAAAAAAGTATCACAAGCATCCAGGTAAGTATATAGTTTTATAAAAATAATTAAGGGGAAACAAAACTGCAGAGACTTTCAAAGGAACCAGAACTAGAACCCAACTGCCCTCAGACTTCTTCAATTAGTTCTTAGGGCTGCTGTAACGAAGTACCACAAACTGGGTTATTTAAACAACAGAAATTTATTCTCACATTTCTGGAGGCTGTAAGTCCAAAATCCACATGTCAGGTGGGTCATGCTCTCTTTGAAAACTCTAGGGGAGAATATGGTCCATGCCTTTCTCTTAGTTCCTGGTGTTGCCTACAATCCTCAACGTTCCTTGGCTTGTAGACACATCACTCCAAGCTCTACCTCCACAATCACATGTCATACTTCCCTGTGTCTGGGTCTCTTCTAAGGACACCAGTCCCTACAGCAGAGCCCACCCTAATCTATTATGACCTTATTTTCATTTGATTATGTCTACAAAGACCCTACTTCCAAATAAGGTCACTTTCACAGGTATCAAGGGTGAGGACTTCAACTTTTTCTTTTTGGAGGGACACAATTCCACTCACAACACTTCTCTTCTCCAACATCAAGAGCCGAAAGCCAAAAAGCAGTATCTTTGAAACCTGAGGGAGCAAAGAGCATGACCAAACCTCATAAAGCCAAACCAAGTTTTCTATCAAGTGCAACACCAACCAAAAAACATTCTCAGGTACTCAAAGGCTCAGAAAACGCCCAGCCCATTTATCCTTTTTGAGGAAAAAGTTACTTAGAATCAAAATTAACTGCTCAACAGTGGGGACATTATGAGTGGGGGGAAAAAGCAATAAACTATAACTCATGCCCAGCCTTCAACACTTCACTCAACTGTCCCTCTTCTGCTTCCACTCCCTTCGCACTCAGGAAATGAGTTTTTCAAACCATATCCTTCACCCCATGGTGCAGAATTTTTTTTTATAAATTTATTTATCTTTCGCTGTGTTGGGTCTTTGTTGCGGTGCGCGGGCTTCTCATTGCCGTGGTTTCTCTTGTTGCGGAGCACGGGCTCTAGGCGCGCAAGCTTCAGTAGTTGCAGCACGTGGGCTCAGTTGTTGTGGCTCACGGGCTCCAGAGTGCAGGCTCAGCAGTTGTGGCACACGGGCTTAGCTGCTCTGCGGCATGTGGGATCTTCCCGGACCAGAGCTCAAACTCGTGTCCGCTGCATTGGCAGGCGGATTCCTAACCACTGCACCACCAGGGAAGTCCCCAGAAAGAACCTCTTTATCTGGTGACCTCTTAAAACAATAGCGTCCTGTGCCAGAACTTGCTAACAATGGCTAACATTTTCTACATGATTGTGACACTGGGCAGAGAAAGCTCTCTTTACTGCTCCTCACCAATAACGCACCCCAAAGAAGAAGAGTAGCACACAACACCACAATGACCATTTTCATTGCCAAGGAACTGAAATTAACAAAAAAAGAGGCATTTAAGTTTACCACAGGATCATTTTTCAAACATGCAGGATAAACATTTAAGCTAGTGTGCACGATTTTTTTTTTTTTTTTTTTTTTTTTTTTTGCAGTGCGCGGGCCTCTCACTGTTGTGGTCTCTCCTGTTGCAGAGCACAGGCTCCGAACGCGCAGGCTCACGGCCATGGCTCACGGGCCCAGGCACTCCGCGGCATGTGGGATCTTCCCGGACCAGGGCACGAACCCACGTCCCCCGCATCGGCGGGCGGACTCTCAACCACTGCGCCACCAGGGTAGCCCTAATGTGCACAATTTTCTATATGCCATATGATGACAATGGGAAAATAATATGCACCACCAAAAACTAGAAGGAAATTCAATAAAACGTTGATATGGTTATTCCTAAGAGGGTGGGAACTATCAATGGATTTTTCCCTTCCTTTTACATTTTAAGGTTGACATATGTTCTGACATTTTCATAACGAGAATGTTTTATAAGACAAAACACACTTTTCCATTAAACATTTATGTAACACATAAATTTTTATCTATCTCCTTTTACTTCCAGAGGTTTCCCAGCAAGCCCCTCTACTGGATACCTGTCAAGTTCCTGCTCTCCTGAGTTCCTTTCTTCAGGAAGGAGGGCTCACTTTGCCTTTATCCAGGCTCTTCTAACTATGCCCACTAGTTTTACTTAATCCACCTGGCTGATTTGCCCTCATCCATCTAGCCCAAACTCTCCACAGTCATCTATCTCCCAGGTCTTACTGATCAGGGATGTTCTTCCTTGTTGATTATTCCCACAGTGAAGCTACGGACCGGCTTCCTGTGACACCCACTGTGTGGTCCAAGATCCAGTCCCCTACCCTGTACAGTTGATCCCTGAACGACATGGGTTGGAACTGCGTGGGTCCACTTACACACAGTTTTTTTTTTTTTAATAGTAAAAACTACCGTACTACACAACCTGTGGTTGGTTGAATGCACGGATGTGGAACTGCAGAGATGGAGGAACCACGTATACAGAGGGCTGACTATAAGTTATATGCAGATTTTCAACTGCGGGGAGGGTCACCACACCTCCCTGCCATGTTGTTCAAGGTTCAACTGTATACTTCAAAGTAGTCAAAAGGAACCTCACTGCCCTAGCTCTGTCTACACTTTCCTCTGCTTTTAACTTCCAATCTCCAAAAAATTAATCCTTCTCTTAGCATTAAACTAAAAACTGGCAACCTGAATATACCCTCTTATTTATAAAAACATAGAAAACTCCACTTTTTACACAGAACTTCCTTGGGAGGGGGTGGGTGTGACTGAGGAATGATGAGGGAAGGACCACCGTCCCCACATCACACATCTACGTGACAGTGCCCCAGAACTGTGCCATAAGGCAGCCCTGGGGACTGTAATGACACACTGGATATCCAACTCCTAAAGCCATCCTGCACCCTCAATCACACACCTAGCGCCACCGTAACTATCAGAGCTCGCTTACCCTCGAGCTCCACATTAAGTACGTACCCAGGTAACACATCAGGATTGATTGTGAGTTTTCTGTTTTAACAATATGTGTATGCTCATTGAATATATCTGCCCTAATAATGAGGGTGATTAAGCTAACCATTATTAAGACCTTACTTGATGTAAGAGACCCCCTGCTAAGCACTTTATATCCATTAGCTAATTTTTTCAACGTATTCCATTGCAAGTAAATGCTGTCACTGCCCCCTAGTTACAGACGAGGAAACTAAGGCTAAGGGAAGCTAAGTAAGTTGCCTGTAAGCGGTAGATCCAGATTTGAACCCAGGCAGACTTGAGACCACAGTCAGAATTCCCAATCACGGCATTACCCTGGTCTGCCTTCCCACACCGTGTGGATCCCCTGACCAAGGTGCATAACGAACATGGAGTGCTGTTGGTGCTTAAGGAATTCTGACTATCATCTACAGATAATTTAGCAAGTTTCTCTGAATAATAATCATCAGGAACATTCTGTCATACTGGACATGCTGACATTTTGGGGGTGGAAAAATAAGTGGAGGGAAAAAGACTTTTAGAACAATACCATAACCAGCACACCACCCCTCACTAACTACTCAAATCCAAACTCTGGCAGTCCCGTCAGCAAAACTGTCTGCCAACAGGCCTCGTTACAAGAGAAAGGGAGAGTACACGGAGCAGTGCCATTTATCCTGCTTCAACTCCTTACAAGGAAAATGGGACCTATAAACATTTGTGGGAAAATGCCTCAAAGTTTCTAAGCAGCATTTAAAGTTTCTCCCCCACAAACAGATTAAAAATACAATACAACCAACTCAGTATACATTCTAGAAAGCAGCAGAATGAATCAATTGTGTACATGTGGCTTTTTACCAAGATCCCTTTCAGACCTGTACTGGGGAGCAGGGAGTAGGGGAGAGAATGAGATGACTCTTCACTCTTTGACTCTGTCATTTTATTTGTTATATTCCTGCTCCATCATTACCACCACCATCACCACCATCACAAAAGAAAGAAGGAAGGGGGCTTCCCTGGTGGCGCAGTGGTTAAGAATCCGCCTGCCAATGCAGGGGACACGGGTTCGAGCCCTGCTCTGGGAAGATCCCACATGCCGCAGAGCAACTAAGCCCATGAGCCACAACTACTGAGCCCACGTGCCACAACTACTGAGCCCATGTGCCACAACTACTGAAGCCCACGCGCCTAGAGCCCGTGCTCCGCAACAAGAGAAGCCACTGCAATGAGAAGCCCGCACACCACAAAGAAGAGTAGCCCCCACTCACCGCAACTAGAGAAAGCCCGCGCACAACGAGGACCCAATGCAGCCAAAAATAAATAAATAAATAGTTAAATAAATAAAATAAAAAGAAAGAAAGGAGGAAGGGAGGGAGGAAAAAAAGAAAACAGCATTGCTCAGTTTCTGAAGCAGCAGCCTCAATGACATGTCTGGTAAAATATCTTAGCAACAATGTCAATATTGTCTCACTCCAGCTAACCATATTAACATTCCACTCTAATCATGATTTCTCAAATATAAAATGGAATGTGCATTACTTAATTCATTCTGAGTATCACTGGGAAAAACAGCCCTCTAACAATTTCTATAAGGCTGCATGACAAATTAACAACACTGTAAATAAATGACTAGATATACAAACAAATAAATAACATATATATATCTGTCCTGGGATAAACCATAATGGAAAAGAATATAAAAAAATGAATGTATAGGGACTTTCCCTGGTGGTCCAGTGGTTAAAAAATCCACCTTACAGTGCAGGGGACGTGGGTTCGATCCCTGGGCAGAGAACTAAGATCCCACATGCCGCAGAGCAACTAAACCCGCACACCACAACTACTGAGCTCGTGTGCCTCAACTAGAGCCCACGTACTGCAAACTACAGAGCCCAAACGCCCTAGAGCCTGTGCGCCACAACTAAAGAGCCCATGCACCACAACTAGAGAAGAGAAAACCCACACTCCATAACTAAAGGAGAGAAGCCCGCGCACTGCAATGAAAGATCCTGCATGCCTCAACAAAGATCCCACATGCCTCAACTAAGACCTTACACAGCCAAAAATAAATAAATGATAAATCTTAGAAAATATACATATATGTACAACTGAGTCACTTTGCTGTACAGCAGAAATTACATTGTAAATCAACTATACTTCAATTAAAAACAATTAAACATCAAAATTATATTCAATGGCTATTCGTTTTTGTGTATCTAACTTGCAAGTGTGAGAATAAGCAAGTGTTGATGAGGAATCTGCATAAACACAAGAACCAAATAAAATATACTGACAAATTACTCTGATCAAATCCTGCCCCTTGTTATTTCTGTAAGAGAATCCTTTCACTCATCTGCTCGTATACCTGTATTTCAAATTCATCTTTACAGGGCTGCCAAGAACAGAGTCTACTAGATAGTGGGGGAGCTCCTTTTCCTAGGAGTTTTCCAAGTCATATACCCATACCCCTGCCAAGGTTGGCTGGAGCTGGTCCTGCACAGACACAGGAACAAATGGCATGCCAGCGGCTCCCGAACCTGGCTAACCGCTCAAAAACCATTAAAAACAAAAAAAAAAATTACAGAAGCCTGAGTCCCACCACGGTGAGTAATGCAGTAGGTCTGGTAGGAATCTGAGTCACAAGTGCCTTGGATGAACTAGCCAGGTTTAGTAATCGCTGCACTAGAGCCTGCTCTTGTAAAGCCGAGGTGAGTACTGAGCCTCACAGGTACACCCCCTTTGAGTGCACACAGCTTCTCTTCGCAGAATGCTGGTGGTGGATCCTTGCAGTCTGGCCTCACATTCCTCCCCCTCCTCCCTCCCAGCAAACACATGCCACCCCAGACGGTTGCAGCAACTGCCCCACAGCACTCCACTAGGGGCAGGCCTACCACACTCTCTCCTCGTGCACCAGATGGAATGGCCCGGGCCGTGTGTGCCACACAGACAAGGGAACCAAGGAGACAAAAATATCTGAGATGCCGCCATTTTGGCCTAAAGCCAAAAGGAGAGGGTCAAGGGGCAGAAACAAAGAAGCCAGAAGGGTACAGAAATTACCATCAATTATAATAAGAGCAAACATTTATGAAATGCTTACAATGGTCCAGGCACTGTTCCAAGCACTTTAACTCACTGAATCCTCGGGACAACCAACAACCCTCAGAGGGAGATGCTGTCATCATCACCATTTTACAGGCGTAAAAATGGAAACAATGAGGTTAATCAACTTGACCTGGGAATTGAACCCATGCAACCTGGCTGCTATACTGTCCTGATCATAAGGTTTTGGAGACAGAAAGACAAACTGGATTCAAATCCGGGCTCTGCCACTTAGCAGCTGTTTAGTCTTAAGCGAGTTCCTTAACCTCCACCAATCAGCTACTGTTTATAAGCATGCGGCACACTATCTGATACACAGTAAACACTCAAAGAGCAACTTTTATTAGTACTGCCACATTTTACCCCAGGGGATTCACTTCCTGATGAACTGCAGTTCACTTCCTAGTTTCTTCAATACCTTGAAGAAAAATATCTCACCTGCCCCTCACAACGTTCGAGTATCAAAAACTCTCCATGTAAATTCAAATACCTGTATATTTTATTTCCCCAAAACAGATACTATGTGAACGAAAAACAAAACAAATTCCCTTCATCATCATCATGCCTGAAGTTTTAAAAAAAAACAAATCTTCCTTTCATTTGACCCTCGTAATTACTCTATGACACAGATAGAGACTGTTACCTTCATTTTTTTTAATTAATTAATTTATTTATATTTTGGCTGCATTTGGGTCTTCGTTGCTGCACGCGGGCTTTCTCTAGTTGCGGTGAGCAGGGGCTACTTTTCATTGCAGTGCACAGGCTTCTCATTGCAGTGGCTTCTCTTGTTGTGGAGCACAGGCTCTAGGCACACGGGCTCGGTAGCTGTGGCTCACGGGCTCTAGAGGGCAGGCTCAGTAGTTGTGGCGCATGGGCTTAGTTGCTCCACGGCATGGGGGATCTTCCTGGACCAGGGTTCAAACCGGTGTTCCCTGCATTGACAAGTGGATTCTTAACCACTGCGCCACCAGGGAAGTCCCTGCTACCTTCATTTTATAGGCAAGAAAACTGAGGTTCAGAAAAATGAAACAACTTTTTCAAAGAGAACTAGTAGGTACATTCAAACTGGAACTCTTACCTAAGTTTCCTGAAGCCAAACCAGCAGAGTGCTTATTCATCTTTAAGATGCCGCTTCCATAAATCAGAAGGAATTTGAGGTACTGTTTGGGGAGCCCAATAACCATGGTAACAATTTAATGGATAGAGGGGGGGAAAACCCCAGAATCTCTTAATCTTCAGAATCTTAGAGCTAAGGATGTAAGGAGGTTT
This sequence comes from Stenella coeruleoalba, assembly GCF_951394435.1. Taxonomy (NCBI): domain Eukaryota; kingdom Metazoa; phylum Chordata; class Mammalia; order Artiodactyla; family Delphinidae; genus Stenella; species Stenella coeruleoalba. The sequence goes on along the minus strand of NC_137151.1, from coordinate 56,087,110 downwards.
AATCAGATTAACAGCATCAAAACTCTCACACAAAGCAGGGAAAGAAAGCCGACCTCCCTGAAATAATGACTTATAACCTCAGTCACTTTTCAACACTGAACTTACAGAATTAAAACAAAATCCTTCCCTTAATCCTATAAAAAATGAAGTCTGAGTTAGATGAATCTTCTTAGGTTTTATAATTCAAAACTAAACATGACATGTTTCACTTGCTTAGAACTCTAGCTAGTAAACAATCAATGGTTAACCACTTAACAAAATATTAAAACACCTACTGAAACCAACAGAAAATCAGGTAAATGAACAGGCAGGACAAAGAAAGAAATGTAAATTTTATTTTTGTCAAATACTTATATACTATCTGCCAAGCATGGATTTAAGTACTTTATAAATATTAACTCATATAATCATCATAAGTGACCCATGAGGCACAGAAAGGTTATGTAATTTGCTCAAGTTCACACAGTTACTAAACTATGGAGCCAGGATACCAATCCAGGCAGTGTGGCTTCAAATGGCCCATAAACATATAAAAATGCCTTTGGATTCACTCTAAAGAATTGCAAAATTAAAACAATGAGATATCACTTTTGCCTATTATACTGGACAAGATGAAATATTGATAGTTTGATTATAACCTATGCTGATAAGCATGTGAATAAACAAGCCTTCTCACATATTGAAGGTGCAACTGTAAATTTATTGGCACCTTTATGAAGGGCAATTTGAAAAAATTTAGGAAAATTATAAATGAATAAACTTATTAACCAACAATTTTTCTTACAACTATCCTTATGAAAGGACAGGGAGTTAGGCACAAGGATATTTACTCTAGTATTGATTGTAACGACAACGAAAAAGATAAAACCATCAAAGGGAATAATAAAACAAGTTACAGAATATCTGTCTAATGTAACACTGAGAAACTTTTTAAAAGCCTATATATTAGTATGTGCTGATATGAAAATATGTCTAAAAATGTATTCAGTCAACATGGTAACTTACAAAATAAAACACACTGTAAAGTCTATCGGTTTTCTTAAGGATCTATACATGTACATTATGCATGCATACACACATATATGCACTGAAAATATCTAGAAAGATCAAATAAACCATTAACATTAATTTCCTTTGGGGAGCAAAAATGGAAGCAGAGAACAAATGGGGGGTATCTGTACTTTTAATACCATTGTATAGCTTTTTTTAATGATTGTATATTTAATCATTACATTTATGGTGTTTGAGTGACTTTACAAAAAAAAAGGATGGATTTATAAGTCTCAAGGACATCAAGCAGAAATGGGCTTTAAGATACAGAAAAAGAAAGAGATATTACAGTGCTACTGAATCTAGATTAAGGCCATGTAAGAATTTCTGAAATAAACTTTCTAGGGAGGGGGGAAAATACTTCTAGAGAAGGAAAAAAAATCAAAACAAGTAGCCCTGGAGAGAGAAATTATAAAGTAATTCACTGTCTTCTATCTCAGGGATGTATTTTCCTTTATATTTACTCAGTGCTAGAGATAAAAATAAGGGAACTAGCCAGAGACACAGTAGAAACTGAACTAGTCTGGAGTCAAAAGCTATACCTTGAGTCCACATCTTTGTTTTAACGAGCTATAAGACCTTGGGCAGTTGCTCAATGTTTTCCAAATAGTTCTCAAAAACTGAAGACACTGAACTCAATTTCTTAAAGTCCTTCTAGATCTAAAACCCTTTATTTCATTACTTTAGCTTAGTTTGAAAAAAAAACATCCACGTACCTAATAATCTAAGAATATAAGCCATGGACAATGTTTTTTACACTTAAGACTATAGCAATTTATTAAGGAGATGCTTTCCTGTCTGGAACTATCCCTGCCCGCTATCAGAAACTCACAGGATGAGGGCTCCCAGCACATCCAGGGAGCAGGAAGCGCTTAGACTTTTTTGACTGTGTATGTACAGAGGTAGAATGTTATTAGGTACTGTGGAAAACCTAATGACTCATTTGTGTTGGTTTTATGTCTTTATTTTGGTTTCTCTATAAAATAAATTTCTTAAATATAAGTCAATCAGACTAGCAGATATCTAGCCTCAGCACAAACATGAAAGTTTTAATAATGCAGGAGACACTGCTACCCACTGAAGACAGGCAATGGGACTTTCAGCAACTTCAAGGAAAATTCCCCTACCAGTAACTTTATAAGGAAACCCCACTACTACACACCAGGGCCACACTTGGAAAAGGGAAGAATCAAACTAAAGAGTCTCTCACATTCCCAACAGAAAAAATGTACAAGGACATAAAAAGACAATTATTGAAGAGGAACTATAAATGGGCACTAAATATTTAAAGAGGTCTTCCGATCTCAAAGAAATGCTAATTAAAAACAAATACAGGGGCTTCCCTGGTGGCACAGTGGTTGAGAGTCCGCCTGCTGATGCAGGGGACACGAGTTCGTGCCCCGGTCCGGGAGGATCCCACATGCCGCGGAGCGGCTGGGCTCGTGAGCCATGGCCGCTGAGCCTGCACGTCTGGCACCTGTGCTCCACAACGGGAGAGGCCACAACAGTGAGAGGCCCGCATACCGCTAAAGAAAAATAATAATAAATAAAAATTTAAAAAAACACAAATACATGTTTTAACCTATAAACTTGACAAAGATTATTAAAATCCACAAATACCCAATACTAGAAAGAGCCATGCAAGCAGGCACACTCACACACTGCTTACACAGGTGGCGACCAACACAATCCTTCTGGAAAACAATTTGTCAGGAAGTACCACGAGCTTCTGAAAAGTCCCTCTCCTTTCACTATTAATTCCTTATCTAGAAACATTCCACTAAAATAATCAGAGATTTATACAAAGATACATATTTTCCAGAGGGTTTTTTCTTTAATGAATGAGAAAAATATGTAACTAAAATTCACCCAAACAAAATCATGGTATACTGGTACAATAGACTCTTAGGCATTTTTCAAAGAGTAATGACATTAAAAAGGATAAAGCAAAAGATAAGAATTAAGAAAAAACCCCAGGATATTCTTTATCAGTATTTTACAAATTTTCTACAATGAGCACATATTATACTGGGCATTGATCAAAGGCCCATATTTATTCTGACTTTAACTTTTCCAAAACCAAAATGGATATAACAGTTGATGGCACCTTAAAATTGCTACCAGCCAGGGAATGGTTGCAATGTGGCAAGCACTGACCATGCAAACCTATGTTATTACATCTGGTAGAGTGACTAGACAATGATAACCTCCTCCAGGTTTCAGTCAACAGATCACTTAAAGTCCACTGTGGAAGGAATAAGAGCCCTGAATTTTATCTGAAAGCCTTCCATTAAAACCTCCTTCTGAGATCATGAAAGAATGGCATCAAACTTGCAGAATGCACGATCTGCAGCTTGTAAGAAAAGTCCTGGAGAAAACAGTGAAGGGCTCAGAAAAATGCTGCAACATCAATGCTCTATAATGGTAGAGAAGATGATGTCATATGAAGAAAAATGAGTATTGACAACTAGGTGAAAAAAATTATTTAGAAGAATCAGGTTCTGAACATAAATTTGAAATACCTTAACCAACTTATTTCATTTTCCTCCCATTTTATGAAAAAGATTGAGATATATAAAAACTTTCTAAAGAAAGGAAATCTTCAGTAAAGTATAACATTTTAAGTAATAAAGTATGTCAATTTAATTGACAGCAGTTCTTTCTTCCTTAGCAGTACCCAAAATAATGGTGTGTTTTATAACCAATGAAGTACTGTGTAACATTTATAATCAGAACAATAAAGACAAGTGCTGTGGGCTGAACTGTGTTCCCTCAAATTCATATGTTGAAGCCCTAACCCCCAACATGATGGTATTTGGAGAAGAGGCCTTTTAGAGATACTTAGGTTTAAATGAGGGCACGAGGATGGGGCCTTCACGATGGGATTTGCATCCTTATAACAAGGGGCACTGGAGTGCTTGCCGTCTCTCTTGCCATGTGAGGATTCAAGTATAAGGCAGCCATCTGCAAGCCAGAAAGAGAACCTTCAACCAGAACCTGATCATGCTGGTGCCTTGAGCTCAGAATTCTAGCCTCCAGAACTGTGAGAAAATAAACTTCTGTTGTCTAAGCCACTCAATCTCTGGCATTGTGTTATGGCTGCCCAAACTAAGACAAGAAAATGTGCCATCAGAAGTCAAAATATTTTTAACATCTGGTACCTGGAAGGAAGTTTTCTACATAACTCTAAAGTTATGTAGAAAACTTTCTTGGGGTGCGTTGGTAAGGTGGGAGGCAAACAAGCCCTCGCAAAGATACGAGACATTAACATATAAATTGTTTGAGAACCAAACGTAAGATCATCAGGAAGGTAGCAGTGCACAGGTGGCTCTCTTCCATCCTCAACCCAGAGTTTGCATCCTCTTCTCCTCTGCTACCAGCCAGTTCCATGCTCTATATAAAATCCAGACAAGTGCCCAAACCATTATAGGCCCCTATGTGTATGTCTTATATCAGAGACATCATTATTACTGAGTACTCTGGGCTCTGGAACAGTCTCAGGGCACAAAGAATGTCATCATGTACCCAATGTAGCAGTATGATGCTCCCAAAGTCCCTTAAAAATGGACAACTCTCACACAAACTTTTGAGAATGAAGAATTAAAAATCAGCTCTAAAGTCTTATTTCACCCTGACCCCCATGACAGTGCTGTGGTCACCAGAACACAGGACAAGAATCTCTGATTCTATATTGGCACCGCTGATGCCTGATGTGTTATAAGCAGCCTGCCACCAAAGGGAGAGGGGGAGTGAGAGACAGACACAGATCCTACATTCCAACTCCATGATTTCCAATATGAATAAGGGTTTCTCAATTTGATGCTGTATACCAAGGCTAGGGCTACCCAACGGGTTACCCCTGATGGCCGTCTGTCGACAGCAGGACAAGTATAAGGTCAAAGCCCTCAATCCCTAAAAGAAGAATCATTTAGTTTAGACCATCCTGCATGGAGAAAAGAAGCCAACCTAGGTCAAAATTTTTGGTAGCCTATCTCCCCTCTCAGGAACTATGTTTGCCAATAGATTACATCAAATCCAGTTTTCTACATTTCTGTAGAATACGTATAAAACTTATGCAAATAGGTCACATGAAAATTCAAATATGGAGCTTTTAATGAGAATTAAGCTATACATGACAAGACTCTCTGAAGACCTGGTCTATAGAAACTAAGACCATTGGTTGTTTTTTGTTTTTTAACAGTAAAGCAGCTTGCATGAACAAAAATCTGTGAAATGAAATTAGGTTTGACATAAAAATGGACTCTGAATTATTATATTTCTGTATTAGCTTTCTTGTTGCATTTACACATATACATACAAAAAGGGACCCAAGTAAATAAATATTGTCGTCTGAGAATTTTGCTACATCCTTTATGATGATTCAGATAGGCTGTGACTTGCTAGAGGTTGTATTGGCCATAAAAAGGGGAAGATCCAGGATAAGTCTTGATTTCACCTTCTCAGTCCAGACTTTTCTCTAATTACGCCTCTCATAGGAAACAGCTCAGATGGACCAGCCGTGGTCCATTATGTATAGTGCCTGACACACATGATAAATGCTCGGTATTTGTGCCCATCCTTCTCTTTCATACTTTATATATCCCTAAAATGTATGGGGAAGCTATAAAGAGGATGGGCAATGGAGCCTTCCACATATAAAGACCTTTACTAATAAGGATATGTTGAAATGAAACATCTCAGCAACTTTATAAACTGTTCTTAGAAATCTATTCTTAAGGCTGCTTGCTAACTCCCGAAATTTCTTTAGTAAGGGGAAAAGCCTCTCAGTTTAACTTCACCAAGAAAAAAGGATAAAATGCAAGTGACATGATACAGGTTAAAGGTAAAACAAGTTATAAATCAAAGTATAATCACCATACAACAGACAGATGACTCAGAGCTGCTTCGGTTTTATCATGAGGAAAAGGCTAAAGATGGCAGAAGAGCCTTTAGCATCCAAAGTCAATGGCAGAATCGGTATTTAGAGAGAGGACATCATGGATAGAAGCTTCTAGAACATCATTCTCTTGCCTGAGATCAACAGGGAAGGAACAAGATGTTTTAGAAGGATTTTGTTTGTTCTTTAAAGTACCAAACAGTTTTCTCGAGAAAGAAATTGAACATCTAGCAGAAGCCATATGTCAAGCAAGGCACTTCTGTAGACAGGTTATCTTATTTAACCCTAACAACATCCCTGTAGGGTAGCTTAAATAGGTTAAGAAATTTATCCAAGTACACAGGGAAGTGAACAAGCTAGGATTTGAATTTGCATCTTCAGATTCCAAAGTCTGTGCTTTTTCGAGACTCTGAGGTGTGAGGGGTGACAGAGAAAAACTGATGAAGGGACCAATGGAACCAGAGGGAACAGCATTCCCACTCCTACTAGTAACCAGCCTGTTCCATTCTATGTTCAAATCCTGTCCTACAGGATTCTGCAGAATTTATTTAAATGCTCTGGTAAATAGAAATACAATACCTTTAGACTGAACTATTTCTGCTTATTTGGTTGCTTCGGAAACATTCTTTGAGTCAGTTACCAACAAGATACCAAATATCCGCAGCTCAGCAAGACAGTCCCTGCACTAAATTCCTCAATAACAGTCCACAGCCACAAAAAATGGGCAACGCAGCAGAGAATAATCAAAAGCAGCTTCAGATTTTCCGGATAAAACAAAGCATCGTTTGTATTGAGGCATTTTTAGAAGGTACCACTGAAAGCCAGACTGCAGCCTGGAATGGCTTAAAATACCACATTTAACAATCACATCAATGGCTTTTAAACTTTAGAGGCAAACAGCTTCCTTTTACTACAAATTCAAAGTGAAGGATTAGATGCAAAGCTAACAGATTCAGGACACATTCAAGCTTAGGGACCATCCAATGCCTTAATTAACACCATTAATTACAAGTGTATTGAGCCAACTAGCTGGGTTTTAATGATGAAACAGTGAAGGTCAAAATTTTTAAATAAATTGCTTCAAACTAAGCCCCCCTGCTGAAAAAAGAACACCAATAATTAAACTGAAAGGAAAAGCCTAATAAACAATTATTTTGGCATATTTAGCAACCTTAATCAGTCTATATTTTAATTGAGACAATACCACAAGAGTTCACCAAACTTTGCTCTTCTGCCTCAACTTGGAGCTACTGGGTTAGCCAAAAGGTTTGTTTGTTTTTTCTGTAAGATGACTCTGGTAGCACTTAGTTGTCTTTAACTTCATTCGAAACAATTCTGTTAGATTGTATGTGACATCTGTCATATCAGCATGCATTTAAAAAAAAAAGACATTATAATTGGTGAATTTCTGTGTAGCCATTTTAATATTGAAGATGGAAGAAAAAAGCAACATTTTTGGCATATTATGCTTTATTATTTCAAGAAAGGTAAAAACACAACTGAAACGCAAAGAAAGATTTGTGCAGTGTATGGAGAAGATGCTGTGACTGAGTGAACATGTCAAAAGTGGTTTGCGAAGTTTCGTGCTGGAGATTTCTCACTGGACGATGCTCCACGGTCAGGTAGACCAGGTGAGCAAATCAAGACACTTAGAACAATCAAAGTTATATACCACGCAGGAGACAGCCGACATACTCAAAATATCCAAATCAAGCGTTGAAAATCATTTGCACCAGCTTGGTTATGTTCATCGCTTTGATGTTTGGGTTCCACATAAGTTAAGCGAAAAAAAACCTTCTTGACCATATTTCCGCATGGGATTCTCTACTTAAACGTAATGAAAACTTTCAGTTTTTACAACAAATTGTGAGGGCGATGAAAAGTGGATACTATACGATAAGGTGGACTGGGGCAAGCGAAATAAACCACCACCAACCACACGAAAGGCTAAAGAAGGTGATATGTATATGGTCGGATTGGAAGGGAGTCCTTTATATGAACTCCTTCCAGAAAATCAAACAACTAATTCCAACAAGTACTGCTCCCAGTCAGACCAACTGGAAGCAGCACTTGACGAAAAGAGTCCAGGATTAGTAAACAGAAAAATCATAATCTTCCATCAGGATACCGCAAGACCGAATGTTTCTTTGCTGACCAGCCAAAAACAGTTACAGCTTGGCTGGGAAGTTTTGATTCACCCGCTGTATTCACCAAACATTACACCTTCGGATTTCCATTTATTTAGGTCTTTACAAAATTCTCTTAATAGAAAAAAATTTCAATTCCCTGGAAGACTGTAAAAGGCACCTGGAACAGTTCTTTGCTCAAAAAGATAAAAAATTTGGGTAAGATGGAATTATGAAGTTGCCTGTGGAACAAAAGGGTGAATACGTTGTTCAATAAAGTTCTCGGTGAAAATGAAAAATGTGTCTTATTTTTACTTAAAAACCAAAGGTACTTTTTGGCCAACCCAATACTTCCACACCAATAGCGGGCAAGTAGGAGAGCTGGACAGGTCAAGAGACTATGGCTTCAAGATTGGCAGAGGCAAAAGGGACACAGAGAGAGAGAGAGAGAGACTAGCCCTTTCTAGGAGGGTAAGAGGCTTTGCCCATCTAATGCATCCAGATTGGTGTCACTATTTCCAGGGTTAAAAGGAAAAAAACAAAACCACTATCAACAGTGAGATTTGATTACATCGTAGATGTTAGATAAAATTAGGTTTCATTTCTTGGAGACCAGTAAGAAAAAAAGTCCAAAAAACTAGCCAAGACATGTACTTGCTCTGTGGAAGCAGTACCTATTATAATAAGCTATACTAGATATCTGTGTTGGTTAGCTTTTGAAGTGGAGAGGACCTGCAAATGTCTACAACTGAGAATCCTCCCTAACGCACATCTTGGTGGGAGATGAAGTCCACCTTGCCCTAGAGAAGCTAAGAAGTCCAAATACACACTTGCTCAGCCTCTCCTACAGCCAGAATCCAGGCATGGGAACCAGGCTCAGCCCTTTTGACGTACCTGCCCCACACTTTCAATTTCTCCTTGGTTATTCTTAAGCATTTTCACTTCCAGATGAATTTTAAAATCAACTATGTCAAAAGCAAAACAAAACAGGATTTTTAGGGCAGTGAAAGTACTCGGTATGATACTATGATGGTGAATACATGTCATTATATACTTGGGCAAACCCACAGGATGTCCCACACCAAGAGTGACCCCTAATGTAAACTATGGTCTGCGGGTGAGGATGTGTCAATGTAGGTTCATCAGTTGTAACAAATATACCTCCTTGATAGGAGAACATTGATAATGGGGACGCTAGGAATGAGTGGAGGCATGGGGTATACAGAAAATCTCTGCACCCTCCTCTCAATTTTGCTGTGAACCTAAAACTGGCTCTAAAAAAAATTACGTCTTTAAAAAGAAATAGTTGGGGCTTCCCTGGTGGTGCACTAGTTGAGAATCTGCCTGCTAATGCAGAGGACAAGGGTTCGAGCCCTGGTCTGGGAGGATCCCACATGCCGCGGAGCAACTAGGCCCGTGAGCCACAGCTACTGAGCCTGCGCATCTGGAGCCTGTGCTCCGCAACGAGAGGCCGCGACAGTGAGAGGCCCGCGCACCGCGATGGAGAGTGGCCCCTGCTTGCCACAACTATAGAAAGCCCTCGCACAGAAACTAAGACACAACACAGCAAAAATAAATTAATTAATTAATAAACTCCTACCCCCAACATCTTCAAAAAAAAAAGAAAATAGTTGGGATTTCATTAGAGATTAAATGGCATGTATAGGTAATTTTGTAAGAGCTAGTCAGTTTAAAATAATAAATTTGCCCATTCAGAAATACAGTATTTCTTTCCATTTATTCAGTCTTCCTGTAAGTCCTTCAACAAAGTTTTATTTTCTTCAATATAAGGCTTGTACCTTTCTTCTTAGGTTGATATTTAAAGTTTCTGTTTCTATTATAAAATGAGACTTTTTTCCTTTTCATTTTCTAAACAGTGCTGCTAATTTCCTATGCTGCTCTTATATCCACTCTAAACTCTTACTAGGTCCAGGTTTGACATCAATACTCTGAAATCTTTTTTTTTTAATACTCTGAAATCTTAAGAGTTCAGTAGGGCTTCCCTGGTGGCGCAGTGGTTGAGGGTCCGCCTGCCAATGCAGGGGACGCGGGTTCATGCCCCGGTCCGGGAGGATCCTGCATGCCGCGGAGCAGCTGGGCCCGTGAGCCATGGCCGCTGGGCCTGCGCGTCCGGAGCCTGTGCTCCGCAACAGGAGAGGCCACGGCAGTGAGAGGCCCGCGTACCGGACAAGACAAAAAAAAAAAAAAAAGAGTTCAATAATTACTTTTAAATGAAGGAACTTTAATGATAGTGACATGAAAGTTTGCTGATAGTAAAGGTCACTTACACATGTGGTAGAAGGTTGTAGACCTCTCTAGAGAGCTTCAAAATAAAGATAACACCTCATCCGCTTGTTTTAGATCAAGGTCCTAACATAACAGCAGGGAAAGAAAAAATAGATGCCCTCGTCTTGCCTTCCCCACATTATGGTTTAATATTGATTTTTGCTCCCTTAGGCCTGACTCAAGGTCAAGAGAACTCCTTTGCACTGATGGACTAGTGGAAACAAGGTAAATGTAGTTTCCAAAAAAATTTTAAGGTTTTTAATACTGCATTCTCCAGTGTGATTCTGCAGCCTCCAGAAAATACTTTTTGCTCAGCTATAAGCATTTCCTAGGTATAAAAAAAATCATCAAAAAGTAATTTTGCTATTTTTAGAGCTGACTCAATGACTTCAATAACTTTCAGTAATTTGATATCTCACATAATACTTGAAATATCCTTATATACATATAACTTAAATTTCAATACCTGCTAAAATTTTACCAATAAAGTGACATTTTCTTTTAGGGACAGGCGCCGAGGATATAAAAACTTCAATACTTATGAAAAATATTTGTTTTCTTTTGAAGAATACTAAGTTTAACTCAGTGATTTTCCAAATTCTCAAAACAGGTTCAACATAAAAGTGTAGCTCAAGATTGTCTGTAACAACAATCTACAAAGGATATGAAAATCTGAACTCAAAATTTTAGACAAATATTTTCTAAATTTCTGTGACTGTGAGTTCAAGTACATAAAAATGAATTTTCCTTTGTCTTTACAACAAAGATTGGTTTAATTGGAAACAGTAGAGCAAAATTTTTCCATATTGCAGCAGATATTATTACCCAAGTTTCACAGCGGTCTCAGTAGATTAGCCAGCTTTAATTTACAGAGAAACTTAGCTGTGATTTACTTATATAATGAGAGCTGGCACAGAGCTCAACACATGAATGGTCAAATTCCAAGTATTTTCCCCAATCATCTTGTGACATAACTTCGTCAAGATTTAAAATTCCATCTGCTTTGTTCCCCAGTGGAATACAACCAGGTTCTAGTTAAGAGAAAAAAGGCATACACCATACAGATGTTTTATGAGAAATGTTCCCATTGCTTTTTCAAGTTGGTTTGCATTAGTGAAAAGCCAAAGTGTGGGAATTATTATGAAGAAATGATTCAGAAAACACAATAGTTGCTCTTAAAGACCAAAGGGGGAAATAAACCCCAAATAATACGCTCTACAACTGGAAAAGTTTCAAACGCAAACAGTGTTCACTGTCTGGCCCATCTGAAAGGCAGGGTGCCGAAAATCATTAACATACTGTAATTTCACATGAGTCTGGCACGGATCAAAGAGGATGGTAAGCCTGTTGTGAAAGACTCCATTACTAAGCAGAGAGTTTTGGCTTGGAGACCCTGGCCCTGAGAAAAATAACCCACTGGTTGGCAGCTCCAGTCCAACAGACAGCTTTAGGATCTAACTTTATCCTGGAAATTACAAAGGCATGTAAAGAAGCAAACATAGTTCCTAGGATGAGTGTCAGTTGAGCCAAAACTGGGGAAAAATTTTTTGTTGTTGTTGTTAAGACAGCTTTTCGAGAACTAAAGAGAAGGATGTTTTGGCCTTAACCCAGCAGAGGGTGAAGGGTCCCCTGGATAGAAATTATGTGCACTGAAAATTCCCCGTAATAACAATTCTAATTAATTATTCAAAGCTAGGAGTTGATTTTCTAAGGTTAAGAGCTAACCTATGGTCTCCTGTTTCGATCATCAAAAACTGGTTTCTTCTTTTCTTTGCATCTGCTTAGCCAGGCATTAATGAGAGGCTTTTAATGGAATCTTATCAGCAACTTTACAACAAAGTCTCACTTTTAAGGTTAAGTTTGCCTTTTGCAGGTTTGGTTAAAGGGAAATTAATAATAGAAAATTTGTCAAGGTTCCACATAACCAAAAAGTTTACAAGTCCACTTATTCTTTTACAGAAACAACATATATAACAATATTACCACAAGGCATTACAAGATCTTTTGAATTAAAGAGTTAACTATAATTCAGCCTACTTATTTATACCTTAATAGAAATTAAAACTGAAGTGTTATTCAATATACAATAACTCAGACACCAGCCATTCTCTGACTCTGGATTAACATGAGTTTGAGTGAAACGGCACATTTCAGGGAAACCGATCCATGCTAACAGATTTTTATTGTGCAAGACGGGTAGATAACATGTAGTTTTTCTGGTGAGTGGTCCCCAAAATAACCTTACAGTAGCTTATCACACGGAATGCAGCGTAGAGTCACAATGACCACATATGCACCAGAACTCTCCCAACAGGAGTGAAATCCAAGCCAAATTAAGTAGCTCTCATCATAATGAAAACGTAGCAGCCTGGCATTGAGTGTGGCTACACCTGTCAGGGGGAAAATCTGATACTCAGAAGATGAAGACCAGTCAGCCAGCAGTTGGTCAAACATATAAAATGCAAGCATGCGTGGGAAAAGAGAAAGCGCTTTCTAGAAATCAAATTCCTGGACACACCTGCTCTCCCTCAATGTCTATAACTCCGCCTCGGGATCTGAATGACCTGTTAAAATTATGACCCTTACAAATCTTCTGGGAAAGGATTTGGTTCAGAACCCAAACTCAATCTTCAAAGGCACTTCCCAGGAGAAAGCTCACGAACGTATTTAGTTTCTCATGGCCTCCAGGTTGCTGTTTCTTCTAAGCCATATCACTTCTCTGACCCATTCCCAAGGCAGTAACATCTGCCCCGCCTGGATTAAGTGGGGCCTTGCTGGCTCACGCCCACCATGCTTGCTCAGCTCAACTCAATCCTGGACACATACCTGTTTCCTTCTTGCTTCCCTTTCCTCCCTCTCGGCTTTTCTTCAGCACAGCCTTTAACATTTTCAACACTCTTTCGCTTCTAAAGAGAAAAGGAGAAGAGGGAAGAGGAATTAAGTATTATAAATTGGAACGTAACTTGCATATTGACACAAACAGTGACTTGTCTTCAAACAAACAGATCACTTAGGATAATATAAAGGTACCTTGAGTTTTACATTAATTTTCTATGAATAAACTAACATGGGGAACTAAATGCTAAGACACAAGGAGTGTTTTATAATGTTTAATGAAGTGATCAGAAGTTCACCGTCTTGTTATAAGTTAAAAAAAACACAACAACAGCGCATTCTCAGCATTCCACATCTAATTAAGGTTATGAGGCTAAATCTGGACACATTACTGTAAGATATCTGGCATAGGAATGTGGGTCTCCCAACCCCCATTCATCAAAAGAAAACATTAAGACAGAATCAAAAAGATAATGGTTAAGAAGGAAAGCTACATGGTTAAAGGCATGTTTTACAGGTGCTACTGATTATTTAACCATAAGGAAAACATTGTGGAAGGTTAATCAGAATGAAACATACCTTAAAAACATTTGCAAAATAAATGCAGTGGGAACACATTTCAACACTGATGTCTGGGGTGTCTGATCAAACAGCACACACTGCAATGGGTTTTTACCACATATTGTTATGACTTTTGGGCAGGGGTGGGGGGAGGTAAGAAGAACAGGCCCACGGCTGAATCCTTTAAATAATGAGCTGTATTTTTAAGCAGGGTTGTACTGAGCACATAAAAACAACACAATGGCCCAGGCCTAAGGTGAAACATAAAACCACCCCTCCAGCAAAGAGACAGACAAAAGGACCATTATTTCATCAGTTAGTCAGTCTCCTCCAGCTCCCTCTTCCCTCCACTAACTCAGATGAGATGGCTAGACAAAGCAAAAACAGTAACAAATCTGAGTGGGTTGTGTTACCATCACACCCTTGTTAACGCACTAAGGAGAAGCAGGGAGAAGGAGGCAAGTAGCTTACTGCTGAAGAAAACAGAGGGGATGACTCCTCTGTAGAAAACCTGCCTTGTTAGCATCAACGCTTCCAGCAGTCTCTGTATAATGCCCCGCACAAGTGCTCGACCCCAGACCCCAGAGTTGAGCCGAGGTTTTGTGGAGCCCACTGAGAGGGAGGAAGGGTCCCAAAGTGCTGCCAGGCACAACATAAGCACCCAGGGTGACCTTTCTTATCATTGGGTCCAGGTCTGTATTTATTTTTCCAAGCCCTTTGTTTTCCTGATGAAGAAACAGAGACCCTGGGAGGCTGACTTGCCCCAGGGTCACGAAGCTAATTAACAGCAGGGCCAGAATCCAAATCTGCGACTCCCAGCAAGGGTCCTTCTTCCCCAGTGCTGACCTCTCTGCTTAGAGCAATGAAAGCTTTGGGAAACAGCAATCAAACAATCAAAAAAAATTAACAACAAACCAACCAACCTGAAAGATACTAGGAAGTAAATATCTTAAGCATAATTTGGAAAAAGCCATAGTGAAGCCTATTAGGGTTAAATCATCTTACAAACAAGTCTTTACACACAAAAGGAGCATGGCTTAGAGCCTAATTCTTTTTAAAAATGCTACTTGAATGGACCCCTGTGAAAAGACTTGGGTTTCACATAAAGGGCAAACACTGAATCTGGAAGTGGGCCACAGTGTGCTTCCATAGGAGAGCTGTGGAAACACAAATTTCTCCTGACAGCCATGCTTGAAGGAAACAATGCAAAATGTCGTGGCATAAAAAACGGTAGGAAGAGTTAAAAAATAGATGCCTGGTAAGCACAGACATTTTCTTCTCCAAATTAAAAAAAAAAAAAAAAATCAACCAACCCTTCAGGGTTTGTCATTTAGCAAAGACTACATACTAAAGAAATAAGAATAAGAGGAAAATATCAATGGAGCCAGGCCAGCAAAGCTTGGCCAAGGTCCTTAGGAAACTTTTCCCCGTGTTTCCCTGGATCACTGAACAGAGCTCAGGCCCCACCACGGCGGTGAAGCTGCCCCTGATTAATGACCTTTGTCACCACCAACCCACAACAGATCTACAATGCCACTCGGAATACACAGCCCACAGGGCAAGGACTGGCAGACACGGACTTGGGCATCTCATCCCAGACACCTTAGATGTCTATTTTTCGGAGCTCAGCTGTTTTCAGGATAGTGAAATCTTCCCCATCAGTGATCTCAAGTGAAGAGGCTATCAGCTATTCGCTGTAAGTTCTTCTCCCAGTTCTAGTTTTCCTCCCTAAATAATAACTCAAAGGAAAGAGCTTAAATTTATACTCTAAAAGATATTCAAACTGCACATGGAGAAACTTTAACTGATTATATATCTGGGTGCAAAAATTAAGGAACCCCCATACCCACACAAGCTAGAAAGGAAAAACAAAGACTGCTCCCCGTGGGTTAAATTCTGAAATTAATGCAGATCAGAGTAGAGCTGTGCAAAGTCCCAATCAGTCATGGCCTGAAAAATGTAACTGGAACGTGACACTCATCAACAGACCCTTTAAAGACTATGCCCATCTGAAGCGAGGTGGTCAGAAAAAGCAACTCTAGTAATAGGCTGAAGGGGCCAACGGTGGCAGTATAGTCCAGAGAAGATTATCTGCACACCTGACAGTACCTGTGAACTTATAAATACATACTCCCACATCCAGTTCTGGAAATAGACCCATCAGGCTATCGGACCCAGTGCTATTAAACACTGGCATCATAACTACTTCCCCTTCTTCTGATCCTGTTCTCAATGAGCAGTGCCTCTTAATTTGGCTTTTTAACCTAACAACAGTGGGGGAGAGTGTGCTGGTCTAGTCCACCCAACACAATTGTCTAGCTTGTTGACAGACATGCTTCTGGGAATAAATTAATAAACCAGTGTTCTGGCTTTAAACAAAAGCTCTCATGAGCTTTGTTCAAGGGAATCACTTTGCCAAGTATCATCTATTTAAGACATAAAGAATATTAAGTTTCTGATTCCAGTTTGAGTACCAAAAGGAAGACAGTGGTAAATTCTTGAATGCAAATGCCACCGTGAAGCAGTCTTATGAGGGCAGCCAGCGGGCTCTCCCTGAATGACACCTTCTGCATCACTTCCCTTCCTGTAGCAACTTCAACTCCTGACAATTTTCCCCTAAAAAGGGTGAACACTGCCCTGCTACAGAAGTGAACCACATAGAAACGATGCAAACCAGCCTTCCAGACACACAAAAAGAAACTGCCAGAAGGTATCAAGTTCCTACTAGAGGACCATACACGTAAGGAAGTTCTTATGGACAAGCATAGCAGGATAAAACAAGAAAGGCTGTCCTTTTTCACTTTAAATACTATAGATCAAAAGGCACAGGTGTAACTCAAATAAATACTGGCCAAATAGAATCCCTCAATTTCTGCCCCATAAAACTTTAGCCTCTATCACACAAGTAGTATAAATATATGGCTGGATTTAAGGATTTAAAAATAAATCTCTGATGGCACTTCCCTGGTGGTATAGTGGTTAGGAATCCGCCTGCCAATGCAGGGGACCCGGGTTCGAGCCCTGGTCCAGGAAGACCCCACTTGCCATGGAGCAACTAAGCCTGTGCGCCACAACTACTGAGCCCGCATGCTGAAACTACTGAAGCCCGCGCCTAGAGCCCGTGCTCCGCAATAAGAGAAGCCACCGCGATGAGAAGCTCGCGCACTGCAACGAAGAGTAGTAGCCCCTGCTCGCCGCTACTAGAGAAAGACTGCACGCAGCAAGGAAGACTCAATGGAGCCAAAACTAAATTAATTTTTAGAAAAAAGAATGAATATGTCCTATTTAAAAATAAAAAATAAATAAAAATAAACCTTTGAAAAAGTCGAGAACTTCAGCTCTCGTTTCTTCATATATTTTTGAGGAAGAGAGAAAAGACCAGCCTCTAGATTACAACAACTGAAATGATCTAATGGGAGAAAATTTCCTATAATGTTCATTTCAAAGAAAGTAAAATGAGTATATGACATTACCTTTAGGTCAATCATCTGAAGTCACCTAAATTTCCTTATTTTTCTACTATCATTCGACATCTAACTTTCCCAAATGCCATAGATTCTTCTTTTCAAAACCCACAGAAGTTAAACCAACTACTGAGCTTACTTTTACTTCTTAGATTTCTCCTTTAACACAAACTCTTTGGAGATAGGCACAATGTCTCCATGTTCTGTGTTAAATAAAGCATTCCGCAGTGATTACAAAGGTATATAACAAAAGTTATCCTAGATTAAACAGTGAGATGATTGAAAAATAAGAGAAAAATCTATTTCCGTTTGCAATCCCAGTGGCAGTATCATAACCATGACCACCTTGTCTGAAATCATAGAATAACACCAGCCTTAAAACTTTCCTCTTCTGGAGTGCCATAACACCTATTTATGAAATTTCAAATCGACTCCATGCGCTGAGGGCAGGGACTATGTTTATTCTTTAATAGATGCAAACAGAAGCCGGAACACAGCCTTCCCACACACTCTGTTCTCAGTATTTGTTGATAGATTTAACTAGGCTGCAATGAACACAGATGAGCCATCTCCTCCAAATCAAGCAATTAACCAACATTCATAGCAGTTTATAAATTACAAAGAATATTCCTATATATTCTCATTTGCAAGGAATGCAAGAAAACAGTTAAATCCAAGAGATACTTGGGAGGAAAATGCTGCATTTCATAATGTCCCTTCATGTCCACACCTGAGTCAGCCTTAAAATCTCAAGATAATAAACCCTTATTATCCAGTTATCCTGGACACCTAAACACACGCTCTGTGCTCACTCCACTCAAAGGAGCTTCTTGCATCAAACCATCCATCTGACCTCAAAGCAAAGCAGTCTCAGAAGGTGCCTCCTTTCTTTTGACAAAATAAATAAAGACAGAGTAGCAAGTGAAACACTGCTACTGCTACAGTGAAACACTGGAAAGTAAGATGCACAGGATCATTAAGAATTTTTTTTTTTTAATTTAAGAGAAGAGATACATCAAAAACATCCTCAGTTTTAGGGGCTCAAAAACGTCTCCACCTAATAAGACTAAGACTCACCTACACGATAGCCATGTCTTCTGTAGTACTGCCTTTAGAACTTTCCTTTGCATTGGCAACCTTTAGTGTTTATCAAAAGAAAGGAAATGGGTGGTGGTGATGGGTGGGGAGGTGCTGTCTAAAGCAGCCTACAGAATAAATAATATAGTAGAGAGG
This sequence comes from Stenella coeruleoalba, assembly GCF_951394435.1. Taxonomy (NCBI): domain Eukaryota; kingdom Metazoa; phylum Chordata; class Mammalia; order Artiodactyla; family Delphinidae; genus Stenella; species Stenella coeruleoalba. Next base: position 56,068,658 of record NC_137151.1, on the reverse strand, counting down.
AAGTAAGAGAAGACAAAGCAGGACAGAGACCACAAAAGGAAACAAAGCCCTGCTAGAGGCGGCAATGGCTGCTGCTGGAAATTCACGCAAAACTGCCTTCTAGAAGCTTCCTGAAAGCAAGAGCCATATCTTGACACTCTTTTAAAGATCCCAGGAGGCTGGGGAAAAACCAACTCTTGATGAATACTTGAAATTCTAGGAGGTCTCTCTCCCATTTCCCCCCCCACCCCCACCCCGGGTAGTAGAAGGAGCCTAGGAATTAGGAGACCTGGTCCTGGCATTGTGACTGGGAACATGTTACCAAACTTCTCTAGGATTCAGACGCCTCGTCCAGGAAAGCTGGTGGGGAGGAGAAGGGGTTATTGACCAAGAAACCAGAAAGCAATTGTGATGGTAAGTAAAAAAGCGGCCCTTGGTATTGCTTAACATGCAGAGCTGGGAAACAGGACATCATTCAGCTGTGATTTACCCCCTAAGACACATCGACCCAACCATTTGGTCCTCTTTCTTCAAAGCCATTCTACAAATTGTGCCTCTAATTCTGCTGTTCTTTTCTTTAGAGTTAGGTTTGTCTTATACTCAAACCTGACGTCTTTTTGCCTAAGTCATTAAAAGCAAAGTAAATTTACAGTCACAAGTAATATGAATGTAAAAGAGTTCTGGGCAAGAGGTTTGAACTCAAATGTTTAAGTTCTGATGCACAAGATTAAGTGGAAATTCCCTATTAGATTGAAATCATTTTCAACCCATATTTAAAAGACTCTGTAGAAAGATATACAAGTTGTTTTGAGAGAAGTGTCCTTAAATATCTAACTCTCCTAAGCCAGTATTTCAAGCTGCTAAAAAATTACTATATACAAGTTTGTTTAAAGACGTTTTCATTTTGATAACACTTGGCAAAAAAGAAATTTCACTTTCGGAAGAAAATATGAAGAAGCTACCTGTTTCTGGCTACAAGAGTCATTTTTCTAGATTGTGAAGGGATTTGTTCCATTCAACTTTGAACACTATCTCATCCATAGAGCCTTCCCAGGCCATGATAGTCAAAAGGTATCTTTAATTCCACATGCCACTTTGTACTTACAGATGGTTATCAATCAAAATCACAGTAAAAAATGTTGAACTCTACAAATCCCCCATGGCACCAAAAAGAGTACCTTACATGCAACAAACACTAAATAAATCTCCTTAAATGAAAGAATAGCAAGGTTGTTACGGAGGGGAAATCAAAATCAATTCTCTCCCACAAGGGATTTGGACTAATAATGTAAGACTTCTTCTGATACCAAGTACAAATTTCCAAGTTTATGGCCCAAGTTATCTGACTTATACACGATGAACAGCACATCTCCATAGCAGGACCTGTTCTGTTACCAGGCCTTCAGAAGCACCAGCTGCAGGCAGGTTATATTTTGGCGTTTCGAATATGCATACAGAAGGGATAAGTATAATAACAGAAAACCTGAAAGTAATACATTCTGCCTCAAACCAGGAAGGGCTCAGACAGGGAAATAACCAAGGGCAGCGTTCCTGGCAATAATCGTGCCTCCCAGGCCAATGGCTCTGGAGCAAGATTGAGCACCAGTCTTGCAGAAAGCCCCTGCTCATCCAGAAGCTGTCTTCACCCGGACGTTCCCCAGCCAAGCACCCGCCTCTCAACCTAACAGCAAGACACTACCTAACTCGAGGACAAAATAACTGTGACATTATTACCATCACCACCACCATCTAGACAGTCATAGATACTTAATCTATTAGAGAAAGCAAAGACACTTCCCAAGCCCACTTCAAAACCCACCTCAAAAGCTTCCTCTTAGAAGCCTTCTGGGTCTTGTCTTAATTGCTCACCCACCTGCTTCCTCCACTAGTCTGCGGGACTCTGGATGGCCAGACCTTGCTCTGCTTCACCAGCAAGCACAGTATGCTTTCTCACTTCAGTATCAATGGATACATCGGGGAGGAACGTAATTTTTCCAGCTATAATTCTCAAAGGAAATAACTGTACCTCGAAACACACTGCCAGCCTAATAAATTTAGGTAAATATAGCATCCTCATTTAAAATGCAAGGCCCATGGGACTTCCCTGGTGGCGCAGTGGTTAAGAATCCGCCTGCCAATGCAGGGGACACGGGTTCGAGCCCTGGTCCGGGAAGATCTCACATGTCGCAGAGCAACCACCCGAACAGCTCTTATTTACTAAGTGTTTACTGTGTATCAGGTAAGTGGAAGAGCTTTACATTCATATGTAATCTCATTTTATCCTTAAAAAAAAAAATCTATGGGACAGTTTTACTGATTCCTTTTTATTAATAAGGAAGCAAAGGCTCAGAGGGATTAACAACGTTCCCAAGGTTACACAATTTGTAAAGGTGAAGCTGGGACTTGAACCCAGGTCTGCCTTGAAAGCTCAGGCTCTGACCTGCTGCCTCCAAAGTCCTCAATGAACTGAGGGAAGGTGGGACAGGGAGGTGACCAGGAGAGCACAGAATACAAGTCTAAAGGACACAGTGGCTTTTGTATGAGGGTGAAAGTACCGTTGTTATGGCTCCAGCCGAGGAGAGCTGGGAGAAAGCCAACGCTAGGCCACAGCGGCCATGAGGCCAAAAGCCCGTACAGAACCACCTAGGGTTTGAACATGAACCACAGACTTTGCATGTGGTCCCATCCTGTCTCACAGAGCTCCGTGCAGGATGTGACCAGGATCACAGGATGCTCCCCTGTGGAAGGTTTATAGCAACTGGAGACCCCAGTCCCAACCCTCATATGGCGGTTAGCTCCCTAACAACCACCCCGATGACATCCTCTTTTCTTTTCCCTTCTCCTGCCCGTTAAGTTTTCCACTTGTATCACACAACAGAGCTATGAACCTGACCACCTTCTTGATGTGTGACAATCACAGGTCCCTGAGTAAAGGTAGGAGGCATTACATTAACAAAATGACCTTGGGCAAGTTATTTCACCTTTCACGGGCTCATCTGTCTAACAGGAACACCGCTCCCTTTACCGTTTGACAGGACAATACCAAGTCTCTTCCACCTGTAGGTGCTATCACTGTGAGGGGGAAGATTCATTTCTTGTTCCTAGGGCCACTGTCATCACAGTAGCTGATAAACCATCACCACAGATGAAAAAGGAACTCCTCTGAGGAGTCTACGGCATGGGTTGATGATACGCCTTTGGTATGAAAGGAGAAGAGACCTTGAAGACATGTCAGAAAGTCCATTTTTCAAAAAGTGTAAAGGTACTCAATCATCAGTGCCAGCTGAATGAAGCCTGGTATCATAAATCTAAAGAAATTAAATTTTTTAAATTGCACTGCAACTGGCCTCAAAGTGAAAAAGGTCAGACAGCTTCAAAGATGCCCCGTGAAAGGCAGCTATTCATTACACAAAGATTTCTTGCTTACGGAGCTGACAGACAGATCTTTCTCTTAAAGCCCCAGAATACAAGACGTCAAAATCCCTCCTCCACTTCTGTCAGTGCCTTGCTAGGATGCTCTGAACAAGGTTTTAACCTCCCCAGGCCCTGATTTCATTAAGTTGGGAGTTTGCAATACCCATGTAGTTTTTTTTTTTAAACTCCCCCAGGTGATTCTGATGTTCAGCCAGCAACATGTATTTAACACTAATTATATTCCAGGCCCTGCTCTAATCACTTTACTTTTATATATATACACACACACATACATGTATGTATACACACAGACACACACACACACAGTCATTTAATCCTCACAACCACCCTCTGGGGAAAGTACTATTAATGTCTCCATTCTGTGAAGGCACAGAGAGGCTGGGACTTGCCCAGGGTCATGTAGCTCATGGGGGCCCATCCAAGCAGTTTCGCTCCAGAGCCCGACCATGAAGTCCCTATTCTATGCCTACTTTTTTGGATAAAAATGAGAGACGAGCTCCCAGGGGCCTGGTGAGGTGGTAAACCAGACAAAACCTTCAAACGGGGAGAAAAATCATCTTTGGCCACACATACATGCCTGGACACACACACACACAAACACAACCCCCCCACACCCCCAGAGAGGCATCCCATGCCTCCATCTATCTTGAAAAAGAGAATCTACCTCTATTGAAAGACACCTCCTGTCCACTCCCTCAAGTTCTGCTAGGCATCCATCTTATCAGTTACTTCAAACTACAGTGCTGTCAATGTGTATGATCTGGAGGCATCACACAACAATATACATGCAACGAAAAGAGCACACTCTTCAGTTCATGAGCTTACAGGGGGAGAACACGGAGACGGGCCATACTGCCAACGAGGAAGATTATTTGGGGGCAGAGACCTCTGTGTCACATGGGCAATGCTTCCCCTATTCCTATCACTTACCCGGAAATTCGGAACTACGTTATTCAAGAGGGGAGCTCAAAAACACAGCAACAAAAAAAACTGCCCATTTCTCACTAGAATGAATTGTATGAAGCTTATTAAAAGGTGATGGGCTGGGGCAAGGAACGGCCTGGTACCCAAGCTTTCCTTCTCTGGGCTGTGTTACACAGTCCAATAAATGTAATAGGGTCTTAACCTTGGACATCAAGTTCTAAAATAAACTGGGGAATGCCTGCAGTGCTAATGCAGTGGAGAGCTGAATCAAATTCATACAAGCCACACAGGATCATCTCTTCCCACAGCTAAAGCAAGTATCTCAACACATGGATCACGGTGCTCTTATCTGAACTTTGTAAGGGAAACCATTCTGGGCCATAAACATTTGGCTGCAGGGCAATCGCCAAGTGTGACTGCCACGGGGGCCCATGAGAAAGATCACATGGGAACAGGTGATGGCTACATTTTTTAATCCATTCCAACAGCCCCAAAATGGGGGAATACCAGCGCTCTAGACGGTAGAAGTCAAAGACAACTCATGCTAGGACATAAAAGCCAAACATGTAGAGTTTTGTTTTGTTTTGTTTTTTAAATGTTAACAAATCCAGTCTCCAAGGAAGATAGGAAAGATAATACAAGGGTGTCATCGAAGGCAGGAGCATGTGACCTTTTAAGTGCCACGGGCTGCTTCAGCCGTCTAGACCCTCCAATCAGAATGTTCCCGAGCGATTCTGACATAGAAAATGCGATTACAAAGAAAATCAATTATATTGAAACGACATCAAAATATTTAGAAAGCAATCTGTGATAACAGTAATGTGTGCTTCTTAATGCATAAATAACATGACACAAGAGCAGGTCTAAGAGCTACTGTAGTTTTCTGAGCAGTGGTAGGCATAACTGATAGCTTAAACTATCTCCCACAATGTGATACAAAAGTGTGTAATTTCTAAGTGGCAAAGCCACAGGTGCTGACACTACATGGTTTATGGGCCCCTTTCATGATTGGAGGGGAAAAAACACATTTTGGCTAGAGGATAGTGAAAATAAAGATGTACTTTTTTTTCTTCACCCACTCACCCACATTCACAGATCCTCTGAAGTGCATCCAATGACCCTAAGGGTTAGGGACCCTGACCCAGAGAATCAGAGTCAGACCCAACAGAACAATTACTCAGACTTGCCAAAAGTTCTGCTAATAGCCCAGGAGTTTCTATAGAAACAGTAGCTCAGTTTTACACCACTCATGGAACAACTGAAATTCAGGAAATTAGATGGTAACTTACTAATTGGCACACATTAGCAGGATTGGGTATTCCACATATGCACCACTCTTAACATTTAAATGCCAAGTTCCATGATTAGTTTTCAGAGTAGTCTGTAAAAGTTCTATTTAACAAGGAAGTCCATCACCACCAAATTACTAACTCACAATAGCCAGCCTGGTGCTGAGAGAGCGAGAGCGCGCGCGCTGTAGAAATTTACAGCGTGAGACAATATTCAAAACCAGGAAAGCCAGGGTGAATATTGGGGACAAGTGTGTTTTACATCACTTTTATTGTTTTCATGGATGCTCTTCTTACCCTTTAAAAGGTATTTAAGGTCTAGCAAGTATAGTCTTCCAGTTAACTGGATCAGGCTTCCTAGTAAGACTGGTACCCAAGGCTTGGCCTCTTCTGCCCTCTCTGCTTCATACAGCCAGGCCATTCCCCAGCTGCATGCCTTCACAGGGGATGCCCTATGAAGATAAATATAATTCAGAGCCCAAAATACATGGACTTACACTGGGCCACTGCCAATTTCTCATGGATCCTGGGTAACTGAGACGGTTTTTGTTTCCATGATTAGGAACCTACAACAACAGCTGCCAAAGTGTAATACTTTTTCTAGACTAATAAAATTACCTAAATCTGGCTCACTGTTTCAGCTGTGGCACCAGCCACACTTCCCAGAAAGATGAAAGCCTTGTGCAGTTTCCAGAAGGGCTAGGATGGTAGCTCTGATCTAAACTGGAGGCATTCAACCCCAACCCAACAGCAAAAAACACATCGACTAAGTTCTGAATTCCAGAATTCCTATGCATGGAGATTACAAACGTCATTTTTAAAGTCAGATAAAACTTTAATCAAACCTGTGAAGTTCAAGCTTTACACCTGAAGTTAGGTGACATGCCAGGTATGAACATCAGATTTTTTTTTTTTCTCTAAAACACACTGACAGGTTCAATGAAGGCCCTTTAACTCTGCAGTGAAACCTTTGATCATGAATTCTGTCACCACCTCTCGACACGTACACACAAGTATGAAACATATCTCAGACCTAAGGAACAAAATCGGTATTGTGAAGTGGCACAGAAACCACACTTGCACATACATATACACAGAGATCACTCTCCTTTCAAGTTGGGGTTGAGGGGCTGAGTTGCAGAAACTACAGTCTCCAAACTGGAAAGGTTCCTTATACACAGTACATGAACACAGTTACAAAGTTATTTCCTAAATATGTGTGTGGTCCCAATGCCTTCTTAAAGGAAAAGCAGCCCAATTAGAACCCAGTGGAACACATGTTTCTTGAATGACTGAATTAGAGACAGTAGATGTGAAGCTGTTCTAGATAAAATGAAGATGTTGCACAGATGTACTAAGTTGTCACAGTCTCACTGAAACATCTTTCTGGTACAGAAAAATATGCGAGTCTGCAACAGAGCTGGATATAAAATAATAAATACCTGGCCCTTGTCTTTATGTAGTCCAACTTCCCAAGCCAATTCCCTTATTCCTTCTCACAAACCTAATAAAGCCCATATTTCAAGGTACTGATAACTCACTGAAAACCACAAAGCCATTCATTTCCAATTCAGACTTATGTTATGACTTCTTACAATTATCTCTTATCAACACTGTAAATCTGTAACAAACAGAAGAAGACCTTTACTCCACGAATCCGACAAACCACCATAAAAATAACAGCAGAGGTGGGGACACAAACACACCCAGTAGCAGGCACCGTTACGTTTTCCACTGTGAAGTGTCTGGTTTGGTCCTCACAGCAAGGAGGAGGCAGGGACTATAATTGTCCTCTCTGATGAAAGGAGGGGATAAAGAGAGAGTCAGAGAAACTTCGTAGCCTGCCCAGGCCACACCTTCCCTCTTAACACGGCACTCCATTTCTTCTCTTGAAGAACACTAGACCCTCACTTTTGGCACCCTAAGCCTTGGATCCCGAAATTAAATGATGTACAAGACCAGCCTCTATTGCACAGCATGGGGCCTAAAGACAGGATATATAAAACCAATTTGTCACTGTGGAATTTAGAAACCATTAAACCTTCACTAAAGACAACCCTCTCCTCAGAGGACCTTGTTACCAAACTATGATGGAAAAGGGAGAACTATGACGGAAAACAAAGAGCATTTCCTTCTCAGGACAGGGCAAGAGGAGAGAGCTATGAGGAAACAAAATGCAGAACCGTCTGTGCCAGGATTTAGGGATTGTTTTGGTACAGCACATCTTGAAGTCCATCGTCCTAAGATCAATCAAACAGAAGAAAAAACTTCAATAGACTCTGCTTTAATTCACTTGCCTAGACCTAAATACGTACTACCTGGTTTCAGAGATCATATCCTCATCTGTTCCAAAAGTTATGTTCAGAACTAAGAGCAAAAATCAGATCTATATATACTATTCTCATTAACAAGGTTTTTACTTGGAAGGGACTTTTCTGCCTTTATTACTGCAAGCACACGAATGATTCAATCAGCACGATCAGAGGTCCAGAAGACTTTATATTTTCACATGCTGTTATTTAAAACCAAAAAAAGAGGCTCATCTGGGGCTTCCCTGGTGGCGCAGTGGTTGAGAGTCCGCCTGCCGATGCAGGGGACGCGGGTTCGTTCCCCGGTCCGGGAAGACCCCACATGCCGCGGAGCGGCTGGGCCCGTGAACCATGGCCACTGAGCCTGCGCATCCGGAGCCTGCTCCGCAACGGGAGAGGCCACAACAGTGAGAGGCCCGTGTACCGCAAAAAAACCCAAAAAAAACTCATCTGGGCTGGCCAACTGTATCAACTTCCACAACTAAACAGAATTTCTCAAAATTGTCCCTGAATTTTAAAGCACTTTCCCATAAAAACCCTGCATGGGTAAGCAGCATGACCCTACCATCCTTATCTCAGGCTACCCAGCTAGTGCACAGCTAATAGGAAAACAAGGGATTGAACCCAGATGAAGCCACAGAAGACATAGACCATGGTTTTGCCATTTAAGAGTTTTGTGTTTACCACCTACTATGTTAAAAAAAAAAAAAAAAATGCGCGCACACACACACACACACAGACACAGAAATTTGAGTAAGACCCAGTTCCTGCCTTCAACACAGTCAACCTACTCACTAGAAGTCTAAATCTGTGGCATCATGGGAACATAACAAGACAGAGTGACATGACAGTACAGGCTTTGGAGGCAGGCAGACCGATCCATAGGGTTAAAATCCCCAAATCCTAACCCACCATGCTTTACCTACCCTGTGATCCTGAGCCTGTAACTTAAACTCTCTAAACCTTAGAATCCTCCTTTGTAACAGAGATGACATACTACAGAATAACTGTAAGAATTAGAAACAACATGACAAGTACCTAGGACTCTGCCTAGCAAGAAATGTATATGACATAAATGGTCCCACGTTATTACATCTGCTTATACAGCCCAACTACAACTTTTAAAGCCCAATTAAATGTCACTGGAATGGCCTTTTCCTTTCTTATCTGGGATATTAAAATGATAGAACTTGGGCTTCCCCGGTGGCGCAGCGGTTAAGAGTCCGCCTACTGATGCAGGGGACGCGGGTTTGTGCCCCGGTCCGGGAGGATCCCACATGCCGCGGAGCGGCTGGGCTCATGAGCCATGGCCGCTGAGCCTGCGCTCCGCAACGGGAGAGGCCACAGCAGTGAGAGGCCCGCGTACTGAAGAAAAAAAAAAAAAAAGAACTTAATCGCCAATTACGATATGGAGCTGACTGAGTGAGGGAGGGTGAAGGATGAGTCACACATTTCTGGCTTGAACAGTGCCAATGACCAAAGTGGGAAAAGCAGACAGAAGCATGGGGGTGAGGGAACTTTGGGGGGTGGAGAGTGGAAAGCAAGCAATAATTAGGAGGAAAATGAGTTCAGTTTGGATAGCTCAAGTTAAAAGTACGTATGAGTCATCCAAGTAGAAATGTCCAAAAGATTGTTTAAGACAAGGGTAAACTCAGAGAAAGACTTGGGGGTGATTAACATGTGGGTGGTGGCTAAAGCCACAGGAATATTGAAGCTCCCCAAAGAGGCTGAGCAGACTAAAAGCAAACCACCAAGGATGCAAGCCCAGGGAACATGAACATTAACAGCAGGAAGAGAAGGGCCTAGGAAGAAACGAAAGGAGAAAAGTGGGAAAAATGCAAAGGAACCCAAAGGAGAAAGTTTCAAATGAGGAGAGATCAATATATCAAGTGCTACAGAAAAGTCACGTCACAAGTCCTATTAGAGGCCATGTGTGACCTTAGGAGCAGTTTCTATAAAGTTGAGGTGATGGAAACCAGACAGCAGATCATCTGTAAGGTCTCTCCCTAAATGGTAAGGTTCTTTGATTTCCAAATAGACACCCACCCTTCTCCAAACCCATCAAATTATTAAAACCAACAACAACAGATTGCAAAGGTTTTTTCCCCAGAGAAAAGGAAATTTGCAAAAGAGACATAGTTAAAACCCACAAAAGCCATTTAACATGATCTTTGCTATTAAGCTCCTATTTCCTTGAAGCTGGTCCCCAGGGAAAGAGAAAAGAAAAATTAGCTTAAATTCTCTACCACCCAAAAACTGGAGGAGGAAAAAATGTCTAACTTACTAAATTTCCTGTCCAATAACTCTTAGCACAGTGCATATAAATTGCTATTTCAACATTATTTTGAGAAATGTGTTACCACAAGTCGGAAAGGCTTTGGTTTCAATATGCAAATCCCTGCATACAGTGGCAAAAATTCCATTTAAGCAGATTCCCACCTGGATTTCTAAATAAACCTAAGCTCTCGTTAAATTTAGTAAGTTGTTCTTCAGTGTCATTTTCCTCATTCCTTGTATACTGTATACTGTGTGTATAGAAAGTGGTGTCCTATGCAATTTTAAATAAAAGTTATAAAATGGTTCTACGATGCAGATTATGGCACTACAAGGGACTGCTCGCCTTGGCAGTATAAACTGGTCACACTAGTTAGCAGAGTTCAAAAATAATGCCCCCAAACATCTGCTCAGGCTCAGAAAGAGGTTTTTGTTTTAAGTCTACTCCACATACAAATACCTTTCAAGAAGTTACACACCATCACCTCTTGAGGAGCTTCTAAAAACACACACACACACAGATAGCAGGGACGCCCGCCCCATCCCCCAAATTCTACTTCAGCAGACCTAGGGTGAGCCCTGGTGCCCTAATCTTTGAAACCTCACAGGAGATTATGATGTGTACTCCCCTGCCACGCGCCTGTTGAGAAGTTTTTACCTTCTGGCAGGATTCCCACAAAGTTGAGGTGGGGGACAATTGGCCACTGTGTTCTTCATGGACGAGCCAGGCACGGCAGGAGGGGTGAGCACAGAATATGAAATCCCAGGAGTAAGCCATGCTGGACAGATGGCAGAGCGCACCTGCACGTCACATGCATGTCTCAAGAACACTCAGAGGTTTGGAAGCAGCTTTAACCTTGACCCCATCTCCTACGGAGGAGCATTTCCAGCACCCACAGAAAAGAGATCCAGGGCAGAGCCTCCAATGTCCCTAGTCAACCGTTCCATCCTGGACCTCCTGGGGATCCCTACTCCACAGCCTCAACCGTAAGCACCTGAGCATGGATAACAACAGTCCTCCAAGCTGTGTGCACTTAGGATGGGATTAGAGACTCCGTTCTCAGCCAATTCTCTCTCTCCTTAAAGGAAAGAGGGAATATTTGAGTCCTACTATATGCTCCACACTGCAGATAGAGAATACAAACAAAAAAGGAGAAACAGAACAAACTCTTAACCATCAGGAGCCTCCGGCCTCACCAAACCCCTTGTAGTAGGTATTTGTTTCACAATTTACATGTAAGACTGCAGTACAGGAAAACCATAGTACAGGAGAAGTTTAGCAACTTGCTTAAAGTTCCTAAGGCCCAGGAAGGGAAGGACACACTCAGAAGAGGTTAACAAGACAGTATGTAGAGGGGCTTCCCTGGTGGCACAGTGGTTAAGAATCTGCCTGCCAATTCAGGGGAAACGGGTTGGAGCCCTGGTCCGGGAAGATCCCACATGCTACAGAGCAACTATGCCCACGTGCCACAACTACTGAGCCTGCGCTCTAGAGCCCATGAGCCACAAGTACTGGGTCTGCGTGCCACAACTACTGAAGCCCATGCGCCTAGAGCATGTGCACCGCAACAAGAGAAAGCCCACGTGCAGCAACGAAGACCCAACACAGCCAAAAATAAATAAATTTGTTAAAAAAAAAAAAAAAAAGACAGTATGTAGAGCAGATGGGAGATGGAACCCAAGCCATTGTAACTGCTGTGGCCCTGAAAAGCCAACCTGGGGGGGCTTCCCTGGTGGCACAGTGGTTGAGAGTCTGCCTGCCGATGCAGCAGACACAGGTTCATGCCCCAGTCCAGGAAGATCCCACATGCCGCGGAGCGGCTAGACCCGTGAGCCATGGCCTCTGAGCCTGAGCATCCGGTGCCCGTGCTCCACAATGGGAGAGGCCACAGCAGTGAGAGGCCTGCGTACCGCAAAAAAAAAAAAAAACAACCTGGGAAGAGCAGCTGGGTAAGGCAGGTGAAAACATTCCCTTATTTGTCTCAGTAACTAAAGGGAGGTTTGTAATTAAACTTGATAAGTTTTTCATGGGGATTGGGGAACAAGAAAATGACATGATAAAGAACAGACATCACAATATATTCATCTATTGACTAGTTATGTTGTACACCTGAAACTAATAGTGTTACATGCCAACTACATCTCGATTTAAAAAACAGCAAAAAAAAACTGACAGCCAGTCTGACATTATTAAAAGTCTGAAAATGTTTATCAGTTCTACTTCTTTGTTTACAAACTGTAAGATATTAAGCCAGTCACACAACATATATTAGATGTTTTTAATGGAAAAGCACTGTGCTAGGCACCATAGAGACCAAAAAACCCTGAAACGGGCACCAAAAAAAGTCAGCAAAGTTTTAAAAGAATGAATCAATGCATCCCTATTATTAATAATGACTGCTTTAACATCGTAATTAAGTCACGAATTTTTAAAAAATTATTCTTAAATTTCTTTGAACAAAATCCCAGTTCAGGGCTTCCCTGGTGGCGCAGTGGTTGAGAGTCCGCCTGCCGATGCAGGGGACATGGGTTCGTGCCCCGGTCTGGGAAGACCCCACATGCCGCGGAGCGGCTGGGCCCGTGAGCCATGGCCGCTGAGCCTGCGCGTCCGGAGCCTGTGCTCCGCAGCGGGAGAGGCCACAACAGTGAGAGGCCCGCGTACCGCAAAAAAAAAAAAAAAAAAAAAAAAAAATCCCAGTTCACTTTCAAAGACCTCAAAATTGTTCAGAAAGTAACGTATCTTGGGAAACTTGGTCTGTCAGAGCACGAATTCTCCCTGGGTCTCACTCACCTCGCTTCACCCCAGACTCTACTTGCTGGCAACAGAGAGACGCTGTCTTACTCGGGGGGCACCCAGAAAGTTCCTCTGTGACCACAGAAAGCTGGGAAGAGAACTGCAAAAAAGAAAACCGGTCAGCATACCCGTCCTCTGACGCAAGAAGCACAGAGCTTATAAAACTAGCTACAACCGGGCTTCCCTGGTGGCGCAGTGGTTGAGAGTCCGCCTACCGATGCGGCGGACGCGCGTTCGTGCCCTGCTCCAGGAGGATCCCCCGTGCCGCGGAGCGGCTGGGCCCGTGAGCCATGGCTGCTGAGCCTGCGCGTCCGAAGCCTGTGCTCCGCGATGGGAGGGGCTGCGGCGGTGAGAGGCCCGCGTGACGCAAAAAAACAAAAAAAAAACAAAAAAGCCACAGCTACAACCAGGACTCCAGACAAAGCAGTGATGGAGAGGAAACAGCTGTCAGCATCTACATACTCTTAACAGGGGAAAAAACAGGGTGATGGGCTGGCAAATCCAAGAAAACTCATTCCTTCTCCCGATACCCTCTGTCCAAGTGACCAGGGACACTGACTGAAAGCCCCTTGTCTTGAGCAAGGTACTGCAGTGTCCGGACTACCCTCTCTATCTCAGGTTTTCTCTTTAAGTGATGCTAATGGGTTTGCAGCCCAAAGCACAAATGTTTCAAAGGTTTGAGATATCGAGCCAAGAACCTCTCTAAAGCACTCAGGGCGCTCAAGTTCTCCAGAACATTTTCTTCCCGTATTTCCTACCTCACTCTTAACAGGTCCCAGCTCTCTATACGACTCATCATTTCCGAACACACTGTCCAATCTCACACCTTTACTCTCCCCAGTCCCTCATCCTGAAACCCCTCCCCCCACTCTGGAGATGAGTCATCCTCCAGGCACAGCTCAAGTATCACCTGCCTGCCCACCCCACCCCACCCCACCCACCCCCATGGAACCTCGCCAGTCCTTCCTCTGCAGTCAAAGCACCTTGAGAGTGGTAGAATGCAGGGTACCTACATTCTAGCATTTGCTTCCTGCTGCCTTGACCTCCCCTCCTCCCCGTTTCTCAAGGGCTGGTCTTCCCTGCCGTCCCCTACATCACCCTCCTGCTGTAATCAAAAGTAGAGGCAGATGTCAATGCATGTTTGTTCATTAAAGGATTCCAACAAGAGGTTCTCCATGACTGACTCGGAGTCCATTTCCTTGGGAAATATTCTTTTTTACTACTACTCTGGTACTGGAAGACGTTCTTTTTCAAGGGTGCTATCTATGCTCAAACACACCGACAACCGGGCTCTGGCTCAAGTCAATCCCCTTGCAGCAACGCTGCCGGGCTTCACTGCCAAAGAGGACGGATCATGTGTAGTCACGTTGGAGCCAACAAAACCACCTTGGCAAGGCACCGGAGTGTAATAGGTTTGTGCATGCAAAGTACGGGTGGAGGCTTTTTCTCCCTTGTAAGTCTGTTTGATGGGCTCTACAAGACATGCCCCCCTTACCCACTACGACTTCAAAGATAAAAACGGAGCACGGGAGCTTTTCTCTGGGAGGAAACCAGGGACCGAGGCAGGACACAGGTCCAGTCTCCCCCCCACTTCAGGACAGCTGAGGTCTCATTCAAGGAGAACGCAGAGGAGAAACCTACACAGTCCAGGTGGTCACCCTCTGTCAAATCTCACCTCATGTTCGGCGACAGCCCATAAACTCTGCCAAGCCTTCTGAGCGCTCCAGGTTTCTCCCTCCCGGGGTTGCTGACCTCACTGGTAGTTTTTAAGCATTCACTGCAGGACAGCACCACCTGGTGCACAGCAGCTCAAATATCTGAGGCATCCTCCTATTATTCACTCATAAAAGGGATCACCTGCCTCTTCACCGAGACTCGCAGCCAGGGAAGGAATCCATCTCGCAGCTGCCGCAAGGATTTCAGCGAACCTCCTTCCACATAACACACCTCAGCAGAAAAGGCAGTCGCCTCTTCTGTCCCAACCACAGCCAACAGACAAATCTAAAAGAATAGCCATCACAGCCCACGACATGCCTGCTGTCATGCAGACCCTCGGCCCAGAGCACGCACGGACCTGCGTGCACTTACAACTACATCTCTAACAGGTGATGCACACACGTGCTTTCTCTCTGGCCTCTTCACCTACAGCAACCCATTTGTTACTACCTCTGTAAGGGCGGGGTGGGTGGGGCAGTCCTTTCTGAGTTTAAGATGACAAAGACAGCTCTGTAAATTACAGAGTCACAGAAGTCCCAAGGGGAGATGACTTCCTGCAAAAAGGACTGTCCCTACAGTCTGTTTTTGTGGTGATGAGATCACAGAGTCTAGATTCTGTATTCAGTCCTACATGGGTTTTAAGGGCCATATTCAGTAATTACAGAAAGGAAAAACGGAGGTCAACGAGACCAGAGGAACTCTGAGTGGTGTTTGAGAAGTTACTTATAACTACAGTTAGATCACTCATCCACCAGACTCAGAAGAGAAACTAGGCCTCGAGTTTTCAATTGTCCTTTAAAATCAATGTTAGATGAGGAAAAAAATGGAACTTTTTACTTTTTTACATTTTCTCATTTCATCACTCCTCCACCCAAAGGGTTCCATTCAGTTTCAATGCACAGTCCAAAATGTGGGCCCAAGACAGTTTTGAAAAACAAGCATTATGCCACAAAATATTCTCATGTAAACTGCAAAAGAAGACAACATACACTTATTGGAGGAATTTTTATGGAACCTAAAACAGACGTTCAGAGACCAGGTGAATGATTGCCAATGATTGCCTTCAATTGCCAATCACTACCTTTTCATTGTCATGGATCTAATTTCCAATTAGTGCCTAAAAATAAAACCTGAAAAGGCTTTTGAGGAGAATCATTAGGGTTTACCTCCTGGTCATCACTGTTTCAAAGATGAACAGAGAGACGTTAAAGTTGTTTATCCAACAGAAATAAGCTTTTTTCTCTTAAGTGTCCTTCCAGAAACCTAGCAGCGGGCATCCTCGGACCACAATGACTAGGGGTTTGTGTTTATCGTCCAAAGTGTGTGTCCGGCGATTTCGTGTGACAGTCCAAGCCCTCCAGTGGTACAGGGTCTTGCTGCACTGAATGCTACTCCAGAGAGGGTGAGGCCCAGAGAGGGTGACCAGTGATGAAGCCCACAGCTTTCACTGGGTCACACCCCGCTCTGAGAGCTCATGCATCGCAGTGGAGAACAATCCCACAGAAATCCTGAAGCCAGTAAAAGGAAGCTCTTTGTTTTGTTTCATTTTGAATGCTGGTGCTTAATAGAAAGCAAACTTAAATAAAGGCAAAAAATAGGAAGGAGGAAAACTCTGGGGACTCCGCATCCGTCTGGGACTCGAGCAGCAACAGGCATTATATAAAAATACTTATTTCCATTTCAAATCTTGTGGCTTCCATTTTCCTTAATACAGGTGTAGTGCTAGTACCATTAAACCTATCAAGTACACGGAGGTGGTTTCAATCCTCACCACCCACCAGAATCTCCTGGGGAGCTTTAACAATTCTGATGCCCAGAAGAATGAAAACAGAATCTCTGGGGACCCAAATGTTACTTTTTAAAGCTGACCAGCTGATTCTAACGCATAGCCAGGACCTGGAACCACTGCCCCTGACCTATCCTCAGGGTGTTTTCTTCTGTTGCGGCAGGTAGGGAGCAGGACATATTTATGCCTAAAAGAAGGGAATGGGAGGAGAAACACAAATGGACGGGGAGAGGGCTGGAGGAAGCTGGAGTGAATAACACCTTGCAGGGGATGATTGCTGGAGTGGGTGTGAGGTAGGGCCTGGGGGGTGCACACTCCCCAGAGAGAGGACGGGGTGGGGACAGATCGGGTCATTCCCCAAGTAAGCCCTGGAAAGGCACTGTCATGGAGTTGGTGAGAGGAAGCGATTCACAGCTCATCGGTAAAGACCATCCCTATGTCAAGGGTTTGCTATGTGAGAAGTGATTATAATATGGTTTTCAGATGTGAAGACCTGGATTTACCACTATGATTTCTCCTGGTTCTTCCAGTAACAGTACTGACAGGTTTGCTTGTTTTTTTTTAACTGATAACCCATATTTTCTTGCTCACTGAATCTGACAGAGCACACCCTCATTACAGGGTAACTGCCTCGAGTTACAATGCCCAGAGAACAAAGCTTTCCTAGGCTCCTATGAGAGCTGAATCGAAACTTGATCTCAATTAGCATCATGATGTTCTCTCAGATGTGACAGTGCGTGGATAAGAGATGCTGGCTACCTGGGGGAAGGGTGAGGACTGCAGGGAACACCATCTCCAGCTGAGGAGAGCTAATTCTATTCTCACTTCCTTGTTCCTTAGTTCGTAGGGCTACCTGCTCTCTACCTGTCCTGTAACAGAGGGACAAAAATCAGGCTGTCCAGCTGGGATGCCTCCTTCCCAATTTCAGTCTCTCATGGAGGAATTAATCAGTTTTACATTATCCATCCATTACCAGTGTTGCCCAAAGTATATCCTGCAGGTCATCTGTACCAGAAGGACCTGGGCCATTCCTGGACGCCCCAGGCTGCATACGAAGGGAATCATAGTATCTGGAGTACAGCCCAAGAGTCTGCATTTTAATCAACCACACAGACACAATGGCCTGTGAACCCGTCATAAACCCTCAACAACTCCTCCTTTGAAATAGGTTTATCAGAGGTGCTGCTAAATCTGTCCATAACCTCTGCCACCTCCTAACTGGGCTTTCATTAACTCACCCTCCTCCGTGGTCTCCCAGGGTAACTGGTCTCTCCAAGGTACACTGCATGGCCATTTACTCAATACCACTGCTGGCTCAAAGCTCCCAACTCAAGTCACGCTTCTCTGAACGCACACCTGATGCAAAACTTCTCTACCAATTTCAATCGAGGGTTTCAGGTCTGCTAGTTCTCTCTCCCAACTAAACCTCAAGCTTCTTGAAGGCAGGGCCCACATCATCCCTCTGTATCTTCCACAGGGCCCAGTACCTCTTAGGTTCCAAGAGCAGTGGTTGACTAACAGACCAAGCTCTTGCCTCAGCCCTGGGTTTTCCTTCTTTCACCTTCTCATTCTCCCTGGGAAAACTTTCATTCTCTCCTTTCCATAACAAAATTGATTCAGGCAAAGGTGGGAGAAAAGATTTACATACTAGTGGGGAAAGAGTGGGGGCGGGGTGAAAGTCATAAGCCAGCAACCTCAACTCTCCAGCAAACACCTAGAAACCAAGAAGATCTATTTAGTCTCCGAAGCTGCCAAAATCAGTAACTAAATTCACACACAATTCAGAAGAGAACTTCCCAGCTTCTTCCCCTTTTTCTCCAACACCTCCTTCCCAGGCCCTCCCTGAGAGCTAGTTTACTCCTCTTCTAGATACAACTCTAACAGGAGGGAAATATTTGTTTTTCCCAGTCACCATAGATTAAGAAGATGGAGGGCGATTGCTAGATCAAGGCACAATGAAAATCCTGAGAAATTATGCCTGACAGGAGACAATGTATAAAATCCCAAACAGCAGATTACAGGCAGTTATAGTTTAAATAGCCTTTCAATCCCCAAAACTGTCCAAGAACACCTAAACAAAGCATTTCAAAATAGCACCATTAGTGGCTCTGAGAGATCACCCCAGGCACTAAGAGAAGGTTATTTTCTTTTCAGTGGATCTCCAGTGACTACATTCAGGAGAGAAGATGCCCACAGAGGCAACCTCAGTCCCTAAGAACCAAGTGTTCTCAAAAATACGAATGGGCACTGAGAATTCCCTGGTGGTCCAGTGGTTAGGACTCAGCGCTTTCACTGCCCTTTCACTGCCATGGCCAGGGTTTGATCCCTGGTCGGGGAGCTAAGATCCCACAAGCCGCAGGATAAGGCCAAAAAACAAAACAAAACAAAACAAAGGAATGGACACTGTATCCAACTGCAATGCACTGTCCCTATGTGGTCTCCAATACGAGTGACCATCAGAACAGACTTTCAAAGGCACACACCCCTAGGTGTTGCCATCCTGATTGGGAGCCTTCCTTCTGGCTACTCTTACACTTGCCACGTGCTCTAATCACTTCCCATCTACCTTTTCTTGTGGTACTTGTGAGTGAAGCTGCTCACCAGATCATAAACTTCCTTGAGCAGAGGGATTGCACCTTTTGCATGGACACCATGCCCCCCATCTCTGCATCTCACAGCTGATGCCTACTGACAGTCTGGAAGCCCTACAGCCAGATGATCTTAAGGAAGGAGGTATCTAAATGAGCTGTTTTAAAACAGCCCAAGCATTTCTATAGTCTTTAAAGGTATTGGTTTTCCTGCTTTCTGACAGAGTTTTTAAAAATACAGGTTTAAATGTTAGAATTCTGTGATCAATGGGGCAAGCCTCGATTTACTTTGCAGTCTAATCTGTACAGGACAGAGAGAGCCCAGGCGTAAATTCTGCAACAAACTGCATGTGCCTGTCTGAACCGCAAAGGTTAGGGTGAGTTTATCCTTGATCTAAAGGAAATCTAACCTCAAACGGCTTCAATCATTCATCTAACTCAGAACTGATTATTGGGTAACTTCATATTTATGTCTCAATACGTAATAGCATTCAAGTACCGATTTGCTTTAGGTTTAGTAAAGAGAGTAATGAATTTAACTGGTAGTTCTATAATCATAAGGTTACGATTTATACTTGGTTCAACGAATTTTTTTACCTAAATCGAGTTAAAAACTCAATCTATGTCCAGATTCACAAAAGTAACTCTCAGTTTTGTTTCAAGCTCACTGTTGAATATGCTACTTACACTCTGAGACCCGTCCATTTACAAACAAGCTACAACGACCCACCCAGTACCGAAAGCTTATCTCATCAGGTCTGGGCTGTCCAGGCCTTCTAGGCCTGGCCTGCTGTTTCCAGCTTCCACAGCCCATCCTTCCTTCCCCACAGCTGAAGCCTCTTGACCCTTGCCCGCACCCTCCCCTCCCTGGCGTGAGCCAGCGGGAATTTCTAGAATAAGAGATTTAAACAGCTCAAGCCAAGTTGTTCTTGCTGCTTAACCAGCCCTGACCTTATTGTGTCTAATGACTGGGCTTCTCTCTCCTGCATTCCACAGGCCTGGGTGACCCTCTCGCTCGGTTCTGATAACTGAGCCCGGGCCCCTCGCCGGATAACCTGTAAGTCCTTGGGCTCCGAGGCGCTGCCTGCCTCTTGAAAATCCTCCAGGGGACCGGAGGTGCACTCTGAACCCACTGGGCTGCAGCTGGTCAGGGGACACAGGTGCTCCGTCAGGCTACTCTGCCACCCTGCACCGCTCCCTGCCAGGCCACCAGCGCTGCAGACTCCCGTTCTTTCCTCCCGGCGCACAGGACTTCCAGCTGCAGGTGCCAGCACTGCTGTCCCCACCTCCGGGTGGAGGGTTCCTGGCCCAAAGTGGGCCTCACAAGGAAATGACTCATATCACAAAAAGCCGAGGGTCCTCTGGGCAGAACACAAATAAGTCACAGGATCTGAATCTTAACCTATCAGAAATTAAAACCTCAGCAATGAGACATCAACAAAGCAAAAGCAAATAGGATATATCTGTTCCCTGAGAATTCGACACCCCCATGCTGCCCGTGGGTACTGAAGCCACGGCCCCCTTGTTCACTAGTTCTAAGATGAAACCCGAGGAAAATCAGAGAAATGGCGGCAACTGTGTCTTCCCTGGGTGGAGGGGAATCAGAGGACTTCTTATAAACCACCTCAAAGCTAACATCTATGGCTACTGAATATGAAATACAGAATATGAAAATAACTAGATAATTCTCTGCAAGAAATCAAGTCGTCTTCTAAAATGCTATTAACAAAGCTAAATTTATATGTACATTTTTATCCACAGCCTTAAAAAAAATCAGACATTAAAAACTCTAGATGGCTAAACTGTCTTCCATTTCAAAATAACATAAAAACAGCAACCTTCATTTTCTGGTCAAAGCTTATTTTTGCAACACCTATCATTTTCTACAGAATTCTAGCATTTTCTGCTTCCTACCACTATTTTGTAGAAAGACTTTTCCCCCTTGGCATTATATCTTTGCTTTTTGATCTTGTTAACAATCCTGAAAATTCCAACCTTGCAATTTTTTCAGTCCTGGGAAGGAATAACACACAGTCATTTAAAAACCAAAAGCAATGTCAATGTTTCCTCAATGACACAGCTGCTGTGAGTGACCAGTGAATAAAAATTTGGGTTTCTTTGTTGTTGGGTTTTTGTTTTGTTTTGTTTTGTTTTTGGCAGGGGCTGAGGGGGTAGATGTGGATAATGACTTCTCTCCAAAATAATTATCAAAGTTATTGAACACATGGTCAAAACCAGTAAGGCATTAGTAAAGCAAGAAGTACTATGATAAAGTACTATAATAAAGCCCAGTGAATATACATGAACAAAAGAGGTTGCTCAAGGACTCCAGACAGGAGAGGACCCACTCTGTGTGCCAGGCATTACATGGTGCACAAATTCTGTATTACAAACCCTAAAAAAAAAAAAAAAATGAGGCATATGATCCAGCAATCCAACTTCTAGGTATTTATCCAAAAGAACTGAAATCAGGATCTCGAAGAGCTCTCTGCACTCTCATGTTCCCTGCGGCTTTATTCACAATAGCTAAGACTGGAAGCACCCTAAATGTCCATCAACAGATGAATGGACAAAGAAAATGTGGCACATCTGTACAACGGAATATTATTTAGCCTCAAAAAAAGAAAATCCTGTCATATGCTACAACACGGATGCAACTTGGGGACATTATGCTTGCTCGATGAAATAAACCAATCTCAGGAGCACAAACACTGCAAAGATTCCAATTCATATGAGGAATCTAAAGCAGTCAGACTCATAGAAGCAGAAGGTAGAATGGTGGTTGCTAGAGGCTGGAGTGGGGAGTGGGGGGTAAATGGGGTGTTGCTGTTCCATGAATATAGAGTGTCAGTGATGTAAGATGAAAAATTTATACCGATCTGCTATACAACACTGTACTTATAGTTAACAATACTGGATCATACATTGCAAATTTAAGTTTTAAGTGTTTTGTTTTGTTTTTTTTAAACCACAACTTTTTGAAAATGAGGAAACAGGCTCAGGAATTCAGATTATGCTGGTTTCAAAGCTCCCATCCCTTCTACTGCTTCATATGGCCTGCTTGCAAGAGAAGCATAAACAACATAGATTAGCATATAATTATGGGCTAAACTGCATAACAGAAAAGGAGAGGGGACAGGGAACCAAAGAAGGCTGAAGTAGTTGAGGAAAGCCTCAAAGTAGAGGGCAACTTAGGCCGACCCCTGAAGGTCAAGCTGAGCCCATGAAGATTGCAACAAGCCTGGCATCTGGGTGCAAACACTGGGCTGGTCCAAGCTTAGAAGGCATGCTAGGAAATCGCTTTCAAAGGCTGCAAAGGTAGCATTATGTAGAATAAACTCCATGCTTCCAGCTCCTGAACTAAACCCAGAGGGCTAAAAATCAAAGCAAAACCAAAGGAAGTGGTCAGAGTACCCTAAGCCATTTATAATCTAGCCCTCCAAATTTGAGTGTTTTTTGAATCCTGGAAAAGGTCTTGCTATTGACAAGTAAGTACAATATAAAAAGTTATAAGGCACAGCCCTCTATCAGGGTCAGTCTGAGTTAAAATGATCAGACTTCAATGATCAAAGTACGAACACCTCAAAAGGCTGTCTGAGCAACCAAATAATGTACATCCAGGGCTTTCAAATCATCTCAGTTCCCCCACCAGGGATTGAGCCCAAGGTCAGGGCAGTGAAAGCACCAAATCCTAGCCACTAGACCACCAGGGAACTCTCTCCAACCTATTTTTAAGTAGCAGAGCATTTTTCTTGTACAATTTTGAAATGATGAAAAAGATATTGATCTCTCTAGGAAAAATTTTTAGCTGTCTTTAGTTCTCTTATTTTTTTTTAAGATTTTTTTGATGTGGACCATTTTTTTTTTTAAGTCTTTATTGAGTTTGTTACAATGTTGTTTCTGTTTTATGTTTTATGTTTTTTGGCCCTGAGGCATGTGGGATTCTTGGCTCCCCAACCAGGGATCGAACCTGCATCCCCTCCATTGGAAGGCGAAGTCTTAACCACTGGACTGCCAGGGAAGTCCCTAATTTTTTAAATAGGACTTTCCAAGTCCCCTCTCCAGCCCTTAAACTTTGACTTATAGCCTATATCTCACACTCTAGCCCTTAATTATATGCCACTCTATATTGTTTATCCTTTTCTAATATGTGGACAATATGGTAAAGTAGAAAAGACAGGAAATTTGAAGTCACAGTAATCTGCATTCTTGTGCTAGCTTGCCAATATTTTTCATATATTGTTTTTAACTTTAGAGCAATCTTCTTCAGGTGTGTGTGGGGGGACATTAACTTTGAAAAAGATTCATCTTAAGTTCAGCAAGTCCTTCAGTTTTAATTTCAGTTATATTCTGTTCAATTTAAATAAAACTTACTATTTTATTTTAATGTCTGAAGTAAATTTCTGAATGGTAAAATTACTTTTCTGTACTTTTAAAGAAATTTGTACCAGAATGTAGATTGCTTTTGTCAATAGGAAAATAACTTTTAAAAAGAAAAGCCTTAATTAGTTTCAGTTGAATGCAAGAAGGGCCCAAACCCTGCCCTCTGGCTTAAAACATGGATTCAAAAACCACTGGCAACTACCAAAGTAGTTGCAAAAGGTCAAATATTAGATGAATATGATGATTATGCATCGTTCGTTTGTAAATAATCTGTTTTAAGTTAACCATTCGCCCTACATTGTCAATTACGGTATTATGTGTAAGATGGTCAGCTCTTTTAGTTTGGGGTCCTGGGCTAATGAGGTAAGGACTTGAGTCTCTTTTCTTAGCTTCATGTAACTCCAGACTACAGACATTTCACAAAGGCACAACAGATGTTCTAAAACCATACCTGTACTAGCAAACAACTTCAAACCCCCTGGTAATAATCCATAGTTCAGAAGCTGTTTATATGAGTGGTAACAAATTATTACACTTTAACTTAATAAGCCCTGTGTTTCCCACAGTTGGTAGAGAGAGAAAAGTAGAAGCACTATGGTGTCTAGAAAAAGACTATTGGACAGTATTTCGGGCAGGGGGGCGACCCTGGCTACACCACACAACAGATATGTACATCCGAGAGGGTTATGTCTACACCACTCAACAGGTGTGTATGTCCAAAGGGTTCTGGCTATACCATACAACAGATGGATGACCTTGAACCAGTCTTAAATTTGCTCGCCCTGACCAGCTTCGTATGCAAAGTCAGCAAATTGAATTAGACGTGTTCAAGCCCTTCCGATACTAAAACTCAATCAAGTCCACAAACTCTTGATTAATTAACTCCGAATTTAACAAAATAAGGCATGTAAAATCCTTAACACAGTGGCGAGCACGCCGTACGCATGTCACAAACGCTGGCGGCTGTTAATAAAATAAGGCGGTTCAGGTTTGTATGTGTTGTACACAGCGTATACTTGAGTATCTTTGGTGGGATTTTCTAAAGGAAAACAATCACACACTTTAAAGTCCTATTTTAATCAGCATCGTTAAATCAAAGGAGCCCCAATGAAACAATAAATTATGAAGCTCCGCAGGAGAGGATATGAGCCTCTCAAAATCAACCGCTTTGTTTTGTTTTGAATTAGACTTTCAGTGAACTCTTGGCAGCACGCAGGTGGAAATCATGAGCGCTGTCGAGACTCACTGGCTCAGCACACATTAACCGAAAACGTGGCAGCTGGGGAAGCAAAGATCCGCGAGACCCTGCCTCTGGGTCCAAACAATGGCAAGCGATGAGTGTCCTAGGGGTACAAACTGCTGAAGGGTCTGGATAAGTACAAGGCTTCCGGAAAAAAAGGTCTCACACTAGTGTGCCACAGATATTCTGTCTGGCCCACACGCTTTGTTGTAGTTTCTACTTGAGTTAGGTCTCAAACACTCAGAAATCCAGAGGTCATCTCTAAATAATGGTCTAGCTTCTCTTGGAAGTTTGGGAGTGCCAGCAGTATTGAGCCCGCATTCCTACTCTGCGACACCCCACGGCAGGCAGCCGTGCAGCCACTCGACCTCCACTACTCCCTTAATTAACCCCACCACTGGAGCTGAGGCTCAGCCTTCCCCCTCGGTTCACTCCCTCGCTAGCTCAGGATCCCGTCTGCCTTTGCTCCCTCCACCTGCGTATAATCAAGGAGAGCTCAAGAGCTCTGGAGCAGAGACAACTGAGCTGGCACCTCCACTCTGCCACATACCAGCCATGTCATTATCTTAGGCAAGTAATTCATCTCTTAGCTTCCCATCTGCAAACCTGGGTATTAATAGTATTTACCTCATAAGGCTGGTGTGAGGGGAAATGTGTCGTTGCCTGCAAAGCGCCTCATACACAGCAACTGCTCTATAAATATTAGATGTTACTACTCTCTGGCCCCTGAAGGCATGTCAGTTTCAAACTTCTGTCCTAGAGCTGTAATAGTCTAAGGTTACCTAGTAAATTATTTTATGATCAAAAAGAAAATGGCATATGGTGAAAGCTGTTCAGATACAGCTTAAGCATCATGAGACCCGCTACTCACAAAGGACAAATATTATGATTTCACGCACATGAGATACTTAGAAGAGGCAAAGGCACAGAGACAGAAAGTAGAATAGATGTTGGAGGGGCAGGAGGGAGTGGAGGATGGGAAGTTAGTGTCTAATGGGTATAGTTTCTCTTGGGGAAGATGAAAAAGTACCGGGGATGGATGGGTGATGACTGTGCAACAGTTGGAATGTACTTAACGCCACTGAACTATACACTTAAAAATGGTTAAAATGTAACTTTTGTTATGTATACTTTAAGACAATTTTTAAACAATGAATGACAGAGCCGACATAATCTCGTCTGCTGCTGTTTGCTACAATCAAGTTGTTAATGATCCCAAAGACCCCCAATACACTACAAGTTCATGTTCTCAAAAGCCAACTACTGCATTTCCCATAATGGTTTAGGAAGAACTGTATTAACTATTTTAACAGCTGTGCAGCACAACTGTGGGCTTTCTTCTCAATCTGGAGGCCTCATGGGGATGACTCTGTAGCAGATACAGTTATGAGGCCAGTGGGATAGCCTTTTAATACCTGTCTACAGCAGTCGGGCTGTTCTTCCTTCATTATAAAATGCTCCGCACAGACACCTCATTCTCTCTTTTCTCTCAAAAATATACAAAATGGGCAGCTTCCTGCCAAGTACTATGTAACTGGCTGCCTTTGAACTGTGGGATGCCGGGTAACAGTGACAAGACGTTTTAATCTCCATGCCTGTTCTACAGTAGCATTCAAAACGTGCACACACAAGAGTCTTGCCAGGCTGTAAATCAACAAGCACAAGAGAAGGTCCCAAACTATTTCAGTCAGGGTCCTATTTTTTAATTTCTATATGTGGCTGCTTTCTGTGGCATCGGTCCTTCATTTTTTAAAAAAAGTACATAAAATATAAGCAAATTTAAAACTCTGAAAACTGCATTTAACCTGAGAAACACACACACACACACACACACACACACACACATTATATCCAGTATACATCTGCAGTCTTCCAACTCAGAACCACTGCAAACATTCATTTCCTAACCTTTACAGGGCCACCCCCCCCCACGAGTTTACAACCTTGGGTCAGACAAACTGCACTTAGCTCCTTCTAAGAAGAAATTGCACTGCACTTCGAAATTTCTTACTAAACTGACGCCTTTTTGGCAGCAATGTTGTTTGGCAGGAAAGATCCCTCTAAATATTACTGAATAATCAAAGTGATAGAATATATTTTATCTTTTAAATATTACATTTTGAGTACCAACCCAAACTTGGGATGGGAGAACTACCTGGTACCATGATTTCCACTGCTGCCTGAGAGTTAAGAGACCAACTACCCAGGTGACTGTATGTCCTATATATAAACCCTCAAACTCTGATGATCATTGTCCCCTGCTAAGACCAAAAAAAGTATTCCAGAAAGACAAAAAGGGAAAAGATCATAGGCAAAGTGCACACTTTATATCTCTTTAAAGCCAACGTGTGCATCAAATGACAAGTATTTTTATACTCCAGGGATCAAAGGCGGAGAAGATAAATGTTTTAAAAACTCACTAAAAAACAGCCTCAAACAAAACTGTCTCCATGTAAGAAATGGCTTCAATTTACTAGCCAGCATAGCAGGAAACTGCGAGCAGAGGAGTTGGTATTTTTGTGAGTAGAAAATGTGGCCTTCTCTGTCCAAGCTGCATATACGCCAAATAACAAATCTTTATTAAACAGGGCTGGGAGAGTTGTTGAATTAGGAGACAAAAAGAGAGTTATGACCCCAGATCTGCTGCTGTTATGGGCTGAATTGTGTCCCCTCCAAAATTCTTGTTGAAGACAACTCTCAGTTAAGTGAATGTGACTGCATTTGAAGACAGGGTCTTTATACAGAAATAATCAAGTTAAAAGAGAACCTAAGGGGGGCCCTAATCCAATATGACTAGTGTCCTTATAAAAAGGGGAAATTTGGAAACAGAGACAGACGATGTCTAGAGAGAGAAGATGATGTGAAGACGTTACAAGCCAAGGAGGGGAGCCTAATACACATCCTTCCCTCTCAGGTTTCAGAAGGAACCAACCCTGCCAACACCTTGATCTTTTTTGTTTTTTAAAACATCTTTATTGGAGTATAATTGCTTTACGATGGTGTGTTAGTTTCTGCTTTATAACAAAGTGAATCAGCTATACATATACATATACCCCCATATCTCCTCCCTCTTGCGTCTCCCTCTCACCCTCCCTATCCCGCACCTCTAGGGGGTCACATGCACTGAGCCAACATCTTGATCTTGGACTTCCAACCTCCAGAACTCTGAGACAATAAATTTCTGTTGTTTAAGCCACCTAGTTTGTGGGACTTTGTTACGGCAGCCTTAGCTGACTAATACAACTATTTACCAACACATACGGTCTCAGATTCAACACAACCCAGTCCTCAGGGACCTTTCCTTGATCAAGTGAACATAAGACAACACCCATGCAAATATCTTGTAAATCTACAAACGGCTATGTAGCAGTCAGCACTATAAGGCACAGTGGGTTACAGAAGAAATCTAAAACTCTTCCTACCCTCTCCTAATTGGCACAGGAATGTACAATGCGTTGCAAATTGACCACACCACTATAAATCAGGGCCAAGAATGTATTTTTTAAAAAGCAAATTCTATACTTATCAGCTCACCACCAAAAAAGCAGAGTCAGTTTTAAGACAGGATTTTTTCCCAGGACAAATGGCAAATACAGCGTAAATACTCTCATATTCTGTGAAGTCTGGATACATAAAGATGTGTTATCCTCTGTGTCTCACCCCTTGGGACACAATTTTACTGCAGGAATATGATGTAACTGCCCTGCTTTTGTCCACCAAACAGAACATAATATGCCTTCAATATGTCAGCCTGTTTTACCTCCCTAAATACATAATTGATTTTCAACATTTTATGCTCCAGTTACTGCCCCAAAGCAGATTGGGACAAGTTCACATTTCAAATGCTCCTTCTTTTCAAGTACAAAAGGAGTGATCAGAACAGTGAACGAACTCTCTTCAAGTTTTCTTGGAGGAGTCATTTGCTTGCCACTTCTCCAGTTTCTCTGTCACTCACATGTACATCCTCATGCATCAAAAAGGATCCAGAACTTACACAACTTGACTAAAAAACAGCCACATATTATACTATGAGAAACAACCAACAAGAAGGAATTGTCTTTATTTAGAACACTGAACGAGTAGCTAGTTACGTTCCCAACAGAAACAGAATTAGGACCAATGTCAAAAAAAAATTAAAAGCTTAAACTTCCCTTAAAAAAAAAAAAAAGTAGAGCTATATATTTAGGTCATTTTATTTTTAACCACAGCCTTCTAAATGACCTGAATATCCCAACATCCACTCTAAATGACAAGTTTTGTAATTCCTATGAATAATTTAGTTGGGCAAATTTGTTTTACTTGTTGAATAAAAATGTTACTTTAGAAAATGACAAGCCAGTTTTGCCCACAATAATTTTCAGTCTGAACATCTTCCATTCCTCGTAGGAAAAAATAGCATGGGAGGGGAGAGAGCAACTTTTAACACTGGGTCTCTGGAACAGCAGGGACTTCAACAGCCATATGGAAAGGGGCAGTTTTTGTTTACCTTAAGTTTTCGAGCTATTCACCATCTCCAAAAAAGAAAAAAAAAAAAAGCCGAGAAGTACCAAGGTATTTTAAAGTTCCAAAGGCACGTGTTTGAATTCAGCTTCTGAAAGACATTACTATTAGCACAAGCAGTTACAGTGACTTTCTTAGAACATGGAGTGAATAATATAAGGCAGAATGTTTCACTTTGACATCTACTAAAATGGAAACAGCAGCGGCACTGGCCTCAGCAACAATATGGTCTGGGGGTTTTTGTTTTGTTTTTAAATCCAATTTCACTTTCACAAAAGCCAGTATCTCAAGTAGAAAAAAACTTATCCAGAATGTTGCTGGCCTTGGGAAACAGACCAACGTTCATTCCTGGGGGGTGGGGCTCAGGGAAGCGGGGTGTGTGCCTCGTTCCTGGCTCCTTTTAGGTGGAGAGCAGGCTTCTTTCTAGCTTACCATCCTGGCCCTACACTCATCTCTTCTTAGAAAGCCAATGAAATACCTCATCCTTGAAGTCTGGGAACAGAAACTGGGGATGGTGACACAGCCCCTCCCATCTTCTTCTTCCTGGATGCCAAGCTACTCTCTGGAGGCACACATCTGAGTCTTCTTAAACATCCTGGCTCTATGGGGACAGGCCTCCGCGTGGGGAAACCCTGATGGTCCAGCACCACATGAGCAGCCAGACAAGCCTGACTACTGTGGGGCTCAGGCTAGGAAGCCTACTGTTGACATACATTTAAGACACATTCTCCAATATTACTTCCATCAGTTAAAAAAGAAAAAAAAAAGGTACAATTTGAATTCCTGATGTTGTCTTTCTCCTGTCTCTATGAGAGCTCGTTCAGAACTCAGATTGACAGGATAAAAGTGGGGTGTCATTTAGCGCCCCTCCCTCAAATCCCAACAATATAAAGAATGAGTTTTCCTGTTTAAGGGATAGACTTTGAGATCTTACTCTCTTTAAAAAGTGTATTTTACTTCTAGTGACCTGTGAGACAATAGAACAACTCTAAAACCCAAAACACTGACTTTTTTCCATTTCATTCAAAACTGACAACGAATCACTGTTACTATTATGACCATTTCTCACTGTATTCCAGCTCAGCCAGTGATTAGAGGTAGCTGAGTGAACTTATCCATATTACTCACACTCATTTATAAAACGGGAATAGTGATATCCCTACCTCGTGGGTATAATTTATAGAGTGAACGAAATAATGAGGATTGAAGGAACTTGTACATAAAGCACCTGGAATGTACACGGTAGGTAGTGTTAAATAAATGTCATCTCCCAGGCTCATCTCTTCAAAACAGACACACTCACTGAGAATCAGAAGGGGCTTTAGGAGATTATTCCAATAAACCTTTCTTTTACTTTTAGAGGAGGAAATTGCGACCCAAAGGTCACTCAGAGAAAAAAATCTAAAGCTTTTCATTCATTTCTCTAAACACTTATTTCTGAATGTTATGCCCTTCCCACACTCTTGAAATAGGATTTGGTGGATTACAATCTGCACACCAGAGCCATGTGTTAGTACTGGATCTTCCCTTACTGTACAAAGGATGGAGAAGAAGACTCACAGGGTTTATGGGCATACCTGCCCTCAGGCCAGGCCCACCACCTGACGCTCCCACGCCTTTTCAATGAAAGAGCAGGGAAGGGCACGCACGGCTGCATTCCCCTAATGAGTCATGTTTCTGGAATCAGCCTAACTCTTCCTTGATTCCCTCTTTGAGTGAGGTCACTTTTCTCAATGGCTCCCAGCAACCCCAAATCCTTATTTTATCAGTTTCTGAATCTATTTCTAAGTATTTGCCTATTATCACAGTTTCTCACATTCTCCATCTAAGCCACAAACACATCAACCAATAATTTATGAGAGTGACTAAGCCTTTTTTTATATAAAATTAAGGACAGGAATATTTACCGTGTTTTCTGAATGATATTATAACTACCATTTAAGAAAACTTCTCCAGAGCTGAATGCTGCCAAAGACTAGGTCCCTCTATCTACCCCATCTTTCAAGGAAGTTCCTAAGCGAATGGAACGTACCCACCAAGGGCCCATATTTGCTTTTTCCTCTGGTTCTTTAACATCTGGCCCACCTATTTCCAGAAGAGGCCTCTTTCTCTCTCTTGTTGTGAAATGCTTCTGCTGAAAATACTCGAATAGCACTCAAGAATTTTACTTGTGAGTAATCAATAAATTGCATCACTGTTGAAAAGCTACCAAATTCCACTTTCCATTCAGTACTAAGTACAGTTTTGCACATTCTCAAATGAAAATGAAGCTTTGGGCAACCCAGGTACTTCTCCAGTCTGCTTTTAGTTCTTCAAAAAACAGTCATTTTGAATTCTAAATCTGTCTAAAATTCCCAGTTTATCACAGTAGTTAAACCCAGTCCCAGAGATCAACAGAAAATCACAGATGACCAGTCTACCCCAACCATCAACCTATTAAATTCATATTCATCACCACCTGTTGGTCTGACGTGCCAGGCTGATGAGCTCTGCCTTGGAGGGATACTACAGCACCCTCCTCCAGGTAAGCAAACAACAGTTTGTTAACTTGATACTCTCCCTTCACGCGATCTTTTAAGTGCAGAAACAGGTAAAGTATTTGACAATCTTAGAAAGTGTTAATTTGTGAGGAAACTAAGACTACTTTACCTGAAATATTCCACAATAACGACAAAAAGGGCCCTACTCTATGCTCTGCTCCTGCCCTTCCAAAGACTAAAGCAGCCTCCACACAGGTCTCTCCTGGGGGCTTCGTGGTGCTCAGCCACCTCCTCACTACCTCTCTATCCACCCATCCCTCCCACCAAGGTCAAATCCAATGATTTCATCTTACTGAAATGGAGCAGGACCCTGTGGGGCCCTCCCTGGTACAAACGCTTTCCATGTTCCCAGTTTCTTGTTGGCAGGAAATAGGCTTCATTCGGCCTCCTTGACCTTCCCTGAGTTCCAAGGGGCAGATTTAAACAGCTGCTAATCAGGGAAGGGAGGGGAGATGCAGAAACAAAGGAGGAGGGGTCAAGAAACAACAGTGCAACCCTCACCCCAAATTTTGCCTATAAAAACTTTTCCTCAAAAACCATCTAGGAGGGCTTTCCTGGTGGCGCAGTGGTTGAGAGTCCGCCTGCCGATGCAGGGGACACAAGTTCATGCCCCGGTCCAGGAAGATCCCACATGCCGCGGAGCGGCTGGGCTCGTGAGCCATGGCCGCTGAGCCTGCGCGTCCGGACCCTGTGCTCCGCAGCCGGAGAGGCCACAACAGTGAGAGGCCCGCGTACCACAAAAAAAAAAAAAAAACCATCTAGGAGTTCGGGGTTTTGGAGTGTGAGCCACCTGTGCTCCTTGCTCAGCCCTGCAGTAAACCTTTCTCTGCTCCAAACTCTGATGTTTTGGTTTGTTTGGCCTCACTGTGCCTGGGGCACAGGAACTTGCGTTCAGTAACGTTATTTCCACTTTCTCACTTCTAAATGATTAACTTGCCTTCCTTACCACTCCATTCAAGTCTCTCTCCTTCAAAGAGCTGAAACACCCTTCACATTTAAAAGCAATTTTGCAAACCTTGTGTATGAACTACATTTTTTCCTCTCGTCCAGCGTACCCAGCATAATCCATTATGGGGAAGTGATGTGACCAATCTAATGGGGGTACTTTAATCCTTAGGAGTTTGGTCTGTGATCACCTCACCAACATTTTCTAGCAGATGGCCAAGGAGAGCTTTCTGGTTTACCCCCCAAAACATCCTACACGCAATCTGCCTGACAGTGTACCTCTCTGTCACTATCTCATCCACCTACCACTCCAAAAATCTAGCAAGCCCTCTTTCAAAAACTGCTATGTGCTTTCTCTTCTAGATGACTTTCGGTCTTTCTAAACCAGACCAAAAGTAGAGGGTGCAAGGTGATCTCTTGGATATAGAAAAAAGGTATTAGAATGCCTAATCATGTTTACTTGTCTCATTCTTTTATTTCTATTTTTGTGGATTTAATAATATTATAATTCATAAATATACAAATGTTGCAGGTACGAGCAGAAAGTATTTTACTGATAGAATTGCTATGTCAAAAATGTTTAGGCTGGGCTTCCCTGGTGGCGCAGTGCTTAAGAATCCGCCTGCCAATGCAGGGGACACAGGTTCGAGCCCTGGTCCAGGAAGATCCCACATGCCGAAGAGCAACTAAGTCCGTGCGCCACAACTACTGTGCCTGTGCTCTAGAGCCCGTGGCCCACAACTACCAAGCCCGTGCACCTAGAGCCCATGCTCCGCAACAAGAGAAGCCACCACAATGAGAAGCCCGCGCACCATAACAAAAAGTAGCCCCTGCTCGCCGCAACTAGAGAAAGCCCGCATGCAAAAACAAAGACCCAACGCAGCCAAAAAAAAAAACCAATGTTTAGGCTATTGGGCTAAAGAGTAACACCTTCATTTATTTTTTTAAAGGAATTTTGCCTTTTTTTAAATTTTATTTATTTATTTATTTATTTATTTATGGCTGTGTCGGCTCTTCGTTTCTGTGCGAGGGCTTTTCTCTAGTTGCAGCAAGTGGGGGCCACTCCTCATCGCGGTGCGTGGGCCTCTCACTATTGTGGCCTCTCTTGTTGCGGAGCACAGGCTCCAGACGCGTAGGCTCAGAAATTGTGGCTCACGGGGCTAGCCGCTCCGCAGCACGTGGGATCCTCCCAGACCAGGGCTCGAACCCGTGTCCCCTGCATTGGCAGGCAGACTCTCAACCACTGCGCCACCAGGGAAGCCCACACTTTCTTATAATACACTTCTTGGTGCTCTAAGGACAATTCCTACTAAATTGCTGTATTCTAGTTTTTTGGCTAAGAAAATATTGTATATTCGTGTACTATTTTTTTATTTTTTAAAATTTATTTATTTTATTTATTTATTTTTGGCTGCATTGGGTCTTTGTTGCTGCACTCAGTCTTTCTCTAGCTTCAGCGAGAGGGGGCTACTCTTCATTGTGGTGCGCGGGCTTCTCACTGTGGTGGCTTCTCTTGTTGCAGAGCATGGGCTTCAGTAGTTGTGGCACAGGAACTTAGTTGCTCCGCGGCATGTGGGATCTTCCCTGACCAGGGCTAGAACCGGTGTCCCCTGCATTGGCAGGCGGATTCTTAACCACTGTGCCACCAGGGAAGCCCCTCATGTAGTATTTAGATGGTAACAATATTCTCATTACTAAAATCAGACCTCACTCTTGGCTTTCCTATTATATCTCTGAATTATATTTTCTCATTCAGGTGTACTCTTAAAGACAGTCTCCGTAGTTAAAGAAAAATTTTATCTTTACTTCAAAATTAAAACCAAATAAATGATCAAACACCCTTTAAAAGATAAATGACACCCAAGGCAAATTTTCATACATATGGCGCTTTACAAAGTACAGGCACTGTTCTAACTTCTTTCTCATTTAATCCTCATAATATTATAATTATAAAATTATGTCGTGCTTCCCTGGTGGCGCAGTGGTTGAGAGTCCGCCTGCCGATGCAGGGGACACAGATTCATGCCCCGGTCCGGGACGATCCCACATGCCGCGAAGCAGCTGGGCCCGTGAGCCATGGCCGCTGAGCCTGCGCGTCCGGAGCCTGTGCTCTGCAACGGGAGACGCCACAACAGTGAGAGGCCCGTGTACCAAAAAAAAAAAAATTATGTCATATTTATTTTTAATAAAGTTAATTATTAAAAATAGTATATTTTAATAGATGAAGAAATTTTCTTTCGGAAAACTCAAGACACCTCTAAAACCATAGTAAATAATATTTTCAGTGAAAGAGTTCTGAAGACTAATCATTATTCTCTGTGCCTTTCACTTTCTTCATCTACCTATTGTCAAGGAATCCCAGTTATTAATGGTGTGGCCTTGGGCAGGCAACTTAACTACCCCGTGATGCAGAATCCTTATCTCCATTGAGTTCACTCACTGCAGTGCCTACTCTGTGCCAGACACTGTTCTGGGCTGGGGGATACGTCTGTGAACAAAAGACAAGATCATGTTCTCAAGAAGCCGATTAGGTAATATCCGGATGGCACCTGGCCCAGAAGATAACTGTGCCTCCTGTCAGTCATCATTATTTCTCAAAACTAAGGATCACCTTAGTTATCATTATCTTAGTCCTACTTTCATGTTAAAATAAATTCCCATTTGCCTTATTTTACCTAGCCCCCAAATGTTTCTTAGCAAGAGAAAAAGGGCAGAAAAGTAAAATAATTCATCAGAATTTGGTACCAGCAAGCATATAAACTCTACCTTTCCTTGAAAAGAACTGTTGTAAAGTGCTATAGATCCAGCCAGCTACTGGGGATAAAACATATCACTGTCAGGAACAAGATTCTGCAAATGACTTTTGATGGACAGCATGCCGCTGTGCTTTGGGTCTTCCCAGGACTTTTCAATGATGCTGATGAAGGTCTATTTACACCTGGAGGTTATAGCTGATGTGCTGCTGCACCTCTGACAGCTGCAAATTTTCACTGCAGTGCAACTTAATCCCTCATGATGTCAGCTTCCAGACTGCCCTTACAAGACCTGCCATGAGAACATCTCTTTACTTATTCAAAATTATTATATAATCACAGGCCATGCTAGCCACGGTCGCCATGCACAGAAAGCAGCCTGTCTTTCAGCACAGAATCTAAAACCACCAGCAGGAGAATAAATGAATTCTTCTGAATCCAAAGTAAACACATGAAGTAAAATGATAACAGGAACTCTCAGGAGAGCACTTCCTTTATAAACAGCTTAGATCACTTCACAAACACCTGGCTAAATCCAAATATCTGGGTCAGGCCCCGCATCTCCACCCGGGGTGGGGGCGGGGTGAAGGTCACAAATGCCACCGGCCACCACTGAAGACAGGATGCGCCTTAGGTGTTTAGGTTACAACCTCAAAAACTTCCTGAAGAGCCAGGTAAAATCTATTTCTTAATATATATGTTTCACCCCATTCCGTTAAAAAATCTGCAGCACAATCTTTGCAGTTTGCTGGTTGGCCAGGTAGTTGGCCATGATTTGACCTCACCCTTGGTATTTGCTCTGTCAGCATCAGAAACACAGCCAATCCTCCTCACCCCCGCAGCCTCCTCCTCCCCAAATTCATGCACTGAAATTCAACATCAGGTTGCAGACTTAGACTCAACAGGCAATAGGAAGGAAGGAAGGAAGGAAGGAAGGAAGGAGGGGAGGAAGGGAGGGAGGGAGGAGAGGGGGAGGGAGGGAGGGGGAGAGGAGGGGGAGGGGGAGAGAGAGGAGGGGGAGGGGGAGGGAGAGGAGGGGGAGGGAGGGAGAGGAGGGGGAGGGAGGGAGGGAGAGGAGGGGGAGGGAGGGAGGGAGGGAGAGGAGGGGGAGGGAGGGAGGGGGAGAGGAGGGGGAGGAGGGAGGGAGAGGAGGGGGGAGGGAGGGAGAGGAGGGGGGAGGGAGGGAGAGGAGGGGAGAGGGAGGGAGGGAGAGGAGGGGGGAGGGAGGGAGGGAGAGGAGGGGGAGGAGAGGAGGGGGAGGGAGGGAGAGGAGGGGGAGGGAGGGAGAGGAGGGGGGAGGGAGGAGGGAAGGAAGGAAGGGGGAGGGAGGGAGGGAGGGAGGGAGGGGATGAGAACAGGAGTATGGGCTGAGCCCCAACTCTGTACTGTCCATATCTCCAGCTCCTCCCACCGCAGGTCCCAATCTGGGAAGAGCCTGCTGCCTACAAGACTGTCTATAGGGGCTTCCCTGGTGGCGCAGTGGTTGACAGTCCACCTGCCGATGCAGGGGACACGGGTTCGTGCCCCAGTCCGGGAAGATCCCATGTGCCGCGGAGCGGCTGGGCCCGTGAGCCATGGCCGCTGAGCCTGCGCGTCCGGAGCCTGTGCTCCGCAATGGGAGAGGCCACAACAGAGGCCCGCGTATGGCAAAAAAAAAAAAAAAAAAGACTGTCTATAGATGGCAGGTACCTCCCCCGACACTGGGCCCTTATGCTTCTCTGTAGCCCCCAAACCCCTCCTGAGACCAGGTCAGAGTTACCTGGACTTCCCATCAGTTCCATCACAGCTCATGCCTGATCTAGACATGCAAGTCCTCGCTTCCCTGCATCCAACCTCTCATCCCCACGGGCCTCTCTCCCATCCCCCACCCTCCTTTCCTCATCCAGCATTTTCCCTATTCCAGTCCTCCCTCTACCTACAACCCCTTCCCTCTCCCTCTCCACCCAGTCTCTGGAACCTTCTTTCCATTGTTAAATTCCCTAGGGATTACTGGCAAGGGTTTGAGAGTCAGTGGATCTGGCAGTGCCCAGCCTCTGCCGTTTTCTGGATGGGAGATGTTGAATGTCTTCAAACCTGAGATTCATCATCAGTACAGCAGGGTTTACCTATCTCGGAAAGTGAAGATTAAATGAAAAATACACATAAAGCATTTAGCAAAATCCCCGCACACTTTCAAATATGAAATAAGTGCCCGTTTTGTACCAGGAAAATCATAAATGGTAGCGATGATCATTTTCTCCCCCCCGCACCTTTTTATTTTTCATGGTGGTAAAATAAACACAACATGAACTTTACCATTTTAGCCATTTTTAAGTGTACACTTCAGTGGCACTAAGTACATTCACATTGTTGTGCAACCTTCACCACCATCCATCTCCAGAACTTTCTCAGCTTCCCAAACTACAACTCTGTATCCATTAAACACTCACTCCCCATCCCCCCTTCCCTGCCTTGGACAGGGCCCCTCTCTACTGGGAGGTGCTGGTGGAGGGCTTCTCTTCCAATCCCATGTAAAAAATT
Organism: Stenella coeruleoalba; assembly: GCF_951394435.1. NCBI lineage: Eukaryota > Metazoa > Chordata > Mammalia > Artiodactyla > Delphinidae > Stenella > Stenella coeruleoalba. Next base: position 56,030,683 of record NC_137151.1, on the reverse strand, counting down.
CATCCTCCTTTGAGGCTCTCACCACTCACAGTCATACCACCCTCCACCCCAATTCTCAGCTGTCACCTACCTATTTTTGGTAACTTCTCCTCTTCACCAGGCAAAAGGGGAGGGGCTCAGTTCACAATCATCTCTTCAACCAACAGTCAGCTCCCAAAGGAATGAATGAGAGCAGCTGGGTCGAGGGTGGGGGAGGTACTTGTACAACCTGGATTGGAATCCATCAATGATCAACTGTGTGACACTGAGTCACACCTTAACCTCTCTGGGCTTAGTTGCCTCACCTATTAATGGGAATAATAATACTTCATCATGAAGTTGTTGAATTAACAGTTCACGGCACTTCGAGCAGTGCCCAGCACACAGCATTAGGACGTGACAGCAGTTACTATCACCATCACTGCACTTGAGCCTCTGATCCTGGGACTCTAGTGGACCAGAGTCTACGTCATTCCCAGGGCCACAACTCAGAGTCAGAGGGCACAATTCATTGCTCTTGCCGGTGACCACAACCTTCTGTCCCTCCAGCTCTCACACCCCCTCATCCCCAGGGTACTTGCTCTCCAATGTCCCTCGGTGTGCCTCTTTCTGCATTGAGGGTGATCTTCTGACCCAGCCCCCTCGCCAGCACCCTCGATGCTCTGCACCCCTCTTCTCTGGCCACATCAATGGGAATCCACACCACTACTCAGCTTCTCCACACCTATGCCCTAGGCCTAAAAGTCCCCAAAGAGAAGTGGCCCCTCGCATGGAGACACGCCACTACACTTGAATATCTCTACCCAAAAAGGCCCCCGGTATCCTAAAAAGGCCCCTCCCATTCCCCAAGCAACTATCTCAAACTTTGATCACCATTCTTCTCAACCCTGCTCTAGCTTTCCTCCCACTTCACCCAGAAACCCAAAAAAGCAGGCTTGCTATGCTGACACCCCAATTTCCTGCCCCTGTTCTTCACCCACCAGTGTATCCACATGCGCCTCCCCTGGCCTCTCCTCTTCACTCTAATTCCCAATCAACCTTTCCACCGGCCTCTGCTACAAACACCCTCCTGCGCTCCACCTACCTCACACTTACCTACTTTGTTCCCCACTGTTTACCTTCCACACCTCAGCTTGTGTCCCCTCCACCCAACCGCCACTGCACCTCGCTACTCCCTTAAGATGCTGCTCAGAAATCACCTCCTCCAAGAAGTCTCCCCAGACTCCTCCGACTCCTGTAATATTCCACACACACCTCAACAAACTTCACATTGCCATTTCTTCTGACTGTGTCTCTCCCTGAGACAGAGGTACATGGTCCATTGCACATTCTCAGTGCCTGGCACATAGGGGTAGCAATAACTGCTGAATAAATCAAAGGATAAGGGCAACAGATCCTGCTTTCTGCTCTGAAGTGTTTTATTAAATGTTTTATTAGAAACAGCACCAATTAAGATTTGTGATCAGTCACTTACCTATGATGCCATATATTTTCTTCCTCTGATCTAGACTAAGAAGCGTCCCTTCCCCCTGCCTGCCCAGAACAAATATTCCTTTGATAAAAGAAAGAACCAGAAACAAAACACTACTTCCTCCTCAACCGAAACAGAAAACCTAAAATAGCAAGACAGTTTATGAAAAGTATCCAGCTGACACTGGCTTAGGTAGGGATAAGTACAGTTGTCCGTGCTTAAGAAGGGAAAGGGAAGTTTACTTTGGACGGCTGTTTGGGGGAGGCAATGAGATTCAAGTACTAAACAAGAGAATTGACCAAAATAATAAGTCTTGGGTCTATTGTAGGGCAAGGAAGGAAGAGGAAGCAAGTAACTCCAGTGGAAATTTCCTTCCTTTGTCTAGTTTCACTTCAGGTATGGCTTCCATACTAATTTCTTGATACTAACTTAACGACGATTTAATTTATAGGAAGTGATTTCAAACGGCCCCCGGGCACTGCAGATGGTACCTCAGGGGCCCATCTGTTTCAGGATGAAAGCTTGGTGCACACCATTACATCACTCTGGCCTTCCTCAGCAACTTCCTATCCGACAAAATCTAGACGTTTGCTCTGTCAACAAAATATTTGTGTTTGTCCCCAGCTCTGGCCTTGGCTCCTGATTAGTTTTAAAATCATTATGCACCCAAGCTGAATAGGGTTACTGTTAGCAGCTGTAAGGTTCTCTTCTGGGCAAATCCCCAAGTCTGTGGTTTTCAGGGAGTGATTTCTGTCCTTTCCGCATAATTACACACTCTCCTGATTGATGAGCTGATCAGCCCTCCTACCCCCATCCAGGGCGAAAGCCTCTCTCTTCCCGCTCTATTTATTTTCCCAGGGGCCAGAGGGGAGGGGAGAATGGCATGGGGAGGGGGGCCTTGGGCTCTCCCCACATAAATGCTCTGGCATTATACAACAGTCCCAGTCCAGACGTGCCATTCCTTCCAGCCCCTGAAAGCTTCCCACATTGGTTAACACCATTTGAGGTATTGAAAACACGTGGCACGAAACCAGCTGCTATTCCTGGATGCTCACAGCCTGCCCCCCAACACCCCAGTGCCCGCTAGCACAGGTCTACTTCAGTCAAGCATGGTCCCCATGATCACCTCTGACAGCGCATACGTAACCTGCAACCTCCCAACTTTTCATCCGCCTCTGTTCTCCACAGAGCACAACCACAGACATAATGTTAACTGTGAGCGCCTGGTAGGCGACAGACCATAACCTTGGCAGAAATTACATTTTAAACAGGTTTTGGTTTTTGTTGTTGTTGTGGAAGAGGGGGTTACACGTACTGATCGTTACAGCTTACTCTGAAATATCTGTAAGAATAAGGTGGGTCGATAGGTAGGTATGTAATAAAGCAAAGGCCACAAAATCCTAATTGTAGAATCTAGGTGGTGGGTACGTTCACTCTACATTTCTTTCAACTTCTCTTTGGCATGTGAGTATTTTCTTAATGAAATGTTGGAGGGAAATGTTTTTAGTGCCTTTCTAAAAAATTAACTGAATTCCAGACTTCACCTGTGTTTGTGTTTCGCCAACTTTCCCACTAATGTCCTCTTTCCATTCCAGGACCCATCCCAGGATCCCACTTTGCAAATTACTCATCCTATCTCCCTAGTCTCCTCCGGTCGGTCACACTTTCTCAGTCTTCCCTTGTTTTTCATAACCTTGATGGTTTTGGAGAATACTGGGCAGGTACTGTGTATTATATCCCTCAGTTTGGATTTGTCTGATGTTTTTTCTCGGAGTTAGACTGGGGTGATGGGTTCTGAAGTGGGAACCATGGAGGTAAGTTGTCTTTCTCATCACATCATATTAAGGGCGCATGCTCTCAGCATGACCACTGGTGATATCAACCTTGATTATTTGGTTAAGGTAGTGTTTATGAGTTTTCTCCACTGTAAAGTTCCCTTTTCATTCTTTCTATAATCTATTCCTTAGAAGCAAGTCACTAAATTTCAGCCCACGTTCAAGAGCTGGGGGAAATGAAGCCCCCGCTCCGGAAGGGGTAAGTACCTACATAAACCATTTGGAATTCTTCTATAAGGAGGACACCTCTTTTCCCTACATAGCTTATGTATATTCACTTGAATCTTTGTGTTACAATGCAGTACCGCTCTATTTATTTTGTTGCTCAAGTTGTTCCAGCTTTGGCTATTAGGAGCTCTTTGAGGTTGGCTCCTATGTCCTTTGGCATGCCCCAGCCTTGGCTTTTTGAGCATTTCCTTATTTTCTGGTAATACAAGATGCTCTAGACCTATAATTATCCATTTCTCCAAGAAGTCCTGATTACTTTTATTGAAGGATGGTATTTAGAAACCAAGACCTGGGTATACTGTGGCTACTGGGGTGTCATTGCTTCCAAGCCCTCTCAGTGAACAGATCTAGAAAATACACGTATGTATACTAACCCACGTACGCACACTCACCTATCTATATGAAGCTAAACATATGTTCATACTGAGTTCACAGTGATGTCTCCAACTCTAACCCAGTACTGCATGGTTCCCGGCAGCCTTCTGCCTTTGCTTATCTGTAAATTCTCTCTCCAACGGTAGGAAATCTAGCTCTACCTTCCACTATCCATTTATTTATTTGTTTGACCCCTGAATACATTTCAGAATTGTTAACCCGTGCTCCCATGAGAAACAACCTCACCAACTAGAGTACATTGTTGATGTACTGTTTGTTTTGTCTTTAGCCTTACAGTGTCTAGTCAAAACACCAGCTTCCAAAGTTACTTCGGTTCATACCTTTTTGTCCTTGCCCCCTTCAGTGCGGTTATACCATACAATTGTAATACAGGGAGATTCTTCTGCCAAAGTCTTCATTCACCCTGGGACACACGCCCACACACCCTCCAGGTTTTTGTTTTTAATTTGTATACATTTCTTACATAAGGTTCTTTTTCTTTTCCTGCTTTACTGAGGTATAAATGACAAAATTATGTAAGATAGTTACAGTGCACAAGGTCATGTTTTGATGTACATATACATTGTGAAAGGATTCCCCCCCACCCAAGTTAATTAACACACCTATCATCTCACATATTTACTTTTTTTTTGGTGAGAACATGTAAGTTCTGCTCTCTTAGCAAATTTCAATTATACAATACAGTGTTGTCAACTATCGTCGCCATTGGATCCTCAGACCTTATTCATCTTATAACTGAAAATTTGTACCCTTCTACCAAACTCTATTTCCCTCGTCCCCACCAACCACTTTTCTAGTCTCATTCTACAAGCTCAACCTTTTTTCTTTTCTTTTTTTTAATGATTCCACATATCAATGACACCATGCAGTGTTTTTCTCTATCTAGCTTATTTCACTTAGCATAATGCCCTCCAGGTTTGCCTGTGTTCTCACAAATAACGGAACTTCCTTCGTTTTTTAAGGCTGAATATTATTCTATTGTGTATATATATCACATTTTTAAAATCCGTCATCCACTGATGGACACAGGTTGTCTGCATAAGTTCCTTAGTGCCAATCTAAATAGTCTACTTAAATACTTGACATCACTTTCTATTGGTATACATATTTTATTTTATCCTTAGTACTTCAGTACTTATATCTGAGTGTATCCCACAACACCTATAATGATCCTGAACCACAGTGATTACTCAGATACTAATAAAATGAACAGATTCTATGAATTTATTTTTTAAAACTACTATGCTAAATTGACTGTAACAGTTTAATTGCTAGAGAATAAAACTGTAGAGGAAGAATGTTCATTGCAGTGTTATTTAAAATTCAATAATAAGTAAATAGTTTTAAATTTTACTACATTATAAAATATAAAATTATATTATACCTATAGGCTGGAATATGAATTACATGCAATCATTAGAAATCACTTGTTAAATATATACTAATATGAGATAATATGTACCTTATGTGTGTGTATCTATAAACGGCAAACTATGTAATAAAAAGGACAGCATATCGTTTAACACATCTATCATATACATGTACGTCTGTGCAAAGAAAAAACACTGAAGGAAGGACATACCAAAAAATTATTTTTTTAAGTTCCTTTCTGTCTTCTTTTTTAATTAAAATTAAAGGACAGAAGATTGTTTGCTACATGGGAAACTTTACAGAGGGTTCTTCCAACACATAAGGCATTGGACCAGACAAAGAGGAAGAAACAAAATCAGGAGTTATCTACTGGAGTTCCACATCAGGTAAGGACCAAAGAAAAGGGAGCAAAATGCACGGTTGATGGATGCCCTCAGGTCACCTATAATCTGAGACTAACATAAAGAAGGTGAGGACAGTGGTGCCTGTGCTAATACGTCCACTACAGACAGAAGTACAAGAGTGGACTGGAGAGCTGTCTGGGAAGCATCCTGAGAAATGTGGGGCTTGGACAGAGCCTTCAAGGACAGGAAAGATCTAAATGGGGGAAGGAAGGAGGCAGTGTGAATGGGGACAGGTATTAATAAATCTACCCACACACCTGGAAGTTTTCTCATCCCATTCCACAAAAACCCAAGAAAAAAACCTTAAGAAATGACAGCCACAGTGGGAGCTTCCGGTTAAAGTGTCCGGCCCTCTTGGCAAAAGGCTTGCAGGGAGTGAGGCAGGATTACCTAACAGGATCTGGTTAGCCTATAGCAGATTGGATAACACTCAAGTGGCTGATAACAGGGGTCTAGCTCTGGGTTTTCAAAGATTAACATTTTTAAAGTGGAATTTACACTCTATCCCTATAAAAAGTGCTTTTATTTATTTCTGGCTGAGTTGGGTCTTCGTTGCTGCACGCGGGCTTTCTCTAGTTGCGGCGAGCAGGGGTTACTCTTCGTTACAGTGCGTGGGCTTCTCATTGTGGTGGCTTCTCTTGTTGCAGAGCACAGGCTCTAGGCGTGCGGGCTTCAGTAGTTGTGGCACGCGGGCTCAGTAGTTGTGGCGCACGGGCTCTGAGCGCAGGCTCAGTAGTTGTGGCACATGGGCTTAGTTGCTCCGCGGCATGTGGGATCTTCCCAGACCAAGGCTCGAACCCGTGTCCCCTGCATTGGCAGGCAGATTCTTAACCACTGTGCCACCAGGAAGCCCAAAAGTGCTTTTTAAAATAGAACAACACAAATAAACACATAGTAACCATGCATTACACTGAGAGGGTCAATGGCGACAATGACTAACTTTCAGCTTGTTATAACTTTCCAAGGCACAACACTGTGCCCACCTGCCAGCCACCTCCAGGACCAGATCACACACAGGTGTAAACAAAGAAAGAGCTATAGGACAACCTTCTACAAATGCAGGGCCACACACCCAGAGAATCTGCATCTCAACTCTTAAGAGCTCAGGAGAAACAAGTATTTGGTTAACATTTAACTAGACAAGGCAGCAGATGTTTTACACAAGTTATCTCTTAGTCTTCACAACCAGCAAGGCAAGGATTAGTCTTGTAAATGGCCACTCAGTTTGGAAATGGCAAAACTTCAATTCACGCTCAGCTCCACCCAGCTCCAAGCCCGTCATCTTCCACTTGGAGTGGTGTCATGTGTTTCAACAAACCTCAAAAGCAGACTTAAACATACCTTCAGTATCACTCGTTTACAAAAAAGAGATATCTGGTCAGTTTTCTCTCAAAATAGTTCTTTCACAATATAATTCATATATGATGCCAAGAATTCAATTTAAAAATCTAAAGCATATTTTAAGCCCCAATGCAATAAAGTTAACCACTTATGATTTAGCAAAATAATATCAATATTACAAAGCCCACAAATAAATCAACTTGATTACAAGATGTAAAATTTTTTAAATGATGGCATGTCTAAAATATTAAAAACTCAACTTTTTTGCAATATGAAGACCTCAAATTGAGACATGAACATCAAGACTGATCTTTTTCATTCTCAATGAGGACTAATCTAGTTTGTATTCTAAAATATATTACCCTCTTCCTCTCTATATCCCTTCTCCTCCCCTTCCACTTACTCTCCCCTCCCCACAAAAAGAGGTTCTCCTTCTACCATTAATTGCAAAACAAAAGTTCTATCCTGTGATCTATAAACCATGAAATATAAAAGGTTAGGACCCATTGATAGTTTAATCTCTGTTGTCCTGAGACAGAAATCCCCCTAGAAGGTTAAAACCAAGTATGTCAGGTATACGAGAGTTACTTTGCCCAAACCACCTGAAACGTTTTCCATATTAAAATGATTTAATTTCTTAAGCTCTCTTTAAATGCTTTGGAGTGACCTGTCAAATACACACTGAAGATGTTTGGAGTATCACTGCCACCTTAGCATATTCATTCACACAGGAAGCACTCAAATGCTGTTAGTTACAGAGTAAAAGATTTCAGGACAAAAGACAATGTCTTCTCTTTAGGCAAACCAGAATAAAACTTTAGTAATTAATTTTTTTAATTAACAAGAAAGCTTAAGGGTTGAAATTTGGAGGTGGAGAGAAAGGAAATGCTGATGTTCTTATTTTTTTGAAGATTTCTTTTTTAACACAGATTGTAACAGTAACAAATAATGAAAAATATGGTGTAAAGTAATTTTTTAACTAAGGAAAACTGTCGACCCTACCATCCAAAGATCTTCCACACTTGTTTTCTATGTACACAAACACATTTAAAGGGGCCCAGCTTAGAACCTGTATATAGTAGACCCTTAAATGTGTCAAACAGTTACATAACACATACTTTGAAGGGAAAAAAAAAGCATAAATGTGGTTACAGCATACATACTATTCTGTGGCCTATTTTTCAACTTAACAGTAGACAGAAGACATCTTTCCACACCACTCCACTCAGCTCCCCCTCACCATGTATAAAAGGGCTCGTTATTCCATTGTATGGGTGACCAAGTTTTCACCAAGCTCCTTTTGAGGTAAACATTTGGTTTTCCCAATTTTTTTTTGCTATTAAGCAATACTGCAATGAAAATCTATATAACTTTATGTGTTTGTACAATTATTTCCTTAGTATAAATTTCCGGTGCTGGAATTTCTGGGTCAAAGAGTTGTCATGCTTTAAATTAGCACACTGACAGGTTACCCTCCAGAAGAGATGTCCCCATTTATTCTACCAACACTGTATGACAGTACTCTTTTCCCCATCACCCTTACCAACACTGGTATTATTCTTTTTCATCAAACCAACAGGAAAAAAAGTTCTATTAGCATTTAGTGAGCTCCTACCCTGTGCCAGGTACCATCTTAAAAGGCTTATGTGTATTTGGATAACCCTGTGGAGGGAGGTTCCCCCATCCAGCAGTCTAACTGATGGGAAACTAATGCCCAGATATGTTAAGTAACCTGCCCAAGGCCATACACTGTCAAAAATGCTACTGGGGGGCTTCCCTGGTGGTGCAGTGGTTGAGAGTCCGCCTGCCGATGCAGGGGACACGGGTTCGTGCCCCGGTCCGGGAAAATCCCACATGCCGCAGACCGGCTGGGCCCGTGAGCCACGGCTGCTGAGCCTGCGCGTCCGGAGCCTGTGCTCCGCAACAGGAGAGGCCACAACAGTGAGAGGCCCGCGTACCTCAAAAAAAAAAAAAAAAAAAGATGCTACTGGGGTGTGAACCCAGTTCACCTGGCACCAGAACACACAGTAGAGCAATTAAATTTCTTGGAAAGGTCAAAAATCTGTTCACTCACTTACTCTCAATGGAGCCCAACCATCTCTTCCCCCAGCAAGACCTGCTGAAAATTCTGATTTCATGACCAGTAGATAGACTGCTGCGCTGGTGTTAGGAGAACTGAATTCAAGGTTGAATTCAGCCACTTACAGGTAGCTGCTGTGTGACTCTGGGAAGACTGCTTACCGAGTCTCTTTCCTTGGCTGTAAACTACCCATATCTTTCATCTCTATCTGAAGATGCTGCTGCAAAGCCCAAAAGGAACCTCTATTCCTTCAAAAATAGCACTTTCCCTGTGCCCTGCACTGGTGACAAGAGGCCATCCCAGCTCCAAGGGTATAGGAAAGAAGAACATCAACCCAGAAAACCAGCACAGCTAGGAGAGCACACAGGAGCGTGAGTGATTCAAGGGGCCACGGGTGAATGAGTCACGGTGTACCACGAAATAGCAGCCATCCAAAAAGGCAAGGAGAACAATGACACAACACCTGGGAAACGCATGAAATCACACTGAACAGAAAAGCCTCTAAGTAAATGTATATTTTAGTTACAATTATATTTTTTACAAAGGCATATGCAAAGAAAGCAAGGGAATAAAGTCATGGATGTCGTATTAAACAAATAATATTCTTTTCTCCCCTTTCCCAACCTTTACATTTAACATTTATAATTTTACATCATTTAACATTTATAATTCTTAAAATATTTTAATTGCTAGGAGAGCACAGATGGAAGTGATTAATTCTGACTGAAATAATGTATGTGAAAGTGGGAAGCTCTAAAACCCCCCATGAATGGTATTATTGTCAGAGCATGAAATAATCTAGCATTCCGCATAATGGCACTACAGTGCACTAACACAAGTTATTTTTACACTCTGCCACTTGGTTTCCAGCTCACCTGATAATGTACAGCATCAGTCATTTCTTTACAGTATTTTCTTTTTTATAAAGAAATGGGTGCATGTGGGAAAATGGCCAAACAGTACAAAAGGGTCTGCAGTAAAATGCAAGACTGTCGTCTATCCCAGCCCCCCAGCTCCTCCCACAGGCAGCTGCTGTAAGTAGTCACTTATTAATACATATACACTTCCAAAGATGCCCAATGCATTTTTTTTTCATTTAGTAATATTCTTGTAAGTTTTTCCTTAAGAGCACAAATAAACCTACCTCAGTCTTTTAACATCTGCAGATCACTTTATTGCATGGACACACCAGAATTTATCAGACTACACTATGAAAATATCTGACAAAACTATCAACCACTATTTACATAATTCTTTTCCCTTACATTGGATTCTCCATCCTAGCAAATTTTATGTCTTCTAAGCTCTTCAGCCAGCATACCAGGCCTGCCAGCACCTTCACAGACACCAGGCTCTCGGGGCTCCTTTCCCTGTACTTCCTGCTTCCGGCCAAACCCAGGCTGCATACACTTCTCCCAGATACTCCGTCCATCCATTGCTTATGCTGTTGCTTTGGCTGCAACCCATCCCACATTCCTTTGCTTGGTTAATTCTTACTCAGTCCTTTAAGTCAGGGCTTGGGCATAACCTCCTTCAGGAAGGAAAGGATTTCCCAGCCCTCAAGGCAGAGGAAATGCTCCTGTGCTCGGTTCCTGCCGTAGCCTGGGTCTTGGCACCTAAGCGCCTCATGATGAATGTGTATGCACCAGCCCTGACCACTAGAATTTAAGCTCCCCAGGACAGAAACCACCTCTTACTGATCTCTGTAACTGCTGGAGTTTAGTACAAAGTCTAGAACACTAATTGTATTTAATACCCATTGAATCAAGCTGAAATGAGTAAGGAAACTTCTGAACACCTCTTACCTTGGTAAGAGGGCTTGGTAGGTACCAAGCCCTACCAAGATGTACTGTACGAACATTATTTCTCACTGGGTACAATGATCCCCATTTTACAGATGAAGAAACTGAGGGCCCTGAAGTTAAGAAATTTGTCCAAGGGCATTAATGGAGAGCTGAAATTTGAAACAAAGTCTACTTTACTCCAGAATCACTGATCTCTCCATTATGCTCTTCTTCTACATGTTTGGATGCTGGAAGTTAAGCGAAGAGGTCAAATGAGCAGTCCCTAAGGGTAGGACATGTTAATTAACACTGTGGATAATCTAAGGGCACTGTGGTTCCCCCCTCCAAAAGAAATCAGCCAAAAGCAATCTATAATGTAGGACTAAAATGGCAAAAAAACAAAAGGGTTATGAACAAGCAAGTCTTGTCTATAGCATCCACAAATATGCACTTAGCACACCCAGGCTGAGTCTTTCAGGAGCCATTCAAAATGAGAACAAGCAGACTTAAGCAGCTGCAATATCCCCACTTAATTCCACCAGCTTGCTCTCCCTGTGAGCACTGTTGGTTTGTCCCAAATTTCTCCCCACTCCCCAACACTGCACCATCTAAGTCCCCAGACCACTTACTAAAACTGACCTTTGAACCAGCACTCCTAAAGGATTTAAAGGTTGACTGGTTCTGGGCTTCCTTGGTGGCGCAGTGGTTCAGAATCCACCTGCCAATGCAGGGGACATGGGTTTGAGCCCTGGTCTGGGAAGATCCCACATGCTGCGGAGCAACTGGGCCCGTGAGCCACAATTAACTGAGCCTGCGCGTCTGGAGCCTGTGCTCCGCAACAACAGAGGCCGCGATAGTGAGAAGCCTGCGCACCATGATGAAGAGTGGCCCCCGCTTGCCACAACTAGAGAAAGCCCATGCACAGAAACAAAGACCCAACACAGCCATAGATAAATAAATAAATAAATTTTTTTTAAAAAGAAAAAAAAAAGTTGACTGGTAGCTACCAACAGATAGCTACACCTATCATGGGCAAGAGGTGGGAGAGAAGGGCAGCACTGCAGGAGTAGGTACCAGGGTCCTGTTATCCTGCTATGAGACCTGGGGCCAGATATGGACCCTCCAAACTGGGCAGAGTAAGAATACCTACTTCCTCTTAAGGTCTTTAAGAAACTGAAAGTAGATAATTTAAGAATAAGCACTTACCACAGAACTGGCACAAAGTTAAGGGCTCACTGGCATCTATCCAGTGACGGAAGAAATCAACCAGAGAGCAAGTGGGCCCCCTCCCATTCCCTCCACCAGGATGGGGACTAAGGAAAGGCAACTGAGAAGCCCCCTAATTAACACAGGAAGTAGTAAATGGCATTTAGCAAAGGTGGGAAAACCAGAGGAGGCAGCTCCTCCCTCCCACACAGGAGAAGTATGAACCAATCAGCAGCAGTCAATGAACCCAAACCTTGTTCACTAGGGGAGACAAAGAAGCAAAACTTATCCCAAGGGTAACCAGACACCAGCAAAAAAGACACACAGGCTGAAAACAAAAACCAAAAAAAACCCTTTCTGGCATATCATCAACCACACCCAAACAAGAATGCCTCCTGACTCTGGAGGAAAGGGGCAATAAGGTAGGTAAGGGCTGTAAGGAAACGCACTGGGCAGTCAGCCCTGAATATACTGCCCAGTGTAGTGGGTAGGCACTTGTGGTGTGCTGACTGAAGCACATCTCCACCCCTTAACCTCCCTCTCATGGTTAGGGAGTATGGCTGGGTTTGGGTCCAGGTGTTTGGACCCATGTCACTCAATTCCCAAAACAACCTTCAAAAGCACCAGCATTCCAAAGTCACAGAAAACAAGCTCAGGAAGGCTAGGTAATCCGCCCAGGGTCACACTGATGTTAAGGGGCTGAGCTGGGACTTGAACCCAGTCTGGCTGGCTTCAAAGTCTCATGTACCAAAAAAAGATAAGACAGGGGTAGGGAGTGGAGGGGCTCTGGGGGGGAGGGAAGGGGGGGAAGTCAGTGAAGGTGGCCAAAAGGTAAAACTTGTAGTTATGAAATAAGTCCTGGGGATATAATGTACAGCGTGGTGACTATAGTTAATGATACTGTATTGTATATTTGAAAGTTGTCAAGAGAATAGATCTTAAAAGTTCTCCTTACAAGGGAAAAAAACACTGTAGCTATGTGTGGTGATGGCTGTTAACTAGACTTACTGGGGTGATCATTTCACAGCATCTACAAATGCTGGATCATCCTGTTGCACACCTCAAACTAATATAATGTTACATGTCAATTCTATCTCAACAGGAAAAAAAGAAAAGACCCAACTGACAAAGAAGAAGGGGAGAGGGATCCAGGCTGGAGTCAGGACTAATAATAAGCAAATAGTGTAATAACCGGCGGGTTGATTGGGTTTAAAACCCAGATTTCAAAGAGTTCAGTCCCTTTCAGTGACTTTTTTTTTCCAGCTTTACTGAGATATCATTGATATGTATGTAAGTTTAAGGCATACAACATGATGATTAGACACACATATATAGTATTGCAAAATGATTACCACATTAAGGTTAGCTCATACCTCCATCCCCTCACATAATTACCACTTGCGTCTGTGTGTGGTGATAACATTTAGGATCTACTTTCTTGACAACTTTCAAATCTATAATATAGTACTGTTAATTACAGTCACCATGCTGCACCTCAGATCCCCATTCAGTGACTTTTTCATCTGTGACAACCTAGGCCACACCCAGGCAAACCAAGAACCCCATGCTATTATTCCTCACTCTCTACATCCCAGGTTCCCTCCTCCAACCTATTTTTCATAAGCAAGAAAAATACTCAGAAACTAATTTCACTAGAAATTTCTTGTCAAAGGTCCACTTAAAAGGCAAAAACAGGGCTTCCCTGGTGGCGCAGTGGTTGGGAGTCCGCCTGCCGATGCAGGGGACGCGGGTTTGTGTCCCGGTCCGGGAAGATCCCACATGCCGCGGACCGGCTGCGCCTGTGAGCCATGGCCGCTGGGCCTGCGAGTCCGGAGCCTGTGCTCCGCAACGGGAGAGGCCACAACCGTGAGAGGCCCGCGTACCGCAAAAATAAATAAATAAATAAGCAAAAACAAACCTAATTTTGAGGGCTTGCTACTTTTGAGTATTAATCCAAATAACTAAAAAGTATCCTTAGCAGAATTAAATATGAATGTACATAAGTTCTTAAAAACAAGCAATTCTCCTAGGTGTTGCTTTTCACCAGAGATCAGCGTCATGCTGTTTAAAGAGCTCTCAAAAGCTCTGTGATAGAAGTAAAATTAAAAGACAGCCTAGACCATTCACAGCCAAACATTCTCAAAAGTATGATCCTGTTGCACCCTTCCTCACTCATCCCAAGGTCTTGATACAAATGTAGTTGCCACACCCCACTCCAGACCCACTGAAATACCACCTGTGGGCAGGCCTGGAAATGTGCATTCGGCGTAAGTGCCCCAGGTGATTCCTATGTGCAGCACAATACTGCCTGGAACTAGGGGTTACAGGAGTAGAAGCTGTTACCCATCTCCACCCACAGAAGTTCTACTCCAAGCCCACCCAGAGGACGTGAAGGAGTTTCTACAGGGAGGCGGGGATGCTGCTTCAAGAACCAAATTTCCTACTGCCCACTGGGCATTTCCAGCTGGGTATCCCAGAGGGGCCCTGAACCTGCCCCTCCCGTCCTGAGAGCGTTCTCGGTTCCCGGTATCATTCATCGTCCCCAGCCTGCTGCCCAGCCTGGAAGCAGCCTTGCTCTCTACCTTCAGTCAGCTGCCAAGTATTCCTTTTCTGTTCTGGAAGCAGCTTCCACTCCACTGCAAAACTCACCTCTCCACGCACACGTTCTGTGTTCTCATCCCTGTTCTAAAAGCATGGTGACAGAGGACCAGCAACCTGAGTTCAAATCTTCGCTGAGCCCGTTTCCTTGTCTGCAAAACGAGGATGACGACAACAGCACTCTGAAAAGTTTCTGCGAATGTTATACGAGCTAACGCACCCTAAATCCACGTTAAAAGGTATTCAACTGACTTTCATATTCTTCCTCCCGTTAACTCAGGCCCCGAACATCATCTTTCACCTGACCTACTTCAAAAGCCTCATAACAGAGAGCCCTGCCACCCATCTGTCCCCACGCCAGCCTCTCCTCCACACTGCTGCCACCCAAGCTTTTCTCCAACACGCGGCTCTGATTTCATCATCTCCCTGCTTTAGAACCTTTGACAGCTATCACTGGCTGCATAGGATCAAGTCCGTACTTCTTTGCCTGGCAAGCAAGGCCTTTTGCAATCTGGCTCTCCCCTCCCTGCCACTGTACCCAAATGCCAGGCGCCATCTGTTCTAGTAACAACACCCCAAACATGACTTGTATTTTCATGCCTCCCAGCCTCTGCTCAGCAGGCTCCCTTCATAGAAAGCCCCTCACTCTCTTCCCCACCTGGCAAAGGGCTAGGCATCCTCCACCTCCGCCCTGAAGCCTTCCCCAGCCCCAACTCCTCCTCCCCTTCCTCCTCCTGGCTCCCGCTGCGCACGTGTCTCTCTAACATTTGTACTCTGCATGCACTTGTCTCCTCAGACTGACACAGAGCTGGGCTTCAAACTTAGAAAGGCACAATGACAGCCCTCAAGAAATATTTGTTGGAAAAATTAATGCAAGACTTCCGCCACCCTTTGACAAGTGCAAACAGTTTCGAATTTGTCAAACAGTTAACACCTTCATGGTAACTTTTTACTTCTAAAACTCCTAAGGATATTATATTCTCTGAGCTAGCTAAGACTGCTCTTAATGAAGAAAGCAAAAAAAAAAAAAAAAAGCCCTGTCAAGGTCAAATGCCTATAAATCCCATCAGCTTAGAACTCAATCACTATCCCTCTAAAAATGGTATCTCATCACTGTTTCCACGACGGGAGGGGCAATCACGCTCTTTGATTCCTCTTGGCTTGACTTTTGTACGTGGAGCTGGACAATTTAAGGAGTCCTTCTTGCTTAAACAAAACATTACAGAAAGGAAGGGATAAACAAACTGTTACTTCACGGCAGGAAAAAAGAAGTGTAAAAAAGCTCCAGTGAAAAAAAAGAAAAAAAAAAAAAGCTCCAGTGCGGCTGAACTTGAGTAGCCTCAGGGAATCAAGGTCATTCTCACAGAACAGGTACTACCAGAGCAGGGAGCAGCGTGCGCCCTTGTCTTCGTGAGACCTCTTCTTCCACAAGCCATTAACAAAGCCAAATGCCCCAAGACTTAGAAACACCTGATAGAAGAAAACATATCTCGCTTCACCCATAAATGCCTATTTAAGCAACCTCCAAGCTGTTCCTTGACTTCTGCCGTTCAAAACGTAGGCTGTTCAAACGTAGCCCGCTTCCTTGTCTGCAAAATGATAACAACAGCACTCTGAAAAGTTTCTGCGAATGTTATATGAGCTAACACACCCTAAATCCACGTTAAAAGGTATTCAACTGACTTTCATATTCTTCCTCCCGATAACTCAGGCCTCGAACATCATCAGAATTAATCATATTAATTCTCCCTTCCATGAGTCTTTAATAGGGCACAAGCCAGCAAAGAGAGTCCTCCCCCCTTGTGAGGATTCGGGGCCCTTCAGGGAAGCACCGATGCTTCTCCTCTGAAGGGAAGACTGCGCTCCACGTTGGCGGTGGCCCTGTTCATAAATAAACCACACGTAGGACTTGAGTGCGGCACTACAGACTTACTCCATCTAAATAAAATAAAGTTTCTCATTCTAAACCGCACTCCAGCAAAACTCTACATAAGTGTGCGGAGCATCTCATGTTCTCACAGGCTTAGTAAATAAATGGACTTTTTAAATACTGACTTTCATTAAAACCAGAAGGTTTGTTAGCAATATCCTCATGGCAATAATAAAATACCCATTTTATTCTCTGGTTCCTTCTCCTCTATATATTACCATCTAAAAATGTCCCACTTGTTTGTTCAAAACATTTCATATAAACGTCTCACTATTTTAATATAAGCAACTGGGAAATTATGCATAAAGGTTATCTTGAAATCAAGCTCTTATCTGGACTTCTGTAACAAGTACCTTAAAGTTAGCAATTTTTAAAACCCTCAGAACAAACAGAAACATCCATTCAATTACTGATCCAGAAAGCTGAATTTAAAAATTGGGTTAGGGAGCTTCCCTGGTGGTGCAGTGGTTAAGAATCCGCCTGCCAATGCAGGGGACACGGATTCAAGTCCTGGTCCGGGAAGATCCCACATGCCGCGGACCAACTAAGCCCGTGCTCGGCAACGAGAGAAGCCACCGCAATGAGAAGCCTACGCACCGCAACGGAGAAGAGCCCCCGCTCGCCGCAACTAGAGAAAGCCCGCGCACAGAGACAAAGACCCAATGCAGCCATAAATAAATAAATGAATAAAATTTTTAAAAATAAAAATAGGGTTAAGAGGAGAAGGGAGAAAAGGACCTGTTTTGGGCACCTATGAGCCAAGCACACTGCTATGTATAGCTATGTATGTCAGATGGTACAGAAAACCCGAACGAACTTTTTGGCCAACTGAAATATTTTGTGTAGGTTCTCACCTTTAGTCTTGGCACGAACCCTATAAAACAGGAATTACTATTCCATTTTACAGACAAAGCGACAGAGGTCCAGTAAACTACCCATGGTTCATCTGGCTTCAAAGATCATGCTTTTTTCACTATCTCCTATATATTTGTATTTTTTAAAAAGGAGGAGAAAAAAGCGGTGTATATGTGTATATTTTTAGTGTACTACTATAGGTACAAAGCACTACTCTGTCCAAGGCACCTTATTATTCACAACAGGCAAGTTGTAATGTATAAAACAGTATCCCTGCCCACTAAGCAGTAAACATAAGGATATGCTGGGAACTGCCAATGATAGCTTCCGTCCATCAAAGCTACTCTATATATACCATGCTATTCTTCATTAAGACATACAAAACGCCTTTAAGTTTGATTTTTCCCAGACATACAACAAGCACTTGGAAAGATATCAAGGGAAAAAACTTAAATATCAAATTAAGTTAGCGAAGTCAGTTATGATACGAACTTTTATTTACATGTCTGGGTTTCCAACACAATGTACATATAAAATTATCACCCTGAGGGTGTATTTAGACTTATGGCTGTACTTCAAATCAGCATAAGCATTTATCAGAAAAATATTCTGTTAAAATTTATCGAATAGAGGTAGAATTAATGCATATTCCTAAATTAATGTATTTAGAAATAAATCTTTATAGAACAGTGTTTCACCATTATAACTCAGGTAACTTGTCATTCTGAATAAAATTCTACCACCAGAAATGTTTAACACTCAAGCCATTTTACCCAAGAGTCACATGATTTATAGTCTTAAGATATACTGAAAACTTATACCCATTTAACCAGGTCAACTATTCAGAATACCATGGTGTTTCCAACCACAACTGGAATAAATTGAACTTGCACCCCTCCCCCATGATATATTAATAAATTTCCAAACAAACTCTAAGGCATTACTTCTCTTTTTTTTATAAATTTATTTTATTTTATTTATTTTTGGCTGCTTTGGGCCTTTGTTGCTGCGCATGGGCTTTCTCTAGTTGTGGCGAACGGGGGCTACTCTTCATTGCAGTGCTACGGCCCCTCATTGTTGTGGCTTCTCTTGTTGTGGAGCAGGGGCTCTAGGCGCACGGGCTTCAGTAGTTTGCTCATGGGCTCAGTAGTTGTGGCTCGTGGGCTCTAGAGCGCAGGCTCAGTAGTTGTGGCGCACAGGCTTAGTTGCTCCGTGGCATGTGGGATCTTCCCAGATCAGGGCGTGAACCCGTGTTCCCTGCATTGGCAGGCGGATTCTTATCCACTGCGTCACCAGGGAAGCCCCCATTACTTCTTTATATTTTAAAGAAAGCAACTTATGAATTGCTAAATTAAATTGCCTGCTCCCAAATCATAAGGACCTATTCTTGCGAAAAATATTTAACCTGAATCTAAACGTGCCTTTAGATTAAAGGAAAGCCTCTAGTTTACAGAAAATACAGATGACAAACAAACAAGGTAAACACCAACACAAGGAAACAAATTCAGATATGGTACATCCTACAAGTTCTCTGCTGAAAGTCAGCAGAGGGAGGGAGGAGGTGGTATTTTTCTATATTTAAAAAACTACAGGGACAAAAGCAACAACCCACAGTGCAATATGTAACCCTTGACTGACTGGTTCCACAAAACAGAAATGGTGACAAATGACGTTTGGAGGACAATTAGATAACAGTAAGAAATTACTGTTAATTTTATTAAAAGTGATAATGAGGGGGTGATTTTTGTCCTTAAGTCTTTAGTTAGAAATGCATACTAAAATTTGTCAGCTGAAATTATATGATGCCTGGGATTTGCTTTAAAATATTTTGGCAAATTAACCCAACATTGTCTTCGCTGAAAGACGCTCTGCAAAAAAAGCTTCTACAATTCAATGCACTTGGGAAATACTAACTCCTCTGTTTCCCTTCAAGGACATAGAGAATGAACATTAGAAATAAGGATGCTCAAAAATCCTGCAGTTAAAAACAAAAACACCTGTTTTACTTTTGTTACCCCAGATCTTCCTGCTTATTTGAACATAAAACCTTGCTTCCCTGCATAATGTCTATTAATTTCCTGAGAGTCCATTTCCATGGAACCCACTTTGGGAACTGCTGCCTTATCTAGCTAAACCACCCTGAGGCAAGGTTCTCTTAAGTCACGTGCAAGCTTCAAGAATCCTGAATAATCAAATATTCACAACTGCATCTATCTGCAACTTAGGAGCCGCTCACCTCTTCTGTCTTTTGAGTCGATAAATTATTATACTTACTCTTTAAGTTAACATGCTTTAATTTATGTCATACTCTTTCTGTAATATGAAATTGCCACTGGAAAATCTCCCTCAAATGGACTTAAATTTCACGTATTCACATCCACTTTCTTGGAAATCTACAATGGAATAGATTTCGAATTCTTAAGTTTCAAACCACACCTAGTTTTCACTCTCAAAAGTATCTTGAGATATTTCAAAGGGTCCCTCCCCAAACCCTCTCCAGAGACTCCTCAAAATCAGTAACTGGCTTCACAGAAAAAAAAACACAAAACAGAACAAAACATAACCTCAAATCAAAACTCTTTCACAGTCCTTCAGGTGGTACTTAAGGGTTCCTAATAACTTACCTCAGAGACCCCCAGATTTCCATCTTTATGCACCAGAAGTGGTCCCATTCTTATAAACGGATCCTATGGGTACTTGAACAACTAAATCCCAAGACAAATTCACCTTACCACAAATTCTACTTACTCCACAGCGAAAAGTTTTATAGCAAGCTTTGAGATATCTGTAGTTCATTTGAGAAAAACTGTGTCCTATTCCCCAGTACTTTTAAAAAATCCTTTGGAAATTCACTTAAAAGTAACAAAAATGGCTAACAAAGAAATCTAAGCTAGAAGTCACTACTACGAGGAAAGAATCAAATTTGATGTCTCCCTGGTATCTAGGAAGTCATTTACAACATTCAAAACCCTTTCATATACATTCCGTCATCTGACCCTCAAAACCCTGGAGAGACGCCTGTTTTCCATCATAACATATATCTAACATGGCTCAAGTTGAAAGCTGACAACCTGTCAACCCTCAATTATCCTTACCATGGAGAGAATGTCGGCATAAGTAATTTGATTCAGCTGAGCAGTGTAGTGTCCCTCACCTCCTGTCTCTCAGTGGGGATGCTCAGGCCAGACCCTACCACAGGGACTATCACACATGATTTTGCTTGGGGGTACTTGCAGGCAGCTAACTGTCCATAGGCATTTAGATCTTCACACATATCATCCTCCAGGCCTTTCCTATTATCCCACAAGGAGAGTAGACTCTCCTCTGAACTCACTACACCTGCCTAGGATGGTCCAGTAATATCTTTGTAGCATCATCCCACGGAGCTTTCCATTTTCACCCATGCCAGTGTTCCCACATAAAAGAAGGACAACGTGGAACTGCAGGCAACACATATGCGGGCAGACAAAACTGCTTTGGAATAAAGTGACCCTGGTTTGGATCCTGGATCTTCCTGTCTTGGCCACGTGCGCTCCTTGCTCTCAGATCCCTCACACGTACATGGCGCTCTCTACCTCCTAAGGCTGTCAAGGGCTGGGGGAGAGAGACCCTCCCCACGGTAAACAGCATAGAGCAGTGTTTAACAACTGCGGGGTGTCTGCCTGCCTTTCTCCCAGAAGGGGAAACAAGCAATTTTTAAAAATGACTAAGGCAAGCCAGGACCCAACCATCAAGAGGCCTACAGCCCATAGGCAAAGCAAGCAGGCAAACGACTTTTTAATAAAAGACAAAAAGAGAGAAACATTACAATCAACGTACAAGCAATGTGCTGGGGGGATTAAATGGCAGGAACCATTTAGAGGCAGAAGGGAGAAATCAGAAAAATGTGAATGAGAAAGCAATATTTACTTAAGCTAGGCCTTGAAGGACAATGAAAAGTTCAGTGGTGGGGGGAAGGAGAGGACAGCCTCCTCAGAGGCAAAATTGAAACGAAGTAGGACAGTTACAGTCTCAGTGGCAGAGACACATGGAGGACAAGTGGGTGTAGTAAAGAAAGTTACGAATCAGACCACAGAGAATCTTGAAACCTATGAATAAAAGGGGAACAGCCAGGGCTCTTATCTGTCCTTGCATTAGCTATGGTGTTTTCAGTTGCGAGTAACAAAAACTACGTGACAATAAGGGACAATAAGTGACTTACACTGGGGTTTCAAAACCTTTTGATCATGCCGCCCTAACAGTAAAAACATTAAACATGTACCCCAATAATTTATACATAATTAAAACACTAGTTACGAATTACATGTGTATACTAATGTGGTATATACATTATAAAACATCCATCAACAACTCTTTAAAGGATGAGAACGATCCAAACAGTACTCTTAGGTTTATTTGCATTTATTAATACACATCCATGCACAATTTTGGTGCCAACTCATTAAATCTGATTTAAAAGGCATTTCCTAAGAACACGTCTACATGTTCTTATTCCTGTAGATTTACATCATTACCATTCAACTTTCTTTGCAAGAATCTTTTTAAACCACTTGCCTATTTTGTTGTAGTCAGTCTACTTAAAACTAGATGATAGGGCTTCCCTGGTGGCGCAGTGGTTGAGAGTCCTCCTGCCGATGCAGGGGACACGGGTTTGTGCCCCGGTCCGGGAAGATCCCACATGCCGTGGAGCGGCTGGGTCCGTGAGCCATGGCCGCTGAGCCTGTGCGCCTGGAGCCTGTGCTCCGCAACAGGAGAGGCCACAACAGTGAGAGGCCCGTGTACCGCAAAAACGAAAACAAAAAAAACAAACTAGATGATGTAACCCATAAATCCATTTACATGGATAGAGTTCACCAAAGACAAGAACAAGAATGAGGGTACCACTGTCAGTTCCACCAGGTTGTAAAATGCCTCCTCTTCCCTCAGGCGACCTTCTATAACCTAAGTGACAAGAAGACTTTCAGATATAACAACCAGTGTCAACTCATCTATTAAATATTAGTAAAGCTTATTTTTTTTTCTAGATAAACTTTTAATATTTTCTTTCTTCCCATATTGGATGGTCTGGCACACTCCACTTTGGAGATCACTGCCTCAAACAATAATAAAAAAAAATTTTCCCACATAAGAAGTTCTGAGTCACAGTGGTTTTAGGGTTGGTTAATTCTGCAGCTAAAAAAAGTCCCTGTGGTCTTAGGCTCCTTCCGTCTTTGTACTCTGTGATTTTCAGAGTGTCAACCTATTTTATTGTACTGACAATCTTAGGTTCTCAATATGGTGGGACCCAATAGTTGGTCAAACACTTAATCATTAACCAGTCACAGGTATGGATGGTATTACTAAGGTTAACTTGGCTTAATCAAGATGCACTCCCTGGGACCGGAGGTACACCCAACTTACCCTGCAACACATGGGCAATGGAAAACTAATCAAAAGCAGCATTATGTTATCAAGCAATGTGGTAAATTCTTACAGCAATGGGCCCCTGCTATGAATCATGTAACCACAGAGCATGAGTGAGCCTAGACCCAGGCAGAAAAGCCGCCCTGCTGAACCCAGCTCCAATTTCTGAATCCCAAGCAAATAAAGGGTTGTTGGTTTAAGCCACAAGAAGGAAGGGAGGACCAGGATGGGGAATGCTGTGGTATGGGCAAGAAACTATCCCTGCGCCCCAGCACTCTACATATGTAGGACAGTGGGTGAAGAAAGAACAATGCTGTTTCATTTCCACAGAATTTTTAAAGTTCAATCATCTAGTTCAGAGTCAGCAAGCACTCAATAAACATTAAGAATTGATGTTACTAATCCCAAGTAATTTAGTATAAAGCATGGCAGACAGAGGGGAGTATAATGGGTCACATGGGAATAATGACCAACTTCCGAGTTTTTTGCAGTAATTCAATACCCTGTTACACAAGTGCCTTGCACGAAGCAATTCAAATCCCCACAGAGTGTGGAAAAGTCTACTACTCTCAAGACTATAGGGTATATATCACAGGAGCATTAAAAATGTTCACATTATTTGGCATATTGGTATGTTGTTATGACCATCAACACCACTTTTGGAAACATATCCTGCGTTAGACAGCGAGCTCTTTTTGTTTACCCAGCTCTCTCTCTCTACCATTAATAATAACCCCCTTCTTTGTAGGATACTTTGTCTCCCCACAGTCCCATCTTGTGGGTCTAATGGGGACTGCCAACCGTAACTCTCCTTTGGCTGGCATCAGGCCAACCTGGGTTCTCTCCAGGGTTTTCTCAAATTGGAACTGAGAACAAAGAGTCAGTTTCTTGATGATGAGAGGTTTTGAAGGTACCAGCAGCCAGGTACCCCTGTGTGCTGGGCCCTATGATTTTTTAATTTATTTTTTATTGGGCCCTGTGATTTAATGATGAGTAAATCATATCTGAGCCAAAGGGCTCTGATAGCCTGAGAGATATTTCTTTCCAAAACACCTAAATGTCAAAATGGGCTGGTTAAAATAAATTATAGTAATGTATGTAATGGATTTACTAAACAGCCATTAAAACAGTGCCAAAGAAGAATGTACAGATATGACAGGAGAAAAAACACATCCCATGAGTATATACTGTACTCTAAACTGTGCAGATACATTACATGCACCCTTGTGTGTCGAATCTTTTACATGTAAAAGATTCAAAAGCACATGTAATAGAAGATCCCATTTTTGCATGAGCATATATGCATGAAAAGGTCACAGCCAAGTGTTTCTTAGAGACTTCCCCAACTCCGACCCCAACTCACAGAGGTGATAAGCCTCTGTTCTGGGCGTGGCAGACAGGGTGGTGAGTGGTGAGTCACCGTGGTTCCGGGCTGTACGGCTGAACATCCTGGGTTCACATCTATATAGTTGTGACTGGAAGATTTTTACTAATAAATTCCCTCATGGCAGCGGCAAAATCTGTGCTAAAATTCAGGGACTATGCCATCCCTCTGCAACACTTTTCTTGTCCTTGACATTCCTACCTATAGGACTCTTCTTTCCAGAATATTCTCCTTGATCACACACACCTGCAGGAGCCCCTAGAGACAACATCTACCCTAGAAGGGTATCTCTCATCAGTAACACAGCCAACCCAAACCAGAACCCCTTCGACACTGCACAAGATAACGTCTCCCGATAGCCTTCTTTATCAAAAGTCCTCCCCTAACCTTCAAAATCCATTCTCCTCATAATAAAAAACCAGAAGCCATTCTTCTGCTTTGCTGCTCTCGTCCCCTTCTGTTACACTGATAACCAAGTCTCCCAACTTCATTAGCAAATACTGCTTCATAACACTGTCTCTCCACGCACACCTGAAAATGGCAGCCTTTTTATTTTATAGTCAGCCAATCAGAACTCATTGATGCATCCTCTTCCTGAGGTTTAAACCCCATTGCTTAATATTTTAAAAAGATGGTCTTCTGAGAATAAGTTTAAAGAGCTGAAGATGAACAGGTTGCTCAGACATAAAAGAGCCTATAGCTTAGCACATAATTTTATTTTAGAACCTTTTAAAGAAAATCCATACCAGCTTCCAGATGAGTGTCAAGTTGCACTCACCGCTCTTAAATAGGCAAGCAGGACACAGTACAAACATTTAGAGTCACAGTGAAAATGGGTCACCTGCAGCCTACTACTTCTTTACCGTTAAGCCAATAGCATAAGGGAAGAATTTATTTAGCACAGGAAGTGCTGCAGAATCAGACTTACCCAGACATCAGTAGAAAGAGCCCAAGAAGGATGTCACCAAAAATGGGACATTTATCCAGGCTTTGTAATTCAGCTGAGAGATATCAAGAAGAAAGGCAAATGATATGTTCATTGCTTATTTTAAAAAAGATGTACAGATTTGAGAAGTGATTTCCTTAAGAATGCTGTCTGGGTTACTAGTCTGGATTATAAATTGCACTAGACCCTGAAGCCTCCTTAATAAAAAAGAAGTTGAAAATAAACAAATGGTTAGTTTCAGGTATGTGAATTTCTGAAACTCTCTTGGGAAGAAAGTTTTATTACCATTATTACTGAACTGTTTTTAGTCTCTGACATCAAAGCATAGATGTTAACCCTGGGGTTCTGAAACCCGAATAGCCCATAAATGAAATGCCACATATTAACATTAGTCTGTTTGTCAAGTTTTAGCCAACTTACTTGTGACTCCCTGAATAAAGAGAGATATGGGGGTGGGAATAGGGAGAATCAGAAGACCTAGGTTCAAGTTCACCTCCACCATTTATAGATGATATCAAGCAAACTGATCTAACTTGTCCCGCCTCAGTTTACTTAACTGAGGGTTTAAGGATAAAATATGTAAGTAAAGCCCTTTACAAACCCCAAAGTACTATTCTAATATTACAGTACTGGCTCCAGAATGCCTACATTTCTCAAACTACTGGATAGTCACAGAACTTTGTGGTTGAAAGGTAATCCCATTACAGGGATGATAACAATGAGAAAACTAAGGCCCATAAAGTCTTAAGAGCCTAGTAAATAGACAACATTTGTAAACTGGTGGGAGGTTGGGAAGAGGTTCTAGTTTTTCCACCACTGAAATATGCATTTTAAAGGATAGTTCAAAACAAAGCTATCCTAGGAACTAAAACAAATCTCTCCCCAGCAATACATATATTTCTTCTGCTTTATTTTGCTTTTGTAAACTTTACTCCTGTAACTTACAAGTTAAACAAACTTTTCATCAGAAAGATAAAAAATAAAGCCATGGGCTTCCCTGGTGGCGCAGTGGTTGAGAGTCCACCTGCCGATGCAGGGGACACGGGTTCGTGCCCCGGTCCGGGAAGATCCCACATGCCGCGGAGCGGCTGGGCCCGTGAGCCATGGCCGCTGAGCCTGCGCGTCCGGAGCCTGTGCTCTGCAACGGGAGAGGCCACAACAGTGAGAGGCCCACGTACCAAAAATAAAATAAAATAAATAAAACCATCTCCCTGACTATGAGACTCACAGCCTACTTGTAACCCAACCCAGACAAAAATCTTTACAATTGGGTTAGAAATGTCTAATGGAAACATCGACATAACATGAACCTCCAGCTATGCTGGCAGACATCATTATACTATGGATTACAGTTCTAGCAGCCCAGGGATACTGATTTTAATGTTCCCGGGAGACAAAGAATTAATCAGCAACTCAGAGGGGGGTGTTGCCTAAAAATGAACAATTTAATCGAGAAAATTCCACTGTCTTTAGATTTGTGCCCTCAATCACCCACTATCAAAAACCCACTATGGCACCAAATAAATTGTGTGTGGTTAAAGAGACGAAATGTGCTTTTCTACAGGCTGTTATGGGAAGCAGAAAAAGGCTGACTATGAATCAGTTATGTTTTAGTTCCACGATGGACATAAATTATGATAATTTAGACATTCTGGTGGTTAAACCAAAAAAGCAGGAAAACCATGGCTCCCAAGTCCCAGTAAAAGTTAAGTTTGTGGTATCACAGCTGAAAGACAGGGTCATGAAAAGTGACCTTAAATTTATTTCTGGACTTTCCTGCCTCCACTAAAATCGATGACACTATTTCCCATCTCTTATTGTCAAATCACAACAATCCGGAAGCCTGGACCGAATTCACTTGGCAGGTAACAGGAGCAACCCTAAGAGGAAGTCCTGAAGGATGTCAGATACCATATTTCCTTCACTCCCACATACTTTTCATCTTAATACCTCCAGGATATATTTACGATGAGTTCTGACTGACACTCACCA
Organism: Stenella coeruleoalba; assembly: GCF_951394435.1. Taxonomy (NCBI): domain Eukaryota; kingdom Metazoa; phylum Chordata; class Mammalia; order Artiodactyla; family Delphinidae; genus Stenella; species Stenella coeruleoalba. The sequence goes on along the minus strand of NC_137151.1, from coordinate 56,003,480 downwards.
AGCATTCTGGCTGACACAAATTTTGCAAAAACTGGCATACTCCAAGGGAAGGTCCCTTGTGAGATCTTCAGTAGCTTAGATGAGTAAAACAGTCAGACTACCACTATAATGAACATCTCTCGGTGGCTCATAAATTCTTTCATTCCCAGCAATCAAAAAGCAGCTGTTAAAATCCTGGAATCTTCCTAGTAGCAGATCTTAAATACCTCCAAGCTGGCCAGGGAAGCTTCCCAACTGCTTTCTTCTCCTTCCCCTCCCCCATCCCAGGAGTGCCAGGCTGGCAGGAATAACGATGACCCAGGAAGGAAAGAAAAAAAAAAGGGGGAGGGAGGGAGGGAAGGAGGGAGGGAGAGGGAGACGGGGATAGAGAGAGAGAGAGAGAGAGAGAGAGAGAGAGAGAGAGAGAGGGAGGGAGGGAGGGAGGGAGGGAGGGAGGGAGGGGGAGAGAGAGAGAGAGTAGCGGATCTGGTGAAAGCAGAGATGCAGACTCCCTTCATTTCCACTAAGCAGAAATACCAACTCTCTGTACCAACTCACCAGGTTTCTCCTTTCCTCTCCTATCCCCATCCCCCTCCAAACACATTAACTTCTGCAGTCTGATGGTGTGGCATTTGGAGTTAATGACCTCAGCAGTCCTAAGGCCATTCCTCAAAGATTTTTAACCAGTCACTTCCTTTCCATGCCAGAGCTCGAGGCCCATCCCACGGGAAGATTCAGCTTCCTTTTACCTTGTAACCTGCCCAGACGGCGATGCTCCTAGGGTCAAGTTCAAGATGAAGGTGCCCTCCTAACCTCCCGGAGTTGACTCAAGCAGGGAACAGCGCTACAGAGACGAGTCCCACCCCTCAAGACACGGGGATCTGGGGCTGCCAACAGTGGACTGGAGGGGGTTGGGAGGGGTAGACTGTCGCCGAGCCCGGCGTCCTCCGAAGCCCTGGCCGCGGCGCCGTATTTCTACCTGGCCACCGCCGCATTTCCTCCCGGAGCCTTACACAATAAGTGAAGTAAGTTTTGAGAACGCCGGTCCAGAGACATTTCTGTCTGCAAACTCGGCACACAATGCTTTGGGGCTTCCTTCCTCGCCAGCCGTTCCGGAAAGCTGCCGCGCCAAAGCGGGGAGCCCGTCACACCCACAGCGCTGCGCGCCCGCACCCCAAAGTCCGGCAGGAAAAACGTGCGCCCTGACATAAGTCCCCCCAAAGAAGTGAGCACTCTTCAGTCTCCAAGAACGGGGGGGGATACACAACCTTGAAACAATTCTCACTCTCCCTAAAGATCTAATCCTAGCTCCCCCCCACCCCCCAAAAAAGAACGTGGATATACTCATCGCAGTGTTCTTGGAAGCGAAGCAATACTTTCAGCCCAGAGTGGGGCAATATGACTCCCTCCGAGGCTTAAGTTCACCCGTCAACTTCGCGACCCACGCTCACCTCCGGGGGCGTCCCGGACCCCGCGGTGCCAGGTGCGCTTCTTCCTCGCCTCCCCCAACCCCAGGTACCAGGCGCAGCCCAGGCCCTTGCCAAGCCCGAAGGCAACAGAGGAGGCGGGAAAGGGGGCGCGGAGACGCGCCGGGCGGAGGTGGTCCAGACACTCGAGCGTGCAGTCGCGCGTTCCCGGCGCCCCCGAACCCCAGCTCCGCCCGGGGCCGGCTCGGTCCGGCGCGGAGCTGAGGCGAAGGGAAGGTACCGATTCTCCAGAGCCGCCAGGACCGAGGCCCGAGGCGCCCAACAAGTTCGTGCCTATCCCCGGAAAGCTCCCGGGTGTGCCCAGCGAAGGGGGGGCAGGGAGCCTCCAGAAACTTTCCCACATGCCTTTCCACTCTCCCATCACCCTCTCCTCCTCCCGAGACCCCCGCTCCCCTCTGCACCGCAGCAGCTGGCGCTGCCCGGGACGCGCGGAGGCCGGCGGCGGCGCCAGGGCGGCGGGAGTTACCTACCGGGAAAGTTTCCAGCCCCTCGGTGCGGTTCCCCACCGCTAGGGCCGGGCCTCGGGGCGCGGCCAGCTCTGCGCTCCGCGGCTGCCTCTCCGCCAGCTCCCAAAGCGGCCGCTGCTCCCGCAGCTGCCACAGCTCAGGCTGCGCTCCGGCCCGTCCCCCCGCCTCGCACGGCCCACACCGGGGCCTCATTGGCAGCGCGAATCCCCGCCCTTGCGCGTGTTCCCGAAGGCACCTTCCTCTCGCGCGCCCGCCCGGGCCGCGCCTCCCGCGCCCCTCCCCGCCCAGGCTTGCGGCGGCTCCCGAGACCCACTGGGGCCCGGCGCGTGAACTTTCTGCGGGGTGCCCAGCTTCCCCCTTGGGGGCTAGTCCCCCGAGGCTGCGCTTGGTTCCCTGCAGGATTGGACCCAAGATGGGCGATAGTCCATCTTTTTTTCAACCTCTAAAAAAATCAGTGAAGTGGCCTGGCCTCCCCTCCTTGCTGCATTTTGAAAACAGCCGAGGAGGACATATGGGAGCAATTAACCAAGATGAAGTTTTGGTGGATGTTTTAGGGTGACTTGTGTGGCTTTCTTGAATTTTCTCTGCCTCACTTAACTACATACACACTCACTCACTTTCTTGGGCAAGAATGAGCTAAGGCAGATGTAAGGTGTAAAGGGCACCTCGCCTGCTGTGTCTTTTTCTTTCCCGAACGCGAATTAGGGAGGTTTGGGGACCGGTGATTGCCTCGAGCGTCCCCGGGGCCGGGTCCCAACAGCCTCCTCCAGCCGCTCGGGGCTGGCCCTGTGTTGTCTGTGCTAAAAACTTGGAGGGCAAACGTCATGCTTATATCGGCGGGAGGAGGGAGGTATGGAGGTAGGAGAAACACAAAGATGCTATTATTGTTTCGGTCGGTAGCAGTAAATTAAATTCCCGAGTTCCCAAAATGTTTTGTTATCCCCCAGCAGAGCAAAAGCCGGGGTAGGGCCTATGGATTCAGGAATCCTGGATTCCCAGGCAGGCAATTCAGGCTGGGGGGCGCAGCCTACTCCACACCCGAAGGCTTTTAGACCAGCCTTGTTCACGGAGGGATCAACTAGGACTGTTGCTGTCTTGTGTGGCCTGCGGGAATCATGCACGCGTCACCCCAATGGTGTGTCTAGAGCAGGGAATACAGAAGTTGCTATAAATGGATTTATTGGCAACCCCTAACCTTGCTGTGGCAAATCCGCCTTTAAAGACAACTGTGTTTTAAACGAGTCCCCACATAAAAACTTCAACCTCATGCAGAGCTTCCCAATATAAAGATACCCGGTGAGAGGAGCGTCCATATTTAAAGTTCCCGTGAAAAGGGACAGGAAGTAAAATGCCACACAATCTCTTTACATAAATAAAAGATGACTGAAACTTGCTGGCTTTTTCACCCACAGTTTCAAAGGCCTGATTATTACTGTGCTGATATTTGAACAGTAAACGTATCAGCAGGCTTGAAGTCTTCCTGAAACAAAGCAGGATATGAATATTTAAATAAAATATAAACTGACTAAATCAGAAGAGCAGTTGACTTATTTCTTCATTCTGAAATGTCCCATTGCTGAAAAATATGGTAATCTGTTTTAATTTCTCTTGAAATGCACAAAAGTTACCAGTCTTTCAACAACAGATGAAAAAGCAGGACAGCAACCTCAGTAATAAAAGGAAGACACAAATTAAAGAGAAAAAAAAAAAACTCCACGCTAGTCTAACTAATCTTAAATATTAAGATATAAAAGAAACAATCCTAGGGAAATAGACTGGTACAGTTCCCTGCCTCCCACTTCGACTTCATTATAATAGGTGAAATGTATAAATGGATGAAATTTACAATTTGTATCACATTTTTCTGCCTTTGGCTCTTCTAAGTTATATTCTCCAAGTTTTTGATGAAATTGCTCTGTTAAATTGGGTTTTGAAGACAATGAAATTCATTTTTTTCCCTCTATCCTCAAAGCTCCCTAAGTAGCAAGTAGAAAATCACATAAAGTAAATATGCTAATTACCGGCATCAGCTTTAAATTATTTCTAGTTGAAAATTTTTTGTCTTTATAGCTTCAGAAGTCACAGTCATTAAAGAACTTCATCACTGCCTAGTTAGGAGTGTTTAACATTCTAAACAGGCATACAGCTAGCAATCTGAAATTTGTACACAGAAGGGCCCTGTCTCCCCTTCTTCCTGTAGTGTTTATATAATCCAAACTACCTATGTTATTAGGTAGTTATAATTAACTATGTTATTATGCACAATCTGATCTCCACCTTTAAACAGTTAACATTACATACAGTATGTCATACTAAGAACATCAAAGCTGTGTTAAGCTGTGAGTGAAAAGGGTACATTTTATAGAAAACAAGGCCAAAAACACAGAGTAATAAAAATTCATGGGTGAGGAAAAAAAAGGGAGATCCATTAAGACCAAGTCTGCAAGAAAAATTTATGAACAATTTGTAAGCAACTAAATAAGTGTAGTATTAGTGGAACACAGGTTCAAAAAATGAATTTTAATGATTTTTAAAAATCTGCTTTTCCCTTAAAAAAATAAAAGATGTTTTTGGTTAGTTGTTAGGTGAGGGCTTGAGTTTTAGGGGGAGGGGAGGGCAAGAATCACCTCTTGCTTTTCTTACAGTATTTCTGCTTACCCTATCCAATTTAAAAAGCTCACTCATTATATTTCTGTTAATTCCAGTCAAAAAAAATTAAAAGAAATATAGATCACATGAATGTTATATGTTGAACACGTTCACCAAGCATACATACAATATACTGGATTCTATTTTTAAATTTTCTGTCAGTTTGCCAGCAGTGTAGCTTTTCTCAGCAGAGTGAAAGGAAACAGCAAATAAACTGGTTATTTTACCCTACAATTTATTACCCAGGGCAATAGGCTGAGGAAGGCGTGAGAAAAGAATGTGCCTTGTGAGTGTTAGTACACTATTTTCCCTTGCTCAGATTCTTAAGTACTTCTATTTTAAAGCAAGACTAAGTTAGGATCATAGCCAGTGTTTATTATGGTATGTGTAGTATAGAAGACATAGTGAGAAGTGAAATGTTTAAAACAGTATAGTACAGACTGCCAACAAACACATGAAAGAATGCTCAACATCACTAGTCATTGGAGAAATGCAAATCAAAACTACAATGAGGTATACCTCACACCCGTTACAATGGGCATCATCAGAAAATCTACAAACGACAAATGCTGGACAGAGTGTGGAGAAAAGGGAACCCTCCTGCACTGTTGGTGGGAATGTAAATTGATACAGCCACTATGGAGAACAGTATGGAGGTTCCTTAAAAAACTAAAAATAGAGCTACCATACAACCCAGCAATCCCACTACTGGGCATAAACCCTGAGAAAACCATAATTCAGAGTCATGTGCCACAATATTCACTGCAGCTGTATTTACAATAGCCAGGACATGGAAGCAACCTAAGTGTCCATGAATGGATAAAGAAGATGTGGCACACATATACAATGGAATATTACTCAGCCATAAAAAGAAACGAAATTGAGTTATTTGTAGTGAGGTGGATGGACCTAGAGTCTGTCATACAGAGTGAAGTAAGTCAGAAAGAGAAAGACAAATACCGTATGCTAACACATATGCATGGAATCTAAAGGGAAAAAAAAATGGTTCTGAAGATCCTAGGAGCAGGACAGGAATAAAGATGCAGACGGTAGAGAATGGACTTGAGGACACGGGGAGGAGGAAGGGTAAGTTGGGACGAAGTGAGAGAGTGGCATGGACTTACATATACACTACCAAATGTAAATAGATAGCTAGTGGGAAGCAGCCGCATAGCACAGGGAGATCAGCTCAGTGCTTTGTGACCACCTAGAGGGGTGGGATAGGGAGGGTGGGAGGGAGACGCAAGAGGGACGAGATACGGGGATATATATATATATATATATCTGATTCACTTTGTTATAAAGCAGAAACTAACACACCATTGTAAAGCAATTATACTCCAATAAAGCTGTTAAAAAAATAAAAAATAAAACAGTATAGTAATTAAATGCAAAAACTGAGACAGGACTTTAAAAAAATGAAGGCAAGGTAGGCAATCCAGACTCAAAATAATTCAGCCCACAAACACTTTGCCTACTTTGGAGTGTTTTTTAATGTTTACAGAATTCATTCTGCTTCGATCCATTCATTCCTCCTTTCCCTTTTAACGTTTTGGAGAGGAAACTAATTTTTTAAAACCTGGGGAATAATGAAATAAGTTGGGTTATATTTAGAAATCAGTTGGGAAAAACAAAGGAATTACATACCCTTACACAGTTCCTGTGTGTGTGACAATCCAAGGTCACACACATATACCAACGCATGGTCAGATGTGGGCTAATGGCAGACATCCATCCAGGGATATCAAAAGCCATACTTGTACACAGTTATTCAGGCAGTTAAGTTAAAAGAGTTGTCTAACTGGACATACAAACCCCTCTGCAGGTCTAGCACATGGCCTGCCAATATTGCAGAAGCTCATCCAATAGTGGCTAGGCCGTGAATTATTTAAACTGATAAGGAATCCACTGAGGGAAGAAAGCAGGGAGATAGATTCAGGGGTTCACATTTCCTTATTGGAATATAGGAGTAACTAAAATCCTGGGAGAATCTGGTTTAAGATGGCATGCCTCTGACTAACATTTAAAATATAGATTTAGTCCAATATTCTGATGGTGAAATGGTCTGTCGAGGAAAGAGAAATTTCCTGTGTTCAGGAAGGGTAAGGTAATGCAATCAGGTAATAATCCTTCCAATAAATGTTGTTGAGTCTGGTTAAGATGGCTTAAAAAGAAAGGAGAAACGTGCTGTTAAGTTTGAGCATAACAAATGCATTTTACTATTCCCCACCTTGTGAGGGGTGCCTTCCTTTTTCTCAGCAAGTTATATGAAATTCCGGACATTACAGTCATAATATCTAGACTCCAGTTCTGACTCTGGCGGTTATTGTTTGTGATTCCTGGCAATTCACTTAGTTTTTTTGAGCCTCCGATCCCTCAACTACGAAATAAGGAGGGTAGCATGGAATCTCTGCCTCACAGATTTGGTGGGAAGATTAAATGAAATAAGGTGAAAAGCACTTAATAAATTAGAAAATGCTCTACAAAAGCTAATTTTTATTTAATAAACAATAAGCTATATTTTCCCTCCCCATTACCTGGGACCACTTTGTTTGGAATAACAACCTAGAGACTTGATCAGGGCAGCCCAGAGGGCCCTCGTTTGCCAAATGTGAGAGGAAGAGTGCCTTAACAATGATTCAGAAGTAGATAATAACTCCAATCAAGCCCTCAGAGGCTCATCTGGGGGTAAATTGGCAGTTCTTGTCTCAAACAGTAGTAGTCAGGGGCCATTTTCATTATTCTTCTGTGTTAGTGATAAGGAAGAAAAATTGTAGTATATATACAATACAGGTGGACCTCACTTTATGCAAATCAACATATGGAAATTCTTAACTACACAATATACTGATTAAAAGGAAATGTTTCTTCTTTAAAAATTCTTGCTGAGATTCTTTCCAAGTGCCACTACCATCTTATTTACATTATTAATAACTAATAATCATCCTTTCAATTCTGTGAAATAGTACTGATACACTAAGGAGATTATGAGCTTGAACCCATATAAACATTTTTTGTAACACCAAGCATTAGTCAAAACTCCTTTGCAGTTGCATATTTATTTGAAGAAATATAAATCAGACACTAGCACCTACCACAAGATTTCGTTTAAAGGGCAGTGAACAGGAGGCATAAATATGGAGAATCTAGACTAACCGGAAAGTACGGTTTTGTTTAAAAATCAGTTTGCTGTTTCCCCTTTGATGATCAAAAATCCTAACGCAGAAATGGATGAGGAATATTGATTCTATTGATGATGATGATAATCAATTTCCTAGAACAGAGAGAGGTTTCTCTACTAAAGGGCAATGTAGGATAGACAGACAACTTCCAAGCCAAAATGTTCATACAGTAAGATTCCTCCATTTAGAAAACTATCTTTTAAACTAGCCTTGGTATTTAATACAATAATTAGAAGTTCTATCTAAAACAGTCTATTAAAAATCTTTAAAGTTGGGGCAGAAATGTTTAAATCTACACTTTTGCACTCTAGATCTTTCGTGTGTTTCATGTCTAAATGTTTCAATCGCTTTAACGGGAATCATGTCTGCCTAAGAGAAAATAGGGCATGATGTAATTATCACTGGGCTTCATTAGAGAAGTCACCCCTTACCTAGAGCATTTGTTCTAAAAACCAGCTACTTAGTAAAGATTGATTTGACTACCTAGTGAGCTGTAGCTAAAGCCCTGTTACCTTTCAGTGAATTCAAAGCTCTTCTAGCTTTCACAGCTAATCTATTGCCTCTCACTCTTCAAGGTTTTCTGTGCCTTTGAAAAGACCACCTGAAGGGAAAGAGATTACTGATACAATTACAATAGAAACAGGTTAAAACAAGACATCAGGAACCCAAAAGAAGACAACAATCACTGGGGGTTAAAATTAGGTGATGTCCTCTTAGGTTCTTCATCTTCTTTCTAATTCTCCACACCCTCACTCTGTCCCCAAGAGCCAACCAGAATGTTAGAGGCCTAAATTTTGTTAACAAAGAATTGGTACTTGCAATTTAAAAAAACAAAAAACAAAAAAAAAAACTGTCCTAATATTTATCTGGGAATCTATATTTAACTTATTCAAAATAAGGTGGCATTTGGAGAAACTGGATCACTCATACATCGCTGGTGGAAATATAAAATAATACAGCCACTCTGGGAAATGATTGAGCAGTTACTTTTAAAAACAAACAAACAACAACCAAAAAAACCCTAAATATGCAACTACTATATGACCCAGCAATTACACTCCTGGACATTTATCCCAGTGAAATGAAGACTTGTGTTCACACGAAAACCTATACACAAATGTTCACAGCAACTTTATTTGTAATAGCCAAAAAGTAGAAACAACCCAGAGATCCGGCAACAGACAGATAGTCAAACAAACTGGTTCATGCATGCCATGGAATACTTACTCAGCAATAAAATGGAATGAACTATTGGTGCACACAACTTGGATGAATCTGCAGGGGATTATGCTGAATGAAAAAAAGCCAATTCTAAAAGGTTACATACTGTATGATCCACTTATATAACATTCTTGAAATGACAAAATTATAGAAATGGAGGACAGATTATTGGTTGCGAGGAGTCAGTGTTGGTGCAAGGTGGAGGGAGAGCAGAGTGGCTATAAAAGGACAACAGAAGAGATCCTTGGAGTGATGGAAATGTTGCTGTTTCTTGACCATGTCGATGTCAATATCCTTGTGGTACTGTTCTATAGTTTTGCAAGATATTACTATTTGGGATAAACTGGGTAAAGGGACAGGAAAGCTCTATATTAGTTCTTACAATTGCATGTGTTGGAAAAAGTGATCCCAAGACAAAAAGTTTAATTTTAAAAAGTCAGACGGCAAAAAAAAAAATACTCAGGAAGATGAAAACCAAAATAATAATAGAAAAAAACTGTCATTAAACAAAAGGTCCTGTGTATCATCACTCAGCATGACAAACGTATCAAAAGCAAAGACAGTCTCAACATGTTGATTAAAACATAACATCCAGAGGCCCTTGAGAAGAGTGATCTGTACAATAAATAATGCTGATGACCAAATGGCAGAGTTGTTTAAAGTCTGGTCATAGTGAATCTAACAGCTTTTCCCAACTAGAATGTGAGCTCCATAAGGACAAGGAATATGTTGCGTTATTGAATGAATATAAGTTGTGCATTTTTCCCCAGTTATCTATTGCTGTGTACTAAACCATCCCAAACTCAGTGTCTTTGTATGATAGCAATCTAGGGTTTGCCTGGGCTCAGCTAGGCAGTTCTCACTCAGGTTGCGGTCAGAATGTGGCGCTGGTGGGGTCTGGAGCCTGGACTAAGAAGACCCAGAAGAGCTGGGGCTCCTTAGGCATCTCTCTATCTGTCTCCACACGGTTTCTCCACATGGTGGCCCCAGCATAGCCAGACCTCTTACATGGTAGCTGAGGGCTCGCAGCACAAGTTCCCAAGAGCATCTGTGGAAGGTGCGTGGCCTTTTCTAACCCAGACTCAGAAGTCACACAGCAACCTTTATGGCTCTTGTTGAGAGTGGCCATGGTGTAATAAAAAGGCCTTGGGCTTCAGAGACAGGCAGACCTGCATTCACAGCCCAGTTCCCCCTTCTTGGCAAAGTGATTTAACCTCTTTGTAACCCAAGGTGAAACTGTTTTCTTAATAACTGGCATCAGAATTCACCTTTAGAAGGTATTCACTGGGAAAACATTTATTGGGTCAGGAGGTAAGAACTTTGGACCTCAGTGTAAGTTGAGAGGCAAGGCATTACAGACAAGGGCTAGACAGCTCTGAGTGTAACAAGGAGAGGAATCTGTGTATGCTTCTGAGGAGAGGAGGTAAGAGGAAACTGCAAGATAGCAAAAGGTGCAAAGCAATGTGTACGACTAACCACCCCTCCCCACTGCCCTTAGAAGTTCCCTTCAATGGAGAGGCTAAAGGACATTATAAAAATGATAGAACGTCTATTAGTAAAGTGAAGGTTGTTTACAGTCACGTGTGCTTCTGTGTGTCCTTCTGTGCCATTCTCCCCTCCCTCTGCAGCTGACATACGAATTATACTTTAATGACAATGACTGTATTCACTTTTCAATGTAATGGCACAAAGTAGATATTCAATAAATAGTAACAGGTATTATAGCTATTGATCAAAAATTCAAATTTTACATGTCTTAATAAACGTGACTAACCATTCTTGATATACCAGTTAAGGCCATCAGAGAAACTTAAGCTTAAAAGGGCTTAACCAATAATAGTGTGTTATTGGCTCACTTAAGTGGCAAGGCCACAGGTAGAGTAAGCTTCAGAACTGGATGATCCGTCAACTCAACAAGGTCATCAGAGATTGATTTTCTTTCCACCCTCTGCTCAGCTATGTACCATGTGACCTCCATCCTTCATCTTCAAGCCAATTCCCCTTGGCAGTGGAACGTGGCTGCCAACTGCAACTGAGCTGTGTTTCCCTGTTTGCATCTAGTAGGAGAGAACGCACATTCTTGTCCCAACATTATAAGCAAGAGTCCTGAAAGTCACCTTTATTGGACCGTCTGAGGTCTAGTGTCCGCTTCTAAATCAGTGACCGTGGACAGGGGCAGGGATGTACTGATTGGCCTGAGTCAGTCGTGGCCTATCTCTGGTGTGATATCTCTGGTGTTAGAAGAGGAGGTGGTTAGTTTGCCTCGAAGCATGTGGGCAATGCCAGGAAAGGGTAAGTTCCCCAAAGAATATCAGATCAGGGAGAAGCAAACAAAAAAATATCTACCACAATTGGCAAATACGGATTACAGGCAAAAATCCTCCAGATTATGCACTATATGGGGGGAAATAATCAAGGGGAGCTTTGGTGATTAAAAAACAAGTTATATGGTTTTTTTAACCACAATTTAAAAGAAAAAGCTGGGAATTACAGATATAACAAGAAAAAAAAAAACAAAGGGAAGAGAAAAGGATAATGGATTGAAAATGAAAACAGAAGTATTGGAAAGAAAAAACAGAGGCAAAGATAACTTAATTGTAAGAGTCTTGGCTCAAGAAGAAGCTAATAGGTTTGTTTTTTCCTTGAACACAAATGACACAGAGACCTAATTATAAGTTTTATGAGAGTCATCAGCAAAATGGAACAGAAAAGAAAAGAACAGGAACAACTTGAAATAAATCTCACCTAAAAAAGGTGGGAGGGCTTCCCTGGTGGCACAGTGGTTGAGAGTCTGCCTGCCGATGCAGGGGACACGGGTTCGTGCTCCGGTCCAGGAGGATCCCACATGCCGCAAGCGGCTGGGCCCGTGACCCATGGCCGCTGAGCCTGCGCGTCCGGAGCCTGTGCTCCGCGACGGGAGAGGCCGCAGCAGTGAGAGGCCCACGTACCGCAAAAAAAAAAAAAAAAAGATGGGAACAAATACTAAATAAGGGATGGATACAAGTAAAGAAGCATCTGAAACCCAATTATCTAATGGCAAAATTTATGCAACCTTTTTCCCTTTTAATGTATAAATTCTTTGAATACTACAAATGGAATAAATATAGTTAACAATAAATACTGAAATTGTATAATATTTGCATTCGTGTCCTGTGGCTGCTGCCACGAATTACCACAAACCTGGGGGCTTCCAACAACAGAAATTTATTTTCTCACAGTTCTGGAGGCCAGAAGTTTAAAGTCAAGGTGTCAGCAGGACAGTGCTCTCTGCTCCCTCCAAAAGCTCTGGGAAAGAATGCTTACTTACCTCTTCCAGCTTTTTTTTTTTTTTTTTTGCGGTACGCGGGCCTCTCACTGCTGAGGCCTCTTCCGCTGCGGAGCACAGGCTCCGGACGCACAGGCTCAGCGGCCATGGCTCACGGGCCCAGCCGCTCTGCGGCATGTGGGATTTTTCCGGACCGGGGCAAGAACCCGTGTCCCCTGCATCGGCAGGCGGACTCTCAACCACTGCGCCACCAGGGAAGCCCTCTTCCAGCTTTTGATGGCGCCAAGCATTTCTCGGCTGTGGCTGCGTAACTTCAGCCTCTGCCCTCACCTCTGCATGGCCTTCTCCTCTTTGTCTGGGTCTTCTCCTCTTCTGTCTCAAATCTCTCTCAGCCTTTCTTTCATAGAAACTCTTGCCATTGGATTTAGGGCCCCTACCTACATAATCCAGGATGATCTAATCCCAATATCCTTAATTTAATCATATCCACAGAGACCCTTTTTCCCAATAAGGTGACATTCACAAGTTCCAGGCATTTGGACCTGGACATATCTTTTTGGAGGGCCGCCCCTCAACCTACTACAATATTTGTTAAAACAGAAAAATAAGCTAACCAAATTGTATAAAGATCCTAAGACTAGATTTAAATTTTCAAATCAATTATATTTGCTAATAAAATGCTTATTTTTATTTTTTCTGCTTAATACAAGTAATTTATTTTATTAAATTAATGCACATATATGTAGTCATCTAGAAATTTGTATCATTGTAGTTAAAGACATGCAGAGCAATTAAGTTAATGACAAATGGGTGAAATCCATTTCCATTAGTAATTTTTTAAAATGCAAAAAAAAGGGGACTTCCCTGATGGTCCAGCAGTTAAGACTCCGCACACCCAATGCGGGGGCCCCAGGTTCAATCCCTGGTCAGGGAACTAGATCCTGCATGCTGCAGCTAAAGATCCCACATGCCGCAACTTCCCGCATATTGCAACAAAGATGCGGCGTGCCACAACTAAGACCCAGAGCAGCCAAATAAATAAATAAATATTTTTGAAGGCTTTGGGGAGCCATCGTACACACACTACCTTAATAAAATATATATTTGAATTATAAAACTCAGCTTATAAGTCAGGGTCTAGTCAGGAAAATAGAAACCAAGCTAGGTATTTCAAAGAGAGGGCATTTCATATAGGAAACTATATTGCTGGGAGAGCTGAAATGTCAAAAAGGGAGAGGTAGGTAACCCTGAGATCAGTAGGACAGAAAGACAGAAAGCAAGTGGGAAAACGAAGAGGAGGGGGCAGCACTATAATAGCACAGGACTGCACTTCTTACTGCGTCACTGGGAGCGCTAAACGGGATGCTGGGAACACCAGGGACAGGGCAGCCAGAGATGAAGTCACTTCTAGAGATACTGCCAGAAACAGAAAGAAAGAGACTTATGACTTCTCCCCTCTTTTCCTCTAATGCCTTCTAATTCTCTGCTGACACCTTCTACTGGCAGAACTTAACAGGAAGCCAGCTAGAAATGAAGCCTGGGAAATGCAGTTTCCAGGCTCTTAGCCCCAACATTTCAAAGCAGATTATAGGAGGGCTGATACAGAGCTCAGAGACAGCAAGTAAATAGCAGATCCAGTGATCTGGAAAAGCAAGTGTATTTCTACATTGCTGATAACACTGTGAGTCAGAACACAGCTAGAAATAAGAAACTCTTCATACTCATTGACTAAACAGTGCCACTTAGGGGAACATGACTGAAAGAAATAACTTAAAGGCAAAAAAGAAATAAAAACTTTGTACCAAGATGTTGAAAGTGGCACATTTATAACAGCAAAACCACGAAAACAGCCCATATACTCAACAGTAGGGAGATGATTAAGCAAACTGTGGTAAATGGGTGTAATAAAATACTCTAAAGCTTAAAAGAAAAGAACCCATGTATTTCAAATAAGTATGAAAATGTTCACATGAAGTGAATTTAAGGAAAAAAAGTAGAACTTTTAGAACTGTATGTGTACTATAATAATTACAATTGTGTAAAAATGTACAAAAGCATATAAACAAAGATCAGGGGAGATGAAGTAATGTAACTAGTTTAGAGCTTAATGCTTCTTAGGCTTCTTTTCTTCTATAAAGTTGCTTAAGTTCTTAATTTAAAAAGAAAAGTAAGCGAGTCTTTAATTGTATATTTAGATTCCAAACCAAATGAAAATTATGTGTTTCATGTTAAGCTGCTTTGAAGAAAAAACCAACAACACACACACACACACACACACACAATACAACCTGGCTAACCATTCCCACCATAGCACTTTTTACAACTCTGGCATGAGTCACTGCCATGGCCCGAGGCCAGTGTCCAATTGGTCTAGAGATTTTATTTTACAACCTGAGAAGACTGGCTCTCTCCCAGTGCCTCTGGTCTCCTGCCCTGAGCTGAGCCTTTCTTCTTGTTGCTATACTTCACGTATTTTACTACAGGCTAGGAACTGCTAAAGTTAACTAAAGCAATGAATAAAGATAACAGGGTGGGTAAAAAACAAAACAACAAAAACCAAAACAAACAAACAAAGAAAACCCATTAGCCTGTTAATGACTATTCGGATTTTTGTAAATATTTATTGCTTCAAAATGGTCTGTTCTCCCCTGCCGCTGCCCCATCCTCTGCACAGACTGAAGTGCCTTATACCCTGCCTGAAACAAAACTCCCTAAACCCAGAGGGCAGAAAGGCCACACCTTTGATTCACCCCTCCCCTAGCCCATGTTGCTTCTCAGAACCTTGATATACCAAGTACTTTGCACTCATGAACTCTGCCTCATTAACAGGCTCATACAGATGCTTGTCACAGCTGCCTCGTGACAACTGGGAGTCTGAGAGTATGTGGTTACAACAGGGAAAGTATGACAGCATAACTGCCTCCTGCAGGGACCTGCTGGCAGATTGCCCAAGAGACCTTGGCCATCCCCTGGGTTGGCTCTCTGTGTGGTTGATTAAGCAGTTAGAGGCCTTCCAGGAGAAACAAGCGCCCAATTCGATTAGCTTGTCATTTTTGCCTTTTGTGATGACTTGAGAATCATCTTCCAAACGGTGTCTAGATTCCTGTTCCAGTTTCTCCACCTACCATCTGTGTGACCCTAGGTAAGTTATCTCAGCCTCCACGCCTCGGTTTCCTAATGTATAGAATGGGAGAAATAACAGGAAATAGCAGTAGCTGCTTCATAGTTTTGCTGCAAAGATCAGGGACAATGCCCTTAAGGCCTAATGGAGGATACTGCTAGTTTTCTACCCAAGATCCATTCTACTTTTCTTTTTTATTAACAGAAACACAGTTTTGTTTGAGGTGGCAATGTGCCCAGCTAAAAATACTCTGTCCACAGACTCTCTTACAGCTATGGTGACCATCTGATTCTGTTCTACAGGGAGGGGCTTCCAAGAAAAAGACAGTTTCTGATTTAAAAAAAAAAAAAAAAAAAGGGACAGAGCCAGTTGGCATGTGTATTTTGCTCTTTGTCCTTCCTTTTTCTTTCTGTATAGAATGGGGATACCTGGAGGAAAAGCTGCCATCTTGGAACTAAGAGAACAAAAGCTACGTGCTAAGAATGGTAGATCAGGAAGCTAGGAGGAACCTGAGTTCTCTATGATTTTCTCAAGCTGCTGTACCAGGAGTGGGCTACCTACTTCCTAACTTCTTGTTAGATGAGAAAAATGAACTTCATTTGGCTAACCATTGGGGTCGGGTTTCTGTTATATGCAGCTGAGTGCTATCCTGACCTAAGCACTCAGCATACTGCCAATAGTAATACCTTAATACAGGTTACTTTTCATTTTTCTGTAAAGCGTCATGATTATAAGTCACCTGTCATGGCAATGAGCACTAAGAGAGTTTCACAGTTATTGCTCTGGAATTTAGTTATGGTAAATAGTGCATAAAGTTATCCCTTGTCAACTATGACTAGTAAAACATTCTCATTATTCAGAGACACTGGCTGTAATAACATTTGTTAAAATAGAATTTGACATTGTACTGTTGTTTTTTAAATTGCTGCTAGGTTATATTCAGCTAGTCGTCTGAGGAGATGATTTTACTGATAAATCTAGAAAATTTATGAGGGGGAAGGGAATAGGACATTGAAAAAAAATTTTTTTCCCTCTTGGTTAATCTTTCTTTTTTTTTTTTTTAACAAATTTATTTCTTTGTTTATTTTTGGCTGAGTTGGGTCTTTGTTGCTGTGCAAGGGCTTTCTCTAGTTGCAGCGAGTGGGAGCTGCTCTTCCTTGCATTGCGCAGGCTTCTCATTGCGGTGGCTTCTCTTGTTGCGGAGCAAGGGCTCTAGCCATGCGGGCTTCAGTAGTTGCAGCACACGGGCTCAGTCGTTTTGGCTCGTGGGCTCTAGAGTGCAGACTCAGTAGTTGTGGCGCACAGGCTTAGCTGCTCCATGGCATGTGGGATCTTCGCGGACCAGGGCTTGAACTCGTGTCCGCCTGCATTGGCAGGCAGATTCTTAACCACTGTGCCACCAGGGAAGTCCTTTTTTTAATTTAATTTTACTTATTTTTTTATACAGCAGGTTCTTATTAGTTATCCATTTTATACATATTAGTGTATATATGTCAATCCCAATCTCCCAATTCATCCCACCACCACCACCCCGCTCCCGCCACTTTCCCCCCTTGGTGTCTATATGTTTGTTCTCTATATCTGTGTCTCAATTATTGCCCTGCAAACCAGTTTATCTGTACCATTTTTCTAGGTTCCACATATATGCATTAATATACAATATTTGTTTTTCTCCTTCTGACTTACTTCACTCTGTATGACGGTCTCTAGGTTCATCCACATCTCTACAAATGATCCAATTTCGTTCCTTTTTATGGCTGAGTAATATTCCATTGTATATATGTACCACATCTTCTTTATCCATTCATCTGTCAATGGGCATTTAGGTTGCTTCCATGACCTGGCTATTGTAAATAGTGCTGCAATGAACAATGGGGTGCATGTGTCTTTTTGAATTACAGTTTTCTCTGGGTATATGCCCAGTAGTGGGATTGCTGGGTCATATGGTAATTCTATTTTTAGTTCTTTAAGGAACCTCCATACTGTTCTCCATAGTGGCTGTATCAATTTACATTCCCACCAACAGTGCAAGAGGGTTCCCTTTTCTCCACACCCTCTCTAGCATTTGTTGTTTGTAGATTTTCTGATGATGCCCATGCTAACTGGTGTGAGGTGATACCTCATTGTAGTTTTGATTTGCATTTCTCTAATAATTAGTGATGTTGAGCAGTTTTTCATGTTCTGCTTGGCCATCTGTATGTCTTCTTTGGAGAAATGTCTGTTTAGGTCTTCTGCCCATTTTTGGATTGGGTTGTTTGTTTTGTTAATATTGAGCTGAATGAGCTGTTTATATATTTTGGCAATTAATCCTTTGTCCATTGATTTGTTTGCAAGTATTTTCTCCCATTCTGAGGGTCGTCTTTTTGTCTTGTTTGTAGTTTCCTTTGCTTTGCAAAAGCTTTTAAGTTTCATTAGGTCCCATTTATTTATTTGTGTTTTTATTTCCATTACTCTAGGAGGTGGATCAAAAAAGATCTTGCTGTGATTCATGTTAAAGAGTGTCCTTCCTATGTTTTCCTCTAAGACTTTTATAGTATCCGGTCTTACATTTAGGTCTCTAATCCATTTTGAGTTTA
The DNA here is from genome assembly GCF_951394435.1 of Stenella coeruleoalba. Lineage (NCBI taxonomy): Eukaryota > Metazoa > Chordata > Mammalia > Artiodactyla > Delphinidae > Stenella > Stenella coeruleoalba. The sequence continues at coordinate 55,985,533 of NC_137151.1, read as the reverse complement.
TTTTTGTGTATGGTGTTAGGGAGTGTTCTAATTTCATTCTTTTACATGTAGCTGTCTAGTTTTCCCAGCACCACTTATTTAAGAGGCTGTCTTTTCTCCATTGTATATCCTTGCCTCCTTTGTCATAGATTAGTTGACCATAGGTATGTGGGTGTATCTCTGGGCTTTCTATCCTGTTCCATTGATCTATATTTCTGTTTTTGTGCCAGTACCATGTTTTCTTGATTACTGTAGCTTTTTAGTATAGTCTGAAGTCACGGAGTCTGATTCCTCCAGCTCCGTTTTTTTCCCTCAAGACCGCTTTGGCTATTCAGGGTCTTTTGTGTCTCCAAACAAATTTTAAGATTTTTTGTTCTAGTTCTGTAAAAAAAAAAAATGCCATTGGTAATTTGATAGGGATTGCATTGAATCTGTAGATTGCTTTTGGTAGTATAGTCATTTTCACAATATTGATTCTTCCAATCCAAGAACATGGTATATCTCTCCATCTGTTTGTATCATCTTTAATTTCTTTCATCAGTATTTTATAGTTTTCTACATACAGGTCTTTTGTCTCCCTGGGTAGGTTTATTCCTAGGTATTTTATTCTTTTTGTTGCAATGGTAAATGGGAGTGTTTCCTTAATTTCTCTTTCAGATTTTTCATCATTAGTATATAGGAATGCAAGAGATTTCTGTGCATTAATTTTATATCCTGCAACTTTACCAAATTCATTGATTAGCTCTAGTAGTTTTCTGGTGGCATCTTTATGATTATTTATGTATAGTATCATGTCATCTGCAAACAGTGACAGTTTTACTTCTTCTTTTCCAGGACATTGAAATATTTTGATGAACATTTATTTTGTTTGGTGGAAAGAAATGTTCATTTCCAAGAGATGCTTGCTTTATTTTCATTTATGAATATAGTAGATTAGTTTCTTTGCAACTCAAGAACATTTTAATGCTTTCTAAGTAAGACAGGTGGTGGGGGTAGGGAGAAGAGAATGTTGTTGATTCATCCAAGAGTAAATCTGAAATTTACTTAAAAGCTCTAGGAGATTTGTCAAGACTTTCTGAAGGGTTAGTACATGACACCATAAATAGCTTGCCCTCATATCTCTGCTTCCTCAAGCTCCTCTACTTGGACTGAAATATGGAGTCACTCCCAACATCAGAAAAGCTATTTCTAGTTTCTGTCTGGAAATATAACTTCACCATGTTGACCAGGGTGAAATCAAAGAAACTATCAGATGTCTCCTCAATCCACTAATTAAATTGCAGTCCTCTTTTCTCCATTTTTATACTTTCTTGGTCAAGTAGAGGAAAGCAACAGGATAGGTTGGGTTATGCTACAGTCACAATATTAAAATCTCAGTGGCTGAAGATATCAAAATTTGTTCCTTGTTCATTCTCTTCAGTCTTCATGAGTCAGCAGGACACTCTTCTCATTACAGTCATTGAACCCAAGCTGAGAGAAACCACCACCTTGAATGTTGCCAGTCATCACATCAAAGGAAAAAACCTTGTACTGGCAGTTTCAAATATGTATCACTTTTGCTCACAACTCAATAGCTAGAACCAGTCCCATGGCCCCAGGCAACCAAAAGTGGACCTTGAAGGGCAATCCTACCATGTACTGAAAAGGGAAGCACCAATAAGAGTTGGCAAATTTCACTGACATTAGAGAACCAGCATCACTGAATGCCTGTTATATACCAGCTGTGTGTCACAGCACTTGTGTTATCTAATTCTCAAAACAAATTTTGATATTAACTTTAATTTTCAGATGAGAAATCTGAGGCTTACACAGGTCAAGTCATTTGTCCAAGAGTCCCATCAAATATGTAGATTTGATTTCAGTTTCATCTGATTCCAGAATCTGAGCTTTTTCTATTATTTCCCCAAGCCTCCTAGTATAACATGTTCAGCTGCTCACAACCTCACAACCTTGAGGGTTCGAGTGGAATAGGGGGGTAGGGAATGGAGAGAAGGGTAGGGTTTATTGTTAAGAAATACTTTTCTCCACAAAGCCAAATGGTCCATATTTCTGTGGCCTCATTAGTACCACGAGGGGACCAAACAAAGTAACCTAACCAAGGATCTGAAATTGAACCCACCAGAACAGAAACAAAAAATGACTAAAACGAGATTGTGGAAAAGGAGATACTAAGGATGCCAAGTGAATCAGTGCCATCAAATTGAGAGGCAGCATCATGCTATTTCTTTTCCTCAAAAACCTTCAAGGGATCCCTTCAGAATGCCTCGTATTACCCAGGGTGAAGCCCTATTTTTTTTTTTTTTTTTCTTGCGGTACACTGGCCTTTCACTGCTGTGGCCTCTCCCGTTGCGGAGCACAGGCTCCGGACGCGCAGGCTCAGCGGCCATGGCTCACGGACCCAGCCGCTCCGCGGCATGTGGGATCTTCCCGGACCGGGGCACAAACCCGTGTCCCCTGAATTGGTAGGCAGACTCTCAACCACTGCGCCACCAGGGAAGCCCTGAAGCCCCATTTTTTTAAGGAGCTCTCTTGGCTGTTCCATAATTCTCAACCTTAATCCATAAGATTATTTACAGTTTAGGGAAGTTCATTAAAAGCATTATGTATATATCAATATTATTGCTCTGAATATACGAATGCTGACAGGGATTCACATTTTGACTTGAAGTATGTACTCAAGCATGCCTGCGATACGGATTCTATCTAGAAGTCTCAGGCAAAGCACGGTTGTGTACCATAGAACTGCTTCTACGAGGGATGTAATTTTCAGTAAGGAGAGAATGATCCTTTAAGCTTTTAAAATGTTTTTTTCACTGTGACTCATTTCTACTCCATTGTTAATGGTAAGACCTTAAGTATTCAACAAAAGTTGAAGATGTGGATATGATATAGCTAGATTTTGATTTCTCTAAGTACACACTAAAAAAACCCCTCTAAACTTGAAGCCATATGATTCCTCCTGTTGTGAAGACTGTACCTAAAAATGCTTGTGATGTTATATTACATGTAAAAGGCAGTCCTTACACTTTTACAACACCATTGGTTCTAGAGCTGCTGGGCAGCCAGTTCTCACCAGCTTCAATATAGCAACCTGGAGTGCTTGCACGGGTCAATGCCCCAGCTCACCTCTGATTAGGTCTATTTTTTTTTTTTTTTTTTGCGGTACGCGGGCCTCTCACTGTTGTGGCCTCTCCCGTTGTGGAGCACAGGCTCCGGACGCGCAGGCTCAGCGGCCATGGCTCACGGGCCCAGCTGCTCCGCGGCATGTGGGATCCTCCCGGACCAGGGCACAAACCCGTGTCCCCTGCATTGGCAGGCGGACCCTCAACCACTGCGCCACCAGGGAAACCCTAATTAGGTCTATTTTAGCAACACTTGTGTGTGTTATAGATTACAGATGATCCCCACCCCGCCCCCGCCTCTCAATTTTTCTTTAGTATTACTTTTATAACACTTTTATGACAAAATGTTTTTTTTATTTGAAAAGTGCATTTACAGTAAGAGATCAAATACTGCAGATTACACACTCCTATATTACTATTTTTTTAATGGAAATCACTATGAAGATAGAGTATCAAAGACTCAGAATCATACTCTTAAAATAATCAGTAAGGCATGGAAGTCAAAACTCAATTTTAAGAGGAATGTCCTAGAGTTGAGGGTCAACCCCGCCTTATAACAGCCAAAATTTAAGTCACCTGAATAAACAGAGAGACAAGAAGGAAAGGGCAACCTGAACTCTGCAAACTCTCATATTTAAAAGAAGAAACAGAAGAGGTAATTCCAATTGACCCCTTGTGTTTTATGGGTTTTGCATCTCTGGGAAGGTTAAGATGACAGCCCATTCTAAACACACGTCCATTTACATTAGCAGCCTTTTCTATGGGTGACTTAAGTTCATATTTGAAACATTCCAACAGAGAAACAGAAGAGACATCAAAGGACCAAATAAATCCACACAAACATGGGAATTTGAAAGCCAGTTTATTTGGACTTTATCTCACTGTTATTTGCCCATCACAATCCAAATGAGACCATAAAACAGTCAGTATACGAAAGACCTGCTTTTCATAGTCATAACGGTATAGATCTGGACTGTCTTTGGGGAATGTTACAGTGGATGTTTTGGTTGTGTTAGCAAAGGGGACTAGGGGAGGATGTTGGGACAATTATTTTACTAACATATTTTAAATGTCTCAAATAGGTGTCAAGTTCCTGTCTGAAAACTAATTAAGCCTGGATACTAAAAATGAATAAGAACTGGTTGAGAGCAGTTTTTATACTACGTGGGTGGTTAACCGAAATGGCCATGACTGGAATGGCCCTGAACACCCCAACTTTGATGATGTAATTCAAGTTGAACAGTTTAACTTTCCAGAGGCAGACGGTCTAGGTCTAGCTAGATTCCTTTGTCTTAGCCTAACATTCTCTTTTTGATGACTTTTCCCCTTCTTCTCTTACGCTCCTTCCTCCCTTGATGGTATCATTACATATGGAAAATTACAGATGTTTAGTTTATATAACAGGCAAGATTAATATTTACTTTTTAAAAAATCTGGTACATGGATAAAATCCATATAACAGCACATACAATACTCACATAAAAAACTCTGGGGCCCTTAACTTTTGTAACGGCTAAGGAATGTTTTTAAATGGAGAGGAAGAAATGATGAGAATGTTTGCTCCAGGATGCAGACATCAGTTCCCTGGTGCCATTAGCTCAAAAAGAATTAAATGTAACTATGAACAGGGGAAGTTGTTAAGTCAATGGTATTTTTTTAGGAACTTCTTACTTTGCAACCTGGCTAGACTGATTTTCTGGGTTTGTCCAAGGACTGCAGAGATAAAAAATGATGTGAACAGAAGATAAAAACTGAAGTTCTAATGGGTACAACCCAGAGGAAGGCTGTGGAGTTGATGAGAAAGAAGCAGATGTTAAATACTTACTTAACTTCTTTAACGGTGTCTTAACTAGTGGCATTACCATTAATCAAAGCTGCCAATTTAAGTACTGGTTCTTTAAGAAAAAAATCAGAAAGGGGTCCTTTGTCCTTTGTTAACACAAACATAAATATTTGTACAACAGAGAGAAATGCCCTTCTGTGGTTTTCTCCTTTCAGGGATGACTGGATAATATTTAGTTAGAAAAACATAATGATCGATGACTGGCAAAGTTTTATGTTTTATATCACTGAGAGGAGATATTTTTATATTTTTGGCTTGTTTATATGTGCAGTCACCAGTACTAGCCATTGAGTTTCTTACATGCTTTTTGAAATATGTATTATTCTCTCTAGGTCTAGCCAATGTGAGCTAGTACTTTTCCATAAAGGTTGCCCTTTTCAACTTAAAGTTTTTTAATTTAAAAATCATAAATGCAGGGCTTCCCTGGTGGCGCAGTGGTTGAGAGTCCGCCTGCCGATGCAGGGGACGCGGGTTCGTGCCCTGGTCCGAGAAGATCCCACATGCCGCGGAGTGGCTGGACCCGTGAGCCATGGCCGCTGGGCCTGTGCGTCCGGAGCCTGTGCTCCGCAATGGGAGAGGCCACAGCAGTGAGAGGCCCGCGTACCACAAAAAAAACAAAACAAAACATAAATGCTAATTATAAAAATATAAACAATGAAGAGGAATATAAAAAAAATTTTAGAGTAAAATTTTTACAGTAACTTGTTCTCCGTTACCCTTCTCCTCTTCATACTCATTTTAGCTATCTGTTGCTGCATAAAAAATTATCCACCCCCCAAAAAAAAACTATCCCCAAAATGTAATGGCCTAAAACAATAAATATTTATTATCTCACATAGCTTCTGTGGGTCAGTAATCTAAAGTGGCTTAGCTGGGTGGTTCTCAGCTCAGAGTCTTTCACAAATTGCAATCATGGAGCCAGCAGGATTGCAGTCATCTGAAGGCTTGACTGGGGTTGCAAGATCTGCTAACAAGGTAGGATCCACTCACACACCTGGCAAGTTAGTGCTGATTGTTGGCAGGAGGCCTCAGTTCTTTACCACGTGGATCTTACCACAGGGCTGCTGGGTGTTTTCGCAAGGTGGAAGCTAGTTATGCCCAGGGTGAGTGATCCAAAAGATGGCAAGGAGGAGGCTGAAAGTCTTGTATGACCTAATCTCGGGAATCACACACAGACACACACCAAATCCAAGCCACACTCAAGGGGAGGGAAACTGGTCCTCACTTTTGGAGACAGGAGTACTGAAGTACTTGTAGACATACTTTAGAACTACCATAGTGCTCCTATTCTTTAAAGGATAATCACTGTTAATATATTGTTATATAACGTTTTAGACATTTTCTATGCACATACAAATACATATATGAGGTACATATGAATGTATATCTATTACATATACATGTTTTACATATATTTATAGTTGTTTAGAAAATGCTATGAATATTATTTAAAAAATTTTTATTCATTACATAATATGTTAAGGATATCATTTCTCCTTGTAACACATAGCTCATTCTTTTTAATAGCTGCATAGCATTTCATTAGATACTAATAACATAATTTATTTAATCATTTCCCCAAAGATGTACATTTGGGTTGTCTACAGTTTTTTTTGTTACTATGAATAATATTGCAGTACACATCCTGGTACATAAAACCTTGCCTGCTTATTTAAGTATTTCTGCATGATACATTCTTATAAATGGAATTGCTGTATCAAAACATTTCTGCTTTTACTATTTTGATAGGTACTATCAAATTGCCCTTCAAAAGTTTCCTTTCTATGCACAGTTACATTACTCTTACTCATCCTCTCTGTTTACTGATTATTCCTACTGCCTGTGGTATCTGTGCAGAATTTTCTCATCTCTGGTGTCTTTTAGCTTTTCCAACACCTAATTTGTATTTCTCATGAAATGTTTCTGAGATAATCTAATTATCTACCTAATCACCATTCCATTATTCCTGTTTGGGCAGATCTGTTTCTCCAGGCCATCCCATATATCTCGGTCCTACAGCTTGGCTGTCCTTGAATCAAGCAACCACTTCTGGCAGAATCGGCTATGGACTGGGGGTGGGAGATGGGTCAGGAGATACCATTAAACAAACCCTGTCTGAAGAACCACCCAGGGCTACTTTTCTACCATGAGGCTGTGGGTATGGTAAGTATTCAGAGGTATGACTAGCCCTTTAGAGTGAATTTACCTAAGACACTCAAACCTTAGAGACTCAATGACCCATGAGAAAAGCAGAAATAATTAGATGCCTTCCACCTGTTACATAGGATTGTTATGAGCATGAAATAAAATATTGTAAATTGTAATGCACTGCGTGAAATGAAACAACTGGCAAAAGCCGTGGCATATACTAGATGCTCCATCAACAGTGGTGTAACAAGATGCTGTACAGTGCCCAGTACTAAAATGATCTATTCAGGCCCACCAGAGCAGGAAGCACCACTCAGCCTTAGTCTGGGGCACTACCAGGCACTGGGGCTGCTGGCAGGGCGAGCTGACGGTGCCCGTCAGAAGAGCCGTCAAGTCTGCTGTCATTCCTGCCCAGACCGCCTGGGAACAAGTGGGGGACTTTTGGCAGGAGGTGTGGGGGGCTGCAAAGTCCTTGAGGAGAGGCTATTCCCTCTTCTCACCAACCAGGGAAGAGAAGGTACTTCCTCTTCCTGAAGCACCGGGAGGGAAGCTTCACGTGTGTGTGTGTGTGTGTGTGTGTGTGTGTGTGTGTGTGACCACATCCATTCCTGCGCCACCGAGTCAGGGACATGTGAAAGTGTCTCGTGTGAAGCTGTCAGTGCTGGAACTAGCAGAGATCCCGCTGACACCCCGTATGGAAAAAGGGGTGGGAGGAGGATGACGGAGTCGAGAAAGAACAGACGGTCTTTTTTTTGTTTTTAAGTTTCCCCTAAAGTTAAAATTTTTAATTAAAAAGACTATTATTTTCCTTCTTAAAACTCTCTTTTTATGGTAAAATATAGACATAGGCAGAAAAAAACATTAAATGTTCCACTTAATGAGTTATCAAAGAAATATCTGTGTAACTATCACTCAGGTCAATAAATAAAACATTGCCAACACCCCAGCCCTCTCCACCTGTGTCTCTTCAAAATCAGAAGACCCTCCCTCCCCCAAAACGTAACCATGACTTGACCTTTATAATAATCATACTCTTGGTCTTTTTCTTTTTGAAAAAAAATTTAAGCTTGCATCCCAAACATTATACTTCAGTATGGCTTGTTTGGGGAATTTATATAAATGGAATCACACAGTGTGGATATACATCAATTTGTATATCTATGCTACTGTTGATGGGCATTTGGTTTGTTTCCAATTCAGGACTATTATTAACATGTTGCTGTAAACATTCTTTTTTTTTAATTTTGAAATTTTATTTTATTTTTTTTACACAGCAGTTTCTTATTAGTCATCAATTTTATACACATCAGTGTATACATGTCAATCCCAATCTCCCAGTTCATCACACCACCACCACCGCCCCCCGCCGCTTTCCCCCCTTGGTGTCCATACGTTTGTTCTCTACATCTGTGTCTCAATTTCTGCCCTGCAAACCAGTTCATCTGTACCATTTTGCTAGGTTCCACATGCTACTGTAAACATTCTTATACATGATTACGGGTGTGTATGTATACATTTCTTTAGGGTGTATAGCTAGGAGTGGAATTGTTGGGTGATAGAGTATGTGAATTCTCAACTGGACTATAGAATGTTTTCCAAGTGGATTCCCAATGTACATTACCACAAGCAGTTTAGGAGAGTTCTCTATGCTTCACATCTAAAATGATCATTCTTCATTCTGAGATAATGTACTTCTGTATGAAAAAGACCTTTTAAAAAAAAAGTGATAAAAATGATAATGGTAGAATTAACAGATTACTCTTTCTAAATGGCTTTACATGGTAAAATAAAGATCTAATAGTTCCATTTAGGCCCTATTTCCCGCCTGAAATCTTACTGGATCATGACATCCCAAATGCTAGAAACCATTGTCTCACATAACATGATATAGATTGTTCCTAATTATTATTTTCACATCAAAAACCACTTGATACGTATGGCAGCCAGCCTCCAAGATGGCCCCCAGTGAACCTTCTCTCTTGGTATTCATGCTTTTGTGTAGACGTTCCACAATGAATATGGGCTGGTTTTGTGACCAATGGAAGTGTCAGTGTATCAGTTCATAAGCTAGGTCATAGAAGGCAATGCTGCTTCAGTGTTCGGTCTTTTGGATCAATCACTCTGGGGGAAGTCAGCCACCATGTGTGAGGATGCTCAAGCGGCCCTGTGGACAGGCCCACAGAGAAAAGACCAATTTACCAACGCCAACTTGCTAACCAAGTGAGGGAGCCACCTTGAACAAACTTCCGCCTCAGTCAAGCCTTCAGATGACTTTAGTCCTCCAGCCTTTGAAATTTCCAGCTAGACCCCAGAAATCATAAAGTAGAGACAAGCTATCCCCCTGTGCCCTCTCTGAATCCCTGATCCACAGAAACCATGAGACAATACATGATTATTGTTGTTTTAAGCCGCCAGATGTTGGGATGATTTGTTATGCAAGAGATAATTAACATAATACACGTGATCACCTAGAAAATATACTTGGCCAAAATTTGAACCTGCATCTGATAATGCCTCTATATTTAAACACAGGTTAGAAGAAGTAGAGGTGACAAAGCAACATGTTGAATAAATGTGCACAGGGATGCAAATAGCAAAAATCCAGAATATAGGAAACTCTACAGCATAAATGACCCAACTCCTTCAGCTAGTAAATTGGAAAAAAAAAAAAAAGATGAGAAAGGGAACGCATAAATTAAAAGGGACTTACAAGGTATGATAGTATTTGCTGTCCTCTCCTGTGGGAGACTTATTCTTCCCTTCTCCCCTCTGACATTGGCTTTGGCCATGTGACACTCTTTGACCAATGAAATGTGAGCAGATGTGATGGTTGCTACTTCTGAGCAGAAGTTTTAAAAGTCATTGTGTTTCAACCATTTATCATTTCCATCTGCCAGGAAGTGGGTGTATCCCAAATAGGGACTGTTTCTTCAGCCCATGGCCAAGAGTGAAGAGGATGCAGAGCTGACTCACAGTGGAAATTCACGTGAGCAGGAAAGAAACCCAAGTTGTCATAAGCTACTGTGATTTTGGAGCTGTTTGCTACCACAGCATAACCTAGTATAATCTGATTCATGCAATAAATGTTTTAATCAAATACAAAAGATAAACCTGGTTAGGATTCCAATTTATGAGACCACTGTAGAAATTTGAATATGGACTAGATATTTAATGATAATTAAGAATTGCTATTTATTTTACAGGTATGTTGATGGTACTGCAGTTTTTTAAGTTTTAAGATTTAGACCTTTATTTATTTATTTATTTATTTATTTTTGGCTGCGTCAGGTCTTAGTTGTGGCACGCGGGATCTTTCGTTGCGGCGTGCAGGCTCTTTGTTGTGGTGCACAGGCTTCTCTCTAGTTGTGGCGCATGGGCTTCTCTCTAGTTATAGTGCATGGGCTCCAGAGCGCCCGGGCTCAGTAGTTGCAGCATGTGGGCTTAGTTGCCCCGTGGCATGTGGGATCCTAGTTCCCTGACCAGGGATCGAACACGCGTCCTCTGCATTGGAAGGCGGATTCTTAACCACTGGACCACCAGGGAAACCCCTGCAGTTATGTTTAACACAACAAAAATAGTTCTTTTATTTTAGACACATGGTCCAGGGGAAAGGGAAGGTAGGTTAGGGTATAGCTTAGTCATGAGTTGATAATTGTTGAGCTGGGTGTTGAGAACATGACAGTTTATCATACTATTCTTTCTACTTTTGTTAATGCTTAGAAATTTTCATAATAAAAAGTAAAAAAAAAAAACAGTCTATCAACTTGAGTCCCAGAGTTGTCCCTTGACTCCCCAAGGTGTACAGAAAATATGGGAGCTGAGAAGATGGAGTTGATCAATTAAGTTTAGTGAGTAAGTAAATAAGGGAGGTGTTTGGAGAAGGTCTCAGGAACAAGACATCAAAACTGATTTTCAGTGAGGAAGATGTTTCTTCGGGAGCATATATCAGGTTAGAGCAGTATCAGGGTAAGATTTGGTGCACTGGAGAATGGTGGGGGGCTCTGAAGGTATCAGCTTCCACCACAAGTGTGAAAGGGAACGGGTGTGCCTTAAGTAGAACTGTTATCTCTTCTCTGTCTATGAGCTAAAATCAAACGTAGTATCTGTCTTACCAATTAAAGCACCTGACGCATTCTTTATCTGTGTATTGGGCATTAATGTTTGGAGTTAGGAGATGAATTGGTAGCTTAATTAATCGGCTCCACGCCTCAGCTTGGAATTGCATTACTTCCAGGAACGGTGCCTTCCTTTTGAGTTAATGACAGGTTGTTTTCTATTGTTCCCCTTGCCTCCTATGAAGTGTTCTAATTCACTTTTTTTTTTTTTTCTAATTCACTCTTAAAGAGGCTCCAGACTACATTTCCACCATTTGTACTGCAAGGATAGGATTTCCTGTAAGTGGAGTAGACGAAGTAGCTGAGCTTGAGCCATCTTGCCAGTTTCACATCCAAGAGGATGTTAGACAAGAGGACCACTTGGGCTGAGGGAGAGAAGAGGCTGAGCCTGAGCCAGACCCTCTGTCAGGAGGCTGTGGGCCGGGACATGGGACTTAGGGAGAGCCAACACAGGCAGCTCTAGAGGGGGAAGAAAATTTGTTGGCGTTAGAGAAGCAGCGGCAACCTCAGTGGTAGCACCTACTGCCCCCTGTCCAAAGGAGCCAAGGGAGGAGATTCTCATTTCACCCTCCAAACTGAGGATGCTTCTGTCTGGGAAAGGGGGAGAAGACGGGGGTGTGAGAGCAGACATATCTCCCATCCCCTCTCCCACTAGATTGACATTGAAGTTTTGTATTGCTTTGTTTGTGAGATTGAAGTTTGAATATGAATAGGGCTGGGCATTAGAGATAAGACTGGGAAGTTATGGAATTAGATGGAGACATCATAAAGATAAGGGAGTTCACTGCCCAGAGTAAAGGGGGGATTTTACCAGAGGAGGCAGGGAGCAGTTAAACAGCTTCATGTTTACACCCCAATGAATTGCTACGCCTTAATAATCATAGGGTTCTGGACTTCCCTGGTGGCACAGTGGTTGGGAATCTGCCTGCCGATGCAGGGGATACGGGTTCGAGCCCTGGTCCGGGAAGATCTCACATGCCGCGGAGCAACCGAGCCCGAGAGCCACAACTACTGAGCCTGCGTGCCACAACTACTGAAGCCCGCGCATCTAGAGCCCGAGCACCGCAACGAAGAATAGCCCCCGCTCACTGCAGCTAGAGAAAGCCCGCGCGCAGCAACGAAGACCCAATGCGGCCAAAAATAAAAAAAATAAAAAATCACAGGGTTCTTTCATTTCCCCTAACAACATAACAACGAAAAGCGAAACCAAACCAAAAAACTTTGGTTCAGGTTTTTAGTGATACACCATCCACTTCAAACTAGACAAAGCTTGTCTTCGGCAATTGCCCTTCTTAATCTTTCCTTCCTTCTTCCTTCTCTCCCTTAACCTGCAGAAAGGATCTGTGTCCTCCTGCTGCCCTCTGTACAGTTAACTAGTGCCAAACCTATGTACCATCAAGGACACTAAAAATAAATATCTATATTTTCTTTTAATATTTTGCCTACTGTGACCTACTTTTGGTTCAATGTCAAAAGCAAAGGGGTGAGGTTTGCCCTAAATAAACAGTCAGTGAACTCTGTCCTACCGTTTTGGCTGCATGGCTTTTGTACTGTCAACCAAAGTTGTTTTCTATAGACAGCAAAAGTTGCAAAGATCTTCCGTGTCAATACACTGATATTCAAGTTCTGAAATTCCACTTGCTTCATCAAAAATCTGTTTGTTTGAAAACTGTTTCCCACTGATAATCCTGGAATTAAGGAGGTCTAGTTAGTGTCTGAGTCACATGTAGAATCACTTCTAACCCACCTACGCAGCTGAAAACACATTTTTCGGAGATTATAAAGTCAAGAGCTGTGAAAGTACCTTGCAAAGAGAGCATTTTGTCAGCTGATGTCATTTTTTAAAAATTTTGTTTATTTACTTTTGGCTGTGCTGGGTCTTCGTTGCTGCACACAGGCTTTCTCTAGTTGTGGTGAGTGGGGGCTCCTCTTCATTGCGGTGCACGGGCTCTAGGCACCCAGGCTTCAGTAGTTGCAGCATGCGGGCTCAGAAGTTGTAGCCCATGGGCCATAGAGTGCAAGGGCTTCAGTAGTTGCGGTGTGTGGGCTCAGTAGTTGCAGCTCGTGGGCTCTAGAGTGCAGGCTCAGTAGCTGCGGCACATGGGCTCAGTACTTGTGGCTCGCGGGCTCTAGAGCGCAGGCTCAGTAGTGGTGGTACCCGGGTTTAGTTGCTCCGTGGCATGTGGGATCATCCCGGACCAGGGCTTGAACCTGTGTCCCCTACATTGGCAGGTGAATTCTTAACCACTGCGCCACCAGGAAAGTCCCTATGTGTGTGCTTTAAAGAAATAGTTTTAATATTCTATTAAACCCTAGGAGTTGTTAATGAACACTACAGTGCTCTAATGGGGAATATACACTCTAGGGGGTGGTTTGTCACCACTGAAGGGCCCTAATCAGGACCCTGGACTTGGAATAGTGGCTACTGCAGCTCCTTTGACTATCTGTTTCTGAACCTACACTAGAGAATTTATTCTTTAGCAATAAGAGATGTTGGAAATAACTTAATAATTTATTGATGACATGGATGGTTATTGAGGTATGTGCCCTGCACGGGCATCTTACCCTTAAATGAATGGGGCATAAGTTTTGGGTGAGCCCAGAACAGTGCTCTAGGCCCGGGTGTTTGTTTAGTCCTGTGCTTGCCACTTAGTGCAGGATTCTGTCACCTGATCCGATGAGATGCGTGGCTGGATCCTACTCTACAACACTGTGGTGTCCAGTTCAAGTTTTCCTGATGGGTCTGGTCAGGAGCTACAAGTTCATGGAACTCCAGGCTCTAAGGGGACAAATTGTCAGAGGTTCCACCAGGACACCGACGATTGTGTGCCACCAAACTGGCTTAAGCCAGTTGACAACACTTGATCCACAAACAGTTCTCATGAGATGTATTTAATGAAAAAAAAAAAAGAGGACCAATAGGAAAAAAAAAGTCTATGTACAATGACAAAGATTTGAGGAAGTTTCATAGAAATGTGGTTTTGTCTATATAATAATATCAAAAAATTTAAAACGGCTTACTACGTGTCAGGCACTCTTCTAAACTCTCTCTCTCTCTCCATATATATATTCATTTAATACTTGTCATAACTCTATAAAGAGATACTATTATCACATTATTAACCCCATTTTACTGGCAAGGAAACTGGGGCACACAGTATGACTTGTCCTAGATGATACAGACAAAGTGAGTGGGGAAGCTGTGGTTTGAACCCAGGCAGTCTGAATCCAGGCTCTTACTGTTATAGACACTAGTTTCCTTTCTGAAAAATAGCAGTCGGTTAGTGACCAGGAGCCACAGGAGTTTATAGAATTAAAGAAAACTGGACTTGCTTTAAGAGCCCTGGGGGGAAACTAAGGAATTCTGAGGTTTTCCTTGGCTTGAGAAAAGGCCCTTACCAACCAGAGATTTTCCTGTCAAGCATCATTTGGGCAGCAGGGCTTCGGTGATGAATTAAAAATAAAGACCTGTCACTTGGTTGATGATGTGTGTAACAGTTTTTCTAGACGCAACAAAGCTGCTGAGTATTAGAAGACTTTGACGAGAAAGGCAGGCAGGTGACAATTTGCTTCTCTTTCCCATATTTGGCTCCCTTCCTTTTCTGTCCCCCTACACCAGAACAACCGCTCACACATCTAAGTCACAGCAAAACGTTCCTTCATGAAGCCATATTTTTCTCTGCTCCTTGTACTCCCTCAACCAGGGCAAGAGTTGGGATAATCTGATTACTAGCACAGTCATTTGGTGAACTCTTTACCTGGAGGTATAAATCTGGTCTTGCATCTTGCTTTTGCAAGTTCCTCTCTGGGCGTGGTTCTTAGAGAGACCAGAAACCCACCACCCATAGCCAGCATCCTGTGGATGTCCTTGGCTGATTTACTCATTCTAATTCCCACTACGTAATTTTACCAAGTGTTACCCGAGTGTTGCGAGGTGCATTCAGGGCCTTCTTCCATTTCCCTGTCACCGAGGCAACCTGGTGTGCATCTCCCACAGTCCTCCTTTCCTCAGCCTTGCTCTGCATGTTCTCAGGATGCTGGTCAGTCACTCATTCAACCACATTACTCTAGGAAAGAACTCTAGGAACTGAGCAGAACTCTAGGAAACTGAGCACCAGACTAACATAATGGCTCTGTGGGCTGCCACATCACCAAAGTTTTAAAGGTTCTAGAATTTTTAGTGTTCTCATAACTGTTACTTACTTGGTAAGTTGCCAATTCTTTTTTTTTAAAATTCCCAATGTTTGCATGTATCAGATTACTTTTATGTAAAAATATAATAAATAGTTAATGTATTCATCCAACTTGAGTTGAGTACTTGGAACCCAATGCTGAAAACTCAGGAGGAATAAGATACAGACCCTGCAGATCCGTTGGAGTTGTTTTGGTTGCAGGTGATAGGAATCCAACTTAAACTAGCTTAAACAAAAAAGGAAATTTATTGACTCATGTAACTGAAAAGTCTGTGTGTAAATTCAGGCATGGCTGGATCAAGGGAGCTCAAATGATTTCATCAGGACTCCTTTTTCTCTATTCATCTCCACTCGTCTTTGCCTCTCTTTGTGTGCTGACCTCATTTTCTCTTACTAAAGATAGCTTCCTCCAATATGACCTGAACAAATGGCCTTAAGAAGTTCCAGCTTCTTAAGAATGATCTTCTAAGATCATTCTTAGAGCTCAAAATAGCAGAATAGAGATCCTCTCTCCCTCAGAATCCATATATCAAAATTCAGGAAGATTCTGATTATCTCTAGTTGATCACATGCCTGTTTAACTGACCACTCTGACCAGAGGAATGGAATATTCAAATTGGCCAGGCTTAGGTTATATACTTCCGCCTCAGATGAGGAAGGTTCAACCTGGTTGTATAACATGAAATGTGTTTCCCACACAGAGCAAAGGGTGACTGATAGACAAAAATAATAGATATTCTCTGTGGTAGCCAGCCTCAAAGATGACCCCAAATGATCCTCACTTCCTGGTATTTTTATATCCTTGCATAATCTTCTACATTGTATCATGTGTGACCAACAGAATCCTACAGAAGTGATGGTGTGTGACCTTCACAGCTAGGTCATAAAAGACATTGTAGACTTTATCTTGCTCTCTCTTAGAATACCTGCTCTGAAGGAAGCCAGCCACCATGTTGTGAGGATGCCCAAGCAGCCTTATGACGAGATCCACATGAAGAGCAACAGAGGCCCTCTGTCAATAGCTGGTACCAACTTGCTAGCCACTTAAGTGTGCCATCTGGAAAGTGGATTTTCCAGCCCTAGTCAAACCTTCAGACGACTACAGTCCTGGCCTACACCTTGACTGCAACTTCATGAGAGAATCAAGCCTGAACTACCCAGCTAAGCTGCTTCTGAATTCCTGAACTGCAGATGTTATGAGATCTGTGAGATAATAAATGTTTACTGTTGTTTTAAACCAGTAAGTTTTGAGGAAATTTGTTACTCAGGAGTAGGTAACTAATACATCCACTATACTTGCTCTCAAGTAGCTCGTTGCCCAGCCTAAAGTCATAGACATTTAAAGGACTAACTCTAATTTGTGAGTGGGAAAGAAAGACAGAGGAGATAGAAAAGAAGCCTCTGTGAAGTTTTCAGAGGAAGCCACTTTTGAGCTGGACTTCAAGGATGAATGTGAGTAGGAATGGAAATCCAGGCCAAGGGAATGGTGCAGGCAAAGATATGAGACTTGAGAGTGGGAAATGCAAATAGAATAACGTGGTTGTAGGTAAGGCCGTGGCTCATTAGAATCACAAGAAGGGCTTAAAAAATAGACAGATACTCAAACCCAACCCCTAGAGAATCTGATGATTAGGAAGCACTGGTTTGCGTTTCCAAAGTTGCTTTTGGTCTTCAGTTGGTTGGTTAGCTGTTTGCTGTGGAGGGGTGAGTCTGCAGCAGTGTTTCTCAGTAGGATCTCTGGACCACTTGCTATAGAAAGCAGGAAACACTGGCTCTTGGCTTCTGTTTTTTGGGTTTTTTTAATTGGAGTATAATTGCTTTACAATGTTGTGTTAGTTTCTGCTGTACAATGCAGTGAATCAGCTACGTGTATACATATATCCCCTCCCTCTTGGACCTCCCTCCCCGCCCCATCCCATCCACCTAGGTCGTCACAAAGCACCAAGCTGAGCTCGCTGTGCTATACAGCAGGTTCCCACTAGCTATTTTACACATGGTAGTGTATTTATGTCAAACTTAATCTCCCAATTCGTCCCACTCTCCCCTTCCCCCACTGTGTCCACATGTCCATTCTCTACATCTGTGTCTCTATTCCTTTCCTATAAATAGGTTCATCTGTACCATTTTTCTCTTTCTGGCTAACTTCACTCTGTATGACAGACTCTAGGTCCATCCACATCTTTACAAATGACCCAATTTCATTCCTTTTTATGGCTGAGTAATATTCCTTTGTATATATGTACCACATCTTCTTTATCCATTCATCTATCATTGGACATTTAGGTTGTTTCCATGTCCTGGCTATTGTAAATAGTGCTGCAATGAATATTGGGGTACATGTGTCCTTTTGAATTATGGTTTTCTCAGGGTATATGCCCAGTAGTGGGATTGCTGGGTCTTAACTATCAACGGCATTCTTCACAGAATTAGATCGAAAATTTTACAATTTGTGTGGAAACACAAAAGACCCCGAATAGCCAAAGCAATCTTGAAAAAGGAAAACAGAGCTGGAGGAATCAGGCTCCCTGATTTCAGACTATACTACAAAGCTACAGTAATCAAGACTGGCACAAAATGGTACTGGCACAAAAACAGAAATATAGATCAATGGTACAGGATAGAAAGCCCAGAGATAAACCCACACACATATGGTCACCTAATTTATGACAAAGGAGGCAAGAACAAACAAGGGAGAAAAGACAGCCTCTTCAATAAATGGTGCTGGGAAAACTGGACAGCTACATGTAAAAGAATGAAATTAGAACACTCCCTAACACCATACACAAAAATAAACTCCAAATGGATTAAAGACTTAAACGTAAGACCAGACACAATAAAACTCTTAGAGGAAAACATAGGAAAAACACTCTTTAACACAAACCACAGCAAGATCTTTTTTGACCTACCTCCTAGGGTAATGAAAATAAAACCAAAAATAAAAAATGGGACTTAATGAAACTTAAAAGCTTTTGCACAGCAAAGAAAACCATAAACAAGATGAGAAGACAACCCTCAAAAGGGGAGAAAATATTTGCAAATGAAGCAGCGGACAAAGGATTAACCTCCAAAATATACAAACAGCCCAGGGAGCTGAATATCAAAAAACCAAACAACTCAATTAAAAAATGGGCAGAAGACCTAAATAGACATTTCTCCAAAGAAGACATACAGGTGGCCAAGAGGCACATGAGAACATGCTCAACATCACTAACTATTAGAGAAATGCAAAGCAAAACTACAATGAGGTATCACTTCATACTGGTCAGAATGGGCATCATCAAAATATCTACAAACAATAAATGCTGGAGAGGGTGTGGAGAAAATGGAACCCTTTTGCACTGTTGGTGGGAATGTAAATTGATACAGCCACTATGGAGAACAGTATGGAGGTTCCTTAAAAAACTAAAAATAGAAACATAGGCTCTTGGGTCCAAACCAATCCTAATGAAGTAGAGTATTTGTGAGGGGGTAGAGTGGGGTCCAGGGACCTGCACTTTAACAAGCACTTTAGAAGATTTTATGCAAAGTAGTGCATTAGTGTACAAGTTTAAGAGATGAGTAAATTATTGAAAACCCAGGAAACAGTTGTTTTGTGGAAATAAGGAGAGTTTCAAGAAAGAGGTGGTAAATTCAAAAATGGATTTACATTCATGCCATAATGATGTAAAAAAATACTTAAGTAAAAAGACTAGCAGGAAATATACCAAAGTGACCTTGGTTATATTATGGTGGTGACACTGTAGATGATAGTTTGTTCTGTTTTTTGTAGTACAGGTCCATTCTTTCTATAATTTAAACAATGATTTTCCGAAAGGTTAAGGAGCTGTGTTAATGCTGTGGAGAAATCAAGTTGGACAAGGGTTGAAAAGAGGTCATTGGCCTTGGCAAGTGGGAGGCCACTGGAGACCTTTTGATGAGGGGGTGGAAGCCAGATTACAATGGTTGGATTCAGTGGAAGGGGAGGAAGTGCAGGGAGCCAGTATAGACCATTAGTTCAAAAAGTTTGGCAGCAAAGGCAAAATTTAAAATAAAATTGTTCTTTTTTAAACGGATTATAAAAGTAATACTTGTTTTTTGTTTTTTTGCGGTACGCGGGCCTCTCACTGCTGTGGCCTCTCCCGTTGCCGAGCACAGGCTCTGGACGCGCAGGCTCAGCGGCCATGGCTCACGGGCCCAGCCGCTCCGCGGCATGTGGGATCTTCCCGGACCGGGGCACGAACCCGTGTCCCCTGCATCGGCAGGCAGACTCTCAACCACTGCGCCACCAGCGAAGCCCAATACTTGTTTATTATATAAAGTTGGGTAATACAGAATATTAAGTACAAAATAATAGTCACCCATAATTCCCCCACCCAATGCCAAGCCATGCTAAGATTTTGGTATATTTATTTAATGAATATTTCTCCTTTACAACAGTGTGTTAAGAGAGAGGAAATGGTCAAAATCATCCATATTATTCTCAGATGAGGAAACCAAGGCTCAGAAAGTGACTTTCCTGAGGCCTGAAGAGTCCATAACAAGCTATTTGATTCCCATAGCGCTTTGGCTTGCATTTACTGGGTGCTCTGCCCTTACCGTGCAGCAGAATTGGCCAGTCAGCCTTTTTCTTGTGCCTCATTGTGTCCTGAACAGATACTTCAGCTGCAGCGCCTCTAAAATTTCACTGTACCTAAGGATTATATACTTAAATCACCAACTAGGCCTGTCCTCTTTGACAGTAGGGCCTAGGTCTCCTTCATCCCAGTATTCCCAAATCCTAGCATGGCATTTGACATAATCACTGTGCAACACGTGTTTCTAGAATGATGGGTAATGCTTTGGTAGAGTAACTAATGCAGTTTTAATTTCCAGTATTTCCTGCTTCTCTGTAATGACTCCCCCATTCCGGCAGTAGTGAGAGTGTTTCATGCCCAGACTGCCTCCAGGTAAGAATAACACAGTAGAACCAGAGTCGCATTCTTGGCTTTTGACTTTCAAATACTCAGGTGGGGTATAAACAACAGTTTTGGAAGACAGGCTGAAAAGCTGTATTACCTCCTCCCTGACTAAATATGGTCTAATTGGGAGGAGAAAGGAAAGTTGAGGAAAAGGAAACAAGTAAGATACTGGCGAGTGTTCCTGAGAAAGGGGCCTGGGCGCTATCTCCCACCCTGCTGAACCCCATTCCTGAGTAGAGTTTGTGGAGTAGGTAGAACATCAGAAGCCCCCTGCCTCGTGGCAGAGAAGAGGAAGTGGCATAGTATGGGGGAAATGGCCACACAGAAAATCTAGACCAGCACACTGTCCGACAGAAATATATTGAGCTGTGTATGTAATTTTGAGTGTTCTAGTAAGTAGCCACATTAAAGAGAGTAAGAAGAAACGGGTGAGATTAATTTTAAATATTTTATTTATACCAGCATATCCAAATATCATCATTTTAACATGTAATTGATAGAGAAATTATTAATGAGATGTTTTGCATTTTTCTGTACTAAGTTTTTGAAATCTAGTGTGTATTTTATAGTCACAGCACACCCCAGTTTGGAGTAGCTATATTTCAATTAAGTGTCAGACAGAGAAAGACAAATATCATATGATATCACTTATATGTGGAATCTAAAGAAATGGTACAAATGAACCTATTTACAAAACAGAAGTTGAGTCACAGATGTAAAAACAAACTTGTGGTTACCAGGGGATAAGCGGGGGGGCAGGGGAGGAGGGATAAATTGGGAGATTGGGATTGACATATACACACTGCTATATATAGAATACATAACTAATAAGAACCTACTGAATAGCACAAGGAATTCTATTCAATACTCTGTAATGACCTATATGGGAAAAGGATCTAAAAAAGAGTGGATATATGCATATGTATAACTGATTCACTTTGCTGTACAGCAGAAACTAACACAACATTATAAATCAACTATACTCCAATAAAAAATTTAATTAAAAAAAGAAAAGGAATCAGTACTTAAGGAAATGCAAATGTATAGTAACGATTTTCAGAGAAGAACCATCAGGCTCAAATGTATCTTTTGATATTTGCTCTGCTTTAAAATAATCTATGAAATAGAAATGTGTGATTCCAATTTAAAAAAAGAAAAAGTTCAGCAGCCACCTGTGGCTGGAGACCACGCTAGACAGCATGGGCGGGTCTGGACAATCAGACGGAAAATGGTCCCATGGACTGCCTAATCCCACAGCTGAGGACTGGAGACATAAAATGTTTCCTGTGTGCTCAAGAATATCATAGACAAGGACCAAAAAGCCAGGTGACCTAAGGAGATCTTGTTTGGTAAGCAGCTGTTGGCAGGACATAGCTCTTTGCAGGAAAAAGTTCTCTGCAGGAGGCCCCTTTTGTCTTGTCGCTAACCTTAAACAAGGCACCCCCATGATCTACTCATCTCTGGCCCTAGCACAACTTTCAAATCTTTTGATCATACAATACCTTGCCTAACCTGTTGGTTCTTTCTGCAGATCAAAGAAGTAGAAATGAAAAATAAATAATTAACAGATGACCAGATCTCATCCCTAGATTCCCCTTCAGTAATCTCAAGAACAAACTGTGTGAACAAGATAGCATCTAAAGAAAACTCACGAGGAGTGGACAAGCCTGCACATCAGCCTGCACACAGTGGGGGATGGTGACGACTCTGAACCCCTATCTCAATGATTAACTGAGAGTACTTCCTTTTTTCCCCTGAAAAACTTTCACGGCTGAGCAGAATCTTCAGAGGTGGTTTTTGGGGGACATTGAGTCCACCATCTCCCCAGATTGCCAGTGTTCTGATTAGAAGGATCTTTCCTCTCTACCAACATTTTCCTCTTGAGTATTGATTTTTGAGCAGCGAGCAGTTGGACCTGATGTGGAAACAGATTCAGACTGAGGGGAATCTGATCTAGTGCTGATCTGCATGGACTGAGTGGACAGAGGGCCATGGGAATGCTTCAGTGGATGTCATGGAGAGATGACTGTCCAGGCACCCAAGACCCACCCGTCTATACACATCCACACTCTATAAACCCCCAGGAACTTGGATACCACCTGGGGAAAGATGAAACCCCAACCTGAATTGTGCCTCCTGTATTGCATGGAGTCTTAACCACTGGACCGCCAGGGAAGTCCCCAGAAATTTGTATCTTGATTGGGTTATTAGAGGATTGCTGATTTGGATGACATTGTGGCTATGTGGGAAAATGTCCTTATCTCTTAGACATGAATATAAAAAAATTAGGGGTAAAATATCAGGTTACTTGTAGGCCGATGTTCATAGCAGCCTTATAGTAGTCAAAAATGGGAACAACTTAGGGGCTTCCCTGGTGGCGCAGTGGTTGGGAGTCCGCCTGCCGATGCAGGGGACGCAGGTTCGTGCCCCGCTCCGGGAGGATCCCACATGCCGCGGAGCAGCTGGGCCCGTGAGCCATGGCCGCTGAGCCTGCACGTCCGGAGCCTGTGCTCCGCAATGGGAGAGGCCACAACAGTGAGAGGCCCGCGTACGGCAAAAAAAAAAAAAAAAAAAAAGGGAACAACTTAAATGTCTATCAACTAATGAATGGATAAATAAAATATGGACTATCTATATGATGGGATATTATTCAGACATAAAGTATTGACTAGTGCCACAACATGGTTGAACCTTGAAAATATTATGCTAAATGAAAGAAGCCAGTCATAAAAGGCTACATATTGTATGATTCCTCTTACATATAATGTCTAGAATAGGCAAATGTATTTAAAAAGATGGAAGGTAGATTAGTGGTTGCCTAGGGCTGGGCATGTGGAAGGAAGTGGGGTTAACGGCTTAAGGATTCAAGATTTCCTTTTGCGATGATGAAAATGTTCTTAAATTGATTGTGGTGATGGGTTGCACATATCTGTGAATATAGTAAAAAACATTGAATTGTGCACTTTAAATGGGTGAATTGTATGGCATGTGACTTACACCTCAATAAAGCTGTATTTACAAAAGAGGGGAAAAAGTCATGCTCTATAATTTTGTTTAAAACAACTAAGAGAAAAAAGGAGCAAATATGGCAGAGTTAACATTGTTAAACCTGGGTGCTGGATATGACAAGCGTTCATTATACCATTCTCTCTACCTTTTTGTATATTTGAAATTTTTAAAAAATAAAAACTGGATGGTGGTAATTCTCGCTGAACATCCATGCCCTTACGCATCACTTTTAGAAGGCATTCCCTTGCTTTTCCTAATTGCAAAATAAAACGGAGGAAGAGAGCATCATTCCCTCTTTGGGGACTGCGTGAGGGGTAGTAAATATTATTTCATTTCCTCTGCTATTGATAAGCTCTCTGGGGAGCAATCAGGTGATCACCAGAGAACTGGGCTCTGGGGACCACTGATGGAAATGACCCCTCACACTTCCAGGTCACCACACAGCTGTGTGCAGGACAGAATCATGGAAAAGAAATGCAAAGAAGGGAGACAGAGGGAGGAAGGAGCACTAGAGTTGTGTCTAACTGTAAGAAAATTTCATTTATAAAAATAAAATCACAGAGAGCAGATTAGGAGACAATTATTTGCACTATAGAAATATTTCTAATGCTTTATAAAAACATAAAATTAAATTTTTTCATGGCACAACACTGTAAATCAACTATACTTCAATAAAAACATAAAATTAAAAAATTTTTTTTCAATAGGTGTATATATATGCAAATACATGGGATAAGAAAAGCCAATAGGTGTATAGCACTATGTTCATTGTGCCACTTTCCGAATAATTACCTCATTTAATCCTCATTATAATCCCCATTTTACAGCCAAGACCATTTAGGTTGAAAACCCACACAGCCACTAAAGGACAGACCAAAGCTTCCAGGGTCACGCTCTTAACCGCTACGCTTGACCGCCCCCGCGTGAGACACAAAAGGGCTGGTCCCCTCCTCAGAGGCCACCACTGTTACCAGCTTCCTGGGGATCCTTCCAGAAGATAGATAATTCAAGGACACTTTTCTTTTGTAGGCTCATTCAAGCCCATTTTTCAATCAGCAGTTTGGAGAACAGATTCAGATGCTCCCTTCCATCCCCATGGTAAGTTCTGACCCATAAACTGTGAAGTCCCTGAGGCGCCTGTGGAGAGGCACAGCCTGTTATGTTGCCACCTGTAAACCACAGACCCACAGACAAGGGGCCTCTGATTTACTAGGCTTCTCCCTGCTGGTCCACAGAGCCGTTAATCTTCTCCCCTGGGGCAGAGTTTGACAGCTCCCAAAGGTCCCAGTGAAGTACTCTTTTCAAAGTGAAATTCTCAGTCAAATAAACTTGAAACAGACTTGGTCTGGATCCAGGTATAGAACCGACCCGCTCCTTGCCTCCAGCCAGTCGTTGGCTACACTTCACTTCCTGGGTTTTTTGAGTCCTCTGGTGCAGGCTACGCTTTTCCTTCAATAAAACAGTGATTTAAAAGCTTCATTCTTCCTGTTTTTAAATTGTGCCAAGGAATAATTATTCTTTCTTCACCAAAGAGTACACAAAAATCAACCAGAGCACTGTAGCCAGCCACCCCCATGGTGAATAATCAGGTAAACACTTTCTCAGACCCATCGATCTGGCTGGTGGGAAGCAGCAGCACAGCACAGGGAGATTGGTTTGGTGCTTTGTGATGACCTAGAGGGGTGGGATGGGGAGGGTGGGAGGGAGGCTCAAGAGGGAGGGGATATGGGGACACGTGTACGCATACGGCTGATTCGCTTTGTTGTACAATAGAAACTAACACAGTATTGTGAAGCAATTATACTCCAGTAAAGATCTATTAAAAAAAATCTACTTTTATCCAATAAGAACTCTATTTTTTCACTCCTCCTTTGTTTTTTCACTTGAAATTTCATTTTGATTCTCTCTAAGCATTCAGTTTTCCCTTAGACATTTAGACTATTCCTTTTCTTAGATTAGTGCCCCCAGGCTCTCTTCACCTCTATCAGGGACTTGTGATTTTCTGGTAGTGGTAATAAAAAGGAAAGTTTTCTTCCTTTTCTGTAAACTCTAACGACAACAACGAAAATTGCAAAGAATGATTTCTTGTGGGGCAGTGGCAGGGGAACGTTTTCATGCAGGGGGAAGGTGTCGAGTAAATTTCTAACATCCCCACAGTTTACATGAAAAATGATTAGAAGTCTCTTGCTGGGCACCCCATCCTTCTGTGTTCATTTTATCTCTGAGTGTACTGATGTGGGATTCATTACTGCTGTTTTGGGATTTTTTTCCTCCTGGCACATGGTAGGGGCTGTAATTCCCTGCCCCTTTAGAATTAAGGTGAGACCACGCGATTTGCTTTGGCCAAAGGAACTTGAGAGGTGACGTGTATCATTTCTCAGGGAAAACTTTAAAAACCCGCGTGTGATGCCTCAGATCCCCATCCCGCTGCTGCAGTGGGTGTAGTAGTAGATGTTAGCATAGATCCTCCACAGCCTGGGTCCTTGCGTGGCAATGATTAAAAGACCCTCCCTCACTGCAATGAACAGTGAAAAATTAACTTTTTTTTTTTTCTTGCGGTACGCGGGCCTCTCATTGTTGTGGCCTCTCCCGTTGTGGAACACAGGCTCCGGACGCGCAGGCTCAGCGGCCATGGCTCACGGGCCCAGCCGCTCCGCGGCATGGGGGATCTTCCCGGACCGGGGCACGAACCCGTGTCTCCTAGCATCAGCAGGCGGACTCCCAACCACTGCGCCACCAGGGAAGCCCCAACTTTTTTTATGTTAAACCACTGAGGTTTGGGAGCTATTTGTTACAATCTAGCCCCTCTAGACTGATAAAATTTGAAACAACTATAAATAAGTAATGAAGAGCATTGGGAATCTTTGCCTCAGCCCGTGAAGTCAAAAGTTAAAGTCTGTTTTTCCATCTGATGGAGAAATCTCAGATAAAATAACAATTCAATTGATGCATTTAGCAAATCTTAATTAAGGACTTACTCTGTTCAAAGCACTATTAACAAGGGTAGCAAAAACTTTATTTGATTATCAGGATTATTTATTCAAAAGACACTAAAATTCCAGATAATTCAAAATAGCCAAAACGACTTAGCATCTAAGATGCTGTGCATAGTGCTTTTATTACAATTTCCCATTGCCTCTGAGCATTTTCCAGCTATAAAATTGTTAAAGGGTAGATTTCCCCCAAAAGGTAAAATCATGACTCTCATGCAGATGTAAAATGAACACATGTTAAAGATTTTACTTACTCATTATTCAATGAAGAAACTGGAATTACATTATAACTGGTTCAAAGGAGAAGTCAAAAGAACCACAATTTTCTATGGAATAAAGAAATGTTGAAATAAATTTACAAAGGGACACAAAACTGGAATTTTCACGGGGATGTGGAGCAGGGCAGTTGAGGGATGTGGAGTAGTCAGTTTAAACCACTACGCCATAATTCCACCACAGAATTTATTTGTATGACACTAGATAAAAATTATTTTGCATTGCTACCAAATATCTACAAATTCAGAGTTATGAAATAGCTCAAAGTCAGCAAAAGGCTAGAATCCGACAAAGCAAAGGGTATGCTCTAGACAATGCAGTTTTCCATTAGAGACATCCAGTAAGCCCTTTTCCGTATTCTGAATGTCCTTACAGACTGAATTCTCAAAATAAAAAAAAAATAATTAAGTGATGCTATTTACTCAGTGCTAGGCAATGTGCTAAGACCTTTACATACATTATCATTAGATGGATACTGTTATTACTATTTTATAGATAGGATAACTGAGACCTAACTTTTTTTTTTTTTTTTGGCCCTGTCTCATGGCTTGCAGGATCTTAGTTCCCTGACCAGGGAGGGAACCCAGGCCCTTGGCAGTGAGAGAGCAGAGTGCTAACCACTGGACTGCCAGGGAATTCCCTAGCCCAGAATTTAAGTGAAAGTCTGACTGATTCCAAAGCTTTCAACAGTTTTCAAAGAATATTTAAGATAATGACAAGTTTGGGCTTCCCTGGTGGTGCAGTGGTTAAGAATCTGCCTGCTAATGCAGGGGACACAGGTTTGAGCCCTGGTCTGGAAAGATCCCACATGCCGCAGAGCAAGCCCGTGCGCCACAACTACTGAAGCCCTGCGCCTAAAGCCTGTGCTCCGCAACAAGAGAAGTCACCGCAACAAGAAGCCCACAGATTGTAATGAAGAGTAGCCCCCGCTCGCCACAACTAGAGAAAGCCCGTGTGCAGCAACAAAGACCGAGTGTAGCCAAAAATAAATAAATAAATAAATTTTAAAAAAGATAATGACAAGTTTTAAAAATAATTAATATACAGTAAAATTGACATTTTCTTGGTATACAGTTCTATGAGCTTTAACACATGTATAGATTCACTTAACCACAACCACAATCAGGATACGGAAGTGTCCCATCACCCCACAAATCTCTGTGAGCTACTCTTTTGTAGTCACATCCTTCCTCTGCCCCTGGCAACCAATGATCTGTTCTCTGTTGCTATACTTTTGTCCTTTCAAGAATATCAAATAGGGGCTTCCCTGGTGGCTCAGTGGTTGAGAATCCCTGCCAATGCAGGGGACGTGGGTTCGAGCCCTGGTATAGGAAGATCCCATATGCCGCGGAGCAACTAAGCCCGTGTACCACAACTAGCGAGCCCACGTGCTGCAACTACTGAAGCCCGCGCACCTAGAGCCCGTGCTCTGCAACAAGAGAAGCCACCACAATGAGAAGACCGCACACCACAACAAAGAGTAGCCCCTGCTCGCTGCAACTAGAGAAAGCACAGCAGCAACGAAGACCCAACACAGCCTAAAATGAATAAATTTATTTAAAAAATATATATCAAATAAATTATTTAAAAAATATATCAAATAAATGGAATAACTCGGTACGTAACCTTTAAAAGATTTTTTTGTGTGGGGGTGATAATTATAGATTCACAGAAAGTTGCAAAAATAGTACAGAGAGATCCTGGTACCCTTCACCCAGTTACTCCAATGCTGACATCTTACATAACTACAGTGCAATATCAAAACCAGGAGATTGACCTTGGTCCAGTCCACAGCCATTCCACGTCCATCAGTTTTACATGCACTCATTTGTGCCTGCACAGTTCAGGCACAAAAACAGATGGTTTTCCGTCCAAAGTTTACTTTTTCATTTTTATTGACTCTTCTTCTATGTAGTCTCTTTTCTATATAATTGGAATTATAAGCCAATGTGTGGGCAATTTTCAGAGCAGATTTAATTAATTCATTACTGTGATTGGATAAATACATCATCTGTGGTTCTTGGTGAATGGCTTTGCCCCGAGGTCCACAGACATGGCTAATAAAGAGCAAGTAGGACACTGAGGTACCTTCTTCATATAAGAGAAGTAGTTTCCATTTGTCCCTCCAGATTGACTCTCTACTCTTCTCCTCACCTGGGGGTGCCAGATTCAGCAAAGAAAAATACAAGATGAAGAGTGAGGTCAGGTGTTTTCCTCCAGCTCCTCCCTTTCTGGTTGCGGAAGGTTGGCTGTGTCCCTCTATCAAGCCGCGGCTCCTGCAGGTGCCCGCTCTTACAGCTAGAGATACTCCCTGGGCCCAGTAACTGCTCTCTTCCCTGATCCTGGGGCCTAAAGGGGGTCACGGTTCTCTGTGTTGCAAGCCTCAGAACGCTCACCATCCCTTTCTGGTCTCCCTTAACCCTCACACCCTGAAAATGGTCCCTTCATTAAATTTGCCTCAGTTCCCCACTTGAAAGTGCCATCTGTTTCCTGTCAGGACTCTGACACAAAGTGGTTCTGATTAGTGGAGAATACATCACATGTTTTGCAAAAAGATAAATTGTAAATTGAACCATAGAGTTATTATTTTTTTTTATAAATTTATTTCTTTTTGGCTGCATTGGGTCTTTGTTGCTGCACGCAGGCTTTCTCTAGCTACGGTGAGCGGGGGCTACTCTTAGTTGTGGCGTGCAGGCTTCTTATTGCAGTGGCTTCTCTTGTTGTGGAGCACACGGGCTCCGCAACAAGTTGTAGTTGTGGCGCACGGGCTTAGTTGCTCCGCGGCATGTGGGATCTTCCCGGACCAGTGCTTGAACCCGTGTCCCCTGCATTGGCAGGCGGATTCTTTTTTGTTGTTGTTGTTGTTTTTTAAATTTATTTTTGGCTGCATTGGGTCTTCATTAGTAAGCGCGAGCTTTCTCTAGTTGTGGGGAACAGGGCTACTCTTTGTTGCGGTGCATGGGCTTCTCACTGCCGTGGCTTCTCTTGTTGTGGAGCACGGGCTCTAGGCATGTGGGCTCAGTAGTTGTGGCTCGTGGGCTCTAGAGTGCAGGCTCAGTTGTTGTGGTGCACGGGCTTTGTTGCTCCGTGGCATGTGGGATCTTCCCGGACCAGGGCTGGAACCTGTGTTCCCTGCACTGACAGGTGGATTCTTAACCACTGCGCCAGCAAGGAAGCTGGGCAGGTGGATTCTTAACCACTGTACCGCCAAGGAAGTCCCCCATGGAGTTATTGATTAACATAGCTTTATGTCTATAGGCTTGCATAGCTTCAAGAATGCTTTAGCTTAATTATGATAGTTTCTGCTTTATAACAAAGCAAATCAATTATACATATACCTATATCCCCATATCTCCTCCCTCTTGCATCTCCCTCCCTCCCACCCTCTCTATCCAGGCCTCTAGGGGGACACAAAGCACCAAGCTGATCTCCCTGTGCTATGCGGCTGCTTCCCACTAGTTATCTAATTTACATTTGGTAGACTATATACGTTCATGCCACTCTCTCACTTTGTCCCAGCTTACCCTTCGCCCTCCCCATATCCTCAAGTCCATTCTCTAGTAGGTCTGCATCTTTATTGCCGTCTGGCCCCTAGGTTCTTCATGACCTTTTTTTTTTCTTAGATTCCATATATATGTGTTAGCATACGGTATTTGTTTTTCTCTTTCTGACTTACTTCACTCTGTATGACAGACTCTAAGTCCATCCACTTCACTACAAATAACTCAATTTCGTTTCTTTTTATGGCTGAGTAATATTCCATTGTATATATGTGCCACATCTTCTTTATCCATTCATCTGTTGATGGACACTTAGGTTGCTTCCATGTCCTGGCTATCGTAAATAGAGCTGCAATGAACATTGTAGTACATGACTCTTTTTGAATTATTGTTTTCTCAGGGTATATGCCCAGTAGTGGGATTGCTGGGTCATATGGTAGTTTTATTTTAGTTTTTTAAGGAACCTCCATACTGTTCTCCATAGTGGCTGTATCAATATACATTCCCACCAACAGAGCAAGAGGGTTCCCTTTTCTCCACACCCTCTCCAGCATTTACTGTTTGTAGATTTTTTGATGATGGCCATTCTGACTGGTGTGAGATGATATCTCATTGTAGTTTTGACTTGCATTTCTCTAATGATTAATGATGTTGAGCATCTTTTCATGTGTTTGTTGGCAATCTGTATATCTTCTTTGGAGAAATGTCTATTTAGGTCTTCTGCCCATTTTTGGATTGGGTTGTTTGTTTTTTTGATATTGAGCTGCATGAGCTGCTTGTGAATTTTGGAGATTAATCCTTTGTCAGTTGCTTCATTTGCAAATATTTTCTCCCATTCTGAGGGTTGTCTTTTCGTCTTGTTTATGGTTTCCTTTGCTGTGCAAAAGCTTTGAAGTTTCATTAGGTCCCATTTGTTTATTTTTATTTCCATTTCTCTAGGAGGTGAGTCAAAAAGGATCTTGTGATTTATGTCATTGAGTATTCTGCCTATGTTTTCCTCTAAGAATTTAATAGTGTCTGGCCTTACATTTAGGTCTTTAATCCATTTTGAGTTTATTTTTGTGTATGGTGTTAGGGAGTGTTCTAATTTCATTCTTTTACATGTAGCTGTCCAGTTTTCCCAGCACCACTTATTGAAGAGGCTGTCTTTTCTCTACTGTATATTCTTGCCTCCTTTATCAAAGATAAGGTGACCATGTGTGCATGGGTTTATCTCTGGGCTTTCTATCCTGTTCCATTGATCTATATTTCTGTTTTTGTGCCAGTACCATACTGTCTTGATTACTGTAGCTTTGTAGTATAGTCTGAAATCAGGGAGCCTGATTCCTCCAGCTCCATTTTTCTTTCTCAACATTGCTTTTGCTATTCGGGGTCTTTTGTGTTTCCATACAAATTGTGAGATTTTTGTTCTAGTTCTGTAAAATGCCATTGGTAGTTTGATAGGGATTGCATTGAATCTGTAGATTGCTTTGGGTAGTACCATCATTTTCACAATGTTGATTCTTCCAATCCAAGAACATGGTATATCTCTCCATCTATTTGTATCATCTTTAATTTCTTTCATCAGTGTCTTATAATTTTCTGCATACAAGTCTTTTGTCTCCTTAGGTAGGTTTTTTCCTAGATATTTTATTCTTTTTGTTGCAATGGTAAATGGGAGTGTTTTCTTAATTTCACTTTCAGATTTTTCATCATTAGTGTATAGGAATGCAAGAGATTTCTGTGCATTAATTTTGGATCCTGCAACTTTATCAAATTCATTGATTAGCTCTAGTAGTTTTCTGCTAGCATCTTTAGGATTCTCTATGTTGAACTATGGTGCATCTTTAGCTGGAGGTGAATCCTAATATCTCAGATTGTAGAGGCATTGGAGATGGCTCTGTTCATCCACTATTAGATATAACCATGAAGATTTCTAGGTATATAACATTGTCCTTTTGATTTCTTCCTTACATATATGTGATTATTTGATATTTATGCAATTCTAGTCACCTAATTTACTTACTTTTCAAGAAGATATATATATGTATATATATGTCTGTATATGTGTATAAAGTTTAAAAAAGAGAGTGGTTAAATAACTTATGATAAATTTATACTATTGAATATGATATAGTTATTAAAAAGAATGAGATAGGTCTGTAGATATTAATATGGAAAGAGCTCCAAGACATTTTGTTAAGTGACAAAACCAAGACCAGACAAAAAAATATAGAATCAAAAGGTCTGTATATCTGTAATAATCAAGAATAGCCTGGGGAGTGTGTGTGTACCAAATCACAGACAGGGACTGCCTTGGGAGAATGGAGGGCTTGGGAGAATGATGCGTTCACATTTTGTTCTCTATACTTAATGTACTGTAAAGGATTCTTGTGTATCTATTGCAACATGTGTTTTGTGTTCATCTATGCTTTCTCCTAAAACCTCACCCAAATGAGAGTAAAGACATACAGAGATAATACAGGGCCAATAGATGAGAGAGAGCACCATAGAGGATTAGAGACATCGACAAAACTTTGGAAGGTTAAAAGTGGAGAATAAGTGGTAACTGAGTTACCAGAATAGGGAAAACTGAAGCTTATGTTTCTGCAGAGGTAGTTTCCAATGAGAAGCAAACTGATTCATGGCCCAGAACACCTGAGAGACTCAGAAATTAGAGACACCATGTATTTTCAGGAGGGGCAAGATGTGAGATGAACATAGGAAAATTAGCTGAGAGTTTGCATAAGGAGCAAGTAGACCCCTTGAACTTCTACCCCACCCCATGATGTCCAGTGATTAAACCCCCAACCTCAGCAGGAAATGGGAGGTTTGATCCATGGAGAGATGATGTTGAAGAGACGGTAAACTCAGGGATGATGACAGGCACAACTGAAGGGGATAAAGCACCAGACAGAAAACAGTGGGATTGAGTGAAAGGCTACACACTGCACAGTGACATCCAGGCCTTTTCCCCTTCTCAGCCCCCAGAATGCTGGCAGGGAAGTTTATATGCCTCAGTCAGCAGACTGGATAATTTTTCCTTGGAGAATTTCCAAGAAGAAAGACCTATTGACATTTAGCGTTGTCCAGTAAAATGTCCATGTTCCACTTGATTAACCTACAGTAAAACTCACCATTCAACAAACCCCATTCATATTCCTAGAGCTTCCAATCAGCCTTTTAGCACCTCACATTTAATATGAACTGGCAGACTTTTTGAGGAAAGCCTCTGACATGAAAAAAAACAGGAAAAAAAAAACGACAGAAAAAAGGAACTCAGAAAAATCAAAGACAGTACAAGGAACGGAAGGAAACTTCAAACAATGACTAATATCCTCTGAAAGATAAGTGATGATATTAAATCCTTGAGACAAAAACAGAATGATGAGACAATGGAATAATTAACAAAAAGCTTTAGAAATTAAAAATATGTTGATTTAAGTAAAAAATTCAATAGAAGGGTTAAAAGACAAAGTTGAAGAATCCCTGAAAAGTAGAACAAAAAACTAGAAAAGGGAAGAAAAGTAGG
Source organism: Stenella coeruleoalba (assembly GCF_951394435.1). NCBI lineage: Eukaryota > Metazoa > Chordata > Mammalia > Artiodactyla > Delphinidae > Stenella > Stenella coeruleoalba. The sequence continues at coordinate 55,951,907 of NC_137151.1, read as the reverse complement.
GCAGTTCAAGAGGTTCAATATCTGATTAATAGGGATTTCAGAAAGAAAATAAAAGAAAGAAGCAGAAATTGTCAGCTATTATATTAGTCTGGGTTCTCCAGAGAAACAAAACCAATGGGGTATATATTTATATTTATATAAATTTAATGTATTTATTTTAAGGAATCAGCTTACTTGATTATGGAGGCCAGATCTGCAAGCAGCAAGCTGAAGACCCAAGAAAGTCAATGGTATGTTTCCAGTTCAAGCCTAGTCCAAAGGCGGGAGAAGACTGATTTCCCATATGGAAGACAGTCAGACAGAGAAAGCGAATTCTCTCTTCCTCAGCCTGTTTTTTTTCTAGTCAGGGTTTCAATGAATTGAATGAGGCTTACCCACATTGGAGGGCAATTTGCTTTACTCACTGATTCAAATGTTAATCTCGTCTAGAAACACGCATAGGCACACCCAGAATAATGTTTAACCAAATATCTGGGCGCCTTGTGGCTCAGTCAAGCTGACATAAAATTAACCATTGCAGACACGATGCAGGAACATATCCCAGGATAAAGAATGTGACAGGTCCAAATGAGAATGAGAAATGAAAACAAGCCATACCAAGGCACATCACTGTAAAATCCTCCATCAGCAGGGATAATAAGAATCTAAAAGCTTCCAGAAAGGTCACAAGGAAATAGAATGGCATTAGACTCTCAGCAACACTAGTAGCTAAAAGCTAATGCAGCAATGTCTCCAAAATTCTGCAAGAAAAAATTTCCAACCCGATTCTCTGCTCAAACTATAAAAATAGGAAGGTAGCAAAAAAAAAAAAAAAAAAAAAAAGATGTTTTCAAGCAGGCAAATCTCAAACACTTTGCTTTCTTTGTATCTCTTTTTCCAAGAAGCTTCTGGAGCATGTGTGTTACCAAAAGAAGGGAATAAACCAAGAGGAAGATCTGATTGAGAAAACAAGGATTCCAACAAGGAAAGAGGCAAGTTGAATTTCTAGAAGGGTGATGAAGAAATGTACTAAGGTGACAAACCGGTTCTAGAGACAAACCAGTTCAGGTAGAAACTGAAGGATGGAAGGATCCAGGAGAGATGTCTCTATTAAAAAAAAAAATGAAGAATAACTATTAAAATACTTAAGGTGCTTGACCATGTTGCTGGAAAGAGAATTGGAGAAGTATAAGAAAAGTATTTTATATCTGTATCTCCACTAACACAAATGCATAAAACATAACAAAATGAATAAGTAGACAATATTTAATTCCAGGAAAACAAAAAATGCATAAGAAAAGAAATGTAAACAAAGTATTGCTTACTCATGAACAATATTTGCATTATCATTATATTATAAAATTATTCACTTAATTAAAAAATTGCAATTAAAATACATAGGGAGGGACTTCCTTGGCAGTGCAGTGGTTAAGAATCCACCTGCCAATGCAGGGGACACGGTTTGAGCCCTGGTCTGGGAAGATCCCACGTGCCACGGAGCAACTAAGCCCGCAAGCCACAACTACTGAGCCGTGCCCTAGAGCCCGCAAGCCACAACTACTGAGCCCGTGTGCCACAACTACTGAAGCCCACATGCCTAGAGCCGGTGCTCCTCAACAAGAGAAGCCACTGCAATGAGAAGCCCATGCACCGCAAGGAGGAGTAGCCCCCGCTTGCTGCAACTAGAGAAAGCCTGCGCACAGCAAACACCCAACGCAGCCAAAAATAAAAAATAAAAAAATAAAAATACATAGGGAGGGAGAAATTTATATGTGTGTAGGGGTGGTGAAAGGATAGTAAGTCCTTATCTTCCATAGTAAGAAGTGAGTAGATAATGTCTAAAATTACATAAAGTTATTAGCAAAAATATGGAGTTAAATATAAGAGGAGAAGCAGCTAACTGGATTAGAAGTTGCCTCTGCCTTTGGGGAATCTATTGTACTACTGGGGCTGAGTATTACTTTGTTGCTGTTTGTTTGTTATTTTAAATTTTGTAAGTATTAGTTGACCTTTCAAACCTTTTCTGGGTATTTTTTGATTGCCAAAAATATTTTTATGACCTAAACAAATTGTATATAAGGTGATATAAAACATTCGTCTTAAAGGTTTTCTTAATCTTTTTGGAATAGGCTGGGTCTAGACAAACAAGATACCTTTTTTTTTTCGATACGTGGGCCTCTCCCATTGTGGAGCACAGGCTCTGGACGCGCAGGCCCAGCAGCCACGGCTCACGGGCCCAGCCGCTCACGGCATGTAGGATCCTCCCGGACCGGGGCACGAACCCATGTCACCTGCATCGGCAGACGGACTCTCAACCACTGCGCCACCAGAGAAGCCCAACAAACAAGATATCTTGATGTTAATTACCTCTAGCTATTAATCACTATTCTTCCTTAATTCAAATACCTAATTCAAATGGCTAAATTCATGAGGGCTTGTACTTTATTATATTATTTAGAAAGTATTTCTATCAGAGTAAAATATTTTCTATTATAAGGGATGAAAAATTTTTTTTTTCCTTCTACCCTTTCTAGGTTCTTGGTTGGGGCTCTGCGACAAAAGGTAGAGATTAACAAGAGAAAGCATTCAAATTTATTCAATATAAGTTTTATGTGACACAAGAAGGAAATGAAGACCCCAAGAAACAGTTAAACCTGAATGTTTTTGTACTAGGTTTGGTGAAGAATGGAAAGTCACAGAAAATGTGATAGGACAAAAGGGCATGAGCTGAGAGTAGTAAACTGAGGAAAGCTTAGCGAGGAGGCCTGTTTGTTTGGATTCCTCTCAGTGTCCCTCCTTTTCTCTGGGTAGAGGGAGAGCACTTCCCACATGAAGGTCTTTCGACCTGCTTCCAGGGAGAAAGGAAGAGCAGAGACACCTTCCTACACCTGCCATTTCTCAAAGTCCTTCAGCTTAAAATATTCAGTACACCAAGGTGCCATATTTGGGGGTAGCGTGTTCTTAACCCTGTTACTATCATAAATTAAATGTATTAACTCTTTGTGAAATATTGTTGCTAAGAATCTTTATGTAGAATCAGATAATTCTGTAATTTTATTTTACTCTTTTTACATACATCTTCTATCGAATTCTCACAGTAACAGTCGAAGGGAATAGCACTAGATTAATGCTTTAAAAGTTAATGAATTATTTAGACATATCCTTTTGAGATATTTAGATATATCCTCTCATATAATTTCCTCCTTCTAATCAGGGTAGAAGTATTAATATCCAATCTGTATATCTTGGCTTGAATTTCTTCAAATTATCTTTGTATAAGCAATTCTCTTAAACACGTAGTTCTATAGAAAACAATCTAGAAAAACATATAATAAAAAACTAACAGTGGATATCTGGGATGTAGAATTGGGGAGGATTTTCTAAAATGTTTTACAGCCTTTGTGTGTTATTTTTATAATCACAATATATTTGTGAATGCATATGTGTATATGTATATATGTAGGATAAAATAAGAGGTTTTACATAGTAGTTTTGGGCTCTATTGCAATTCTTTATTGTTTTCACCTTCATCATAAAGGGATTTCACTATCACAAACCTGAAAGAATATCCTGTTGAACTTCACCTGACATTCTATGATCTGGTTTAGCTACTTTAACCAAATGACTCTGAACTGAGGTGACCAAGGGCAACTGCCCTGCTCTAGACTGTTAGATCCAAATTGCGTTCAGCATGTTAGTGGTACAGCCAGGAATATCCAAGCTAGGCTAATGGGCAATCACTTGTCAGTCCACAATCAGCCACAGAAAATACATGTGCAAGCATTGGAAATGAACTTTACAGATTAAAAAAAAAACAAATAAATTATAATGACTGTTTATTAATTAATAAATGGAGTACATTTCAGCCAGTTTGTTTTCCTCCTTTCCTTGTTAGGCCATTTTATGTTGACCAGAAAACACAAATAATGGAGTTTCATCTTTTTGCTATTGTCCTTCAGGAGTGGGAAGCATCTTCTTTCAAAGTAGCCCTTCTTATCTGAGAAGACTCTGACTGGAGAAGACCCTGACTGGATTAGTTCTTTGTTTTTTAATTTTTAGGATTCTCGGTCTCATGTTCTCCAGATTTTATATTATTATTATTCCAGTCCTTAGCATGCATTTAGAGATGCTGCAGGAGGTTCTATAGGTAATTCATAGTAAAATTAGGAATAGCACTGTTTGACAGTCTTTGCTCAATGCCTGCCTCAAATGGCATAATGCTACAGACGGCATGATTTTGTGTTCCTGCAATTCCTATGTTGAAACCTAATCCCCAATGTGATGGTATTTGGAAGTGTGGCCTTTGGGAAGTGAGGTGATTAGGCCATGAGGATGGAGCCCTCCTGAATGGGATTACTGCCCTTATAAAAGAGACCCCAGAGGGCTTCCCTGGTGGCACAGTGGTTGAGAGTCTGCCTGCCGATGCAGGGGACACGGGTTCGTGCCCCGGTCCAGGAAGATCCCACATGATGCAGAGCGGCTGGGCCCTTGAGCCATGGCCACTGAGCCTGAGCGTCTGGAGCCTGTGCTCCGCAATGGGAGAGGCCACAACAGTGAGAGGCCCGTGTACCGCAAAAAAAAAAGCGACCCCAGAGAGATCCCTTGCTCCTTCTCCCACTTGAGGACACAGCAAGAGGACAGCTATCTAAGAACAAGGAAGCAGACCCTCATGAGACATCCAATCTTCTGGTACCTTGATCTTGGACTTCCCAGACTCAGAATTGAGAAATAAATGGTTGCTGTTTAAGCCAGACTATTGGTGGTTTTTTTGGTATAGCAGCCTGAACAGACTAAGGTACATAGGAAATTTTTAAATCTGTGAAGTGCCCCTTGACAACTGTAGGTCTCTCCTGACCCATGTCCTGTCCGTTAGCAAGTCTTCCCAATTCTTACTCCAAAATATGTCTCTGATGGATCCACTTCTCCCCATCTTCAGCATCCCCACCTGATCCTGGCTATCAGGAGAGACGTCTGATGGAACCACTGTCACACCTGCAAACCGGTTTTTACTCTTGCTCCCTCCAGTCTTTCTACCATGTAGCAACACAGAGTGACCTTTCCAAAACAGAAGTTTGACCACTTTATTATAATTTTGTTTAAAAAGGTCAGGTTGGTTGAGGTATAATTTACATAAAGTAAAATTCATCCCTTTAAGGTATATAATTCTATGATTTTTTTTTTTTTTTTTTTTTTGGCTGTGCTGCGCACCTTGTGGGACCTTAGTTTCCCGACCAGGGATCAAACCCGTGCCCCCTGCAATGGAAGCTCGGAGCCCTAACCACTGGACTGCCAGGGAATTCCCAATAATTCTATGAATTTTAACAAACACACTCTGTTGTGTTACCTCCCACCATAATCAAGATATAGAACAATTCTATGCTTCCAAAAGTTCCCTGGAGCGCCTTTGTAGGCAAACCTTTCTCCACTTACAGCTCCTGGCCACTGATCTGTTTTCTGTCTCTATACCATTACCTTTTTCACAGTGTCACATAAATGGAACCGTACACTATGTAGCCTTTTGAGTCTGGTTTCCTTCACTTAACGGAATGCATTTGAAATTTATTCATGTTGCTGCTTGTGTCAGTAGCTCATTCCTTTTTATTGCTAAGTGGTATTCCAGCAACATAACTCTTTATCTATGCACCAGTTGGTAGACATTTGCATTGTTTCCAGTTTTTGGTGACTATGATAGAAGCTATTATAAACATTTGCGTACAGCTTTGTTGGATTTTGGGGGGCAATGGGGGAGTTCATAGGTATCCACTTCTCTTGGTTAAACATGTAGGAGTTGGATTACTGGATAATACGGTAAATGTATATTAAACATTATAGGAAACCGATGCCCTGTCTTCCAAAGTGGCCATACCATTTTGCGTTCCCACCAGCAGTGTATGAATTCCAGTTGCTCCACATTCCCCTCAGCGCTTGGTATTATTGGGGTGTTTATTTGAGCCATTCTGGCTTTAATTTGCATTTCTCTAATGACTAATGATGTTGAGCATCTTTTTATGTGCTTAGTTACTATCCATATTTTTTCTTTGGTGAAGTGTTCAAATTTGTTGCCCATTAAAAAAAATTGGGTTGTTTTATTACTGAGGTTTTTTTTGGCAGTACGCGGGCCTCTCACTGCTGTGGCCTCTCCCGTTGCGGAGCACAGGCTCCGGACGCGCAGGCTCAGCGGCCATGGCTCACGGGCCCAGCCGCTCCGCGGCATGTGGGATCCTCCCAGACCGGGGCACGAACCCGTGTCCCCTGCATCGGCAGGCGGACTCTCAACCACTGCGCCACCAGGGAAGGCCCAGATTACTATTTCTTAAAGCACGGACTTCCTTAATGGCTACGTAAACTTCCTCTGTTCATTTCAACTAAACTCGGGGTGGGGGTGGGGGTTGTGTAAACCCTATTTATGAAAAAAGAAAATTGGTGTGTGTGAGATGTGTGGGTGTAGGATGGTGTGTGTGTGGGTGGTGTGTGTATAGGGAGGGTGGTATGCGTGTGTGTACTGTTGTGTTTGTGATGTTGTGTGTGGAGGTGTTATGTGCAGGTATAGGTGTTGTGTGGATGTGGGGTGTTGTGTTGTGTGTGTGGGTGTAGGGTGTTTAGAGGAATAGGGAGGGGGTGAGGCTACAAACTGGGAGCTCTACCTGCCAGGAAAGGTGCAGGAAGAGGGCTGTGAGGGGCTGCCGAGCACCACAAAGTCCTCTCATGACTGTGACTTAACGCTGCTTGCTGGTTTCTCTCTATTTATTTATAGCAGCTATCTCGTGATTATATCTGTGCCTTTTGCTTCTGATCTCTGACTAAAGAAAGACTTTTTTCTGATCTGTGTTTCAGTCTCGCCAGTGATTTATGGCGTTGGCTCTTCATGAGTTTTTCTTTTGATCATCGTTTGCCCTCAGTTAATTTGCTCTAGCGAAGCTTCAGGAGGAGATTAGCGGGGAGAAGGACGCATTTAGTTTTACCAAATGAAATGTTTCTGAAATTGATCACTCACTTCTCACTCAAGGGGAAATTTAGGAAGTAGTAGTAACCTCTTTGATATTTAACAATCTCATTGATGGTCTCTGTTATTTATGTCTTAAAGGCCCACACTGACTTTAAATACTGATTATTCATTTAAACCCTAGTCACAGGCTAAAAACAGAAGTTGAATGCAAAGCACAACCACTAACCAGACTGCCTTCTGGTTAATTCTAAATTTAACTGGCAGCTTACCTTTAGTGTTAAAGAGACCTTCTAATTTTGGATTTCTTATGCACACAGGTATTGCAGTAACTGGTGGGCTGGTTGTTGATTAGAAAGAGGCGATTGTAAAAGTGAGGTCAGAGAGCTTTCCTCAGGCATGTGCCACTAGGTCACCTCACCCGCACAGTTATTTTCAGAACAAAATGCTGCAAATAGAGACCATAATATTTTTCTTTCCACGTTGTTTATTTCAAGAGACATGGGAACCATCATGAAGAAGATTCATAGGCTTAAAATGTAAACCCTGCAAGGCTGCTTTGTTTGAGTTAATGAAGATGTGATTTTGGCGTCTCCTCTTCCCCGATCTCACCTCTGCCCTGAGAAAATGGCAGGCCCTGAAATTTATGGGAATTCTGACCTAAAGGGCCAGGAAGTGCAGGAGACTGGAGAAGGTGGGTAGAAAGGGGACTGGCCTCCCGTGGGGCACATTTCCCAGGAGAGAAAACAATATTACCCGCAGCTCTAGATTTTTAAACTTGCAGAGATTCGTTACTCCTCTTAAAATAGCCGCCGGCATGTGGAATTCACTAGATGTCATTTAATAGATTTCCCTTCCCTCCCCTTCCAAGTTTGAAGGCTGATAGCCTGTCATTTTACCTGGGGAAAAAAAAATTCTTGAAGCAATTAGAAAATCCCTAGCCCTAAAATTATAGACACAACCTGCACGTACGTAGCCCACACGAAGTCTTAGGGGAAAATGATTAGTTTTAATTTGAAATTTACTGTGAAAAATTTTATTTCAAAAGATCAACGTTTGCCAGTTCTATTAAGCTAACAGGGACAAGGCTAAAGGCTGAAAGAAGCCTTAGAGTCAGTCATGAAAGCTCCAGATTAAAAAATATTTTTTAAATGGTCTCATTGAGAAAATTTTCAAATGAGAGTCACACTTGAATGAATGAATGCTGTATCAAATTATCCGGGGACAAAGAAGAGAAGCCATTCTACCAGAACAAATGCAGCCTGCTTTGTCTAGAGGACAAACCATTCTTGCAGGCCGTTTGGAAATGTCACTTTTAAGTCAATGAGAGTTGTGTTCAAATAAGAGGGGGATGCAAGACCCTATTATATTCAGTAGGATGTGATGTTTTGCCTCTGAATGGTTTCTGCAGTGCATGAAAATTCCTTTTTTTGGGGTGGGGAGGCCTCTATCTTGTTAATGTCTTAAACTGTTTTCAGGTTTTACAAAGTGCTTTAGTTTTTACACTGAAAGGGCAGACATGATTATGCTGGAACACCAGTTGTCCGGCTACATAAGTTCTGACTTTTGGGCCAAGTCTTCTGAACTTTTAACTTGGTGAAAACAGATTGCTTGGCTTGCATGAGGAAGTTGTCTTCTGGAAGCGATCCAGGGCTTAGAGTAGTCCAACCCAGCCATTTTCTCTGTCCTTCCAAGATATCACCACTGAAGTGCTGTCCATAACGCGGTTGATTTGACCAGTGATGGTGTTCAGTGAAACAGGAAGTTCAGAACTGAGACTGAGCAGAACTGACAGGGAAGTCGATTCACTGCCCTATACTGGCCAGATTGCCTGGCATCTTCAGGATTTACAGGCCAGCCAAAGCAGTTTGGCCTTCTTGGTTCATTTTGACAAACTCTAAATCTTCTAATACTATTGGTAAGCTCATGAAATCAATTCATTTTTGTGGCTTTCTTTTCTTTCTTTCTTTCTTTTTTTTTTTTGCGGTACGCGGGCCTCTCACTGTTGTGGTCTCTCCCGTCGTGGAGCACAGGCTCCGGACGCGCAGGCTCAGTGGCCATGGCTCACGGGCCCAGCCGCTCCGCGGCATGTGGGATCCTCCCGGACCGGGGCACAAACCCGTGTCCCCTGCATCGCAGGTGGACTCCCAAACACTGCACCACCAGGGAAGCCCTCTTTCTTTTTTTTTTTTGATTACTAAAAGAGACTGTATGCTGGGACTTCCCTGGCGGTCCAGTGGTTAAGACTCTGCACTTCCAGTGCAGGGGATATGGGTTTGATCCCTAATCAGGGAACTAAGATCCCACATGCTGCATGCTGTGGCCAAAAAAAAAAAAAAAAAAAGAGAGAGACTATATGCTAAGCAATAGTCCAAATTCTTCTGGCAGATATAATAAAATACTTAAAATGACTAATGATGTATTTGTATCATTTTGATGTATGAGTTTTTAAAAGACAAGTTTCTCCATGGAGATAGAAGGATGTAAATAAGCTGGGCTGCCAGTGCTCAGCCATCCTTGTTCAATGACAGCAAAGACCCCCAGCAGACACCAGCTTAGGGAAAAAGCAGATGCTCACTTTGATCTGTAAAATTTCTCCAGAAATACACAAGGGCTGACACCTTGTACAGAAACTCAAAGTTTTGGATCCAAAGAAAATATCTCCTTCCAAAAAGAAAGCAGGTTTTAAAGGGCACTCACTATCCACACTGTTGACAAAGATCAAATTCTCCACTTAATTGCACAATTTTCCATTTGGTTTTCCGGTAGAGGCAAAGCTTTAGAACAGTGATGAAGTAGTCTGTGGTCAGGAGCACGCCTAACTTCAGCAAGAATCAGGAAGTGTTCTCTCTGATGCTATTTCTCAAATATGAACAAAGACCAGTACCAAATTTTTCATTACAAGTCTAGCAATAATATTGTTCGTAATCATAAAAAGAATATTAAAAGTAATACTAACAATAAGCATATATTACATCTTACTGTATGCCAGGCACTGTACTAAGTGCAGATGTGCATTTAGTCCTCAAGCAGTTTTCCTGGGCTTCGTGTTATTAGCCCAATTTTACAGATGATGACACTGAAGTTAAGAAAAATAATTTGCCCAGAGTTAGCAAGTTATTTATTTAGCTTGGTAGAGCGGGTATTTGAATCCAGGCAGTGCAACTCCAGAGCCTGAGAGCTTAACCCCTGATAAGGGCTAACACTTACGGTGCATGCTCCCTGTGCACCAGGCAGGCACTGTTCTAACCGCATTATTACTATCATTTTACAGATAAGGAAATAAAGAGGTAAAAAAAACCATTCCCGAAGTCACATTGCTATTAAGGGTGGAGGTCAGATTTAAAACCAGTCACTGTGACCCTAGACTCTGAGCACTTAGTGTCTAAGTTTGTCTAACTGGTTAGAATATACGTATTTCTTACGGGAATTAGTAAAAGTATTTTCATTTTGGATTGCTAAAAAATGGGACCTGAATTGTTTTGCCCAAATCAGTTATTCTAATGAAATGGCTGTTGATCCCTGCTTAGGTAGTCTCAGGGCTATTCTGCAGCAGGCTGTATGGTTGAACTTTTTGTTGGTTTATACTACCCTCTAGTGGTTAATAGAAAATTCTGATGATGTGGTTATTTGATGACAAAGAGAATGTTGCCTGTTAAGAGGACTAAGTCCTGAACCTGGATTGATAATATTTGTACTTATAGTATCTTTTAACTGTGGGGGTGGGGGGCCCGGGGGATTCATAAAGACAAAAAGCTACTATGAATTCAGTACCTCTTTTATGTGGGTATGTTTTATTAATGTCAAGAGTATACATACACATTGCAAACAAGATATGCGTATGGTGCAAGATATGCATATGGTGCATATGTGTATATGCACCACCTTGTTTCCAATGTACACATATATACACACACACATATACATTCACATACATACATACATATATACATATACGTGTGTGTGATTTATTTATAATTTATGTGTAAGTCTTAGCTATAGACAATGCGTGGGGTACACTGATGGATCTGAAAGCCTCACAGCAGACTTCCCTCCAAGCCTCTTTGGCTATAATTTCAACAAATACCCATGCCTAAACCAATCACAGACAAGGGGAACAGAATAAACACAAAATATTAGATTAATCAGCATATTCTCCTGAATTGGGCATAGGGACCCCTTCCCTGGTGCTCTCTTTAGGAGGAGGAAGTCCCGCTACATGAGTACATCACAGTCTTACTTAAGTCTCTCGTCCCCCAATCTCCATCCCTGGCTGACTTTAGGAGGTGCTGTCCTACAGGTGGGAGGGCAGTGGGAACAACCTTTCTCTTGAAGTAATGAGGTGCATTGTCTAAAGGGAATTTAAAAACAATAATAAAACCAACCTAAAAAGGGTCTGCTTTTTATTATCTCCATCAGTGGGCAATTCTAAATAATGACAACGCTAAAATAATTCTCCCTGAAAAATTTTTTGCTGGTCTAAATTCTAAACAACTATGGTTTCTGCTTAGTTTTAATAACACACTAACACTTTAACATTCAATATGTTTCTAATTAACACATTTGTATTACTTATCCTTTCATAAACGTTGTGTTCTGTGACATAGAAGGTAATTTGGAGAACTTCTGGTTAATACAGTTGGCCTGTGACACATGCAGGCTCAGCTATAAGCATTTTTTTTCCAGGAGTAAGTTCATGATAAACTGGAATCATTAGACCTCAATTTGCACTTAGTTGAACCACGTATTTCTGAGTCTAAACTACAGATTTGAGAGAATCAGTGATAACACAGTGACTATAAAGACTAACAGAATTTGAGTAACTTTCATTCTGTCATTCCCTGTAACCATACAAACATATTTGCAAACAGCCATAATCAACCTAGGACAACGTACAGTGAAATGCTAAGCTTTAGAATTGCTCACTGAAGACTGGCACATAGAAAATGTGGAGAATACTATTAACTCTGCCAAAACAAAGCATAAGGAAAATGCACATTTCGAAGAAGAATGTCAAGAGAAGCAGCAAAAGATGCTGGCCTTACACTGCCAGAAGTAATCAAGAAGACCATGTTTGAATGCTTCAATCATTTTCACCAAGAACGGGTATAAAATATCAAATACAATCAATGCTAACTATCACTCAGCCACTTTCTCTGATTTCTGCAAAACAAAAATTTAGGAACTTTAAACCAAATACAGTAGAAATTTATGATGAATTTTTTGATGAAGATACTTCAGGGAATTTACTTTGTGGGGCGGACTGCAGAGATATTTGAAAACTGCTACCATTCATCCTGAGGAAACAAAGACATAGACAATATTGCAATCTCTGAGATTTGTTGTGAAATAGGATTGCTATAATCTCTGCCAATCTCATGGTTAAGTTTTTTGCTAACTCTTTGTATATGTATTGCTTCATTTGAAAGAGGACCGTCGAAATTAAAATAATTAAAAGGGTTCTTTGTTTAATATAAGTGGAGACAGCTATGCTGTCGATTAATGTGAAGAAGGTTGATTTTGACAATCATTGACAAATTTGCAGACGTGAAGGCTCAAAAATAGAAACTAATGCTATTCATTTCTGCAACACACCAAATGTAGGTATAAGTTTTAGCCCCCTTTTCAAAAATCCATTACATGTTTTCTTTTGCGTCCTGTGATATTTGTTTTTTGTTAAAAATTTTTTTTACTGACTTCATTATATCAATGACTGCTGATGCCCTGTGGAGGTCACTACTTTGACAGTCTTCATAGTGTCTCCAAAGAGGGAGGTCAGACATGGGATATTTATAAGGTATCGGGGGTCTGGTTTAAGGTGGGTCTTTCAGTGTCAGACTTGATTGGGTTTGGGCAAAGTTCATGATATAATAATTTTAATATAATTTAGTATAATTTAGGATTTTGAAGTGAGTCTTCAAAAACTAAACAATCAATTGCTAAGTACAGTTAAGTATTGCTTTGAGAAGTAGCTCAGTAGCTATTTACCCAGTGTTATGGACCAAGTGTGTCCTCCCAAAATATGTTAACGTCCTAATCCCCAATGTGATGGTATTAGGAGGTGGGGTTTGGGGGCTGTAATTTGGTTTAAATGATGTCAAGAGAGTAGAGCCCCCATAACGGGATCAGTGTCCTTATAAGAAGAGGAAGAGACACCAGAATTTTCTCTTTCTCGTGTGCACGCACTGAGGAAAGGCCACATGAGTGCACAGCGAGAAAGTGGCTGTCTACAAGCCAGGGAGAGGGCCCTCACTGAGAACCTAATCTGTCAGCACCTTGGTCTTGGACTTCCCAGCCTCCAGAACTGGGAGAAAACAAATGTCTTCTGTTTCAGCCACCCAGTCTACAGTACTTTTTTTTACAGCAGCCCAAACTAAGACACCCACTAAGGGCAAATTGATGGTCTGTTGCTTGGATAAATTAATTTTTCAGGAAATTCAACTTGACCTTCCTGATCAAGAATCTTCTGGTAAATTAACAAGAGTAGAGTTGTGTTAATGCAGATAGTAAACTGTGTGGCTGTAGATGATTTCGTTTCTCAACATATGCAAAGTTCAATAAAGTAAAATGAATACTGTCTGCATTTCTTTTCTGTCTATCACTATTATTTATTTATTTACTTTTTTTTTGCGGTACGTGGACCTCATCAATGTTGTGGCCTCTCCCATTGTGGAGCACAGGCTCTGGACGCGCAGGCTCAGCGGCCATGGCTCACGGGCCCAGCCGCTCCGCGGCATGTGGGATCTTCCTGAACCGGGGCACAAACCCGTGTCCCCTGAATTGGTAGGCGGACTCTCAACCACTGCGCCACCAGGGAAGCCCCTATTTTTTATTTTATTTCATAATTATTTCCGAAAATAATTTTGTTGTTTAGAAGAGTGATGTTAAAAATGTTCTGTTCTGGTTGCCAGTTATGCTAGGGAGGCCTGCTAGAGGGATTATATAAAAAGACCCTGCAGTATGTGGGGTGGGAGCAGTAGGATGTTGGCCTCATACCCACAAAAGGAAATGAGGTTTATACAAGTAATCCCAGAGGTGCTTTCAAAGGCACGAGAGAGGTACTTATCACGTAACACTTTTGGTGTGTTAAAAATATTAATTTGTACACTTATGTTCATACCAGCATTATTCACGGTAGTCAAAAGGTGGAGGCAACCCAAGCGTCTGCCAAAGTATAAACGGATAAACAAAATCTGGTATACACATACAGGGACATATTACCCAGCCTTAAAAAGGAAGGAAATCCTGTCACATGCTACAACATGGAGGAACCCTGAGGACGTTATACTAAGTGAAATAGGTCAGTCAGGAAAAGACAAATGCTGTATGATTCCACTTATATGAGGTTCCTAGAGTAGTCAAGTTCATAGGGACAGGAAGTAGAATGGTGGTTGCCAGGGGCTGGGGGAGGTACTAGTGGGGATTGTTGCTAAATAGGTAGAGAATTTTAGTTTTGCAAGATGAAAAGAGCTCTGGAGATTGGTGGTACAACAGTGTGACTGCACTCAACACTACTGAACTTAAATGACTACTGAATTTAACTCTTAAAAATGGTTATGAAGGTATATTTTAGCATAATTTTAAAAATACTATTTTGTGACTTGGAAACATTGATGATCTACTACAGTTTGCATAACGCTATTTTGGCATAGCTTCCTTTAAAAAAAAAAAGGGTAGCAAACCTCCAAAGCACCTTTGTGCAAGTAAGAAAAGGCACCTTTTCCTCAGACACCTTGCTGCCATCTGCCAGAAAGTGATTCTCATGCAGGTACAAGTCCACAAGGATCTCTGCACGAAAGGTGCCCCCGTCTAGAGTTGTAGCACACAATGTGCTACCCTTGTGTCGTTCAAAGAATCCCTGACTAAGAGCTCTGCAAAATGCAAGGACCCTGGCTTCCGCGCTTCTGAGAGGCTCTGCCAATAGTCCATGGTGTGAGTTGTGGCTTTTTGAAACTTTGGGAGATGGGAAACCACAAGAAGTGTTTGATATGGAGAGTTTGGACTATACAGGTGGCAGTAGCTGAAAATGCTGTCATATCAATGTGAATAAGCCAAAAATGAAGGCTCCCAAGGGGTCCACCTGGCAACTCAGGAGGCAGCTTTGAATCCGAAGTGGTTGCGCCAGGACAGAAAGACGCCGCCAGAGTTGGCCTCATTGGCAGATAAACGCATAGATGGATGTTATACAGGACACTGGAAAGGCCCTCTGCACAGAACTAACCTTCCTATTAGTTGGGAATGCCTAGAATCCCAGTTACTTCCTTTATGACGTATAGATTGTCAGAACTACAGATAATCTTAGACATCGCCTGTTCAAACCTCCCATTTCTCAGATGAGGACCTGCTGTCTAGAATGTTAAATGACTCGCCCACAGATGCACACTAATGGGGTTTACTTTTGCCCTCCCTCTGGGCATCTGGAGAGGGAGAGAGTTCTCAAGGGGAGTGGGGAAGCATCAGAAGAGAAGCAGGTAGAAGGTTCCAGAGACATGGGTGTCCCACTTCACAGTCATCATAATTTCCCTTTTCCTATAACCCCTAAGCCCCAAGAGGTGGTAAATGGGGAGGGAAAAGGGGGAGGCACAAGGATACTGATAGTACTGAGAAGCCTCTTAAAGCTTAGGAAGAAACTGTAAGTACATGGTGTGAATTAGACTTTTCATAATTTATTCATTAAATATATTGAACATCAACTTATGACAGGGATTCTGTATCTGAGGATCTTACAGCCTAGTGGGGGAGAGAGATGTAAACATAACTTATAATAAAACATGAAATATGTGGTATTAGATGTATGAATCCAGTGCTAAGAGAACTCTGAAGAGGCAATCTTTCCACAGAGGCCTTTGGGAAAGCTTTCCAGAGTAAGGGATATTAGAATGGGTATTGAAGGGTGAATAGGAGTTTGGCTGGTGGGATGAATGTGAAAGAAGGTTCTAGGAATTCTGGGAGGAAGAAATTGCCTGGTGCAGAGTCTAGAGAGTGGTTGCAGCTATAATAACTTTAGGAATGACAGGAGGGTCATGTGACAGGAGCACTCTGTGATTAGTGGAGAATAGGCAGAACTAAGAAGTCAGCGTTTATCCTGGAGCCTACCAGATCAACAAAGGCTGTGCAGCAGAGTGTGACAGGACCCTTTTCCTATAACCCCTAGGCCCCAAGAGGCGGTACATGGGGAGGGAAAAGGGGGAGGCACAAGGGTACTGATAGTATTGAGAACCCTCAGCCGGCTTCAGTTCAGGACAAAAGGCAGTGGGAGAGAGCGGAGGTGGCGGGTGCCACAGCCAGGCTGTGCTAGTCGGTGAACTTGCCAGGACAAGCCAGGCAGGGCGTGGAGAGTGGCTGGGCCCCCGCCCCCTTGCAGCCATCTGTTCCCTCACACACAGGCTGGGCCTCCCCCTACTCGTGAGGCAGCAGAACTCCTGCCCACTGACATGTGAAACAGTGGGGATGGCTCAGAACAAGGGAGGCCTGTGGTGAATGTCTCCCGCCCCCACTCCCGCCTCGGGGAAGGAAGGGTCTGCATGTGCGTACGATGTGATGTCTGTGGCTTCCATATGCAGCACAGGACTTGAGTAGTAAGCAGGTAAACAAGGAATGTCCCTTTAGCCCTTCCAGGGAAACCTACAGCCTCTAATCCTGAGAAAAGCAGGAGGGACCAGGCATTTGGGTGCAAAGCAAAGAAGACTGCCCGTAGAAGAGAAATGCTTTAATCTGGCAGTGGCTGGATACCAGAACATATCAGAGCCAGCCCTAAGGTTGCCGCCAACTGCTGTAGGAACAGGCAGAGGGCCAGGGAGTCAGTTGAACCCCAGAGGCCGAGATGACCTATTGGGCTCGTGTAGCATTAGTCTTACTAGCTGAGGACACTTAAAAAAAATTTTTTTTTTAACATCTTTATTGGAGTATAATTGCTTTACAATGGTGTGTTAGTTTCTGCTTTGTAACAAAGTGAATCAGCTATACGTATACAGGTATCCCCATATCTCTTCCCCCTTGCGTTGAGGACACTTTCCAGCTGAGCATTTGAGAACAGTCCCTTGTTTGGGAGCCCCCAGCTCAGCATAATACTGGCTCTGGTGAATGATTCCTAAATGGAATTAAACTCAAGTGATTCACTTAACGAGATTCTTTCCTTATAACTGTGTACGTCTGAATATAGCCCTATGGCTTGTAGCAACATTTTTTGAAAGGCTGCACATTATTAATATTGGGAGAGGAAGGAACAAAAGGGTGTATGGGCTGAAACCAGGAGCAGAGGTAGGGAGTAGAGAGAAAGCTGGGCTGAGCAGGGTCTGGAGCCCTTTCTGGAAGCCCAGTAAAAGTGCTTACCCATGGGCTTCCCTGGTGGCGCAGTGGTTGAGAGTCCGCCTGCCGATGCAGGGGACACGGGTTCATGCCCCGGTCCGGGAAGATCCCACATGCCGCAGAGCGGCTGGGCCCGTAAGCCATGGCCGCTGAGCCTGCGCGTCCGGAGCCAGTGCTCCGCAACTGGAGAGGCCACAACAGTGAGAGGCCCGCGTACCGCCAAAAAAAAAAAAGTGCTTACCCTTCAGCTGCTTGACAGGGAAAATAAAGTGTCCCAAGGGAGAGGTGGTGGGGAGGGAGGCACATGTACACTTGAATGGAAGTTTCTCAATATTTTAAATAATTCTTATGGCCATCCTGGTGCACCTGGTTACTGAGGGTGAGGGGTGAGGGGCAGGAGACCTGGGGCAAGTGCCGGAGAAGGACTTGCCAGGATACGTTCATGGCATAACAGATGGCTGTGGGGTCAGGGCTGGAGAAAAGAGGAGATCATGATGATCGTTTTCAAGCTCGTCATAATTACGTAACTTTTAATTCTCACAACAATTCCACGGGGGTAAGTATGTTTTTTATCCCTATTTTCCAAATGAGGAAATCAAGGAGTGTGTACTGGATCATAAACTAATAGAAAGAAAACAATGAATAGAAAGTAAAAAACATCCTACTGTCTCACAGGAACTTCAGAGACAATAGCCTCCCCATCACAGCCTGCTCTCATGGCCCAAGGTCTCCAGCAGCTACAACCTACACTAAAACTTTGTGATTGACGGATCTGAAGCAGAAGATTAAAGTAGAATATGTGAGAAATAGCTTTAAAATTTGACAAGTCAACCAGTGAGAATTGAAAATCAGAGTTCTCTGTCTCTGGGTTAACTGATGCTGGGTCAAGCAGAAATAAGTTAGTTGCTTGTTCCAAGAAACTGTTACTCCTAGAAGATAAGAGTATGAACCAACTAAATATCTTCCCAATCAAGAATAACAACTTGCTCATAAACATGCCCCTCAAGACCCTTGCCCGCCGAGCCCACGAATGCACAGCTATTGTTTCATAAACGCTGCCTAATTCCGAACAGTTCCGCACTTTGCAAGAGTCGCCTGAAAAATCACACAGCTCAGGTCCAAAAAACCCTAGAAACATCCTGCCCTAAAAGGTGATGATTATCAACAGGTTTATTCCGGTGGTCTTTGGGGACTTAACAGTTGACATCAAGCATATATTTAACTATATATTGTGATAACATTGTGACCTTGTCAGTAAGATGACCAAGTCTTAGCGCAGTCTTATGGGTATAAAACACGTGCATTTGGATCCTTCCTGCTGTAGTGATATGTGCTCCAAAACTAGAGCCAGAGACTTATAACCTGGGGGGCCCAGCGACACTGCATGTGGTAGAACGTGGTCATTACAATGTGCTACTGGCATTTAGAGGGCAAAGACCTGGAATGCTAAATATTCCAAAGTTACCTAATAAAAATACAATAAAATAATAAAGTTAAGAAGCAAAATCTAAAATAGGAGAATACAAAACAACATTGAGTATCAAAAGATTGTAGAACTGACCTGGATGTAATGATATGGGAAATAGGTTTAGTTCCAAGAGAGTTATCAATAAAGAGACTGTTATGAGTTAAAAAAAAAAAAAAAAAAAAAAACCAAACCAAAAACCTATCATTGAAGGCAGGACATCCGAGCCTTTTTCCCTGACAATCTGAAAGGGCCCCACTTGGGCAGTAGTGAACTCCATCCCTGGACAGTGCAGACCTGCTTTCGTAAACCCACCGTCTGTTTTAACCACTTTGATGCAAAATAGCCACAGATGAGTTCTTACCTTGATCCCGGGTGCTTTACTCCATCATCAATTGCTCTAAAAGCAAGAAGTTCATTATGCTCATACTGACCAGCCATAGAATTACTGGCACCATTAAATTGCTTTGAAGTGAGATTATAGAGTTCAGAGAAGAGAGGTTTCCTTCTGGGGAGCCATTCAGTTTTAAGGCTTGCCTTGTTCTTTTCTTAATTCTCCTGCATTATTTGCTTATAATAACCACTTCATCCTCTTAGATAGGGTCCTCTGCACGGTGCTAGCCAGACTCTCCCATGTAGGGTGCTACTGTATGGGTAGCCACATCACTGCTGCTAAATATTTATGCTCTTTGTGTTTTTTTCAAGAATCTCCTGTGTCCAGTAAAACATCGTCATCTGAACTTGCATTACACAGTTCTTTCCCACAACTCAATGATTTATAAAGGCTTGATTGTAGTAATAATGGAACGTACATAACAGCAAGGAATACCACACGTTATGAAGTGCTATACCGGATAGAGGAGTCAGCACAAGCTATAAAACTTCAGGGGACAAAGGGCTCAGGAAGGCCTGAGTACTCAGAGCAGAACAGAACTCTGCAACAGAGGGAGGGAACAGGGCTTTCCCCAAATGATAGGTAAAGAGAGAAATAGTGGGTGGAAGGCCCTGCCCAGCAGGAGGTCTGCGAAAGAAAGCACCCGCTGGGCTGAGGAAGCTGTTTAATGTACAGTTGACAAAGGGCAAAGAAGTTCCTGGAAATGTTTACAGGGTGCTCCAGAATGTAACCCTCTACTACCAGTCCTGTGAGCTTTGTGCTCTGGGCTCCCAATGCGCAATGTAGAGACGGGATTGGGTTTGTCTTGCTTGAAATGATTCAGTGTTTATCTTGGCTTGATTGGTCTCAAAGTAATCGTTTTACAAAGTGCAATGCCTTGCACTGCTATTTCCTCAAACCCATGTTCCTTTTCATTCACTCTTAAATGTCAAAATTGGGAAGCATAAAAGGCTTCTCTTTCTGGCCATCTGGCTTTCTGCTGGCATTAGAATCCAGTAAGACAGACAGACAAAAACACCCAGACCTTTTCTTTTTTCCTGTTTAGGGTGAATATGAAAGCATTTTATGGGTAACTGATCAAGTTCTAATTCAAGAGAGCAGATTAGGGGCTTCCCTGGTGGCACAGTGGTTAAGAATCTGTCTGCCAATGCAGGGGACACGGAGAGGATACGGGTTCGAGCCCTGGTCCGGGAAGATCCCACATGCTTCAGAGCAACTGAGCCTGTTGCTGTAGAGCCCGTGATCTGCAACTACTGAGCCCGCATGCCACAACTACTGAAGCCCGTGCGCCTAGAGCCTGTGCTCCGCAACAAGAGAAGCCACCGCAATGAGAAGCCCACGCACCGCAATGAAGAGTAGCCCCCACTCGCAGCAACTAGAGAAAGCCTGTGTGCAGCAAGGAAGAAACAACACAGCCAACAATAAATAAATTAATTTTTTAAAAAAAGGAGAGAAGATTAAATATATGGTACAGCAAAAAGCAAACGTACTGGCTGTGTGAGTTTGGGTAACAATTTTTCTGAGCCTCAGTTTCCTGGAGACGATGGTAATACCTATCCTCTATGTTCACTAAGGACACTAAATGAGATGATAAATGTATAAAAAACCACCTAGGACATAACAGTACTCACTAAATGTTAGTTCTCCCTTCTTTTCTGCCTAGGCTTCACTTTCTTTTTTTTTTTTTTAACAATAAACCCAACAGTTATTATTTATCTAATTGTCTAAGTGACAGACCTAATAGTCCATTTCAAAATAGCAGGAAGGGATGAAGGGATTGGACACAAGTCTTTTGCTGTACCAAAGCTGTGATCAACAGCCAGTCCCAGCTGAAAGCAGTGAGTAGTTTTAAACAAAGAGATGCTAGCTCGCCATAAGAAAATTCATTAAACACATGACAACCATGGTTTATCAGAAATGCAACAGGACAGACTACCAGGGAGAAAATGCACATTTAGCAGACATTGTTTTCTTAATGCACATTTACCCCTTTATGCAAATCTCATCTTTAACAATAATAGAATGAAAGAATGTATTTAGAATTGATTACATATATGATTTTTAAATGATCTATATATGTGTGTTTTATATGCCATAGACATATATACATGTACATATATACTTTTTTTTTAACTGGAAGATGACTTCTTTTTTATTTTTTAAATTGAAGTACAGCTGATTTACAATGTTCCAAGGTGTACAACAAAGTGACTCAGCTACATATACACACTCTTTTTCAGATTCTTTTCCATCATGGAAGATGACTTCTTAATCCAAGGACATATCTCTTAATCTAAGGTATGACAGACAGGGGCCTATCTTTTTTTTTTTTTTATAACAAAGTGAATCAGTTATACATATACATATGTTCCCATATCTCTTCCCTCTTGCGTCTCCCTCCCTCCCACCCTCCTTATCCCACCCCTCCAGGCAGTCACAAATCACCTAGCTGCTCTCCCTATGCTATGCGGCTGCTTCCCACTAGCTATCTACCTTACCTTTGGTAGTGTATATATGTCCATGCCTCTCTCTCGCTTTGTCACAGCTTACCCTTCCCCCTCCCCATATCCTCAAGTCTATTCTCTAGTAGGTCTGTGTCTCTATTCCTGTCTCACCCCTAGGTTCTTCATGACATTTTTTTTTCTTAAATTCCAAATATATGTCTTGGCATGCAGTATTTGTCTTTCTCACTTATTTCATCTGTAAAATGGGACCTGCCTCATCCTTGCCTCACAAGGATCAAAGGAGAAAACCTACATAATGACACTTTGTAAGCTGGGAAGTGCTACATGCACTAGTAGTTACTATGAAACAGGTCATTATATTTTCATCATATTTGAGTCAGTCACTCCTCTGTGTTCCAGATATTCCTTAAAGTAAAAAAAGAAAAGAACAACAATGAGAAGTTTTCTGTGGGTCCCAAACCTCCATTTTGAAGGGACTGGAATATAAAGCAGCAGGAATAAGAGCTTTTAAGATTTAGTGGAAAAGAGAAAAACAGCATTTTAATGGGAAGGAAAAAAAACTTCCTAAACACTCTTCCAGACAAGCAGCATTTTAAGTATTATCTTCAACATTCAGCTTGAAGAGGTATTGGATTATAAAAATGAATTGTATGTACTTCACAATGTTGTGAAAACTCAGAGACCCAGAGGTTCTCTAGTCATTGAAGAATCAGCTCTATTGATTTGTTTTGAAATAATTCTCTTAATTCCTTCTCACAATAGAATGTTGCAATGGAAGTGTCAACTAGGTACAAAGATGCCATAGATGTGACATTCCAAGTGGAGGCCACATCATTTGCAGAAATGGAGAAGCAGCTCCTTGACTCATGACACTTTACCCCAGAGGGAGGTGAACCCTGGGGGCTGGCGGGCTGGGGGAGAGTGCCATGGCAGGGATGGCGGGAGAATTGCCTTGAGAATGGAATGCATTCCATACTTCCTGAGAGTTGTACCAGAAATTCCCAGTGACGGGACTCTCCGAAAAACCCACGAAAGGAAAAGTCAGTTGTGATCACGCCATCAGCAAGAAACTTGGGAACCTCTCTGACCCCCTTTCCCTGATCCTTCCCCACTCGAGTTAGCAAACTGGGGCCCTGAGGGGGATAAGGGGGAAGTTGACCCCATGGCAGATTTCTCCAGCAGAGCCCTAAATCCACCAGAATTTCAATTTTTGTATTGATCAGGCATCCTAATTGCTGAATAGAGACTGCGTGACCTAAAGGAAACATTAAACAATTGCTCCCTGAGGCCCTGAGAGGGAACAGATGAATCAGGGGCCTGCCTGAGTTTTCTGCTAATCCCACCTCCCTAAGGATCAGAAGGAAGTTTGTAGGAGTGTGTTTTGATTGTTATAATGCTTAGTGGTGAGGGTGCTACTGGCATTTAGAGGGCAAAGACCTGGAATGCTAAATATTCCAAAAATTGTCCTGTTTGGGGGCTTCCCTGGTGGCGCAGTGGTTGACAGTCCACCTGCCGATGCAGGGGACACGGGTTTGTGCCCCGGTCTGGGAAGATCCCACATGCCGCGGAGCGGCTGGGCCCGTGAGCCACGACTGCTGAGCCTGCGTGTCCGGAGCCTGTGCTCCACAACGGGAGAGGCCACAACAGTGAGAGGCCCGCGCACCGCGATGAAGAGTGGTCCCCGCTCACCACAACTAGAGAAAGCCCTCGCACAGAAACGAAGACCCAACACAGCCAAAAAGAAAAAATTAAATAAATAAATAAAAAATTTTAAAAACAAACAAACATATCACTCCAACTTCTGCTTCTGTCTCAGAATTCTGAAGAGTTTCCATACCACAAAAGACCCCTCTCTACCAGTTCTGAATATTGCAAGGAGATAGGGAGGCAAGTCTGGCAATATCTCCCTCCAGACCCTGTGAGCAATTTGCAGTCACAGTGCTGTGTGATATATCTGGACAAGAGTTCATATTAAATAAAAAGGATTTTTTATCATATATTATATTATATTTTCCTAAATATCCCCTCTCTATCTACATGGGTAATTGAGCACTTACTCCATCACATCAAGGACATAAACTGTTTGCTTTCATTTTCAAAGGATTCCCTGCACCCCACAAATTCCTAAATTAGATCCAATGCAGCCTCAGATCTTACAGAAGTCTTTATTAGCAAAGTAAAATAAAAATTAAAGTAAGTGAACATTGTTGGGAAGATAAAAAGAACCTCCCTTACTCGGCAGATCCAAGCACTTAAAGTGGCAGTAATTGTGTCACCATCTTGCGTAGTTTCTGAGGATGTGTGCAGAAATTCATTCTACTACGACCAACTGGATTTCCCCCTCTTTCTTCAGACCAGAGATAAGTATTTAGCTACAAACCTCAAGACAGAATAAAACCAGACTTTTCGTTTATTTGACAAGAAAGCTTAGTATCAGATACTTAAATCGTTAAGGAGAAATGACAGCCTAATGCTGTTGTAGAACTAAAGATTAACTAGGAGTCAACAGGTTCTCTTATAGTCTGTTTTCTACTTATATCGGTGGGAAAAAAATGTTAATTCACTCAGAATTGGATATCGTGGCACTGAGTCTGGATTCCTTGAAAAGGTCTGTTTTCTCTCAGGAATACTTAGTCTGGCACAGGGAAAATGAAAACAAGTTTAAAAAAAAAAAAACATTCCCGGGTAGTAATTTTTCTCTGGAGACTTAAGAAAAAAAAAAAAAAAGAGCAGCATTTATGTTGAATAAAATGCTTTCTCTGCAACCTCATTTTGAATGTCAAGTAAAAATGCACAGAGCAGTCTCCCCTGGCAGCTGGGGTCCAACTTTAGCTGCTTAAAACCAAAAATTTCAGAATATATTTCCTTTGTCAACTGAAAAATTGGGAAGGAGAAGTTTATGTGTTTAAGAGGAGACAAAGTAAGCAGTATAAAGAGTTACTATTGCATATGCTAAAATCTGACAAATGAGAAACATAACCAATGTTATTAATCAATGTGTAATTATATCAGCATTCCGTGTAAGCCCATTATTCAATGTAACTTGCCTATGGGGCTGCATTAGATGAAGGTCCAGTTATAGAAACGTGTGGCTGACAGGTTATAGTCACTGAACCGACTGCATCTGGCATCCGCTCAGCGTTGGGACGCTCTCTGGCTTTCCCTGAGACTGGCTCCTGACTCATGGTCATCTTCTCTATCCTACAACCTTGGTGATTTTATCAGTAATCTTGTTCCCTTCTCCAGCTTCACTTAATCACCTACCTCCGTGGCCACAGCCTAGAGCCTGCCCTCAAGGGGCTCTGACCACAACCTTCCTTACCGCCTCCCTCCTACCATGCCAGGTCACTGACCCCATGGAGACCCTGAACCCTTGAGCCTTTTATTGTCTTCTTGTTGTCAGCACCTTTTGTTTCTTAGTTCATCCAGATGGGATCGCAGTTACTCACCTGAAAATCAGGGCCAGATTAGATGACCTAGGTGCTGAAAAAACTACGGTGCCCTTGTCCTAGATGTAATTCAAAAAGTATAAAGAGGGACTTCCTTGGTGGCGCAGTGGTTAAGAATCCTCCTGCCAATTCAGGGGACACGGGTTCGAGCCCTGGTCCGGGAAGATCCCACATGCCGCAGAGCAACTAAGCCCGTGTGCCACAACTACTGAGCCTGGGCTCTAGACCCCACAAGCCGCAACTACTGAGCCCACGTGCCACAACTACTGAAGCCCACGCACCTAGAGCCCGTGCTCCACAACAAGAGAAGCTACCACAGTGAGAAGCCCGCGCACCGCAATGAAGAGTGGCCCCTGCTCGCCGCAACTAGAGAAAGCCCTTGCACAGAAACAAAGACCCACACAGCCAAAAATAAAAATAAATAATTAAAAAAAAAAAAAGATGTTCAGCTATAAAAAGTCCGGGAAAAACAACAAAACACACACACGCACATACAAACACCCCCTGCCATGGGCTGTCGGGTTTTGTTTGGCCTGGACAGCATTTGAAGCAGCATGTAACTAGTTGCCAATATTTTCGATTGGATGACTTCATCTAAAAAGTTATATTTCTGCCTTCTCTTGGGGTCTCGGTGACACTGGGCTGTGACAGTCACCAGGACCCATTTTGGATAATCCTGACTGCCCCAGTTTGCTGAAGCCCCCTCTTGGTCCCTACCACACTCACCTTATGGCCCAGCCCCTAAGGGCATTTGTAACCTCCAACCTCGACAATCATTTTCATTTACCCTCAATGTCCTTCCTCATCATACCTCTTAAAACTTATTCCAGGGGCTTCCCTGGTGGCACAGTGGTTGAGAGTCCGCCTGCCGATGCAGGGGACACGGGTTCGTGCCCCGGTCTGGGAGGATCCCACCTGCCGCGGAGTGGCTAGGCCCGTGAGCCATGGCCGCTGAGCCTGCGCGTCCGGAGCCTGTGCTCTGCAACGGGAGAGGCCACAACAGTGAGAGGCCCACGTACCGCAAAAAAACAAACAAACAAACAAAAAAACTTATTCCAGATCTTTGCATTTTCCTTAAACTCCCTACCCTCCCCAACATTTGTTCCCCTGCATTCTCATCAGATAACCTATTTTATTGACAAAACTGAGACCAAAGTTACTGACTCTTCTATCTGCTGTCCAACCTACAAAGTTTTCTATAACTGTCCATATCTTGCTTCCACTCTCAGAGAATGGACAGTCCTCCTTTCGGATGAAGCAACCTCTTCAGTTATGTTATTTTAAAAACATAATGTTTTTTATAATTATAGAAATGATATACCCTCATAACCATTCAGCCAAAGTTAAAAATAAAAGTAGTCCCCTCCACAAACCCACAATGATCCTACTCCTCAAAAGTAAATACTGTTAAATTACTGTTAAATATTTGGACGAAATCCTGGTTTGTGCACATGCGCACACACGCACAGAGACATACACATCCTCATATATACCTAAACATATATGTATACACAAAATTGTATTGTATTTTTCCAAAACTATGATTGTATATTTTTGTGTAATTTGTGTTTCTCTACTTAACAGTGCTTGTGAATGCCTTTATGTGTCAGTACATGTAAATCTGCTTCTAATAGCTGTATAGTGTTCCATTGTTTGCGTATGCCATGCTTATTCAAACCCTTTCCAAAATTCCAAAAGTAGTGTATGCGTACTAAAAATAATCCAAATTATACAGAGTATAAAAAGTTAAAGATGCTTCCCTTCCCATATTCCCCAGTCCCATTCTCCAAGGGGTAACTATTATTAACAACTTGCTGGGAATCTTTATGAACTTTTAAAAAAGTCAGATTTACTGGAGTATAATTCACATACAGTAAAATTCACGTTTTGTAGCCTACAAATGTACAAACGCATATGGTTGTGGAACCATCACCATAGTTGAGATATGGAACATTTCCATCACCCCAAAAAAACTTCCCTCATGCCCTTTTTTTTTTTTTTTTTTTTTTTGCGGTACGTGGGCCTCTCACTGTTGTGGCCTCTCCCGTTGTGGAGCACAGGCTCCGGATGCGCAGGCTCAGCGGCCATGGCTCACGGGCCCAGCCGCTCCGCGGCACGTGGGATCCTCCCGGACCGGGGCATGAACCCATGTCCCCTGCATCGGCAGGCGGACTCTCAACCACTGCGCCACCAGGGAAGCCCAGAAATAGTTTTTGTTTCCAAAAATGGAATCATGCTATACCTTGAATTAAGCTATTTTATTTTTGCTTGTTTACTTAAATATTATAAACCTACTTCCATATAATTTACTACATCTAGATCTAATTCTTTCTTTTGAATAGCTGCTCAGTATTCCATTATACACGTGTTACAGATGTATTTAGCTGCTCTTCTTGTATTGGACATTCAGGTCATGTCCAAATTTTCACCATTCCAGGCAAGTACAAATGTATGAACCAGTAAAACACATACTTGTTCATAATTTCTTGCGTATGTATAGAGTATTTCTATAAGATAGATTCTTAGAAGTGGAATTGCTAAGTTAAAAGTCAGGTACATTAAATATTTTGATAAATACTACCAAATTTCTCTATAAAACTTGTATATATTTAAATTCCATCAACCCTGTTTGAGAATGTCCTTTTCTCCATAAACTTACCAACAACAGATAACAATCTTTCTAATTTTTGTTGATCTTATAGACAAAATGATGGTATCTCATTGCATATCTCTCATCTCTAATGACATTGATTACAAAAAATATATATTTATTAGCTATTTGATTTTTTTCTCTGAAATGCTAGTTTATAGCTTTTGACCATTTTCCTGTTAGGCTGTCATTTAAAAATGCATTTGAAGGAATTCTTTATATATTAGGTAGACTAGAAATGTTTTTTTTTCAAGTATCTACTTGATTATGGGGTCTATAGAAACTGTATATTTTATTATCTATTCTGTAATGCCTTTCTTTATGATGTCTGTAAATCATATCATACACAGGGAAACCTTTCCACTCTAAGATTTTAAAGCTATTCTCAACTCCAGAGCTTAACTAATCCTTTGCTGATAGACAAGTAAGTTGTTTCCAGTTTTCCCTGTTATAAGCAATGTTGCCTTGAACACTCTTGTACATCTTCTGCCTTTGAAGAATCTTGTACATTTTTTCCTCTTATGTAAGCATTTTCATAAGATTTTTTTTGTAAGATAAATTCCTAGAAGCTGGATCAAAGGATAGGCCTATTTCAAATTTTGTTTATCTGTGCTCTTGGAGTTCATATCCTTCAGCCTATTTTGGGACCTCATTCTATCAGGTATTCCCACTCTTGCACAAATATTTAGCCTCTCCCATCTTTGGGCTCTTTCTGTTCAGGCCACAAGCATACTCCAGACTCAAATCGTTTTAGAAACAAAGTAGAATAAAACAAAATAACTTCCACTGAGTCTGCACTGCTTTCTGGCTGCCATCAGTTTTTCCTTCTCTCACTCTCTTTTTCTTTTTAATGTCTTTATTGGAATATAATTGCTTTACAATGGTGTGTTCATTTCTGCTTTATAACAAAGTGAGTTAGCTATACGTATACATATATCCCCATATCCCCTCCCTCTTGCGTCTCCCTCCCACCCTCCCTAACCCACCCCTCTAGGTGGTCACAAAGCACCGAGCTGATCTCCCTGTGCTATGCAGCAGCTTCCCACTAGCTATTTCACATTTAGTAGTGTATATATGTCAGTGCTACTCTCTCACTTCGTCCCCACCTTTCCTTATTGCCCATTACTACTATCCACTGCCATCTGTTTTCTATCCCTGTACTCCACTGATGGAGAAGATACCCAGGGACCTCCACATGGTTTATCCAGCTTCACCTGCAGCTCTTGACTACTCCCTCCTCCCTATTACTCCAGGCTCTCCCGTCTCCCTGACACTAGCTCTTTCCTGGTACCGCCCTTCTTGGTCAGACTTCCTTCTCCATCTCCTTTGGGTTCCTTCTTCCAACATTCACTCCTTTAACTTTGATGTTCCCAGTGCTCTCTTCTTGATCTAATGCTCTTCTCTCCCTACACATCCATCCCATTGATTGTACACACTCTCGTGAACTTAATGCCAACAACACATACAGTAGGCTGAATAACTGCCCCCCAATATATCCAGGTTCTAACCTTTGGAACTTGTGAATGTTACCTTTTTTGGCAAAAGGGACTTTGCAGATGTGACTAAGTTAAGGATCTTGTGATGCAAAGATTATCCTGGATTATCTGTGTGGACCCAGTGTAATCACAAGTATCCTTGTGATCTCCCTCCCAAGAGGGAGACTTGACTACAGCAGAAGAAACCAATGTGATGCCACACACATTGAAGCAAGATGCCACACTTGTGGCTTTGAAGATGGAGGTGGGGCCACCAGCCAAGAAATGTAGGTGGCCTCTAGAAGCAGGATAGGCAAGGAAAGTATTCTCTCCTAGAGCCGCCAGAAGGAACCAGCCCTGCTGACACCTTGACTTTAGCCCAGCCAGACTGATTTTAGACCTCTGACTGCTAAAACTGTAAGAAAAAAGTTGTATGGTTTTAAGCCATTAGCTTTGTGGTAAGTGGTTACAGCAGCCTTGGGACCCTAATACAATGCCCAAATCTATAGCTCTAACATCAGAACTCTCCTCTGATCATCAGTCACAGTCATCTGCTGCTATCTTCAATTCAACGTGACCCAAAAAGAACTCATCACCGTCTCCCTCCTCCTTCTGTGTTTCCCTGTTTCATTTAATGGAACCACCATTCCCTGAGTCACGCAACTCAGAACCCATGGGTCTTCCTGGCCTCCTCCCACCCACAACCAATAACCATCCAACCCTACAGAGTTTGTTGTCCAAACCTTTTTCAAATATGCTTCCTCCTCTCCACCCTTATGTCTCTCTGCCTATGGATTGATCCCCTCCTCCAAACCATCCTGCATATCAAAGTCAAGAGGAAGATGAGCCTTCTAAAAGGCAAACATGCCAAAGCTCCTTCCTTTAACAACCACCCAGAGTCAAGTCCCAGCTCCTTGGCAGACCATACAAGAGCCCCCCCTTTCCAGCCACATCTTCTGCTATTCCCTGCCTTGAATTCTAGTGGCACTGAGTTGTTTGCCATTTCCCTGCCTATACTAGGTACTCTCATGTCTTCATGGACACAGACCCAGACGCAGGAGTTTGGTCTTCCTGTGAAGGATACCTGTTAGGTAATTATAATAGCTGTGGCCTGAGGGTCAGGCTTCTAATTAAACATGCATCTAGGGGTTGACTCTAATCCTTCCCAGAGACCTTAGAGGAAAGTGCTATCTTTGCACTCTCCCTCCGTTACGCTTCAAAGCACCAGTGTTCCTTCCCTAAAGGGGAGATTTGCATGCATCTGGCACCCTGGTTTTTACGTCTGTTGCCCCAGGTTTTGTGGTAATTGCCCAGGGAATGCACCTTGATTGCCTTGCTCTGGTGGCCAGAGGGGCTTGCGTTCCTGGGTCCTGCAGGAACTGGAGTGATGATTCTTGGCAGGCTGCCACCCGCGGGATACTGTACAGACAGCAGACTGGGTCACTCCCCACCATCCTTCTGTGAAGGAGGCCTCTTTGCCTGTGCTGGAGCTCTGGCCTGAGGGGCAGGCTTTGTGTTGGGCACATATCTAGTAGCCTACAGAGCTGCTCTCAAGGAATGTAGGCTGTAGATGTGATCTTGGCTTCACTCCAGCTTGCTGGTATCATCCAGAGAAGAACTTATATACTTGTCTGGAGCCCCTATATTCATGACTGCTGCCCAGAGGATACGTCCAGATTGCCTGTCTGTGGTGGCCAGCAGGGCTTATGCTTGTGGTCCTACAGGCTTGCATATTTTGTATATATTTTTTTTTTTGTGGTACATGGGCCTCTCACTGTTGGGGCCTCTCCCGTTGCGGAGCACAGGCTCCAGACATGCAGGCTCAGCGGCCATGGCTCACGGGCCCAGCCGCTCCACGGCATGTGGGATCTTCCCGGACCGGGGCATGAACCCGCGTCCCCTGCATCTGCAGGCGGACTCTCAACCACTGCGCCACCAGGGAAGCCCCCTTGTATACTTTTAAAAGCTGCTCGCTGAAAGTCTGGCTTTCAATCAGCCTGAATCTAGGTGCTGAGAGCCTCCCCTTTTGAACACTGGAGTCTCGGCACATCCTCAATTACTGGGAGCTACTGAAAATATAACAGGCTGCTTAAATAATTACCAAAGTCTGAGAGACAACTATGAGCTAGGGGAGGGGTGAATGACAAGATTCATCTCCTACAGGAGTCCACTCCCTCAAGACTGGAAGAGGTGGTTTCTTTATCTACTGCATAGAAACCAAAACAGAGAGTCAAGCAAAATGAAGGAACAGAAGAATATTTCCCAAAGGAAAGAACAAGATAAAACCTCAGAAAAAAAACCTTAATGAAACAGATGTCATTTATCTGATAAAGGGTTCAAAGTAATGGTCATAAAATTGCTCACTGAACTGGGGAGAAGAATGAAAGAACACAGTGATGGAACAAAGAGATGGAAAATATAAGACAGTACCAATTGAAGTCACAGAGCTGGAGAAGACAATAATAGAACTGAAAAATACACTAGAGGGGTTCAAAAGCAGATTAGATGAAGAAGAACAAATCAGTGAACTTGAAGACAAGGCATGGAACCCACCCAATCAAAGTAGCAAATAGAAAAAAGAATTTAGGGACTTCTCTGGTGGCACAGTGGTTAAGAATCTGCCTGCCAATGCAGGGGACACGGGTTCAAGCCCTGGTCCGGGTAGATCCCACACGCCACGGAGCAACTAAGCCCATGCACCACAACTACTGAGCCTGCACTCTAGAGCCCACGAGCCACGACTACTGATCCCGTGTGCCACAACTACTGAAGCTGGCATGCCTAGAGCCCATGCTCCTCAACAAGAGAAGCCACCACAATGAGAAGCCTATGCATTGCAATGAAGAGTAGCCCCCCTTGCCGCAACTAGAGAAAGCCTGTGCACAGCAACGAAGACCCAATGCAGCCAAAAATAAATAAATAAATTTATTTATTTTAAAAAAAGAATTAAAAAAATTGAAGATAGCTTAAGGAACATATGGGACAACATCAAACAGACTAACATTTGCATTATAGGACTCCCAGAAGGAGAAGAGAGAGAGAGGGGCATAAATTTTATTTGTAGAAATAATGGCTGAAAAATTTTTTTTACTTTGTTGAGCATTCTGCTATGCAATGGAAAATTTCCTACAAAAGCCTCCTATTCTTTTTTTTTAAATTAATTTATTATTTATTTATTTATTTCTGGCTGTGTTGGGTCTTTGTTGCTGTGCGTGGGCTTTCTCTAGTTGTGGTGAGCAGGGGCTACTCTTCATTCCAGTGCGTGGGCTTCTCATTGTGGTGGCTTCTCTTGTTGCGGAGCACAGCCTCTAGGCATGCGGGCTTCAGTAGTTGTGCCATGCAAGCTCAGTAGTCATGGCTCGTGGGCTCTAGAGTGCAGGCTCAGTAACTGTGGCACATGGACTTAGTTGCTCTGCGGCATGTGGGATCTTCCCAGACCAGGAATCAAACCCATGTCCCCTGCATTGGCAAGCATATTCTTAACCACTGTGCCACCAGGGAAGTCCCTATGTTCCCTATTCTGTCCTTATAAAGAGAGTGGTGTCTAGTTCCCAACATCTGCCCTCTTTCCTTTTTAAATGATCACTGGCTCCTTGTTTCACTGTACAGGTCACTTCACCTTCCTCTCAAGTGTATGCTGTGGAAAAGTGCAGTTGGCTAGGTTTTTAAAAGCTTGGAAGAACTGAGCAGCATGTCGGCCAGACCCAGAAGTGTGTCCTTGCTTCAAAATCTGCCTCCCTTAGAACCACTTGACCCATGATATCCTCTGTCAGATGGCTTGTTTCTTCATCAGCCCACAGCCAAGCTCATCGCTCAATCTTTCCTTACACTTGATGAGTTTGGTTAAACCCTTCCATTATCTCTAGACTCTCTTTCGGTGCCTTATTCTGCCCATTTTAATCTTGCAGCAATCATCTCTCTTCTTTAGCTTTCAGAGGGAGTAGTTTTGTTCTTCTGTGACCTTTTTCTGCTCTCATCGTCTCCATTCTGTTTTATCTATTCTTTGATTTCACTGTTCCTGCCCCAGTGTCTTTACCTTGATTTTAGCTGTCTGTGCTCTCCCTTAAATGCCTTTGTGACAATATCTATTTTACTCTTGAAAATCTTTGGCTGTATTTCTTTGGAGCGCTCACTTTATGTCATTAAAAAATGTTTCACTTTTCTGAAATCTTTAAAGGGAAGCACTACTTTGGTTCTTCACTTCTCTACCCAATTCCTTATGTTTTAAGAAATTAATTTCAACCTCAATCATTGCATGAATAGAAGTGATAAAATCTTTCACTTCAATTTTATGACCTCTAGCATTTTTGCTTGTGATACTCAAATTCTACTATATTCAGATGGCTAGCCAGCATGGACAGCTAAATAAGTCTCTCTCTCTCCAATCTAGTAATTTTTAAACTTGAATAATTGATGGACCCTTTTTTTTTTAAAAAAAGAAACATTCTCTTGACCTACCGTATTGATCTAAATTATTTTATTTATGATAAATTGCTGTTTTAATACAGATATGGTTCTGGCTAGTGTGGGTAGTTTCCTGACTTTAGCAAGCCTACGAAAATTAATTCTCTCACATTCTTTTCTTCTCAAACTATCCTAAAACTTTTGTTCACGATGAACATTTATGTGGTAAGGCTTCCTTTTTTTTTTCTTTTCTCATAGGTCTCTGATAATTATAGTAGTGATATGATTGACCCCAGCAAGACTGAGGTTGAAAACACTGGCGCAAACTTGTGCCTGAGGTCTTGTTTAACACCTGCTGATAAAGTGGGCACACAGGTCATCCAAATACGCTTTTGCAATTATTCAGATTGATTTGGAAAGCTCTTATAGAAGACATTCACATCTCTGTATCTACCTCTTATGGGCTGATAAGAAATACTTCACTGAAGGGGTCACCTTTTGTTTATCCACTGCCCCAGCTCCTTTCCCAAGATGCATGTGACGTCTCCCCCAGCCTCACGCCTTTTCTGCACACCGGAGAGGCATCCTGTGCACATTTTCCTTTTTTAGCTTTCATTCTTTCTTTCGAGGGTTCAGATCTAAAAACTGTATCTTTTCTCCCAACCTGGTTGACTTCCATGACCTTTCCAAACTTTTAAACAAAAATCTGGAAATCTGAACGTAGGTGGCTCTTCTCCCACTGAGGAACTTGATTCGTCCCCAAGCAGTCCTTTCATACACCGATTTCTCTCTTCAAATTCAGCTCTATTTCTTAAGCCCAAGTTACATTCAGATCCTCTCTTTGTGGAGATTTCTAAGCTTTAGCTCCAGCCCTTGTTCTTATGGGGTAATGGAGACAGTGCTAGATTTGAGATTGCAAGATTCCCAGAGAAGTTCCACCACTTAACAAGCTATAAAACCTTGGGGAATCTCTTAACTTCCATGAGACTTATTTTTCTCATCTATAAAATGGGATGATAGCTACCATCCCTCATGATTGTTGTGAGGATTTCATGAAATACTGTACTCATTTAGTTAAAGCGCTGCTCACCTTAGTCATGTATGTGTGTGTATGTGTGTGTATGTGTGTGTATGTGTGTGCGTATGTGTGGGTTTTCTTTTAGTCTTCTAATGTTTCCTTTGCAAGTTTTCCTCTTTCCTTTGGCGCTTCATTTTTCTTGGCTCAGGTTCTCTGTCACTTTGCTTTTTCTAATTAACTAATTAATTGATTGATCATTCATCCATTCTATTGTATCTGGATGAAAATGTTGACCTCCTGAGAGTTGATGTCGGACTTGCTGGAGGCAGGGAGATGATTTGGGGGTAAGGACGTAGTTTTTCTGGAGTCGAGACAACTACAGAAATACTAATTGCTGATTTGGGATGGAATAGAAATCAGGAGGAGGGGGAGAGGAGAAGAGTGAGGAAAGGGGGAGTGGGAGAGAGGAAAGCATCCAGGAAGATAGAGTGAGGAAT
Source organism: Stenella coeruleoalba (assembly GCF_951394435.1). Classification (NCBI taxonomy): domain Eukaryota; kingdom Metazoa; phylum Chordata; class Mammalia; order Artiodactyla; family Delphinidae; genus Stenella; species Stenella coeruleoalba. The sequence goes on along the minus strand of NC_137151.1, from coordinate 55,916,860 downwards.
AGGAGACTGCCAAGGGTGCAATGAGCAGTGAACAAAATCCAGGTTGCGGGAGAGTGAGAAGTGAGTGGGGCTATCTAATACTCTATAGGAAGCTGTCTGGTTCCTGTGATGTAAATCTATGCCAAATCTTTGGTAAGGCTTATCGTGGAAAAGGGCTAAGTCCCAAGCCAAGAGCAGGGTGGTAGGATATGGGGACAGCAAGTAATGAACAAATCTATTGGAAATCAGAAGTGACCATGACAATGTAACCCCCTAGAGGCTCACAGACACCATGGGGAGGGCTTTGAACATCCAGTAGAGGCAGGATGGGCATCTGAGCTAATCTTACTTGAAGGGAGTGGTAGTTCCTGCTGACATCTAGACATTCATTTTCTTTTTTAATTAATTAATTAATTTTTGGTTGCGTTGGGTCTTCGTTGCTGCGCGTGGCCTTTCTCTAGTTGCAGCGAGCGGGGGCTACTCTTCGTTGCGGTGCGTGGACTTCTCACTGCAGTGGCTTCTCTTGTTGCAGAGCACGGGCTCTAGGCGTGCCAGCTTCAGTAGTTGTGGCACGTGGGCTCAGTAGTTGTGGCACATGGGCTCAGTAGTTGTGGCCTGTGGGCTCTAGAGTACAGGCTCAGTAGTTGTGGCACACAGGTTTATTTGCTCCATGGCATGTGGGATCTTCCCGGACCAGAGCTTGAACCTGTGTCCCCTGCATTAGTAGGCAGATTCTTAACCACTGCGCCACCAGGGAAGCCCTAGACATTCATTTTAAAACATAATATGTACAAATGCCATAGCCTCTTTGGACTTGGGTTCCAACTAAAGAAAGCCTATCGCACAGGAGGAACTTGATCGATGTTTGTTAAATAAATCGACTTTAATTTTTACTGCCATTTATTTACCCTCCTTTACTCCTATCATACTCTGTTCTTTTTTTTAATCTGAGTGACCTCAGAACTAGCTATGTTTAGTGTTCTCTTTATCCTCTTCCTCAACAAGAACTAATTTCCCTAGTGCTTCCTTCCTGTAACTCTTGTTAACCCGACAACTGCATGTTATCTTAATTTTCTACTTTCCCTCCAGAAGTTCCACTTCTCACTGTTTTCTCAAATTCCACAGCAGTCATTTCTGTGGCTGTTCCTGTCTCAGCATTCTCTCTCTTGCTCTCTCTCCGTAGTGTTTTGGTTTTGGTTTCTGGCTCTTGTGGCTAGCCAGTCTCCTTTTTATGGTGAAAGATTCTTGGATGGTTTACATAAATACTCCCTTTTTCTCCACCATATTTGTAAAATTCAATTTAGAGAGAGACAGAGACAGAGAGAGAGAGAAAAAGAGAGAGTGTGAGTGCACACTCATGTACACATGAGCACTTATCTCTTGGGGTGACATACTGAAGTATTTCTAGATGAAATTATTTAAGGTTTGGGATTTGCTCTAAAATAATCCAGAAGAAAAGAGGGAAGAGGGAGAAAAAGTGGCAGTGGGAGGTGGAGGGGGGTGTTACGGATAAACAAGATTGGCTGAATTGTTGAAGTTCTGTGATGGGTACCTGACAGTTTGGTATGATATTCACTGAACGTTTTTGTAAGTTTGAAATTTCCAAAATAAAAAGCTCAATTAAAGTCTGTTTATTAAAGATCTGCATGGGAGTCATTGATCTCCACAGCTAGCACATTTTTTTTTCCTGTACGTGACCTCATCCCCAGCACATCCCTCGCCCCCCACTGAGCCATTTCTAAACTTTCCATATTGGTTTGTTGGCTTGCCAACTTCCCTTTGGCCTAAGAGCTCCTGGTGGGCAAGGGCTAGTGTCTTACTCATCTTGGTAGTGCCTAGGATACAGCCTGTTGAACTGAGGAGGAATGAACTAAATTACCTGTCAGTAAGCCCCCAGCCCTTCACTGACGGATGCCCCCTCCCCCAAAGTCCTGGCTTTTGCTGGGTCTGTGACCACATATAGGGGCTTCTAACTGCGTGGGGTCACAGCCCCCTGGTGCAGGGCTGCATTCCCCAGGAGGGAGAGGGAATAGCCCCTTTGGCTTTCTACGTGCGCAGCCCTATCACCACAAATTTCTCTTATCAGCCTGGTTCTTCTTCAAGATATTTCCAGTCATTCCAAGACAGTCTCCAAGATAATTCCAGTTTCCTTTCAGATCTGGAGTTCACATCAAACTTCTTCCTATGATTCGGTGATTCAAGTGACTGCAATTGTGGGCCTAGGTTAATGTGCGGGTCCTCGCTGCCTGGTGTCATTCTGAGCAGCCTCTCTTCCCCTGCAATTCACCTTCTGTCTCAGGACACAGAGAATGTTGTCCTTTTCTCTTTGCATTTCCTTGGGGTGGTTGGCCCTCATATCACCCTCTGGAAAGGCAAATGGAGCAGTGCTGCCATCTTTGCTTCCCATGTGTCTTATCGTCCTCCCCAGTTTCCTCCCTGCTGTCATCTAGCCCAAATCTTCAGCTTTCCTATTCTAGGTTCAGCTTATATCATCTCTCATAGTTCTCTGCAACTACTACAGTTCTGGTGGCTTCTAGGACCATCATCCTGGTATCACCTTGCTCTCAATACCCTTTAAATGACTTATTACAAATCCCTGTGTCCCTTTTGTCTTCTTCCCATTATGCTACTCCGAGGGTTCAACTGAGGGGTCAGATGTTCTTATGCTTGTATGACAAGGATCAGAAAGGTTGAGTGGCTTGCTTGAGGTTTATGACCTAGTAAGTGTCAGAAATAGAACCCCAGTTTTCCTTATCACAGTCCAATGTTATACCTAGTACCCACCATCTGGCTTATACTTTGCTACTGTCCCCTGGGAAGTGATGGCTGACCTTGAACTTCTGTGCATTTATTTGCCTTGCAACATTTCCCTTTTTGGAATATTTCTGACAATAGTCCCAGAGGACTGGGAACTGAGCTAAGCCAGCGTGGGGTGGTCAGGACTAACTGCCTTATTGATTCATGCTGGCGCTGACTGAAGCTGGATATTGTCTCAAACAGTTCTCTTAATCCTGAAAAGAGCCAAACAATTCAGGAGAGGAGGTGGGGTGCAACATCATGACCACTGGACCTTCGCCAGGTGCCTTTGGATTTCCAGGAATCAGAGAAAGTCTTGGCATCAGGTCATACTCCAAGGGCTGTCAACCTGTAAAATGATGGGCTGGAGTGCTGACCCCTTCCTTGGGTAGAGAGAAATGCTGACTGTTGGATAGCATTATTAGTTAGAGGTGCAGAATGGTGGAACTATGAGTGGCATCTAACTTCTGTGGGAAGAAAAATGTGGTTGTCCCCTACTGTCACCTGAGGATGCTCTTGGCTAGTCACCTGTGAGCATATGAAGTGTGTGTGTGTGTGTGTGTGTGTATGGTAGGGTAGAAGAGCTACAGCAGGTTTCCCTCTCACCTCCACCTCCAGTTAAAACCAACTTCTATACCCCAACCACAATGTCCTGTAGCATCAGGGCCCCTCAGTTCTAGAGCATCAACTTTGTGGGAGGCCCTGAGTAAATCTCCCCTTGAAACTAGAATTCTACTTTCCGACCTGATTGCTTTGCAGAAGAGAATATGTCTGTAATAAACCTAATACTTTCATTTTCCCTCACCAAACCTTCAAAACAAACTATGTATTTATGTGGGAAACTGGAAAAGACATTTCACCTCAAGTGAAAACTTGAGCATGTTATACAAACACACTGAGAAGAATCACTCCTTACGTTTGCATAGAACGTTGGCCTTTGCAAGGCTCAGTGTACCGCTTTCTAACCTTTGCCTTCAGGGAGAACTCACTGTGGGTGGAACCACTCGGTCCACATCAAGGAGAAAAGAGCTTATCCAGGGAGGTGGAGTGGGTAGTCCAGTATTCTAGATTCTCCACTTATTCAACAAAATTGCACACGTAAACATCAATGGGATCCTGACTAGGACCGAAATGAGGCCCAGGAATGAACTGGATTTGCAATTTCAGATGCTTTATTACCTAAAGTCAGAAGAGAAGATATAAAAGCTGTTTTATTTACCAAGAAAGTGCACTAGGCCTGTGGAAAGTCGGTCCTTTTTGCTAAGCTCTCAGATATTAGAGGCAGTTGGCTAGACGGCTGTGTTTTACATCCCAGATTAACATTTTCGAGGCTGCTGAATAATGTAGATCCTTTTCAGTGGAGTGACCTTCTCCAGAGCAGGTCTGGGTTTTTGATGTGTCATGTGCATTATTGCTGGAAATTTATGGCTGAGCTAAAGGTGAGGAGGAAAGAAAAAAATGAGCATATTGGATCTTTTGGGTCATAAAGCATTAAAGTAGTAGAAAACAAAACAGCTGGTCAGAGGAATTTCACAGTTTTGTTTACTTCTTTGATAGTATCTCTTTTTTCCATACCACCTCTAGCTCTGTATCCATGGATATACTTGTTAACCTGGGTTTTCCCTCATTAGTGTGTTTCTAAGTTTTTAAAATTATAAAATATATTATATATAAGGTATTATATAAATTTTATATATATATATATATATATGTTTTGAAGTGACATTTTTAAAGGTAGAAATATCTTCATCAGTCCTCCAATATTAGAATTTAATCTGGTACCACTATGCATATACGAAACACTATATGCTAAGAAGGCTATGGGGACACTGAAGAAGGTCCTGGGGTGGGGAGGAAGAACGCCTCAGATGTCAGAAGATCAGAAATAAAGAACCTCTGAAAGAAGTTAGGGGATTTTTAGGTTGAAGTATGTGAAACTGGCCATTTTATAAGGCTCAAATAAACAGTCTGGTAAAGAGAAGGCTGAGGAATGACTTATTAGCTTCAGGTAACAAAAGTTCTCACTGGTCATCTCTGCAGAAGACATCTATGAGGAAATGAGCTTAAATAGATTTAAATTAACACAGACTGAGACTTTGACAATAAGAGGAATTTCATATGGAACCAAGAGACCTTATGGAATTTACATTAAGGACAGCTTAAGATGGAAAGGATGCCCAATGTTGCAAGTCTTTCAGGCATAGTTTTCCTAGGAGGAGAATTTGGACCCAGAGGCCTTTCGGTTCCATTCCAGTTCTTGGTTTTCAAGCCCACTAATTCAGTATAAAGGTACCTAAGAACACCTTCCCTAGCCAGCAAAGAAGGGATGCCTCAGCTCACCAGGAATTTAATTTATCACTATTGAACTTAGATGCCCTTGCCTTGACACTCAAATAAAAGGGGAGATAAACTGTTCATGACCCCAAACATCACTGTTTATGGTTTGTTTGGGCTCTTCTAAGCCAGGGAAAACATATGTGCCTTACATCACTTCTCAAATGTCCCTGAGCTCTGAACACACAGCATTCCCTTTCATGTGAAACTTGGCTCCAGAAAGTTCTTTCTTCTTGGTCTTAAAAAAATTAAACATACTGGAAGAATATACACTGAAGTGTTAACAATGATTATCTCTGAGGGGTAGAATTATGGGCAATTCCTAGTCTTTTTCTTTACTTTGCCTTTGTTTCTCTAAAAGTTTTCTTTTACAATGAGAAGGTAGCAAACCCCCCCCCCAAAAAAAAAAAAAAAAGAGAGAAGGTAAAAGTTATGTAATAATTAAACCCAAGGACGGTCTATGCTGGCATTCTAGTAGAAAGGAAGAAACATAATTGAGGTATTGGTTATAAGTATTACTTTACAATCTAACAAAAGAGCTGCTGATTTATTTTTTTGTCAGATCAGATATCATTGGGCCACATGACATACATTTTATAGTGTGGTAAGGGCAGAGTGTTTTGTTTCGTTTTTCTTTTAACGTTAGAACCAGAAGGAAACTTAAGAGGTCATTGGCTTCAGTAGTTTTCTTCCAGACTAGGTGTCTTTAGTGTCAACTAAAACAGATGGATTATTTCAGGTTAGCTCTAAATCACATTCAAGAGATTACAGGTAGGAAGACCTACTTGGCAAGTTACTTAAAGTCAAATGTAAGGTAAAGGGGGGGTGAGAAAGGAAATGAACAAATAATTCTGATATAACAGAAATCTGGGCAATTAGCCAAGGTGAGATGGATGGGGCAAGATGACAAGGTGAGAAAGAAGAGAGAAAACCACAGTGTTGATTGTTGCTCTTAAGGTGTCAGAGTGATGATGGGTGGAGGTGGGAAAGGAAAGGGGAGAGGAGAACGGTGCGTGAGGATACACTTATTGCTTAATTTGGCACTAACTCATTATTTGATCATTTCCAGGGTTATCTCCGCAATTCAGGGGCTACAATACTGATCATTTAAAAAATTGCAATAAAATACATAAAACATAAAATTTACCATTTCAACAATTTTTAAATACACAGGTTAGCAGCAATACATACACTTACATTGTTGTATAGCCATCACTACCATCCATCTCCAGAACTTTTTCATCATACCAAACTGAAACTCTGTACCCATTAAAGAATAATTCCTCATTACCTCCTCTGCCAGCCTTTGGTAACCACCACCCTACCTTCTCTCTCCATGAATTTGACTACTTCATGTATCTCATAAATGTGAAAGCATGTAATACTTGTCCTTTTGTGTCTGGCTGATTTCATTTAACATAATGTCTTCAAGATTTATCCATGTTGTAGTATGTGTCAGAATTTCCTTCCTTTTTAAGGTTGAATAATATTCCATTGCATGTACATAGACCACATTTTGTTTATCCATTCACATGCTGATGGACACTTGGGTGGCTTCCATCTTTTAACTATTGTGAATAACGTTGCTATGAATACTGTTGCACCAATATCTCTTCAAATTTCTGCTTTTAATTCTTTTGGCTATACATTCAGAAGTAAAATCGTTAGATCATACAGTAATTCAATAGTTAATTTTTTGAGGAACTGCCATATTGTTTTCTATAGTGGCTACACCATTTTACATCCTCACCAGGAATGCACAAGTGTTAGGGGCTACCTTTCAACGAAGGCATTTAACTGAGGTTGCAAGAGCTCTGCTCAACTGCGTCTCAAAAGAGGAATGCCGCAGATCAGAATGAATGGGAGACTGCGCCGGGGGGCTGTTGGCCATCTGTGAACTGGTCTGGCAAAATTTAGGGGGAAAAAAATCAACAGGATTGAGAAAATAGTGGAAACAATTCCGACAAGGATAAGAGCCTTAGATAAACCGCCCATAATTATTAAATTACAAACGTACAAGTTGCGGAGGGTAAGGGCTTTGTAGGGACAGGTGAAAATACAACCAGAGAGTCAAGTTCTCTTTCTCAAACACCCCACCCCCTCAGTCAGGAGCATCCTAATACAGAAAGACTTGGGGGTTGTGGGTGGAGAGTCTACAAAGGGTCTACCTTCAGATGATGGAACTGTAAATAATAGTCAATCATTAAATGCCCCGATTCTTTCCTGTAGATTTTAAACCAATGGAGATAGGAACATTTTATATTCAAGTCCAGACCGGAAGTAAGTAGGAATAGGTTTCTAACCTACAACCTGTGCTTTAGTCTGACATCTTAACTTTGGGGACACTTTGGATTTTTCATCGTTAATCTTTGTAAAATGATAGGGTTTGTAGAATGAAAGGTGTTTGTCTGACTCATTAGGGTAAAAGAATCTAGGTTAACCCCACAAGAGAAAGAAGGATACGTGTAAGGATTCTTCCTGGCTGTGGCTCCATCCCATAAGGGGCAAAATATTGAACTTGAAAAGCAGATCAATAGAAACTTCCACATTGAGAATTTACCTTCATTTTGGGTAGTTGTGACCTCAGAGCCTACATTTTTCGTTTCAGAGAAAAAGTCAAAGAAGTACGGTAAAAGTCTTTATGATTAGAGCTATGAAAGAAATTCTAGAAATTAAAAAGTCAGTGGCAGGTTTTGTTTTAGAGCCTGAAGTCAGGTGGTATTAGAAGACTGGCAGCTCTTCCATTCATCTTTGAAGGGTGTTAACTTCCAACGTGAACGTTGGCACTTAGATTTCCACACCCTGTTAAGCAAAGTGCTTAAAACAAAACATTCAGCTTGAGTCAATGAAATTCAAGGATCATCCTACACAGAACAAGAGAAACCTTTTTAGATTTGCAGATGCCTTTGATAGCTTCCTTTCCCCCAGGATCCCATTTCACATAGTCTCACTAACTTTGGCCCTGGTGACATAGCTGGCAGCTTGAAAAGTGGCCCCAATTTAACTAGGCTTCAACATTCCACCCCCATCTGCACTATAACCCAGCCCCGTTACTAATGGTTTAACTGGATACTTTTATGTTGGGAGAAGCTTCACAACTATTGCCAAACTTAACTTCTGTAACTATCCAGAGAACGAATATATTTGGCAGTGTCATTCTCTCTCATTCCTTGCCTTAAAATAATTAAGTAAACAAGCAATCGTAGATCTCAGGGGAGCTATGTGACTCTAAGGGGTCGATGGAACTTTGTCTAAGACCAGGTCTCCTAGATTTTTATCTTAGAGAGCTTTGGGGTTATACAACCCTTCTTCTGCAGGAATAAACACATGATGTGGCCCGTCAGTGGGCAACATGAATTCTCTCAGTATTTAGGGCTGGAAGAGGTGAGAAAGACTGACTAGAGAAGAAGGGAGGGTCCTACCTACCTTGAAAGGTAGTGGGGAGTGAAGTCTGTGTGGAGATGAGTGGGGGAAAGAGTGGGAGGGAAAATGTTAGGCTGCTTCCCACTTAGATTTGTCCAATTCCAACCTCTTGGGAATTGTTTTCCAATCTCCCAAATCTTAAACCCTTGGTTGGCTTTAAAGTAGGGTATCCAGACATGATTGGCATATGGATAGAAATTTCCTGCCATGATTGAATGGTTGCTGAGCTCCTATGAATAGGGCTATAACTCACTGTTTTGGACTCTAAGTTCTTAAACTGGTATGAAAATTAACATGGGTTCTAGGAACTAGACATAATTCTAGCTGAGGGCATGAAGGAATGTTAATAAATGCAGAGGCTATGACCCTCATTTCTGCTACTATATTTCTTCTGGCCAGTTATATATTGTTAGATCTTCATGACAATATATATTGTTGGGAAAATCATTGTAATGCAGATGAAAATTTATCATCAGATATCTCTCTGTATATATATATATATATTTTTTTAATAAATTTATTTTATTTATTTTTGGCTGTGCTGGGTCTTTGTTGCTGAGCACAGGCTTTCTCTAGTTGTGGAGAGCAGGTTCTACTCTTCCTTGTCGTGCGTGGGCTTCTCATTGCGGTGGCTTCTCATTGAGGTGGCTTCCCATTGTAGAGCACGGGCCGTAGAGCGCGCAGGCTTCAGTAGCTGTGGCACGCGGGCTCAGTAGTTGTGGCTAGTGTGCTCCAGAGCACAGGCAGTAGCTGTGGCGCATGGGCTTAGTTGCTCTGTGGCATGTGGAATCTTCCTGGGCCAGGGCTCGAACCCGTGTCCCCTGCATTGGCAGGTGGATTCTTAACCACTGCACCACCAGGGAAACCCTAAATCTCTATATTTTATATGTCTTACTTTTTTATATTAGGCTGTATAGTTATGCATTTCCTTTTTTAAAATTAAATTAATTAATTTATTTATTTTTGGCTGCGTTGTCTTCGTTGCTGCTAGTTATGCATTTCTTTTCATTAAAAAATTAAGGTATAATTTATCTACAGTAAAATAGATACCCTCTTTAGTGTTTAGTTCTATGGGTTTTCACAAGTGCATACCATCTGTGACCACCACCTCAGTCAACATATAGAACCGTTCCTTCACCCCCCAAAATACCCTCCTGTCACTTTGTGGTCAACCCCTCCTCCCACTCTCTGGCAACCACTGATCTCAGCAGATCTATTTCTTAAAAGGTCTTTCCACCCCAGGTTGACCTTTTTTATTATGAAATCCTATTATGCTTCACGTTGAATTATGGATTCAGGGAAGATTTTTCTTAGCTGTAAGGGACCATGTGGATCCCACCAACTTCCATATTCAAGACAGTGACTTATGGTAATCTTGGGACTTGATTTTATTGCTGGTCTCTTATCCTTTGCCTGGATTCCAAGTGATGCCCTATAGGATATCTCCCTGGGAATAGAAGCTAACACTTACTGCAGGCTAACTGTGTCCGGCTCTGTGCTGAGTCCTTTGCACATGTTCTATACCTTCATTTTATTCTCACAACATCTTCGTGAAGTGGATACTATAAACCACATTCTCATTTACATATGAGGAAACAGAAGCACAGAGAAGTGAAGAAACCTGCCCAAAGACACACATCTAGCAAGTGACGGAGTCAGCATAGGACCCAGGCACCTGATATCCGACGCCAGAATGCCAGAACCTGTTCTAACCAGTAATCTATGCAGTCTTAGCCATAGACCTACGCCAGTAGACATGGAGCTAAGTGTTAAAGCGGCTTTTAAAAAAAAAATAGATACAATTGCTGTTAAAAATATTTGTAACAGCACACCAACTCAATATTTTCTTATGATTTCTAAATACAACTTATTGTTGTTGTTATTTGATTCTTCTGTTTATCTTTGAGATTCAGAAGTGATATGAAAGAACAATATGAAAGGGAAAGAACCTTTATGTCATAGACATATGCACATGTGTCTATAAAAAACAATAAAGGCTCTGGCATCATATCTAAAGTACAGCATCATCAACCTTTACTGACCACTCTCTTTAAACATTTTATTTTGGGTTAACATATATTCTAGAGGAATATATCTATTCCACTTAGCTCTACTTACTGTGGACATTCTATTGCCCCTGAGGAAGAAGCGTTTAGTGGGCAGGGGCCAGAGAATGTGCGTGGCAGGTCATCATCCTTCCCTGCCCTTCTTCTAAAGTCAGGAAGGCAAAGAGTCACTTATGACCGCACCCCTTCCGATCTATCTGATGGGAGAACCAAGCCCCCCTACGTGAGAAGGCTCTGTAGCTTTCGTCTTTCATTAAGATCTTGCCTGATACTACTTGCCTCACGGGCTTCAGACACACCTTTTCTTTTCATTGCCATGAAACAGATGTTACTAATTAGAGCAGAGAATGCAGGCAGGTTGCTCTGTGTCGGGCACTGTTCTAAGAACTTCCTGTGTGTGAACCTCATCGATTCCACTCAACAGCCATCTGAAGTATATATATCCTCTTCCTTATCTTCATTTTACAAATGATGAATCAGAGGCACGGGATCAGTAACTTGCTCTAGACCTTAGAGGTAGCAAGTGGAGAAGCCAGTGCTAAACAGGGGTCTCAGAAGTCTAGCTGCACAGTTTCTACTCTAATCTTTTTCAGACCCCTGATTTTGGTAATAACAGCAAGTCTTCCTTCTGCAAAGGACACCCGCCCAGTCCTGTCTCTTCAATATATATGGGGGCAGCAGAAAGAGTGGTCCTTCAATGCCTGAATTCAATGCACCCGCCCCCTGGAAGTAGAATAAGGACCCTCACTCAGCTCACTTACAACATTTAAAAACAAAAGATTGAATCCAAAACTAAACCACTGTCTACGTGGGAAGAATTTTCTGAGTTTCCGGAGCTACTTAGAAAGAATTCAAGATACGGAAATAAAAATAGCAATGGTCAACCACCTTCATAAACAGACTTTACTAGATAAAGTCAGCCAGTGCCCAGGCTTCCTCCAGCCCCCAAATGGGCAACCCTCCACCACCCACCCTGGCCTCAAATCAAACATTTCCTGTTGGGAGTGCAGTGGTGGGGAGGAAGTTCAAAAAGGGCTGAATTCCCAATACATAGGCTGCCTTTTTTTATAACAACAGGCCAGCGTTTCCAATAAATATTTGGGATGGCAACGTCAAGTTCTGCCAATTTGGCATCATGATTCTTGCTTAATTTACTATCTTATTTTTGAAATGATTTATTAAATAGACACTAGGAATTTGGGAGCATCAGCTTTTCTCATCAAAACCACTTCGTGTTCCTTGAACTGAGAGCAGATTCTTTCACAAGGACATCAAACCTCTGAGTTGGAAAACACCCCAGTGGTCATCAGCTCATTCACCCATGCAGCCCGATCGGCTGGGAGCGTCACGTGATGCACCTCCCCCACGGCTCACCTTCCCCAGCGTATCGTTCAGGGCATCCATCGTCTGTATTTTGGCAGCATTTGCAATGGCACTGTGAAGATGAAAAGAAACTTCACATAGAAATGGAAACTTTCCCACTAAAGAGGCTAAGCCGTTTTTACAGGGGGTTTTCTACTTGGCCTGTAAGCTTTCATTCTGCTTGGCTACTTCTGGAAGACACACACACACACACAAAAAGTCCTACTCTGTATGCCCATGTACTACAACAAGCTTTGCAGGCCAACTTAGTATAATTAATATTTTTAAACTTTTCATCCAAGTACAGCATACATGCGGAAAGGTGCACATGTTATCGACGTACAGGCTGGTGAACATTCACAAACTTGTAACAGTAGTCAAACCAGTTGCCCCTAAGAATAATCACTACCCTGACTTACAGCCCCATATATTAGTTTTGACTTTATTTGTATATCATAAAATGGACCACACAGCAGGTACTCTTTTGTGTCTGGCTTCTTTTCTCGGGCCAAGTTATTTGCTGGGAGAGTTTCAATCAGGGCTGAGCTTACAGTGCAATTTCTTGAAGGGAACTCTGCGCTTGCCATGCTTTTTTCTGGATGGTTTGTGTTGGTTCGTAGAAGTTATTGGGGTATGGACACAGATTGATGATGCTTAGAAATTTATTTTCTACGCTATATTTTTCAAAAGCTATTCTCCTAGAAGATATAAGGAGGTGTTTGTCCACAAAAAGGAGGAAATCCTATCCATGGAAACGCTCACAAAGCAGATATAAAGAGCAGAGATGACTCATGGGGGAGCTAGGGAAGCTTCAGGGCCTCTCACTGCACAGTCTCCTTTCAAGGCCCTGGGAGGGACCCTAGCCATTTCATATCTGTAATTTTGTATTATTTTTCCTTAAAATGGTCCCCCAATTCTGTAAGATTCAGCTTCCACATACCTATATCTATCCCTGGTAAACAGGACAAAAGAGCTATTTTTCTGCTGTTTTAAGTTCTGTAGTGGTCCAATTCCCATCTTTTAATGACTATTAGAAAACAATTGATTTTTTTTTTTTTTTTTTTTTTTTTTGCGGTACGCGGGCCTCTCACTGTTGTGGCCTCTCCCGTTGTGGAACACAGGCTCCGGACGCACAGGCTCAGTGACCATGGCTCACGGGCCCAGGCGCTCCGCGGCACGTGGTATCTTCCCGGACCAGGGCATGAACCCGCGTCCCCTGCATCGGCAGGCGGACTCTCAACCACTGCGCCACCAAGGAAGCCCTGAATTTTTTTTAAGAGGGTTCCAATCAGCACTTTATGACTCTCTAGGCAGCTCCTCTTCCTGCAGTGTTCACCTGATGTTAGAATTAACAGTAAGTCCCTTTTGCTGAGGTGCAAAGAAACGGATGACTTGTCCATGGCTGTCAACTAGAAGGTCATTTCCAAGCTATGACTCTAGCTCCTGAGCCCCTGGCCCAGGCGTGTTTACCGGTGTCACACTAAACAGGGCTTACACTTGAGTCAGGTTTTAGTAGCAGGATAGGTTTCTGAAGTTAACCAGCTGGCAATTCAATGACAATTCAATGACAGTGTGACGTCATTTACAGAGTGCTTTCTCTGTTCTAGGAACTGTCCTAGATGCTGGGTCAGGAGATAAATAATATGTGACTCCCACCCTTGAGGACTTATAGCTTTGCTTTAATTATGCGATAGTTATTTTCTGATTCAGAAGAAACAAAAGCTTAATGCCAAAGGGGCAAATTTTTAAAAATTGAGCTATAGGGCTTCCCCGGTGGCGCAGTGGTTGAGAGTCCACCTGCCGATGCAGGGGACACAGGTTCGTGCCCCGGTCCAGGAAGATCCCACGTGCCGCGGAGCGGCTGGGCCCGTGAGCCATGGCCACTGAGCCTGCGCCTCCGGAGCCTGTGCTCCGCAATGGGAGAGGCCAGAGCAGTGAGAGGCCCGTGTACCGCAAAAAAAAAAAAAAAAAAAAAAATTGAGGTATAGCTGACATACAATATTACATTAGTTTCAGGTGTACAACATAATGATTTGATATTTGTATATACTGCAAAATGAGCACCACAATAAGTCTAGTTAACATCCCTCACCATACATAGTTAAATGTTTTTTCTTATAATGAGAAGTTCTAAGCTGTACTCTCTTAGTAACTTACAGATATACAATATGGTATCATTAACTATAGTCATCATGCTATAATTTCATTCCCAGGGCTTAATTATTTTATAATTCTAAGTTTGTGCCTCTTGATCTCTTTCACCCATTTTCTACCCCAGACACCAATCCCCTCTCCCCCGATCTTTGGCAACCACTAATCTGCTCTCTGCACCTATGAGCTCAAGTTTTTGCTGTTGTTGTCCTGTTTATTTTTCTTCTTAGATTCCATATACAAGAGAGATCATATGGCACTGTCTTTCTCTGACTTATTTCACTTAATATAATGCCCTCAGTGTCCATCCACGTTGTTACAAGTGGCAGGATTTCCTTCTTTTTTATGGCTGAACAGTATTCCTCTGTATGTATGTGTGTGTGTGTGTGTGTGTGTGTATCACATTTTTTTATCCATTCATCTGTCGATGGACACCTGGGTTGCTTCCATGTCTTGGCTACTGTAATAATGCTGCAGTAAATGTGGAGGTGCATGTATCTTTTCAAGTTAGGGTTTCATTTTCTTCAGACAAATACTCAGAATTGGAATTGCTGGATCACATGGTAGTTGTAGTTGTAATGTTTTGAGGACACTCCATACTGCTTTCCACAGTGGCTGTACCAATGTGTATTACAAGCTATCAGTGCACAGAGGTTCCCTTTTTCCCAAGTCCTTGACACAGCTTGGTATTTCTTGACTTTTTGTTAATAGCCATTCTGACAGATGTAAGGTGATATTTCATTGTAGTTTTGATTTGCATTTCCCTGATGATTAATAATGTTGAGCACATTTTCATGTACCTGTTGGCTATCTGTATATCTTCTTTGGAAAAATGTCTATTTAAATCTTCTGCACAGTTTTAAACTGGCTTGTTTGCATTCCTGCTACTGGGTTGTATGAGTTCTTTATATATTTTGGATAGAGTATTTCATTTTTTAAAAATTTAATTCTTATATTTTAATTTTATTATATTTTATTACTATTACTTATTTTATTTTTGGCTGTGTTGAGTCTTTGTTGGGTCTTTGTTGCTGTGCATGGGCTTTTCTCTAGTTGTGGGGAGCGGGGGCTACTCTTCATTGCGGTGCACAGGCTTCTCATTGCGGTGGCTTCTCTTGTTGCGGAGCACGGGCTCTAGGCATGTGGGCTTCAGTGATTGTGGTGCACGGGCTTCAGTAGTTGTGGCTTGTGGGTTCTAGGCACGTGGGCTTCAGTAGTTGTGGCTCGGGGGCTGTAGAGTGCAGGCTCAGTAGTTGTGGCACACGGGCTTAGCTGCTCCACGGCATGTGGGATCTTCCCGAACAAGGGCTCGAACCCATGTCCCCTGCATTGGCAGGAGGATTCTTAACCACTGTGCCACCAGGGAAGCCCAGAGTATTTCATTTTAAAGTAGAAAAATCCTCAAAAAATTTCCTTCCCAGAAATTGAGAAGAAAACTTTTAAAGTGATCTAAAAAGTAATTTTATACAGAAAGAAAAAGCCCCAAGAAATTCCATAGCCTATTTCCCTCCACACTTTCTTTCTGAGACTGTTACCATTTTAACTCTTAAGGATGTATCTGAGCATCCTCTATTTCACTCCTTTTGAGTCACTCATGAGCTCACCTATGGAAACCATCCTGAAATAGGCTCTGAAGCGCCTCTACTTGGAGGAGCTATTTTCACATGTTCACTTCTTTTTGAAGGCACTATTTTTCTTACCCAAGGCATAGAGGGGCTGGGCCATTTGTACATGAGATCCAGCCCACGGCTCTCTGCTTAGCTCTGAGAAAGGTGCAGTGTGTCAAGGTTACTGCGGAAGGAGCAGGGAGAAAACAACCTCCATATCCAAATTCCTTCCAGATGTGCCAAATACAGTGGCCATTATTTTCTAAATGATTGAGTGAGGAATTTAAAATAAAAGCACATTTATTTTTAATTCAGATTTGCTTCAGCAGAAAGCATATTACAAACACAAGGCCAGCTTAGGGACAGTACTTTAAAGGCTAAGGTGAAAATAAGATACAGGGATGTGAGTCCTGTTTGGACTCATTCAAGACCTTGCTTTTTGGACCTTGCATTCAGGATCTTGCTTTTTAAGCAGGAGGCAGTTGCACTGGCTGCAGGGAAGAGGAGGATGGGCAGAGAGAGTCCTCCAGAGGGTAGCTAACCCCCTCTCCCATGCTGACCCCCACCCCTACCCCACCCCACCATGCCAGCTGCCTCTAACTCTGGTTAGTAAGTGCCTAGGGAGCCTTGGTTTGTCCTAAGATCCGGTGAAGCCTCTGACTTCTGGCAGTAGGGTCACTTAAAAATCAAGATGAAGAAGGAAAAGAAATTAAGCAGTCCCCTACCTTGTTTTCTCGAATCCCGTTTTCTTGGTGTGTCTCTCCAAGAGGCCAATTTCTTGTTTTTTGGAAATTCGCTTTCCTCCAGCTTTCACTATAAACAAATAAGCATCAACAAGGGAGTCATATTTAGGGCAGCAAGAGAAAGTTTGCTTTGTTATTCAAGGTATCAATTTACTGTAGATTTGAAGAATTTCAGAACTTTTTGAAGAGCTAAACTTTAATCTAAAACAACATAATCAAAAGGTACCCTGAACTAGCATAACAGAAGAAAAAATATTTTGGGCAAACAAGGTGGGAAGGAGAGAAGGGCTAAGGTTTTTGCTTGTCTGTGTTCGGAGAGGGGGACCTGAGGCTAAAAAAGGCAGAGGTGTTTACACCTTCGATTTGGGGAGGAGATAACAATTTATTCCCTGAGGCATTTTACTGAAAAACATTTTTTCTTATTAGCAAACCAGTTACATTCTTCATGACAGCAACCGACAATTCCAATGTGACCCTTCTGTTTTCCCACAAGATTAAAGTGCAAGGCTTGCAAAATTTTTTTTCAACCAAAGCTTTCAAAAGCTAGATTGAAGAATGAGCCAAAAGTCAGGGCATGTGGTGGTAACAGGCATTTAATTCAAGAGAGATGCTTCTGATCCCACCAGATGCCCACCTTCCATCCCAGACCCCAAACCTCCGATGTTGGAGGAGCTCAGATGTTCTAATGAGTAATTAAACTGCATTAATAATCCTGCCATTCAAGAGATCAATTAGTGTTAATTAGGCTACAGATGACCTAACAGCAATTCGAGTGTTTAACAATGTCAGATGAAATCAACTTTTGAAAAGGAGCAGCCCATTTCAGATTGCAAGTCAAAGCAAATACTTTTTTCTGTTCCCAGGAAATTTGCACATCTGAAATCTGACAAGCTCAAATGAGAAAAAGCTAAATGGACGTTGATTTGTTTGAACCTGTTAATTCTTTTTATGGAAATGTCAGATTGGCAATTTTCTAAAACTGGCTCCAATAGAGTGAAAAATAGGAAAACCTATTTCTCAATGCCCTCGTGAATTGACTTCATCATTTTTCTTTTAAAATTATTATTAATTAATTTTTTGATTATGTAATAGTACATGCATAAGGCACACAATTCAAAAATCATGGAAAGGTCTGCAGTCTCCCTTCTACCATTATTTTTAAGCCTCCAGTTCATCTCCCTAGATACTGCTAACGATAACAAGTCCCTATGTATTCATCGATAGACATTCTATACACATACCTATATATTTTTTTAAATGGCAGCATACATTGTTCTACATCTTGTTTGTTTATACTTTTCATTCAGTCATGTACTTTGGAGTAAGTTCCCTATCGATATATATATAGAGAGAATGTCTTTCTTTGTAACATCTGCTTTAAAATTTCTTTATATGAACATTCTGTGTTTACTTAACCAATTTCCAACCGCTGGACATTTTAGATGTTTCTAATCCATTGCTATCACAAACAATGCTGCAATGAATATCCTTTGCATATACATAATTTTGCACAAGTGCAAGTATATCCATGGGATAAATTCCTAGAAGTGATCTTGTTAATTCTTAAGAGTATGTGCATTTGAAATTTTGCTAAATCTTGCCAAGTCACCCTTCACAGTGGTTGCACCAGTTTACAATCTCACCAGCCACAATGACAGTGATTGTTTCCCTATATCTCAAGCAACAGTGAGAACTAGAAAATGTTTGGCTTCATCAACCAATAAGAAAAAGAAAGGTAATTTGCCTTTCTAATATTTTATTAAAAGTTGAGCTTATTTCTGTGTTTCAGAAGCCAGTTGTATTTTCTTTTATAAACTGTTCACATTTTTGGTCCATTTGTCCTGTTGGACTTCTGTTCCATTAATATCTCTGTTTATATGCCATTACAACTTTATTTTAATGATTGTAGCTTTATAACATATTAAAAATAATTTTTTTTTGGCCACACCATGCATCATGTGGGATCTTAGTTCCCTGACCAGGGATCGAACCCATGCCCCCTGCAGTGGAAGTGCGGAGTCTTAACCACTGGACCACCAGGGAAGTCCCTAACATATTTTAATTTTGATAGTCCTTCTTTGCTACATTTTCTTTGCAGAATTTTATTAGCTATTCTTATTTATTTTTCCACATGAAATTTTGAATCAGTTTGTCAATTTCCTCCAAAAAATCCTGCTGGTAGTTTTTTAATGGTCTTGCTTTAGATTTATAGATTTTTTTTAAAGGGAAAATTCGTATCTTTATATTCCTGGTTGCTCTCTATTTAAGAACATGGTACGCTTTTCCATTTTCTACATTTTCTTTTGGGTCCCTCAGTAACTTGTTCACATAAATCTTACACATTTATTGCTAGGTTTATTCCTTAAGTATTTTGTCTTTGTTGCTGCTGTTGTAGTTGTAGAGACGGTCTACTCTTCCATTATAGCTTTCACAGATTGTTGTTCTTATATTAATATCATTGATTTTATACCCAGATCTTATTGAATTCTCTTATTATTTATAATATTTTTGTTGACTCCCTTAGGTTTCCCAGGTAAAAAAAATTTATATAATCTGCAAATAATTATAATATTACTTTCTCTAGAATAATATTAAATAGTGGTGATGATGGACATCTTTGTCATCCTAATTTTTTTTTTTTGTCATCCTAATTTTTAATGGATTGCTTTAGTGTTTTCCCATTAAGTATGATGTATATACTTAGTTGGATATACACACACACATATTTACAATATATATAATGTATATTCAAATATATTTCTTTCATCATATTAAGGAAATATCTATTACTGTTTCATTGGGCTTAAAAAATTACAAACACATGTTGAATTTTATCCAATGCCTTTTTATCATCATGTATATAATATGGTTTTTCACCTTAATCAGGTTAATTATATTAATAAATAAAAATTTTATAAATATATATTAATGAATATTTTACTATCAAACCATTCTTGTGTTCATGGAATAAACTCCACTTGGTCATTTTGAATCACCAAGTTTTTTTTTATTGATTATAAAGGTGTCTCACTAGAATTCTGTAATATTAGATACAGTCCAGGAAAAAAGTCCTGTTTTCATACATGGTCTGCTTTAAATTCACACACACACACACACACACACACACGAAAAAAAGGCATACAAAATAATCAGCAACAGAAATGAAATAATGTGGAAACACCTTCTGAATAGCCCTGGAATACAGAGATGAAATAAACCAAGGGGTGGCTTTTTCTGGAAGACTGCTTGAGAAGGGTGTGCCACTGTATGAGGAGTGATGTGGTTCATAGCCTCTTCTACCAAGAGGAATCAAATCACAATAGGTCTAGACCTAGAGCTTGAGCCTTCAGTAGCTCTCCCAGCAGTATCTTTCATCCTCCTTGTGACAAATGCTTTTAAAACATGGAGTGCTGTAATTACTTTCTTATTAGTGTTCCTTTTGTTTTCTCTGATGCTTTTGTTTTTGCACGTTTTCTTCCACTGGTTATTATAGCCAACTATAGAAGCACACTTGTTATAGTTAAAATAAGCAATAGTTAAAAGTGAGAAGACCTTTGAAATGTTGAGCTCTGTGCCACTCACTTGAAAGAGCACAGACAATTTAGAGAATGTCCAGATGAGAGCAACCAGAGTGGAGAAGGAGCCGTGTCAGACAAGGAACTGGGAAAACTGGAAAGATGGCTTCTGAGGAAGCAAAGACTCATCTTCAAGGAGTTTAGGGGCTGTCTTGTGGAGGAGGAAGGATTTACTGGTAAGGAAATGTTATCTAGGGTCAGAAAGCTCTACCCCCTCCTGTGCCCTGTGACCTTGGGCAAGATAAACTCCTCTGAGGCTCAGTTTCTGCATCCTTCAAAAGGGAATAATACTGTTTGTTTAGGTTGTCCTAGGGAATAGAGGTGACATAAGCAGCTGGCACATGGTAGGCACTTAATAATTAGTAGTTATTATTATTTATATTTATGTTTTTCCAGAGGAGAGAATGGAAAGCAAAGAATGAAAGTTCCAGAAAGGCAGAGTCTGGCTACATATAACTGTGTTAATCAAAGTGAAGAAGATTGCGTAGTACAATAGTATATCTCTGCTCCCTTAGTGTGTTAAAGTAAAGAAAAGAAGTGTATCTGCCATGAATATTTTAGAAGGATTTTGGGGAATTTGGTAGAAGTTGAACTAGATGATTTTTATTGTAAGGTCTTTACTATGATTCTAACTCTTCCCACCTACCTACAAAAGAAAATCTATCATGTCCCTCCCTTTTGAAAGAATATAGTGTACTCAGAGAAACAAATCCCAAAAGAAATGTAAAGGGAATGTAAAGGACTTTCCTGGTGGCCCAGTGGTTAAGAATCTGCCTGCCAGTGCAGGGGACATGGGCTCAAGCCCTAGTCCGGGAAGAGCCACATGCTTCGGACCAACTAAGCCCGTGCACCACAACTACTGAGCCTGCACTCTAGAGCCCGCGAGCCACAACTGTGGAGCCCGCATGCCACAACTACTGAAGCCCGTGTGCCTAGAGCCCATGCTCTGCAACGAGAAGCCACCGCAATAAGAAGCCCACACACCACAAAGAAGAGTAGCTCCCGCTCACCGCAACTAGAGAAAGCCCGCGTGCAGCAACGAAGACCCAACGCAGCCAAAAATAAATAAATAAATTTATTTTAAAAAATGTGTAATCACATAATTCCATGTTTAGGTCCTTTCAATATGCAAAATGAACGAGAGATTTTAAAATGTAAGAGAGAGATGTTTTGGATAGTTTCGTTAGAAAATCTACATTGATGTGGAGAAAATGAAACTTTGCTTTCCTATCTCTGAGTAAGAGGTATAATTTTGTGGCTGCTTTTGTAGTTTATAACTTTTCGAAAGCTGACTCTTGAGTTTAGAATGCTATATCGCACAATTTTTCTTGCAGGCTTATCTTTCTTTATCTTGACTACCCTCTACCAAACACTGTGCAAGAGCTTCTTTCCCTCATTCATCAGTGGAGAATGTGTGTGAAAAAGCTGACCACCACAGAGGTTTGGGCAAACTCTGCCTTGTGACTTAGAACGTTCATTTGAAGATTTTAATTAAAAGGTTAGATGTTTGCAAAACGCTTACTTTGCATTCACCGTTGAGTTTTTGGCATATTCTAAACTGTCAGTCAAGACAAAAGACTCTCATCAGGAAAAGCAAGGAGAGAGGGCTTCAGAGGGAGAGGGCTTGACCTGGGCCCACTTTACTGTCACGTCTCTGCCCCTTCTCACCAGCTATGGGGCACTGGGCGCGTCCCTCGACCTTGCTGACTTTCAGTTTGCTCCTCTGTGAAACAAGGATGAGGGTTCATCATCAGTCTGCAGTACTGGCGCTGTGTCTAGAAGGCTCTGTGCAGTGCCAGTCACACAGGATTGAGTGAATGGCAGCCGTTCTTGTCATCAAACCCCTGTCCCTGTGACCTGTGGGGTAGTGGGTCTCGTAACCTCTCTGTTGAACCTCACAGATCAACTCCCAGAAGTTGACATGAGCAGACTGGAGTTGAGAGAATTAAGCCTCTGGTGTTTGCTTTTTAAAAAACCGTACTAACCCTTCTGCAGCTATGATTTCCTCCCCATTTTCTGCATTAGTTTCACCCTGGGGGATACACTCCCCAAACTTCCGTCTCTTTAATGAGCCAGAAAATGGATTCTCTCTGGGGGTTCTCAGTGGTGACCCCTTTGATGGCTCTGACTCATTTGCCTTAAAACAAATTAAAGTGCAAGGAATATACAAAAACTCATGAACTGCTGCTTTTTCTGGTTCATCACATATGTACTCGGTCTCCTCGGATTACCTTCTACTCACACATTTTTGACTGTTCACGTAATGGAGTTCTTAAAAACTGAGAGCGAGGCAAACCAAAGCAGCAGAAAATCCTTAGCAGAAAAGCTAAGCTTCCTAGAGCCCAGGCCACCTCATGTTTAATGTAGTCTTGTTTTACAGCATAAATTTATAGCCAGGATCCACAGAGGTACAATATGTTATATTAATATACATAAAAGAAAAACCACTAAGCACCCCCTGTGTAGGTGGGAAAGTTACAGCTGGCTGACTTTGGAGCGGTTTCACTTTTAACCGTGATGGAGCAGGCATATGTATCTTTCCCACTGCAGTTTTCTTCTGCTCCGATGACTGCAGTAGTGCCGAATGCAGCCTGCAAACATCAGGAGGTCTTGCAATTGAGGAGAATCATTTCTTTTGATGGCTACGTGTTTTACTAGGCCTGCATTTTACAGGGATTCACATTCATGTGCTGGGTACCTTACATAGATTATCTCCTTTAATAGTCATAACAACCTTACACTATCAATGTTATTTATTACCGCCTGCTTTAGAGATGAGAAAACTGAGGCTCAGAGAAGTGGAAGGGAAGCGGGGTTTAAATCCAGGACTGTCTGATTCCAAAGGCCACGTCAGACCTTTCACAGACCTTTCATCATGTCTGTGTCCTACTTTCATGGACCTGTCCATTGCCTATAAAAATCAGGTGAAATTTAATGGAATTCTGGCAATGAATTATTTTTGTTCTATAAATACAATTTTGTACAGTAGCTATCTGGTTCAGACTTAAAATATATAGCGAGACAAGCTGAAGGATGAGGCTTCTTTGCTCCCTTGTTCTCAGTGGGGAGGCAAACGTCTTCCTTCATCTCCATTCTAATTATCCCCAATCTCTTATCTGTAGTGTCACAGTTCATAATAATTAATTGTCAAACCAGAGGCATTGTGACATGCTTGATGGCGTCACGGTGGGCTATGTACACAGAGTAATTAGCAATCATTAGTGGCGGAGACAGAAAGTTCCTGGTGGTTTCATTCAAACTTTCACTTGGTGAAGTTTATCCCTGTGATCTTTGTGTATAAACGTCATTTAGCAAATCAAGTGTTAGCTGAACTGTTTAATGAAGGATTGTGGCGGGAAGAGAATGGCGTTTTCTTTTGTCCTTGTGTAGAAACTTCTAATAATTTGCATCGATAGTTCTTGATCATTATTTAGCATCATTAATTTTAAATATAGATAATGTTAAATATTCCTAAATCCAATGACAAACATAAAAAGTCAGGAGTCTGCCACAGGAGGCCAGGACAGGGTGCTGAGAAGTGGAAACTCGGAATTAGCAGTAACAATTCTGACTCTGGCTGGGCTGCTCACCAGAAAGCCACTGAACCTTGTGTCAGTTTTCGATGCTTTGTGAAGTTTATACCTGCCATCATCCTCTGCAGCAAGATGACTGAAATAATCTTGGCTCAGAGGAGCCAAAGAATGATACCAGTAAATGAATTTTGTTAATGGAGAAAGGCAAGAACAAAGAGGTCAAGTTGCTGAGATATTTCTTAAGGAAAAAAGAAGAAAGGCAGTTAAAAGAGCATCAAATCAGCTAAAAATAGGCCTGCATGCCTCAGCCAATCTATATGAACATATGGTTAAGTACAATAAAACTAATTTCCATATTCCAGGGAGTGGATATAAATAGCATACCTTTTTTACAAAAAGAAAAGAACTGTAGATGCTTTGCAAAATGCCTTGATAACTACCTTTTCCAGTCAAACCCTCCCACACTAGTGTCCTTATTAAAAAGTGCTCCTCAGCTTGGTGACAGACAAAAGACACTACTGATCACACTGCCCGACCCCAGAGCCTGAGAAGGGAGAGAAAAATTGGGTTGCTCTCTTCAGTGTGGAGGTTGGATTGGCTGGGTATGAAGTCGGATGACGTACAGGCATCTCCGGGAGACTGAGTCCGAAAGCTGGGACCTCTAGGGAGGAATGTTTCCATGGCAGTAAATTACCTTCCAGGTGTGAATGGGTCGCTGCTAACCTGCAGCCAGGGAGGGAAGGTCCAAGCTCACCACCTGCTCCTTTCCACCAGCGCCCCATCCCTTGTACTCCCACATAGAATTAGGTTTTCATTCAACCGGGCCTGACAAATCCCCAGGTGATTTTTACACAGAAGCCTAAAAGGATCAAAGACAGGAGGAACTCAGGTTGGAGGAAGTTAAAGGAACAAGGGGAGGTTGAGAGCCTCTGCTCTGTTGGGGCACCTCTGTGGAAGGAGGGGCAACAGCAGCTGAGGGGGTCTTGCTGTCTGCAGGACAGAGGGCAGGTGGGCAGCCTACCTGCAGGAGGATGCCCCCCTTTCAATGCGGAGAGCTGGACTTGCACTTCACTTGCCATAGCGCGTGCCAGGGCCAGGGTCAGTGCCGGCGCTCTGGAGGCTGAGTGCGGCTGCCCCACTGCACCCTGGCTTTATATGGGCTGGGGGCGGGGTCCCTTCAGGGCTTTGCTGAGCAGCAACAGGGCTTGTCATCTAGATTTTCTGGGAACCTACATATTGGGGGCAAGTTTCCTCTTAGAAGAAAACTTTCTTATTATTCCCTTCATCTGAGAAGTCAAGGTAGACAGCTAAGGGGACTCTTTCTTTCCCAGGAGGAAGGGGAAAGGATCAAGCTCAGTGGAATTCTTTTTCTAACTATTTATCCATCGAGTTTGTATGGTGCACCTACAATGTGACAGGTTTTGTCATATACTCGCGTGACAAGGAGGGCAAGACAAGATCTTTGCTTCAAGACATCAGTTGTTTTTCTGAGGAGGCAATTATAAAACAAAGTGTGATGCCTTTGTCTCAGTCTTTGCAATGTCAAGCATCTATACTAAGAAAGTAAAATTGGGGATGTGCACAGAGATTTCTGCAAGGGATGGTAATCATACATTTCTCTCTCTCTTTTATTTTCTTTTTAGTATTGATTGGAGTCCACATAAACACCCCCAAATAGAGAGGGATAGTTAAATTAATTAAGATATAGCCATGAGAGTACTATGTACTCATTACAAATTGTGTTTTTGAATAATATTTAATGTTGTGAAAAATATTCATGATAAGACAGTGAAAAAGCAGGCTATAAACCAAGAGATGCCTGCTTTGTTAAAGAGAAAAAGTACAAATGCAAGCTTAGGCATTATTGTATCTCCAGTGCTATCAAAGTTCAGCAAAAGGCAGGTGCTTAGAAATGTCTCTTTGTTCTTCAACACAATTAAAAACTTCCACTCTTCAAAAGGCATTGTTAAGAAAATGAAGACCAGCCCCAAACTGGGAGAAAATATTGGTAGAGCATATTTCTGACAAGTACTGGCATCTAGAATATATAAAGAACTCTTACAACTCAATACAAAGAGAACAAGCCAATATAAAAATGGGAAAAAGGGGCTTCCCTGGTGGCGCAGTGGTTGAGAGTCTGCCTGCCGATGCAGGGGACACAGGTTCGTGCCCTGGTCCGGGAAGATCCCACATGCTGCGGAGCGGCTGGGCCCGTGGGCCATGGCCGCTGAGCCTGCGCGTCCGGAGCCTGTGCTCCGTAACAGGAGAGGCCCCAACAGTGAGAGGCCCGCGTACCGCAAAAAAAAAAAAAAAAAAAAAATGGGAAAAAGATTTAAACAGAAACTCCACAAATAGAGATATTGACAACGTGTGAGCACATAAAAAGTTGCTCAACATCATTAACTATTAAGGAAATGCAAATTAAAACCACAATGAGCTACACCACATATGTATTCATATTAAAATGGCTCAACTAAAAAAATTGGAAAATACAACGTGCTGGTGAAGATGCAGAGCAACTAGAACTCTCAAACATGGCTGATGGGAATGCAAATTGGTAAAGCCACTTTGGAAGTCTGGTATTTTGCATAAAATTAAACATATACTTAGTACATGACTAACAATCTAATTCCTAGGAATTTTCCTAAGAGAAATGAAAACATACGTACACATAAAAACCTGTGTGCAAATGTTTATAACAGCTCTATTCTATAATTGCCCAGAGATAGAAACAACCCCAAAGTCCATCAAATGTAAAATGGATAAACGGTGGTATATCCATAGAATAGAATACTACTCAGCAATAAAAAGAAATGAACAGATATTTGCAACAACATGGGTGAATCTCAGAAGCATTGTGCTAAGTGAAAGGAGACTAAAAAAGCCACGTATACAAGTCTATTTATATGACTTGAAAAGTCAAAATTACAGAACAGAAATCAGACCAGTGACTGCCAGAGGAGGGGGTGAGGAGAGAGGTGTCATCATAAAGAAGCAGGAGGGGACTTTTGGGGGTTGATAGAAATGTTCTGTATCTTGATTGTAGTGGTGGTTACATTCATCATACATCATACATACATCACACGACAATGGTGAATTTTACTGTATGCAAATTATACCTCAGTAAATAAAAATATCTATTTGTTAAATAAATGAATGAGAATACTCCAAAATGTTGAGTGGTTGTCTGTAGGTGAGAGTATTACCTGTTGACTTTTACTATCTTTTCTCAGTTTTTCTGTATTGTTTTTAAAATCAGTAGAAATCAATTAAATTGTTTTTTTGGGAAAAAGTATGCTATAGCATTGACCAAGGTAGGTACATGCTATGGGAGCAAAGAGAAGGGATCATCCACGTCATAGGCAAATATTCTGTGAGTGGCCTTCCCTGCAGTGCCCTGGACTAGCAGCTGGGTTTCAGAGGTAACACAACTCCTTACTTGTTTTCAGAGAATCTCACGGTCTCATGGGGGATGTAGAAGATGAGGTGAGAAGAAGGCTAAGAGGATTGCTTTGATGATTGACAAGGGTTATAGCAGCAAGGTTCAGTAGAAATTTCTGTATCTGCTCTGACCAAAAGGGTAGCCACAAGCCACATGTGATGTGAGCACATGAAATGTGGCTGATGCAACTGAGGAACTGAATTTTTAATTTTAATTAAAATAATTTAAATATAAATAGCTACATGTGGCTTGTGGCTACTGTTTAGAATAGCTGTAGCATAAAAGCTAGACATGTGACTGTCACCCAGATCTCACTGATTACCCTCTGCTTCTACAGGTTACAGATGGCAAGGAGGACATCAAAGGCCAACCACCTCTTAGGAGAGTCTGTACGGAGGACAGCCCAACTGATGGGGCTAAAACATAATGCATGCCCAAGCGAGGAAGACTTCTTCTGAGCACATGCTGCTTTATTTAACCATGATGTCCTATCAAAGAACTTTCCTTTTCACCTCATTCATATGCAAAGCCTTCAAGAGTAGACATATGTTGTGAACCTCCATAGGGGGAGTTAGTAGGCAACATTTTCAGAGTTGTTTTCATTATGAAACCTTTGTTCGCACGGCTCTGAATAACAACTCTTAGAGGTCGTGCTCTTGAAACCCAAGTAGGAAAACTCTGATCTAAGCGACGGGAGTGATGGTGTTCAGGAGGTGACGGTGAAAGAGAAATAAAGGAGGAAACGGAAGAATTGATTAGAATCCACAGGGCGTCCTCTATTCTCCCAACCCTACACATTAAACATGAGCCTCATGGAGTAATAGGTGGTAGGCTAACTTTTGTTGTTCCTTTTACCCCAACATGGAAAATATGTATACGTTAATAACATGACTATAAATGAGGATATATAAAAGACAGCATGACCTCTAATGAGACAAACAACTGTTTTACTGTAGAAACATCCATAGAGGAGGGGGAGAAGGAAAAATGAGGCCACCGTGGTTTTCCTCCTGGGTGGCCCCTTCTAGCACGTTCCTCCCCACTCTGCCACCATCTGCTTCCCCAGGAATAGGAAGCCCAGAGTCGCAATCCTGACTCCCTTGGTGCGTGTGTACCCCACGGGGTAGCCCTCTCAGGGGGTGGGGCTTCCTTGCTCTGTCTTATATTAGTCACTGAAAGTCCAGCCCTGTTTTGCACACAGTGAGGTGAGTCGGATTATTTACTTTGGGGATATACTAGAGCCTCCATTAGGATGAAAGTCTCATCCAAGGAAAGCAATATATTACCCTTTAAATGGGCTTGTAAACCTCATTTTAAGAGAGGCATTAGTCTAATTAGCTGCAGGGAGAGAGTAGTTCATGCTAGGACCAAAGTATTTGGGATTATGCTTCGTAACGCTAAAAGCCTAGTGAAATGGCTTCTCAGGATGCTGAGGTTGCCAGAGAGCTTTCTGTCTTTTTGAAATGAAAGGACAATATAACTCTAAAGACATTAATAATATTTTAAGATTATACAACACTTTCATCGTAGAGTACTTTCTTCTTTTAATTTGTGTGTGGGGAGCCATTATTTTATCTTCTTCAAGCACTTGAAGCTTTGTAGTCTGTATCTCATGTTTGTTTGTTTGTTTTTTGTGGTACGCGGGCCTCTCACTGTTGTGGCCTCTCCCGTTGCGGAGCACAGGCTCCGGACGCGCAGGCTCAGCGGCCATGGCTCACGGGCCCAGCCACTCCGCGGCATGTGGGATCTTCCCGGACCGGGGCACAAACCCGTGTCCCCTGCATTGGCAGGCGGACTCTCAACCACTGCGCCACCAGGGAAGCCCTCATGTTTGTATTTTACTTCTTTTTCTTTTAATATTAGTTACATACTGCATCTAATCCCCAGGCATGATCAGCAAGAAAGCTAACCAGGAGGCCTGTGACTTTCACGTGAGAGCGTGTTTTAGCGGGAAGCCCCCTGCAAGAGGCCCTGTCCCCTGTTTTGAAAGATGTCTCTGGGCTTCCAGTGCCTGCCTGGGCTTACCAGCTTCCTTTGTCTGTTTTTAAGAAGTAGCATGGCTTCCTCTCCCCTCTCTCTCCAAAACACTGGGCTTTTCCTCTCCTCCAGGCACATTTTTAATTCCTGGTATTCTTTAGCGTTAAACTTGCTCTGTTTTCTCTCTCTACTTGTCAGACCCGAAACAAAGAATCCATGAATAATTGAGATGTATGTAGGGATCTTTCTTCTGAATTGTCACACGGACACACACCTTTGCAGATGGGGGATTTCCCCAGCAACAAAACAAGTCTTGGCTCTGTGTACAGGATGGCATAGAGGCATAGATCTGGAGTGAGTCGACCTTGATAATGACGTAAACAGTGAAGAGTATACTTCCTTTTGCCTTGGGCCTTGAAGTTTTAGTGGTAGGTGTTAGAGCAAAGAGGCAGATAGTCTTCATAAGAAGACAATAATAGTGACTTGTTTATAGAAGCACACTTGAGTAGATAAGTGAAAACACCTATTTCTGCAACCCCCAAATTTCCCCAACTCCAAAAAGGTAAAACTGTAGTTAGCCCATTTTATAGGTGGGAAAAGGCCATGAAAAGAGATAAAGAGGGGCAAATTAGTTGTTAAATATTACTAAATGGCAGAGAAATGATTGGAAGCTTCTACTGATCCACTGTTGGCCTAATCTTTATTATTGTTCAGGTGCTTGACATGACCATCAAGCATCTGAAAAGTCCTACTGGGAATCTGTATCCCACACTGGGGTAAGCAAACAGCCCGAGAGCAGCATTACTCTCTGAGCAGCAGATGCTAGTAATAGGTTATACATCACAGGGATGAGTGGTCCTTCCATGTGTTAGAAAGTTCCAGGTACCAAAGATTCTGAAAGAAGTTCTAACTGTGGCCAGACTGGCCATGGGAAAGAGATGTCTTGTGGGGTTGCCAGCCACCAGGCTTCTGTGGGCCAGTGTTTGACTGTATCTGCTCTGCTGATGGCATCCCTCCCCTCCTGCCCAAGGCCCTCCCTGCCATTCCTGTTACAGGGAAAACTAGAGCTGGAAATTCATAGACATTGCTGTAATTTTTTTCTTTAGTCTGGATTAGTTTTAGTGCTTTGTTTTCTCTTTTGATTTCATTTAGTATTTTCCTGCTGTTTCCCCATTAAATGTGCTCTAGGTGGGAAGTGGGGAATGGGGGTGACTTTATGGAGAAAATGTTCACTTGGTCCTTTGGCTTAAAGGGCTGAGACATACTTGCCTACGGGGGCCTTCTCTTCGTGCCACACAGGGTAAGGAGTGGATTTCTGAGCCTGGGAATCCCTTCACATGAATTCTGAGACCCTTCAGTCATGCGACGGGCCCCTCTGCTCTGTAAGTCCCATCCTACCGTTCAGAAAAAAACCACCCACTCAAGTAAATATTTATTGTGTGTCTCTTTATTGACAAAGTCCTGTCTTAGGTCTCCTACAAATTAGTCATCTAACTTAACACCTCCAAAAACTTTTACACTTTTACTTATTGAACAAGTAACACATCCCCGTAATTCAAAACTCAAAAGATACAAAAGGGTATATAGTGAATCTATATGCCTTTCGTCCCCTATCCCTGCCCACCCCCACCCCCAGGTCTCTGAGAGCAACCAAGGCTATCAGTTTTCCTAAGCCATTTTATACATTTAGAAAAAATTATATATATATATATATATTTATTTATTTCTATAACACATATGGCAATAGGTACATATACCGTGTACCTAACATTTTTCACTTGCAGTGTATCTTGAAGATAGTTCCCTAATTAGACATAAAATCTCTGCTATTATTTAGTGATTTTTATAGCCTTCCACTTTTTGGATGAATCAGAATTTATTTAACTGGTACCTTTCTGATGAAGATTTAAGTTGCTTCTAACCATTATTATTCCAAATAATGTTACAGTGAATAATCTTGTACAAATGCAACTTTGCCTGTGTATGCCAGTTTATCTGTAAGATAAATTCCTGCAAGTAGCTTCTGTATCAAAAGGTACATGCATTTGTAATACTGATATTGCCAAATTGCCTTCCATAAAAGTCAGAGGGCAATTCCCACCAGAAATATATGAGTGCCTTTTCTCCCACGGTCTTGCCAATAGGCCCACTTTTGATCTCTGTCAGGTTGAGAGGTGAAATATAGTATTTGATTTTTTTTAATCTGCATTTCTCTTAGTATGAGTGAGATCAAACATCTGTTAATGTTTAAGACTGACTGGTATTTTCTATGTTGTGACTTGTTTGTTTATAAATTATGTTGATTCTTCTGTTGGTTTGTTGATATTTTGGTCATTTTTCTTATTGCTTTTTAGAAGGTTTTACATGTTGTTATGAGTATAGCAAGCAATACTTTGATAATTTTCTTGTATAAATTAGAAAATACATAGATATTATTGATGTATATGTCAAAAGTCTCCTCTAGAGAAAATTATTTTTAGTCATTAAATAAAACCTTTTTATTACTGATATTTTCAAACATAGATAGAAAAAGAGAATAGCACAACAAATGACCATGCACCCATTACCCAGCTTCAGCAATCATCAACATATGGCCAATCTTATTTCAACTGTAACCTCCCCCCATGCCCACCCTCCCACACACACATACACATTCCCCTGCCCCTTGGACTATTTAGATGGAAAAATCCCTGGTGTTATATAATTTCAACATAATGATTTCTATTATTTTAAAATATTACTATTAGGTCTCCTAAACAAAATCAATAGTCATTCTTTAATTTCATCAGATATTTAGTCAGTGTTCAAATCTGCCTGATTCTCTTGTAAAGTTTTTCCTATAGATGGTTTGCTCAAACCACAACACACATTGCATTTGGTTGATGTATGTCTGTTAAGTCCTTTTTAAATCTATAGGTTCCCCTCCCTTGACTTTTTTCTTGCACTTATTTGTTGAAGAAGCCGGGTCTGTAGTCCTGCAGAACATGCCACATTCTGGATTTTGTTGGATTTGCATTTTGCTGTTTACCATGTTTTCCTGTAAACTGGTGTTTAGATCTAGAGGCTTGATCTGATATAGGTTTATTATTATTATTTTGGCAAGTATACTTCACGAGGGTTATCATGCACTTCCTCCTGAATCATGTCAAGAGGCACGTGAAGTCTGGTTGTCTCTCTTTGTGCAATGTTGAGGTTGGTGTCACTTTCGCTGACATTCTGCTTTTAAAGAACTGTATTAGATCCTGAAAACAAAACTTGTGTCTCTATAGAAAATGAAGTGCCAAAGGAGAAACCCACACTTTCATTTTGGGAGGAGAGAATACGAGACGTGGGGAGCTTTCACGTTTAACATGGTGAAAGGCTCAGAATGAAACTGTGTTCTTTTGGTCCAAGTTCCATTTAGTTTTACATTCAGGTATTTGTGGGACCTATAGGCTGGCTCACTGTGTTGAACAAAATGTATTTGGGTTTCAGGCATTTTTATACCTTCTTTTCCTTTTCATTTGACTTGGAATAAAAATGTCTTCATCTCACTTATTACCTCTCACTTTTAAAACTGTTTCTGCCAGCTACCTCTAAAATGTTAATAAAAGGTTAGGGGGCTTGGAAGATGTCTTCCCAGGAGGACTTGATGTCCCAGGTCTCAGCTGTGATCACAGTGGCTTTCAGTTTCTAAGTGCCTGTTGCTTACCCTGTCTTCCTTGCCTCTGAGCTTTCACTTTCCTTTCTCTCTACAGCCCCCTGCTTTGGTTGACCCCCAGCCTTCCATGATCCCATCAGTCCATGAGATGTTCCTGAAATCATCCCACTCTCCCCATTCATAATGCTCTGTGGGTTGATGAATGAAATTTCATTGTATCCTAGATTTGAACCAATCTGTAGGTCCTCAAGAAGTACTTGTTTAAAGGCAATCAAATTTCTCTGTTTTATGCTACTTTTAAAATTGCGTTTCTTCAAAGACAATTAACCCATATGGTTTCTCAATGGAAAATTACTTTTCTCAAAGCCATTCTATAATATCTGTTTCTAAGTACTTACATGTTTAGATTAAGTGAATATCAACTTTGTGGTCATCTTGGGTAAGAGATAATTCTTTATTATTCAAATAAAGTAATAGAGTATGAAGACACAAAAGGCCCCGAATAGTCAAAGCAAACTTGAGAAAGAAAAATGGAGCTGGAGGAATCAGGCTCCCTGACTTCAGACTATACTACAAAGCTACAGTCATCAAAATAGTACGGTACTGGCACAAAAATTGAAATATAGATCAATGCAACAGGATAGAAAGCCCAGAAATAAGCCCACACACCTATGGTCAATTAATCTATGACAGAGGAAGTAAGAATATACAATGGAGGAAAGAGTCTCTTCAATAAATGGTGCTGGGAAAACTGAAAAGCTACATGTAAAAAAATGAAATTAGAACATTCTTTAACACCATACATAAAAATAAACTCAAAATGGATTAAAGAGCTAAATGTAAGACTGGGTACTATAAAACTTTTAGAGGAAAACATAGGCGGAACATTCTTTGACATAAATAGCAGCAAAATCTTTTCCAAGCCATCTCCTAGAGTAATGGAAATAAAAACAAAAATAAACTAATGGGACCTAATTAAACTCAACAGCTTTTGTACAGCAAAGGAAACCATAAACAAAATGAAAAGACAACCACAATATGGGAGAAAATATTTGCAAATGATGAGAAGCACAAGGGATTAATCTCAAAAATTTACAAACAGCTCAGGCAGCTCAATATCCAAAAAGCAACTCAATCAAACAATTGGCAGAAGGGATGGCAGCCATCTTGCCTTCCATCAAAGGAGCCCTGTCGTGCCTGGGAAGGAAGACAGAAGATGAAAGAGGCATGTGAGACAGTGGCAGGGACCCAGAAACCCTCATACCCTGTTCCTGTATTGTGCTTTCCCTAGAGTGCCAGGAATGTTATTCCATCTGTCTTGCCTCGTTATGTGATATGAACCTAAAGAGGAGTCAGGTAGTTGTTTGCCTTGTTGTACTGAGCAGACATGTTATTAAGATCTTTGGGACTTTTAAGAGACTAATATTAGATGCTAAGTGTGGGTCAGTATCTCTGGAGCGGTATTCAGAGACATTTGTACCACTTTTATAAACGTAAAAAGTAACCTGATTAAAATAGCTTGATGCTTGTCAATATTAGATGTTCAGAATGAAATTCAACTTAAAAAGGGAGGAAAAAGCCCTACATGTTGAACAGTATTCATATTATTGCAAGAATAAAATTACATCTTTGTACTTAAGGAAAAAAAAAAGGGCAGAAGACCTAAATAGACGTTTCTCCAAAGAAGACATACAGATGGCTAAGAGGCACATGAAAAGATGCTCAACACTCCTAATAATTAGAGAAATGCAAATCAAAACTACAATGAGGTACCACCTCACACCAGTCAGAATCTCCATCATCAAAAAACCTACAAATAGTAAATGTTGGAGAGGGTGTGCAGAAAAGGGAACCCTCCTACCTTGTTGGTGGAATGTAATCTGTACAGCCACTATGGAGAACAGTATGGAGGTTCCTTAAAAAACTAAAAATAGAGCTACCATATAATCCAGCAATCCCACTCCTGGGCATATATTCGGAGAAAACATGGTTTGAAGGGATACATGCACCCCAGTGTTCATGGCAGCGCTGTTTACAATAGGCAAGACATGGAAGCAACCTAAATGTCTATCGACAGATGAATGGATAAAGAAGATGTGGTATTATACATATATACAATGGAATATTACTCAGCCATTAAAAAGAATGAAATAATGTCATTTGCAGCAACATGGATGGACCTAGAGATTATCATACTAAGTGAAGTAAGGCAGACAGAGAAAGACAAATATCATATGATATTGCTTATAGGTGGAATCTAAAAAAATGATACAAATGAACTTATTTACAAAACAGAAGCAGACTCACAGACATAGAAAACAAACTTACAGTTCCCAAGGGGGAAAGTTAGGGGAAGGGATAAATTGGAAATTTTGGATTAACAGATACACACTACTATGTTTAAAATAGATAACTAACAAGGACCTACTGTAAAGCACAGGGAACGCTGCTCAATATTCTGTAATAAACTATATGGGAAAAGAATTTGAAAAAAGAATAGATACACGTATATGTATAACTGAATCACTTTCAATACACCTGAAACTATCACAACACTGTTAATCAACTATGCTCCAATACAAAATAAAAATTTAAAAAATAAAGTAATAGGAACACAACTGTGAATAATCTTATTTTATGAATTTTTTTACAATGCTCTTAATCCTATTAGTTAATTCCTTTTTAACCATAAAAAATGACTTTTCTAAACGTATCTTATGGTAATCCTTTTATGAAACATGACAAACTGATGAAACTATAAGCAAAGTGTCTTCTTTGAAAGGTTTCCACAGATGCCCCTGCTTTGGGCTGTCCCTTCCTTGTGGGTATGAAAGAAACTACAGTAATCTGCCTTCAGTAAAAGATGTGTGCTTGTGTGGGTTGGGGTGTGGGCAGGCTTAGAAAGGAGGCACATGTGCTCTGTTCTCTCGGATATTGTGCTGTGGGTGTATGTGGTAATTGATGTGCTTTCGAAATTGAAAAATTGATGAAAATTTGAAGACACTGACGGGTCTTATAGAATTTTGATGTCAACTGTGCCTGAAGAGAAGTTGTGAGAGAATACCTACTTTCCAAAAATCATCTGCTCTTTAACAGTTTTGGTTGGAGATTACAAAAATAAGACACGCATGTATATACTAAAATTTTTATAGTATATCATTAATAAATTTAGTGTCTTATATCACCCAATAATCTGATTTCTGAATAAAATACCTTTTCAGGGTGGGTAATGCTAAAACAATTCCTTTTTTCTTAGATGACCACAACAAAACAGAGATTTAAAAAAAAAGTCCCTTCATTTTCTTTGCTTTGCTTGGGGTATATACTATTTGAAATCTGTGTCTGCATGTAGGTGTGGGCAATACAAAGTCATGGATTTTAAGCTGCAGAACAGTTGGGACAAGAATCTTGACTCTGGATTCTGGGTCTCTTCAGCCCGTGGATGAATTTTAACACAGGCTAACTTGCAACATCAGCATTTTTATCTTCGCGTGTGCTTGGAAGAGGGTGGGATGGGGGTTAGGAGAGTGGAATCTGTTATTCAGATCTCATGGCATGTGGTTGGCACAAAATAAACGTATGTTACTGATGCTGAGAATACAGTCATCCCCCCATCTGTGGTTTCACTTTCTGTGGTTTCAGTTACCTGTAGTCAACCATGGTCTGAAAATGTTAAATGGAAAATTCCAGAAAGAAACAATGCATAGAGTGGTGTGATGAAATCTCACGATGGCCTGCTCTGTTCCACACAGGATCTCCAACCATTGACAGTGTCACTGCTCGATGATCCAGGATCACCAGAAGCAGATGATCCTCCTTCTCATGTGTGCTCAGCAGGTCATAAGCAGCCTAATGCTACGTCACAATGCCTACGTCATTCACCTCACTTCATTTCATCACATAGGTACTTTATCATCTCACATAATCAGAAGAAGGATGAGTATAGTACAATAAGATATTTTGACACAGACCACTTTCACATAACTTATATTACAGCATATTGTTATCATTGTTCTATTTTATTATTGTTGTTGTTAATCTCTTGCTGTGCCCAATTTATAAATTAAACTTTATCATAGGCATGTGTGTATAGGAAAAAAACAGTACATAGAAGGTTCAGTACTGAAACCCAGCAGGACCCTGTGGGGCTCCTAGGCAGGGAAGCCTTTCAAACAGTTGCTAATCAGGGAGTGGAGGAAATGCAGAGACAAGGGAGGAATGGCCAAGAAACAACAGCACAGCCTTTGGGCAGTGTCCTGGTTCCGCCTCAAGGGATACACATAACAATATCTTTGAGCTCTTTACAGAATTAAACCCCCAACAAATGGAAGATGCTAGCATTCTTTATTCCAGAGAAGATCACAGTTTGATAACCTCGAGAAGCTCATCAGGAGACCACCGGAGGCCAGATTAAAGGAGTGCAGGCCCTGCACACACCCTGATCCTTATCAGCAACCCCGCCCTTGAACCACTGCTATAAAACTCCTCACCAAACTCTTACACACTTTTGAGAGGCACGAGCCCACTGCGTCCCCCTTTGCCTGGCAAAGCAATAAAGCTATTCTTTTCTACTTCACCCAAAACTCTGTCTCTGAGATTTGATTTGGCACTGGTGCACAGAGGCCGAGTTTTCAGCATCAGTACTCTCCTTGGTTTCAGGCGTCCACTGGGGATCTTGAAATGTATCCGCCACAGATAAGGGGGGACTGCTATACCAGGAATGACAGTGATGAGAAGTGTTCGGATCTTAATTGTGTGGTACTAGTAACAGACAGCAGAAAAGTTGGCTGCTCCAACTTCTAGAATTCCACTTCAGAAAGGGAGGGCCACCAATCCAAGGTCACCAAAAAATCTTACTGATACACTTGGAAGACAATATGACAAACAACTGTAATAAATGACAATTTTAAGGGTTCTCCTCTGTGACCAGTATGTATTCCATGAAAATAGAAATGACAAGAAAAGCATCTTAAGCCTATGAACTGTGGAAAAGGTCAGAGAATAGCCAAGACAGTGGATGAAGAATGGAAATGTCAAAAATTGGGCAGAAGAGAGGGAAGAAAGTAAAAAATAAGATGCAAAGAATACCTTATATAAAATAACAGTTTTGTGATGAAGTGTTGGTGTCAGCAAGGGGAGGGGAGCTGGTTTCAGCAGCAAAGCCATGGAGGTAACTGGGTCCTACTTAAACACCAGCATTCTGTTTTAAGCCAGCAGGAAATGCTTCAGAAAAGCAGCAATATCCTTTGCTGACCCCCATTCAGTTTAGCAGTGGCAATATCAATAAAGCTGTGTACGTGTGCTTCCCAAGCAGGGGCATCTTCATGCTTGTGTTGGGGAGTAGAAAACAGAGGCCTGAGGTCTCAAAAGAGTATTCCTTTTAAAAATAAGCCTACTGAAAACAAATGTTATTAAATGTTCTTGCACAGTCTAAATGCATTCTGGTTTCATTCCCAGTATGCCAGATGTTGCTTCATTTGGAGAGAAAACCAACCCCATTCTAAGCACCCCTTTCATTGTTTTCTATCTCATGGACTCCATGTTCTGAAAGATTTCATCAGCCAGACTGCATTTGATAAGCAAGTCATATTTTGATTTCATCAAATGTATGGACCAAAGCTTTTTATGGGCATTTTCTCATTGCTGCTAAAATTCCAGCACATTGTGCCTAGATAGGCTAGGAGGCAGGGCTGCAGTTTGGCCCTCTGACTGTCCAAAATAACTCAGAGACTATATGGGCAGGGTTTTTTAAAGCCTATTTTATTTTATTTCATTTTGGCTGTGCCACCGCACAGCTTGCAGGATCTCAATTTCCAGACTAGGAATTGAGCATGGGCCCCTG
Source organism: Stenella coeruleoalba (assembly GCF_951394435.1). NCBI lineage: Eukaryota > Metazoa > Chordata > Mammalia > Artiodactyla > Delphinidae > Stenella > Stenella coeruleoalba. Next base: position 55,878,390 of record NC_137151.1, on the reverse strand, counting down.
GCAGTGAAAGTGCAGAGTCTGGCCCAGCAGGGAATCTATGGGCAGTTTCGTTAAAATTGACTTTGAACATTTCAGGTGGGACAAATGTTCTCTAGTCTGCCAAAGGCTACACCACTCCCCAAGGTGTTGCTTCTGCTGCATGCATTTGGGTGGATGATCCGGCTCCTGAAGATATCTTCTGGGAGAGTACGGGATTTCCCTTCACTGAAAATACCTCTAGATCCTGACTGCTAATCTTTACAGTCCCCAAGCAGACCTGAGGTCCCAGAATGGGGACCATAATTGTTCCTACAAGCTAATCCATGTGGTTTCTGTGTGGCATGATCATGTCCTAAAGGCACCTTCATCCCTAGCTACCTCTTAGAAGGATGAGTTGTTTCTATCAACTTTTTCATACTTTGCTTAACTTTTGTGCAACCTATCACTCAGGCAATATAGAAGCTCTCTTATCACAGGTCTTTTGTTCTCTGTTTGCTTACCTGTTTCTTTTCATCTTTCTTTGATCTTTAGATAGCAATAGAGAGAAGAACCAGCTCTACCCAGAAAGGAAATCAAAATAACCTTTTAAAACATACAGTAATATCCTCCCCTGCTAGCCCCTTGGGTTAAAAAAAGAAAAAGGAAATTTGATCTGAATATTAGAGAAAAAATATACTTTAAACTCTGTCTGCCTAAAAAAATTCACACCTGTTTGGTGCTGTGGCTACCATTGTACAATAAATGAAAATTTGTTTTAGAAAAAGTGAGCTCCTATGTTATAATCTTATTTGCTTTTCTTTTTCTAATGGAACTTGTTTTTTAATTATTCTGGTATCAGAACATACATCCCAGCTTTGTTGCTGAAATTCTGCCTGGATTCCAAATGAGGCAGAAGGATATAATTTCATGTAAGGCATTCATCACCACAAGAGGAAAGAAAACAGCAAGTAGTAATAACGTGGATGGAAGGAGAATCATAGACTCTCGGGGCAGGAAGAGCCCTTAGAAGTCAAGTAGATTAACCAACTCATTTAATTTGATTTTGGATTACAGTATCATTTCTGCAATACCTCCAGACTTTTTTTCCGTAGGTTCACTCAAGATTGAAAATACCATGTATTTTTTTTTTTTTTGATATAACTGAAACCGAGCAGGACCCCATGGGGCTCCTGTGCATGGAAGCCTTTCTGTGTCCCCGGTTCTTGTTTGTAGGAAATAAGCTTCAGCATCCATGACCTTCCCTGAGTTCCAAAGGGCAGGTTCAAACAGTTGCTAATCAGGGAAGGGGGGGGATGCAGAGATGAGGGAGGAGCAGTCAAGAAACAACAGTGCAGCCTTGGGGCAGGGTCCTGGTTCTGCCTCAAGGGATACACATAACAATATCTTTGAGCTCTTCTGGAGAACTAAAACCCCCAACAAATGGAGCTACTTGATGAAGTTAACTACTTGATGAAGCGTTCTTCATTCCAGAGAAGGTCACAGTTTGACAACCTTGAGAACCAGAGAAGCTCATCCGAAACCACCTGAGACCAGATTAAAGGAGTGCAGGCCCTGAACACACACCCTGATCCTTATCAGCAATCCCGCCCTTGCACCATTTCTATAAAACTCCTCACCAAATCCCCCGGGTTGGGACACACAGTTTTTGAGGGCATAAGCTCACTGTGTTCCTCTTTGCCTGACAAAGCAATAAAGCTATTCTTTTCTGCTTCACCCAAAACTCTGTCTCTGAGATTCAATTCAGCACTAGTGCACAAAGGCTGAGTTTCTGGCATCATAACTAAGAGTTCAAAGCTACAACTGAAAGAAAAGCTCACCCTCTTCTGACCTTAACTCTGTAAATTTGAGCATAATAATTTAAGAGGCAGGATAGCACATGGGTTTTGACAGCTGAAGAATTTGAATACTGCCTCCCTCACTTATTAGCTATAGGTGTTGGGAGATAGTTCTCTATGAGTCTCTCACACTTCTTCACTTGTTACAGCTTCTATATCAGATAATCTTTTCAAGGATGTCTGTATAGCGAACAGTCTTAGAAGATATAGTGTCTCCCTCTGAAGCACTGGGCAGATTTGTTTGCTATCCATGATAATAAAAATAACGTCACTCTTAGGGCAAAAGTTGGGCAAGTTTACTAACAGCTTCCTTGTAAGATTGGGGGTTTCCTAAGCCTGGGGTTCCTCAGCTGTGAGTCATCACACCGCAGCTGCTCCCCAGTCCCTTCGTTGGACTTGAGGGACAACGGGAACTAGAGTGACCAACTGTTTTCATTTGCCTAGGACTTTCAATGCTAAAACTGAAACAGTCCTGGGCAAACAGCCTGGGATGGCTGGTCACTCTAGTGAAGTAGGAAACTGATGTGTATAGGAAGCTCCTGCTGTCTGCTATGCCAGGAAAATAAAGTCCTTTGTCTCTGACCAAGAAGTTTTGTGTCTTCTGCCAGCATGCATGAAAATGGGGCAGACTAAGTCATTAGCTGGCAAGTAGGGTAAAATTTCAAACCTTTCCTAGTTCTTGACAGTAAGATGTTTGGTGAGTACTTCCCTGTGCCTGGGTTTTCTTTTCTGTAAAATGGAGATCATAGCATCTGCTTCAAAAAGTTGTGAGGACAGGGCTTCCCTGGTGGCTCAGTGGTTGAGAATCTGCCTGCTAATGCAGGCGACATGGGTTCGAGCCCTGGTCTGGAAGGATCCCACATGCCGTGGAGCAACTAGGCCCATGAGCCACAACTACTGAGCCTGCGCGTCTGGCGCCTGTGCTCCGCAACAAGAGAGGCCACGATAGTGAGAGGCCCGCGCACCACGATGAAGAGCGGTCCCCGCTTGCCACAACTAGAGAAAGCCCTCGCACAGAAAAGAAGACCCAACACAGCAAAAATAAATTAATTAATTAATAAACTCCTACCCCCAACGTCTTCTTTTTAAAAAAATTTAAAAAGTTGTAAGGACAAAGGAAATGGTGCAGGTAAAGCCTAAGCATCCCACCCAGGACATAATAGATCCTCAAGAGCGAGTGACAGTTCCCACTTTATTACCGTAATTCCTATTAGTAGATAGAATGAGTCTAGTGCAATCATGGGTTGGGTTGTGCGTATGGTTTGCATGTGTGTATCTTCCTCTCAGTGTTTTCACACAATAGAACAGATTTTTAAATGCTCAATTAAGTATTTTTGATCATTTTTATCACTAAGATTAGACTGATTCGTGGTTGAGTCTAATTACTGACTAAAATGTTCCCCAACTGGATGATTCAGTGACCTTATATAGTTGTTGCACATTTTGTAAGGCTTTTTTTTTTTTTTTTTTTTTTTTGTGGTCGTGCTGCGTGGCTTGTGGGATCTTAGTTCCCCGACCAGGGATTGAACCTGGGCTATAGCAATGAAAGCCTGGAATCCTAAGCACTAGGCCAGCAGGGAACTCCCTGTAAAGCTCTTTTTAATCTGGTGAAACAATATCTGATGTTATTTAACAAATGACCTTTGACCTCCTCCCTTAAATCTCTCCAGCAGATAATAAAATTAAGCTCCAGGTAACATCCTTCAGAGATTATTTGCTTGGCGTCATATGGAAGTGTTCCACTGCTGTCATATAAGGTAAAGTAAATGCCACATCCACGTGCGTTGATCTCAGCTGCTATGGGAAACAGTAAGCTGAAAAATAGCATTCCCATTGTTATTTGTATTTCCAAAGATTTTACAGATATTTTTGTTGAGAACATGTGATATATTTGTGGTCCTTTCCTCTAAGCGTCAGAGACAGGTTTCTTCAGAAGAAAAAAGATCCACAGGTTTTCTTCGAATTGGAGGATTCAGAATAACAAACATCTGGGAATTCTTTTGCTCACTTGGAGACGTGGATAATGTTCATATTTGGTGTGGCGGAGGAGTGTAACATCCCTTTTATGGGTTACGAGGAAAGCGTATTTAAACTGAATGTGGTTATGAGATGATTTGAAACTCTCTAGGAAAATGGATCCATTTGGGACACTATGATTATACCTCACTTAGCTAGTTCATTTATGTGTGGGTAAGGCAAGAATGACAGAAAGGAAAACCCAGTGCCTCTGCCTCTACTCAGATGTGATCAAGAGTGGGTAGAGTTCATGCATTATTCTATTTTTGTTCTGAAACACTAGCTTGTCTTTCACTTGTAGGCTCAATTCAGTTCTAGATGTTTTGCAAATGTAATATGAGACTCAGTTAATTCCCTCCTAGGCCATCAAGCTATCTTTTCTGAACTGGCAACTGCTTTGGTATTTCCCTTGGATCAAACATGCAATTTATGGCTTGATGTTTATCTGTAGGAAATATAAAACATTCAGCAATGCTGCCTAAAAGAGCCAGTTACGGTCTTGGTGTGATGTAATCATACAGACATGGGGTATCCCTCTCTGGCCAGACCTGAAAATCCTTCAACAACCTCAGGTGTTCTATTGGTTTCTGTTCATAGTAAGGAAACTAGACCCACCAATAATGAATAACACACATTTTAATTTTGTATCTTGTTTATTTTTTTAAAATTTATTTATTTTTGGCTGTGTTGGGTCTTCATTGACGCTCGCGGGCTTTTTCTAGTTGTTGCGCACGGGGGCTACTCTTTGTTGTGGAGCACGGGCTCTAGGTGCGTGTGCTTCAGTAGTTGTGGCTCGTGGGCTCAGTAGTTGTGGCTCGAGGGCTCTAGAGCGCAGGCTCAGTAGCGTAGTGCACAGGCTTAGCTGTTCCGCGGCATGTGGGATCACCCCAGACCAGGGCTCGAACCCATGTCCCTTGCATAGGCAGGCGGATTCTTAACCACTGTGCCACCAGGGAAGTCCTGTATCTTATTTTTTATGGAGGTAAAGTCAACATATCATAAACACATTTTTATTTTTGAAGAAGTCATTGTTCCTGTTTTCTGTCGGCCCAATTGCTTTGACTGTGGTCAGGAACTTCTTTCTTCCTTTCTGAGTGGCTTAAATCTCTTGGCTCTGAATGTGAACCCCCGAGCCCTATCTTTAGGCACTGTCTCCTTTACTCCGTAGGCCTGAGATCTGGCTCTTCTGTCTTACTCCTGTGCTACAGGGGCGGTGTCTGTTGGAAGTTCTCCCCACGGGCCTAGAGTGGCAGCCACGTGACTCTGACCAGGCTTTCATGCAACCTGCTTTTCCCTCCAGAGCTGGCCTCCATTCTCCCCTGTAGGTTTGCAGTTCTACAACCCTTCCTGAGGCTCAGTTTTGGCTTCAGCTACACGGTTTCCACAGCCCTGGAGTCAACTTTGGGCAAGTTGTAGCCTCTGTTGAATCCAGGCCTCCCGGTCCAGGTCACGCTCAGAGGCTTTGATTTCTGCTGCAGCCCTACTGTTGGTCCCTGTAGGAGTCCCTAAGACTGCTGTAACAAAGTGCCACAAACTTGGTGGTTTAACAGCAGAGATGTATCATCTCACCATTCCGATGGCCAGAAGTCCAAAGTCAAGCTGTCAGAAGGGCCACGCTCTGTCTCTCTGAAGGTGGGAGAGAATGATCTGCTCCAGGCCCCGCTCCTAGCTGTTGGTGGCCTGGGATGTTCTTGACTTGTAGATGACCTTCTTTTCCCTGGATCTTCACATTGGCTTCTCTCTGTGCTTCCATCTCTGTGTCCAAGTTTCCCCTTTTAATAAGGATACAGTCATACTGGATAAAAGCCCACCCTAATGACCTCATGTTAACTTGATATTTGGTAAAGACCCAGCTTTCAAATAAGGTCATGTTCATAGGTACTGTGGGTTAGACTAGGTCATGTTCATAGGTACTGTGGGTTAGACTATCTACATCTTTTGGGGAAGATATAATTCAACCCATTACAGTCCCATCACCTTTATACCGCTACACTCTGCTTTTAGTGTAGGACCAGAAGAGCTCATCAACAAACTGACCTGAGGCTCGGGCCTCGGGATGACCCTCACCACGCCATGTACCCTGGGGCATGCCTTCTTTTGCCTCAATGCACAGACATGTTCCCCAAGGTTTCAGCCCCCCAAAAGGGGCTGCCTTTTTCTAATTTGCACAAGTTGCTCTGCAAGCTAGCTGAAGTCCCATGAGGTCAACTTCTGATTTATTCATGGACATTCACTATACCGAACATAGATTTTTTCTCCAATTCAGTCATTCTGTACTCATATTCACGTATAAACTGTGTTGTCTGTTTTGATTTTTAAAAAGGGCATAGCCTTTCTTTTAGCAGAAATAGCCTCACTGTCATCGTTTATTTTCTGTAAAATTTCAAGCTTCAGAGGAAGGAAGCATAACGAGCCTATACTATGTCTCAGGTGAATTAGGATCCAGATAGGTGTCTCAGCCTTGATTCCTGCCTTCCCTTTCTTACTGGTTTCACAAGTTTCTTACTGGTTTTCACAAGCCTCAGTGGCTCGGCATATGAAAATCTGGAAGAAACAATGATTGCCCTATTTTCTCACAGCATCCAATTGTGGAATGAAAATTGAGATCTGGACTCATTATTTGAGAAGTTTCAAACATAGTTCACTAGTGGTTTATAATTAAAACAGGAAATTCCATCTGCCACAATGAGCACATCCTCTTCCGAGAGCATGACTGAGGGCTGAGCACATCTGAATCACCTTCAAATCTCGTCATTGTCCATTAAATGCACTGGACAACAGTAGCCCAGGCTCAGCTCTCTAATTCTGTAGTTTGGCAAGCAGGGACAGTATTCCGGTTGCTCACTGGGGACAGGACCGCCAGCTTTGGAGAGACCAGTGTGAACAGCATCTGCCTCTGCATTTAATGCTGACTCTGTGCTCTGCCTTCCCATAGATTCATCTGCCTGGGCATCTTTGCCTATTTCAGTAGGGTAAATCTGAATGGGACTGGGGAGTGTTTCCCTGCCCATGACCTCTCCAAAGAGCTCAAAGGCACAGGACTCGGAGATAATGACCTACTGATTTAGCAAGGTCAGTGGCTACCGTGTAAATCCCAGGTTGTGCACTGTCCTGAGGAGCTGGACAGGGTCTGTGACAAATTGCTCAATATGAGCCATAAAAAACCAAGGTATATCAGAGTCTCCTGTGGGGATAGATTTAGGGGTGGATTAGCGATCTTTTTATCAGTATGTACTGCTTTTCTAAATAAAGTCTGAGCACATCTCTGTAATATTTCTAGATTAAATTGAGGATTTTTACGTTACCCTTTTCTTCTTTATCTATAGTGATGGTTTATAGCTTTACGGAACAGCCTGTTTTGTGCTCATTAACTTAAATGTTCTTACAAATATTGGAACAGAATAATCCCAGATGGTAAAATCAGAGACCCAGGAGCTCCAATGTAGATGAGACTCCACAGAAGCAAAGTAAAAGTAAATATTCAAGAGATGTGTGCAAATGACCTAAAGAAGGGGTGACCTGGAGCTCCACAGTGTGGAGCTGCCTGCCGCCTAAAGAAGCAGAGTCGTGGAGAGCCCTCAGGGCAGTGCTGGCTGCAGCAGGGTCGCGTCCTGGTGTTTGCAGTGCTGCCAGTTGGGGGGCGAGGGGAGGCACAAGGGCACGGCGGTAGCTTCCACCACCAAACCACTTCTGCACTGTGATTTTGGATCTTGCCCCAGAGGCCTAGCTCCTGAGCATGGCTCACCAGCTTTCCTGGCAATGTTGGATGAGCCACCCCCAATCCTAATAAATTCATTCTCTGCCTAAATTGGCCAGCATCAGTTTCTGCACTCTTGGCTAACTGATTTGGGCACTCTGGTGGGGAAGCCAGAACTTGTTCCAAACAGTTGGACCCCAGAACCCACATTCTTTTTTTAGAAAAATATTTATTTTCCTTCCTTCCTTTCTTCCTTCCTCCCCTCCCCCCTCCCTCCCTTCCTTCCTTCCAGCTGTGCCGGGTCTTAGTTGCCGCACGTGGGGTCTTCGTTGAGGCATGCGGGATCATTTGTTGTGGCGTGCAGGCTTCTCTCTAGCTGTGGCCTGCAGGTTTTCTCTCTCTAGTTGTTGCGCACAGGCTCCAGGGTGCATGGGCTCTGTAGTTTGCAGCATGCGGGCTCTCTCATTGAGGCGCACGAGCTCAGTAGTTGTGGCGTGTGGGCTTAGTTGCCCCGCGGCATGTGGGATCTTAGTTCCCTGACCAGGGATCGAACCGGTGTCCCCTGCATTGGAAGGTGGATTCTTTACCACTGTGCCACCAGGGAAGTCCAGAACCCACATTCTGGAGCCCTACAGGCACCACCTCTACTTCGGGCAGACATTGCATTGGGCTCCAGATTGTGGGTGCCTCGCCCAGGTGGACCATATGGATTATTGCCCAAAATAGGACATTTTTGAGAATGAAAAGGGCTTCTATAATAATAATTATGCCAGGACTGTCCTTGGCAAATGAAATGGGCATAGGCCCTACTAAGGAATTATGCTTTTTCCTTATGCTATAGACGGGAATCCATCTGCCAGAAATTATAAGGCCCAGAGCTAAGGGTCAGACTCACTTGATCCTATTTTGAACTTGCTAAGATAAAGTCAGTATTATCCATTCTGCTAAATGTCCATTTAGTTTCTTTACGAATATTCTTTAGCAAATATTAAAACCTAAGAGGAAGTACACTTTTAGAAGGATAATGTGTGCCTGACTTTAAGTGCATATGCAGAACTCTTGTAGGCCATGCTCACCATGAAGAGTAAGAGTAACTTTAAGAAAAAACAAAGCAAAAGGGAAAGAACTGCATTCTTTTCAATGAGCCTATGAAATTAACAAAATATAAAATGAATTGATAATTGAAGATATACCAAGGTTAGATTAGTGGTTCCATGGAAATCCATAGGGCAGAAGCACATTTTATTCTCTTAGCTGCTGGTAGATTTCCCCTTGAGAAGGGCATTATATTTGTTTGGAAGAAATACTCGTGATAAACTTGAGAGAAAGGTGAGGCCCCAAGGTGAGGTCCAGGTGACAAGAGGAAATGGGTAAACTGTCTCCCAAAGAGGATTTCTGTCAATTTACAGGTATTTGTTTAAGCACCTTGGTGCATCTGAGTCTGCAGAGACAGGCTGTGAAAAATGGGCTCAAATGCTCCTCACATAAAAGGAGTAGGAAGTAGGGAGGCAGAATCAAGGAGGGAGAAGCCAGAGGGGTGGGAGCTGCATGGGGAAACCTTGGAGAGAAAACTCCAGTGACAATGCTACTGGAGATGAGAAATATCTAATGTGCTGCTTGATTTGACCTCTCTCTGTGACCCACAAAGCTTCAGTAAAGACCAGAAAAACAAAGTCAAAGTGCTTGGAATAATGGTGTTCCTGTGATAATCAGTGAAGGGTCTGTGTTCTGCCTCCAAGTTGACATGGTATCAGGGTGTAATTAATACACCTTGATGGAGGGATGGCAGACCAGTGGGTGTTCTTTTCTAACAAAAATGTGCTCATTTCACATCTTAGCAGAGAGGCAGGAGAGGTAGGGAGAGAAGGAGATTATAACTCTGGGAGAGTGAAACTGATGACATGAGGAACAACAGAGGGGAAGACAGCAAAGGTTAGAAGTCTAGAGAAAATTTGAGCAGGGAGCTCTGTCAGGATTCTAGCTCAAGTGCAGACATGGAGTGACAGAGGATGGCAAGGAAAGGGACAAGTGAAACAACGATCCTCGCATCACTGAAGACGTGCGTAGCTCACACCATGAGTCCTAGAGAAACATGGTAAAGAGGCCCAGTGAAGCAAACAGCTTGGGACACCTGGGGACAAATCCCAGCAATACTGTCGATTACCCTACCGAGATTTGGGGAAGCCATACGCTGTTTCCCTCCACCTGCTTTCACTTTTCTTTCCCGAATTATGCCAAGTAGGTTAACCAGGTGGATTTGCAAGGTTGGAAACAGTCAGCTCATGCTGATAGGGTAAGATAAAGGGACAAAGTAGGTCATTAAATAGTTAATCCCACTAGGGGACTGTAAGTAAAGAAAAAAGTATGGGAGACCCCTGTAAGTTAATGATCACTCAAAAAAAAGCAGGTTTGCTTAATCACAAAACCAAGCAGGCTGGCTTAGCAACAAAACCATGCAACAGAAACATGAGACATGCCCCCAAACAATAAAACAATGGTGGCATGAGACCCACATCCTGCCCATTGAGCTCGGGAAGCTAATGACCCCAAGGACACGCTCTCCACACACATAAAAAACAATAATTTATGGAAAGGTGACATTTCAAAGTGAAAGACCTTCATTTACTAAGACCTGAAGTAATTTTTCCAGAGTGCCATGACGGTCCTGGCTTGACTATGTGGGAACAAGAAAACTCCCCCACCCAGCCTGGAGGAGGAGCTGATGACGGAAGTGCCACATCTACTCAAGAATGAGGGGAAAGGTGGTCTCTTTCCCCTCCCCACTCCTCCTTTGATTATAAAACTGTAGCCCACTAAGTTCTCCGGGCTCAGCACCCTCTTGCCCGCCCACTTGTAGGCCTCACAAGCGTCCTATTCTAATAAATCGTTTTTTTTTTAACCTCTTTATTGGAGTATAATTGCTTTACAATGGTGTGTTAGTTTCTGCCTTATAACAAAGTGAATCAGCTATACATTTACATATGTTCCCATATCTCTTCCCTCTTGTGTCTCCCTCCCTCCCACCCTCCCTATCCCACCCCTCTAGGTGGTCACAAAGCACCGAGCTGATCTCCCTGTGCTATGCAGCTGCTTCCCACTAGCTATCTATTTTACATTCGGTAGTGTATATATGTCCATGCCACTCTCTCACTTTGTCACAGCTTACCCTTCCCCCTCCCCATATCGTCAAGTCCATTCTCTAGTAGGTCTGTGTCTTTATTCCTGTCCTGCCCTTAGGTTCTTCATGACCTTTTTTTTTTTCTTAGATTCCATATATATGTGTTAGCATATGGTATTTGTTTTTCTCTTTCTGACGTACTTCACTCTGTATGACAGACTCTAGGTCCATCCACCTCACTACAAATAACTCAATTTCGTTTCTTTTTATGGCTGAGTAATATTCCATTGTATATATGCAAATAAATCGCTTATCTATCACTTTGCCTTTTGCTGAATTCTTTCTGTGCTGAGACATAAATGACTGGAGCTCCTTGGAGCCCCTGAAACGTCACCTAGTGGTTTCAGTGTGACTCTTCCACTCCAGCTCCTTCCTCTTTACTTCCAACTTCTTCCCAACTTCCAGAGCAAAGTATCCCAATATTTTTGAGAATAAAGATTTTTTTAACATCAAAAGTCTCTAGAAAAACTGCAACAGAAGTTGCTTCTACTGATTAAAATATACATACTATCAAAAATATTGCTCATGCACTAACATTTCAGTTGGATATTTATCTTATTAATTTTAAGAGCATCTAAATGCAATGGAAAAAATAATAACATATACATTTGTTGAGATTAGCTCTAACTAACAGAGACCTGAAAAACAGTGGCTTAAACAGCATAGAAATTAAGATTTTTATCACATGAAAGTCTGATGTGGAGGCTCCCCAGTCATTGGCAACCCAGGCTACTTCTCCCTTGTGGCTTCACAGTCACTAAAGTATGTCTCATGTCCTCATGTTCCAAGATAGAATTCTAACATTTCCACATCCGAAGATACAGGGTGGAAGGAGGGGGTGAAAAAGCCAAGGGCACAAGTCTCAGTTTTCTCTTAAGGAAATTTCTGGAAACTTCCATGTAATTGTTCCTCTTACATTCCATTGGTCAGATCTTGGTCCTCTGGCTACATCTAGCTGCAAAGAAGGCTGGAAAGTTGAGTCTCTGTTCCCGGCTGTCATGCGCTCAGATAAACTGTGGACATTCTAAAGGGGCAAAATTAGCACTTTCTGCCCGAACAGATGTGTGTGATTTACCTACAGCTGCACGGCAAGTTAGCGTAGAGTCAGGACTAGATAGAAGCCAGCTCTCCCAGGTTTCCTGTTACTTGTTGTTTGGTATCATTTTTATTCTAGCTCCTTAACTTGCCCACTGAACTGCATACATCTCTCTACCATGGGCGGATGCCTCTCTGGCGACCTACCACGTTTTCTTGAATTACCATTTTCCTCTATATGTGTGTGTGACATTCTGGCAATGTATGTGATGCTGTGTGTGGGTCCTCTTGTCCCAATATCACATGGCAGAATATTCTCAAGTCACACCAGATGAAGGATTGGGATCTTGGGTGGTCTCTTGGGCACCTAAGAAAGTGCAGAGAAAGCAATGAAGCAGATAAGAATTGTTTGTAGCACATGGAGGAATTTTCAAGATAATCAAGAGAGGCTGCCTTTGGCAGAGACTGAAATGAGACCCTTGGGGGTATGTAAGAGGGTGAAATTATCTGAATAATAAAGGAAGTCTTAGTGCTTGGGAGATCTCTTGTGTAATATACTTTCAGAAGGTGGAAAAATATTTATGATTACTATGTTGTTGTTGTTGTACCCAGGTCAAGACTAAAGACGGGAGCCTTGCCGTTTAAACAGCATAAAACCCATGGCTTCCAATTCTTTTTTCCTTTTCCTTTGTGCACTGTTGTGAACTAGCTGGTAAAATTGGGGCCTGTAGATTTGCAGAAAGCTGGTGCTCACCCTACCTAGCACTATCTTAGGAATCCACAAAGGACAAGTTAAAACTATTAACTTCTTAGCTCTTTTAAAGGCCAGGTCTTCATTTTACATCATAAGAAAGAGGATTTACATAGAATGTCACCTTATATAATTCATGTTGACTTCTGCTGAGAATTATTAATGGATATTGAGTTTAGCTGTGAACACCTTTCTGCAGGAATGAGTGTGGAGGCAACCCTTAACTCTGCAAAATCTCTTTGGCTGGTTGGTTGACTCTAACATGGTGAGACAAGGTACTCAAGTCAGGGCTTAATCGGGGAAGTACAACTACTAGGTATATTAGGGCCGTAGCAACTCATTACACAACGGTGGGAGATGCTGGGGAAGTGAGGGTCTGAAAGGAGGAGTTGGAGGACCAGAGAAAAGTCATTAATCTGTCCCCTGAAGGGTTAGTGTGGTGAACAGAGTGGAACTTGCAGGGGAATCTATCTGGAAAACCAGATACATCCAGTTGCCAAAGTAGGATCATGAAGAAGACCTGGTGAAAGGTGTGATTTCTGCAAAACTATTGCTTCCGAAAGTCTGCAGCCAAGCTTCATGAAGGGGGGTGTGGGGGGCTGTTGGTCAGCAGCGCTGTCAGTTGGGAACAGCTGGACCCAGAGCGGGAGAGAATGAGGAAAATCTGGAACTTGCCTGCACCTCTGTGTCTGTCACCTTTGGAGAATAATGGCCATATTTTCTCCTGCCTTCTAAACCTTACATAAATTCCTCTTTTGGCGAACTCTATTTCAGAACCATAAGGGGATTCTGGGAAATGTAGTTCCAGCTAAACCAAGTTCACACAGCACACATCCGCACTAAAACGGCCAAAAGGGGAAATCATGGTTTGTACATTTCAAGAAAATTATTGAAATTCTAATATTAAATTACAACATTAATGAGTCCCCAGTTGACTGGTTCATATATTTACAAGTACAAAAAATAGAAAGTCATGGGAAATTAACCAGTTCTAAAATATCACACTATGTTTACACTTTAAGAGTGGAACAGCTATAAAATTTGGTCCTTAAAATTCCCATTATAGATACAGCTTTGGTTTCCAGTAGCCACAGGGTAGAATGTCCAGGAGAACTGGTTGAAACACTGAATGCTTTCCTGGGTTTGACAGAGTATCAAGAACAGAGGGCTGGACTCTCTGGACCACAAAGTATCCCATGCCATTTAAGAAGGTGATTTATCCCAGTAACAATCCCACTAATAGTTCCACACTTGGTGCTTACTAATGCTCATTACAGAGTATTTCCCTCAGCTCCATTAAGCTTTAATCTCAGCTGTTTTTTGGCACATTAACAACATGGCAGACCACCAAAGGAAGACTGGTCACAGACTTCATGTTTTACACACAATAATTTGGCTAGTGAATCGGATGGATTGGAAAACTAGAGCAGGATCCCACTCTACTCAGAAGATTCCAAGGGGCTGTGGCATCTCAAAGTCTGACAGTGTTGTCTTCTTGACAGAGTAGCTGCCTCAGAGAAATATTAGGTTGAGAGCCTCCAAAGAAGCTGCCTCTCCAGTCTTGGGAATCTGCATAGTATGGGAGAGCACACTGAAGCATTTCAGCCTTGGCACCATCTGTTCTCTCCCAGGCAAAGGCTAGGCTGGGAGGCACTGAGAGGCAGTGTCTCTTTTTCCACATGCTTCCATTAGTTATGCTCAGGGCTGGCCCAGGGCCAAACCATGGAGGAGGCCACTTCCTCTCTGGTGCCTCTTCTTCTACCCCCATGTGCCTTTTAGATAGTCCTTCACCTGATTCTTGGTGTCCTCATTAAACCTTGGTTGTCCAAGGCCACTCAGTGTTGTTTATTCCTTAGGCCAGACTTTTTTTTTTTTTAACATCTTTATTGGAATATAATTGCTTTACAATGGCGTGTTAGTTTCTGCTGTATAACAAAGTAAATCAGCTATATGTATACATGTATCCCCATATCGCCTCCCTCTTGTGTCTCCCTCCTACCCTCCCTAACTCACCCCTCTAGGGGGACACAAAGCACCGAGCTGATCTCCCTGTGCTATGCGGCTGCTTCCTGCTAGCTATCTATTTAGCTCCTCCCCGTGTCCTCAAGTCCATTCTCTATGTCTGCGTCTTTATTCCTGTCCTGCCCCTAGGTTCCTCAGAACCATTTTTTTTTTTTTAGATTCCATATATATGTGTTAACATACGGTATTTGTTCTTCTCTTTCTGACTTACTTCACTCTGTATGACAGTCTCTAGGTCCATCCACCTCACTGCAAATAACTCAATTTCATTTCTTTTTATGGCTGAGTAATATTCCATTGTATATATGTGCCACATCTTCTTTATCCATTCATCTGTTGATGGACACTTAGGTTGCTTCCATGTCCTGGCTATTGTAAATAGTGCTGCAATGAACATTGTGGTACATGACTCTTTTTGAATTATGGTTTTCTCAGAGTATATGCCCAGTAGTGGGATTGCGGGGTCATATGGTAGTTCTATTTTTAGTGTTTTAAGGAACCTCCATGCTGTTCTCCATAGTGGCTGTATCAATTTACATTCCCACAAACAGTCTTAGGCCAGTCGTTATTGGCCAATGCTTTATGCTTCAGGCTTTCCATTTTCTCTGCCCGCATAAAATATACGCTTCCGGTGTCCCTCTGAGACCTTCTTTCACCTAATATCACAATACTGTTAATGGTTCCAGAAAGAATCATCAAGAGTCTCTTTAGTAGTAGCAATTAGGTGTGTCAGGCTTCCCAGATTTCCCTGCAAGTTCCAAATTAGGTGGTCTGACAGAAAGCGAATTTGGGCGAGTCTTTGGCAATTTCCACTGGCCACCTACTCCACCTACATGCAGGGTAAATCATAGACATCAATGTCTGGTTAATTATTAACTTGATTGATGGTTACTGATTGCTCAAACTCAAGGTCATAAATGTTTTGCATCTCTTAGGTGCTAAATAAATGCTTGTTGGCTGAAGTAGTCTTTGACTAGAATTTGTCCAAGGATTTTGCTCTCTTAAATTACAGGGACAGGTAGGGCGCCAATATTCCAAGAGAGACTGAGCAGTGGTTCCAGAGGAGGAGGAACAATTATGGATGGGTGTATGACCTGGAGGGCGGATTGACAGAAGGACATCTGCAGCTCTAGGCCAGGTTTGTCAGCACACCTGAGCTTGTGGCAAGATTTGCCACAAAAAGGAGGTGAGTCATTGCTGGGGTCTACCATGGAAAAGGGTGGAAAAGGCCCAGGTACAGCCATGCCAGACAAAACAGTTGGCTGAGACCAACTCAGTCAGTGCCTGCAAGGGGTTCAGACCACTTGGAGGAGCTCATCCTTTTCTAGAGGGTCTTGGATTTCCCAAACTCCTTTCACAGTTCCTGCCAGGGTGTCAGTACTATACCACGTAGGTCCTGCCTGCTCATGTGCTAGAAGGTGTAGGACACTTTGCCTGTTGCATTTACTGCCTGTAGGGTGTATTTGGTGATTGGCATATGCCACTTCTTATTGACTAAATTCTGCCTTTCTCACTGAACTCTCCACTGAGGGCGGGGACTAAGTTTTAGTACTCTAGGGCCGGCTCCAGATCCCACACACAGTAGGAAGCCAAAGTGGTAGCTGCTGATGGTGTCTGGCTAATTGCTTTGACAGCAAAGGGTAGTAGAAAAAGAAGCAGACTTGGAATGAATCTTGCTTTTCTTGATTGGTTACCTCTAACTTTGGGCCACACACAACCTCTCTGGGCCTCAGTTTCCTCACTTATAACATGGAGGCTTGACAATCCTGTCTACCTCCCAGCATTCTTGGCAAGATCAAATCAGATCATGCTTGTTAAAGTACGTGGCCAACTCCAAAACACTATACAAATGTAAGATGATACATACATATTTATAACTGGATGTAAATTTGTATTTTTTATTTACCAAAATATATTCTGAGTGAGTACTTATTTGAAAAGAACTTTCTGATAAGTCTGCTTAGGGAAGAAGTTGAGATTCCAGAGACTCCAGTATTTCAGAGAAGGGAGTGAAGATTCATACTCTACAGAAGATGAGTTGTGTTGTTTGTTCGTTTGTGTGCACAGGGAGGGACAAAATAAAGTGAAGACGAGAGAGAGGATATAAAAACATGAGAAATTAACATCTCTAGGCTATGTTTCTAAAGCTATATGGGCCAGACTCCTCCCACTAAGAATTTTAAAAACACAACATGAGAAATAATTTCCACCCTCTTAAGCTCATTGTCACCCTTAGAATGCTATCTGCCAGGACGAGGAAATAGGCCTTTTATTTGCTCCGTATAGAGCATGTTGGCACACTTGAGGAGTTTTAGATGACGATAATAGTGAGTGCTGGTAAAACCAGAAGTCAGGACAGACCTGTAGGGTTAAAACCTGGAGGGATGAGGTCAGCCAAAGATGGCCATGCCTGGGAGAGCTACGCAGAAGGTGCTGTGCGTGCTGGATGTGGCAGAGGGACCAGCTGCTGAGAGAAGGGGAGCGTGAGGCTCAAGATGGAAAATCATGAACCAGGTGACACCATCAGGAAAAAGTTAACAACTTGTGATATCATAACCAGAAACATTAGCCAAGTTCCGGAAGATGAAATGGATCTACGTGAACATGGGTCAACATGTCTTGGACTTAATGCTATGCTCTGTGGCCTAAGAACAGTCTTTTTAAAATTATTTTAAATAATAATTATTTTATTATAGTAATTAAAATTAAAAATTTATCATTTTAGCCGTTTTTAAGTATAGAGTTCATCTCCATTAAGTACATTTGCATTGTTGTGCAACTGTCACCACCGTTCACCTCCAGAACTTTTTCATCTTCTCAGACTAAAACTCTGTACCCATTAAACACTAACTCCCCATTCCCTCCCTCCCCCAGGCTCTGGCAACCCCCCTTCTGCTTTCTGTCAGTATAAATTTGACTACTTTAGTGACCTCATATAAGTGGAATCATACAATATTTATCCTTTTGTGACCGGTTTATTTTACTTAGCATAGTGTCCTGAAGGTTCATGCATGTTGTAGCATGTGTCAGAATTTCCTTTCTTCTTAAACTGATTAATACTCCATTGTGTGTACATAACACATTTTGTGTATCCAATTGACAACTTGGGTTGTCTCTGCCTTTTGGTTATTGTGAATAATGCTGCTGTAAACATAGGTGTACAAATATCTGAGTCCTACTTTTGCTTCTTTGGGGTATAAACCCAGAAGTGGAATTGTTGGGCCATGGTAATTCTGTGTTTAATTTTTTGAGGAATCACCTACGGTTTCCACAGTGGGTGCATCATTTCACATTCCCACCAGCAATGCACAAGGGTTCTAATTTCTCCACATCCTCATAAAAAGTCTCTTTTGATGTGTCTCAGGTGCAACATGGGTTAGAATACCTGCTAGGTTACCAATGGCAGTAATCTCATTTTGGACAGTGCAGGTACCTTACAAAGATTTTGTAAGTTTACCTTTGACTGCAGGTGGTTTGAACTGTGGTCGCTATACTGTAACATGGTATATCCCATGGTTGATCTTGGTTTTTGGTGATCTGCTTCCTCTTTTCTTGGTTATACCTTTGAAGGGTGGCTTTGTGGCCAGATATAACTCATCCCTGTTCCCAGAGAAAGAAGTAGCTTAACTCACTGGATTAGAATTTCTAACCTCTCTTTACGAAGATGTTTTCACTTCACTCCAGACTGCGTTTGCTGCAGACCCTGGGCCTAACAACATAAACTGTTCAGAAAGCCCTGAACATGGCATAAAAATTTGCTGATTTTAAGCAAATATACAGACAAAGATAAAATAGTAAAAAGAGAGAGAGGGAGAGGGAAAGTGGAGAATGAGGACACTGTAGCTGGCAGTGGTGGGAGTAGTCAGGCAAGCCCTTTGATGGGGGCGGTAGAGGGTGGAGGTGATGGCGAGGTGAGTGGGCAGGGAGGAAGCTTCTCAGGCTTTCTTCCTAACAATCTCCCCCTGCCTCGGGCAGGTGGGGCTCTTGCACCAGGGCTATTGGTGATGTCACAGGATGTAAAGGAAGCCCCTTTCCTATTTGGGCTGCCTATCATTGATGTTGACATTTTCAATTTCCTAATATTTAAAGAGCATCAAAAATTAATAGAGAGTATAGGCATACCTCAATTTACTGTGCTTTGCAAATATTGTGTTTTTTACAAATGGAAGCTTTGTGGCAACCTCACCTTGAGCAAGTCTATATTGGTGCCATTTTTCCAGCAGTGATTTGCTCACTTTGTGTCTCTGTGTCACATTTTGGTAATTCTTGCGATATTTCAAACTTCTTCATTATTATTATATTTGTCATGGTGATCTGAGATCAGTGATCTTTGATGTTACTACTGTAATTGTTTCTTTGCTTTGTATATTTAAATTAAGGTATGCACATGTTTTTTTGACATAATGCTATTGCGTACTTAATAGATTACAGTATAGTATAAATATAACTTTTATACACACTGGGAAACCAAAAAAATCGTGTGACTCGTTTTATTGCAACATTTGCTTTATTGCGGTGGTCTGGAACCAAACCTACAATATCTCTGAGGTATGGCTGTATATTGTTTACCAAGTTGATTTTTATGTTTCTTTAATTTTACTTAATTTCTTAAATTCTCCAAATGAGAATTTTTAAAAATCTCTGCCCTTATGAAGTGTTTTCTGAGCTAGTTAGTCCTGATTCCTCATGGTTTCTTCTGATTTTTCTGAGGAGGCTCTCAGGATTTATGCTCCAAATGGCCTTTCCCCAGGCTGGCGGGGAAAATACCTCAAGCAGTCAGGAATCTGGCTCTTGCCAAGGGAAAAAAGTCAGCCCAGAACATGCATCCACCTGCCTTCAAGACAGGGACAAGCCAGCCTTGATTAGCCTTGATCATTGACCTGATTATGAATTTCACGTTAGGTTAGACTGGGGATGATAAACCTGGGTCAGGCTGGGCAAAGAGTATCAAATTCCCCATGAATTTGCACTAAGTAATCCAGTGCCTGGTCTTACTTCACGAGAGTCCTGGCAGCCAGTGACCCCTACATTTACCATCATGGTAACTCCCTTCTCCTACAAACATTCTCCAGGCAAGTTCTTACCTGACCTGGGCGAGATGAAGGGAGACTGACAGGGAGGGGTTCTAGGGACAGGAGGCCGCCTCTCCTTCAGTCTGAAACTTGTACTGACTTGGCTAAGAGCATCGTCACGAAACCACGATGTTCAGTGATGGATGTTCGCACACAGGCCTTGGAAGGCTATTAAACATTGGGCTGTCCTCCTATGACTGATTTAAATGTTCAATGCTTTTTGAAAAAAGTTTTATTTGAAAATTAATTGTTTTGAAAAAAAGCAAACTATATGGAAGGGTAAAACGTAAAAGTGCTGCACTCCCTCTTCCTCATTCTAGCTTCCAGTGTTGGGTGTATATTCTTTCAGGTATATTCTATACACACACACACACACACACACACACACACACACACACACACACACACACTTATACATCCTTAAAAAAAAAACTCAGGTCATACTATAATACAGCTATACAAGCTACTTTATAGCAGAGATACCCTTCGATGTCAATTCATTTTTTTAAAGGAAAAGGATATAACAATAAGTAATCTACTTTCTGATAGGTTCATATTCAAATCAGGTTCTGAACCTCAGCTCAACCTGAGCGTTTAGCTGAGAATCACTGGTACAACCGACGCTGGGCTGGTGTCTCCCGCGGCCGCCTGCCCCCTGCGCTCCTGTGTGTGCCCTCACTCACTAAGTGCCCGTGGAGGGGCAGGCAGGAACTTGTGGCAACGGAGAGTGAGTGTGTGGCCAGTTTGGCAGGAAAATTAGAAGACCAGACGGCCTCTGGGCTCCGTGGTTATTCAAGGGTAGGCGGGAGGACTTCAAACGTTGTCTGGTCCAGTGGAGGCTGGTGCTACTTCTGTTTTTTCTTTTGTTTTTTTTTTTTTTTTTTTTTTTTTGCGGTACGCGGGCCTCTCACTGTTGTGACCTCTCCCGTTGTGGAGCACAGGCTCCGGACGCTCAGGCTCAGTGGCCATGGCTCACAGGTGCAGCCGCTCCGCGGCATGTGGGATCTTCCCGGACCGGGGCACGAACCCGTGTCCCCTGCATCGGCAGGCGTACTCTCAACCACTGCGCCACCAGGGAAGCCCCTGGGCTGGTGCTATTTCTCATCAATGGTCCAACATCGGCTGCCAGCCAGAATCTCCAGAAACTTATGGTTGGTTTGTTTATGACCCAGACGTGCCAGGGGAGTCAAGTTTCTGGAGTCTTCCTCATTTTACCCTCCGGGTAGCGTAGAGGCGCTTGCCACTGTTGTTTGGGGGTGTGGACACTAGGGGGACTGCGCTGTTCTTGAGTATGACATATTCTTTTGGAGGATCATAATTTGAGCAATTTCTGGCATTTCAGAGGCTAATTCTCTCGACTAACACCCTCTCTTCTGAACTGCATCTTCGTGATGATGACTTCCAGGCCTTTCCATCTTTTGCCCTGACCACTTTCGTGAGCTCCTGGTCTGTTAGACCAACTTCCTTCCAAAAAGTGCACACTGGATTCCCAGGCCCACATCTAATTTGTTCAAAGTGAAGCCAGTATCTTCGCCTGAAAACCTGTACGAATTTCTTATTTCCACCTGTCTGGTCACCCTAGAGATTTTTTTTTTTTTTTTTTTTTTTTTTTTTTGTGGTACGCGGGCTTCCCACTGCCATGGTTTCTCCCGCTGCAGAGCACAGGCTCCGGATGCACAGGCTCAGCGGCCATGGCTCACGGGCCCAGCCGCTCCGCGGCACATGGGATCCTCCCGGGCCGGGGCACGGACCCGCGTCCCCTGCATAGACAGGCGAATTCTCAACCACTGCGCCACCAGGGAAGCCCTTAAATCATTCTTAATTCTTTTTTTTTTTTTAACATCTTATTGGAGTATAATTGCTTTACAATGTTGTGTTAGTTTCTGCTTTATAACAAAGTGAATCAGCTATAAGTATACATGTATCCCCATATCCCCTCCCTCTTGCGTCTCCCTCCCACCCTCCCTATCCCGCCCCTCTAGGTGGTCACAAAGCACCGAGCTGATCTCCCTGTGCTACGCAGCTTCTTCCCACTAGCTATCTATTTTACATTTGGTAGTGCATATATGTCAATGCCACTCTCTCACTTCGTTCCAGCTTACACTTCCCCCTCCTCAAGTCCTTTCTCTACATCTGCATCTTTATTCCTACCCTGCCCCTAGGTTCTTCAGAACAATTTTATTTTTTTTTAGATTCCATATACATGTGTTAGCACACAGTATTTGTTTTTCTCTTTCTGACTTACTTCACTCTGTATGACAGTCTCTAGGTCCATCCACCTCACTACAAATAACTCAGTTTCATTTCTTTATAGGGCTGAGTAATATTGCACTGTATATATGTGCCACATCTTCTTTATCCATTCATCTGTTGATGGACACTTAGGTTGCTTCCATGTCCTGGCTAATGTAAATACAGCTGCAATGAATATTGTGGTACATGACTCGTTTTGAATTATGGTTTTCTCAGGGTATATGCCCAGTAGTGGGATTGCTGGGTCATATGGTAGTTCTATTTTTAGTCTTTTAAGGAACTATCATACTGTTCTCCACAGTGGCTGTATCAATTTACATTTGCACGAACAGTGCAAGAGGGTTCCCTTTTCTCTACACCCTCTCCAGCATTTATTGTCTGTAAATATTTTGATGATGGCCATTCTGACTGGTGTGAGGTGATACCTCACTGTAGTTTTTATTTGTATTTCTCTAATGATTAGTGATGTTGAGCATCCTTTCATGTGTTTGTTGGCAATCTGTGTATCTTCTTTGGAGAAATGTCTATGTAGGTCTTCTGCCCATTTTTGGATTGGGTTGTTTGTTTTTTTGATATTGAGCTGCATGACTTGCTTGTATATTTTGGACATTAATCCTTTGTCAGTTGTTTCATTTGCAAATATTTTCTCCCATTCTGAGGGTTGTCTTTTTGTCTTGTTTATGATTTCTTTTGCTGTGCAAAAGCTTTTAAGTTTCCTGAAGTCCCATTTGCTAATTTTTGTTTTTATTTCCATTTCTCTAGGAGGTGGGTCAAAAAGTATCTTGCTGTGATTTATGTCATAGAGTGCTCTGCCTATGTTTTCCTCTAAGAGTTTTATAATGTCTGGCCTTACACTTAGGTCTTTAATCCATTTTGAGTCTATTTTTGTATATGGTATTACGGAGTGTTCTAATTTCATTCTTTTACATGTAGCTGTCCAGTTTTCCCAGCACCACTTATTGAAGAGGCTGTGTTTTCTGCATTGTATATTCTTCCCTTCTTTATCAAAGGTAAGGTAACCATATGTATGTGGGTTTATCTCTGGGCTTTCTATCCTGTTCCATTGATCTATATTTCTGTTTTTGTACCAGTACCATACTGTCTTGATTACTGTAGCCTTGTAGTATAGCCTGAAATCAGGGAGCCTGATTCCTCCAGCTCTGTTTTTCTTTCTCAAGATTGCTTTGGCTATTCAGGTTCTCTTGTGTTTCCATATAAATTGTGAATTTTTTTGTTCTAGTTCTGAAAAAAATTCCATTGGTAGTTTGATAGGGATTGCATTGAATCTGTAGATTGCTTTGGGTAGTAGAGTCATTTTCACAATGTTGATTCTTCCAATCCAAGAACATGGTATATCTCTCCACCTGCTTGTATTGTCTTTAATTTCTTTCATCAGTGTCTTATAGTTTTCTGTATACAGGTCTTTCGTCTCCTTAGGCAGGTTTATTCCTAGGTATTTTATTCTTTTTGTTGCAGTGGTAAATGGGAGTGCTTCCTTAATTTCTCTTTCAGATTTTTCATCATTAGTGTGTAGGAATGCAAGACATTTCTGTGCATTAATTTTGGATCCTGTTACTTTACCAAATTCATGGATTAGCTCTAGTAGTTTTCTGGTAGCATCTTTAGGATTCTCTAAGTATAGTATCATGTCATCTGCAAACGGTGACAGTTTTACTTCTTCTCCAATTTGTTCCCATTATTTCTTTTTCTTCTCTGATTGCTTTGGATAAAACTTCCAAAACTACGTTGAATAATAGTGGTGAGAGTGGGCAACCTTGTCTTGTTCCTGATTGTAGAGGAAATGGTCTCAGTTTTTCCAACACTGAGAATGGTGTTGGCTGTGTGTTTGTCATATATGGTCTCTATTATGTTGAGGTAGGTTCCCTCTAAGCCTACTTTCTGGAGGGTTTTTATCATAAATCGGTGTTGAATTTTGTTGAAAGCTTTTTCTGCATCTATTGAGATTATCATATGGTTTTTATCCTTCAGTTTCCTAATATGGTGTATCACATTGATTTGTGTATATTGAAGAGTCCTTGCATTCCTGGGATAAGTCCCACTTGATCATGGTGCATGATCCTTTTAATGTGCTTTTGGATTCTGTTTGCTAGTATTTTGCTGAGGATTTTTGCATTTATGTTCACCAGTGATATCGGCCTGTAGTTTTCTATTTTGTGTGTGTGACATCTTTGTCTGCTTTTGGTATCAGGGTGATGGTGGCCTCGTAGAATGATTTTGGGAGTGTTCCTCCCTCTGCTATATTTTGGAAGAGTTTGAGAAGGATAGGTGTTAGCTCTTCTCTAAATGTTTGATAGAATTTGCCTGTGAAGCCATCTGGTCCTGGGCTTTTGTTTGTTGGAAGATTTTTAATCACAGTTTCAATTTCAGTGCTTGTGATTGGTCTGTTTATGTTTTCTAGTTCTTTCTGGTTCAGTCTCAGAAGGTTGTGCTTTTCTAATAATTTGTACATTTCTTCCAGGTTGTCCATTTCATTGGTATAGAGTTGCTTGTAGTAATCTCTCATGATCCTTTGTATTTCTGCCGTGTCAGTTATTACTTCTCCTTTTTCATTTCTAATTCTGTTGATTTGAGTCTTCTCCCTTTCTTTCTTGATGAGTCTGCCTTATGGTTTATCAATTTTGTTTATCTTCTCAAAGAACGAACTTTTAGTTTTATTGATCTTTGCTATTGTTTCCTTCATTTCTTTTTCATTTATTTCTGATCTGATCTTTAGGATTTCTTTCATTATGCTAACTTTGGGGGTGTTTCTGTTCTTCTTTGTCTAATTGCTTTAGGTGTAAGGTTAGGTTGTTTACTTGAGATTTTTCTTGTTTCTTGAGGTAGGATTGTATTGCTATAAACTTCCCTCTTAGAACTGCTTTTGCTGCATTCCATAGGTTTTGGGTCGTCATGTTTTCACTGTCATTTGTTTCTAGGTATTTTTTTATTTTCTCTTTGATTTCTTCAGTGATCTCTTGGTTATTTAGTAGTGTATTGTTTAGCCACCATGTGTTTGTATTTTTTTTACAGTTTTTTCTCCTGTAACTGATATCTAGTCTCCTAGCCTTGTGGTTGGAAAAGATACTTGTTACGATTTCAATTTTCTTAAATTTACGAAGGCTTGATTTGTGACCCAAGATATGATCTATCCTGGAGAATGTCCATGAGCACTTGAGAAGAAAGTGTATTCTGTTGTTTTGGATAGAATGTCCTATAAATATCAATTAAGTCCACCTTATTTAATGTGTCATTTAAAGCTTGTGTTTCCTTAATTTCATTTTGGATATTCTGTCCACTGGTGAAACTGGAGTGTTAAAGTCCCCTACTATTATTGTGTTACTGTTGGTTTCCCCTTTCATGGCTGTTAGC
Organism: Stenella coeruleoalba; assembly: GCF_951394435.1. Taxonomy (NCBI): domain Eukaryota; kingdom Metazoa; phylum Chordata; class Mammalia; order Artiodactyla; family Delphinidae; genus Stenella; species Stenella coeruleoalba. The sequence continues at coordinate 55,853,183 of NC_137151.1, read as the reverse complement.
ATTTGCCTTATGTATCGAGGAGTTCCTTTGTTGGGTGCATAAATATTTACAATTGTTATATCTTCTTCTTGGATTGATCCCTTGATCATTATGTAGTGTCCTTCTTTGTCTCTTGTAATAGTCTTTATTTTAAAATCTATTTTGTCTGATATGAGAATTGCTACTCCAGCTTTCTTTTGATTTCCATTTGCATGGAATATCTTTTTCCATCCCCTCACTTTCAGTCTGTATGTGTCCCTAGGTCTGAAGTGGGTCTCTTGTTGACAGCATATATACGGGTCTTGTTTTTGTATCCATTCAGCCAGTCTGTGTCTTTTGGTTGGAGCATTTAGCCCACTTACAATTAAGGTAATTATTGATATGTATGTTCCTTTTACCATTTTCTTAATTATTCTGGGTTTGTTTTTTGTAGGTCTTGTCCTTCTCTTGTGTTTTCTGCCTAGAGAAGTTCCTTTAGCATTTGTTGTAAAACTGGTTTGGTGGTGCTGAATTCTCTTAGCTTTTGCTTGTCTGTAAAGGTTTTAATTTCTCTGTAAAACCTGAATGAGATCCTTGCTGGGTAGAGTAATCTTGGTTGTAGGTTTTTCCCTTTCATCACTTTAAATATGTCCTGCCACTCCCTTCTGGCTTGCAGAGTTTCTGCTGAAAGATCAGCTATTAAACTTATGGGTTTTCCCTTGTATGTTTTTTGTTCCTTTTCCCTTGCTGCTTTTAATATTTTTTCTTTGAATTTAATTTTTGATAGTTTGATTAATATGTATCTTGGCATGTTTCTCCTTGGATTTATCCTGTATGGGACTCTTTGTGCTTCCTGGACTTGACTGACTATTTCCTTTCCCATGTTAGGGAAGTTTTTAACTATAATCTCTTCAAATACTTTCTCAGACCCTTTCTATTTCTCTTCTTCTTCTGGGACCCCTATAATTCGAGTGTTGGTGCGTTTAATGTTGTTCCAGAGGTCTCTGAGACTGTCCTCAATTCTTTTCATTCTTTTTTCTTTATTCTGCTCTGCAGCAGTTATTTCCACTATTTTATCTTCCAGGTCACTTATCCTTTCTTCTACCTCAGTTACTCTGCTACTGATTCCTTCTAGAGAATTTTTAATTTCATTTATTGTGTTGTTCATCATTGTTTGTTTGCCCTTTAGTTCTTCTAGGTCCTTGTTAAATGTTTCTTGTATTTTCTCCATTCTATTTCCAAGATCTTGGATCATCTTTACTATCATTACTCTGAATTCTTTTCCAGGTAGACTGCCTATTTCCTCTTCATTTGTTTGGTCTGGTGGGTTTTTACCTTGCTCCTTCATCTGCTGCATATTTCTCTGTCTTCCCATTTTGTTTAACTTACTGTGTTTGGGGTCTCCTTTTTGCAGGCTGCAGGTTTATAGTTCCCGTTGTTTTTGGTGTCTGTCCCCAGTGGGTGAGGTTGGTTCAGTGGCTTGTGTAGGCTTCCTGGTGGAGGGGACTGGTGCCTGTGTTCTGGTGGGTGGGGCTGGATCTTGTCTTTCTGGTGGGCAGGGCCATGTCCGGTGGTATGTTCTTGGGTGGCTGTGAACTTAGTATGATTTTAGGCAGATTCTCTGCTAATGGGGGATGCTGTGTTCTTGTCTTGCTAGTTGTTTGGCATGGGGTGTCCAGCACTGGAGCTTGCTGTCTATTGGGTGGAGCTGGATTTTAGCGTTGAGGTGGATATCTCTGGGAGAGTTTTCGCTGACTGATATTACATGGTGCCAGGTCTCTGGTGGTCCAAGGTCCTGAACTCGGCTCTCCCACTTCAGAGGCTCAGGCCTGACACCAGGCCAGCACCAAGACCCACACGGCATGTGGCAGGCGAAGTAATGGTTCCCCAAAGACATGGACATCCAAATCCCTGTAACTGCCTGGCTGGTGCGCAGCGATGAGGACCTGGAGCCGCCGGAGGGGCAGGTGGTGGCCTGAGGAGCACAGGGTGGCCTGGTGTCCTCAGGGTCAGAGCCAGGCAATCTGCGCCACCCAGCGCGCCAGGGACTCCGCCTGAGCTTGACAGGCGTCTGCACCCCGGATTCACCATCATTCTTAGTTCTTTCCTTTTTTTCCTCCCTAATTGTTGATAAGTTCTATTGATTCTAACTCAAAAATGTCTTTCAAAATTGCTCCCTTTTTTCTAGTGCCACTGCCTCCATTGAGTCTGTCATTGTCTCCTGATTCAAGAAATATTTATTAACTACTCCCATGTACCGGAGACATTTCTGCCATCTAGGGGTTCATAGTTTAATGATCCCATTTAACCTGTAGAGGGATCTTACTGATTTACAAATCTGCTCTGCTCAAAAACCCACATTAGCTCCTTGCTGCCTAAGGATTAGATACAATTCCATGGCTGGACACGGTCTTTTCACAACATCACTGAACCTGTCTCCGCAGTCTCAACTCTCATAATCTGCCCCCCTCCCCAACCACACCCTCTGTGGGCAAGTCCCAGGGGACCCACAAGTGTTTCACAGATCCTTGTTTTTACACATGTGAATTCCTCATTCTCCATATCAAACTCCTGGGACATGCCCGCTTTTTGAGGTTCTGCTCAAATGCTAACTCCTTCGTGAAGCCTTAGCTCGTTGTTGGTTCTCTTGTGAGGTTTCTACCTTCTTCCCCTATATTCACCCGTAACTTTGCCCATAGTCCACGACAGCACTTAGCACCTCTGATGCATGACTCGCTCACATCTCTCAATCTCCGCCAGCCCCCATCCAGACTGTCAGCAACTTGAAGGCAGAGGCTGCGCCTTCTTTACGTCGGTGTCCCCAGTCCTCCACTTCATGCCTGGCACATAATGTTAAAATGTGTGGGTACTAGATTGGCCAACCTCTGGACTCAATATTGCTTTATAGCAATCAGGGTTTGTGAGGGGAACTGTGCCTAATACCTGAATCTATTGGTTGCATGTGACAGTAATCCATCTCTACCGAGTGCAAGCACAAGTTGGCTTATAGAACTGGTAACTCCAAGGGTGCAGCTGGACTTAGGAGGGCGGTCCAAACGATGCTGTCAGGGGTCTCTCTTAACCATCTCATCTCTGGTTTTCTTTGCAAGTTGGTCTCTTTTGTTCCCTGAGGTCTGGCAGCTCTAAGCCTATGTCCTTACAGTTTATGATCCAAAAGAGAAAGATATTCTCTCTCTCAGCATCCACATATCAAATTTCAAGGGAGTCTGCTTGGACCTGTTTGGTCATATGCATTGACAAATCATAGTGGATAGGCACATGAGGTACCAGGCTTGGCCAACCCTGGGTCAGGCGTCCATACCTGTGGACAGGTGGCTGATGGAGCTCTGTGAATGACAAGAACTGTGGGAGCCACAGGGGATGGGCTAGTTTTCCAACAGAAAAAGGAGTGCTGGACAGACAAAAGCATCAGATGTCCATGCCAGTTGCGTGTTTCTGTCATAAAAATCATTTCATCCAATTTGTGTATCTGTTAACTCTCAGTATAGCTGAGGTTCCTGAGTGGCCCATTTTATTGTATCTAAAGCAGCATAGAGTTTTAAGACAGAAGGTGCTCCAGGACAGTGCTTCTCAAATTGCAATGTGCTCATGAATGAACCTGTTAAAATGCAGGTTCTCAGTCACCAGGTCTGGGGTGGGACCTGGGATTCTTCATGTTTTACAAGATTATACTAGTCTGCTTGGGCTGCCATAAAAATGCCACAGCCTGGGTGACTTAAACTACAGAAATTTATTTTCTCACGGTTTTGAAGTCCAAGTTTGGTTCCTGGTGAAGACTCTCTTCCTGGCCTGTAGATGGCTCCTTCCTGCTGTGTCCTCACACGGCCGTTCCTCTGTGCATGCGTGGAGAGCGAGCGCTGATGTCTTTTCCTCTTTTTATAAGGACACCACTGCTATTGGATTACAGCTCCACCCTCACGACCTCATTTAACCTTAATTACCTCCTTAAAGGCCCTATCTCCAAATATAGCTGCATTGGGGGTTAGGGCTTCAACATATGAATTTGAGGGGCCATGATTCAGTCCATAACAAAACTTCAAGCTGAATGTTTTCTGCGGCATCAGCACTGCCTGCCTGGCCAGCAGCACCAAAGCCAGCCAGCCAGAGGAGGGCCTAGAGCTGCAGGGCAGCAAGACCCAGTGGAGCCGAGAAGCCCACGCTCGGGGCATCTGGAAGGACCAAACGCTGTGGTTGATTCTCCCAAGGTCTTCTGGGTTTTGCATTCTGAGTAAGTCTCCAGTGAATATGAAGACAAAATGTATCTCTAGTTTGGTGGTTAGTACCTGTTCAGTTATTTTCAAATTGATTTGAAAGTTTTCTAAGAGCGTTTCTTCGATTTTGAGAAAGTGTGATTGTGCAAGATTCTCTAAGTACCCCGATAGCTCCAGCCCCACTAGGGAGAAATCTGCTAAGGAAGCTACTGCCCTGGAAAGACAAGGGCTGGGCCCAAGATTCTCAGTCTCGGTTTTCTGGGCTTTATATTTATTATGATATTTAGATGACAGCATAGGGAGTAGAGGCAGAAGAGGGGTGCAAATGCATTATATTGCCACAGGGCAATCTACCCTGCTCAATAAACTGCTCCAGACTTGTTACGAGATGAATTATGCCCACCCTCCCCCCAAATTCATATATTGAAGTTCCAACCCTCAGTACATCACAATGTGCCTGTATTTGGAGATAAGGTCTCTAAAGAGGTAATTAGGTTAAAATGAGTTGAACCCTAATCTGATAGGACTGGTGTCTCTATGAGAAGAGGGAGAGGTATCAGGGATGTGCACACAGAGAAAAGGCAGGTGAGGACACAGCAAGAAGATGGTCATCTGCAAGCCAAGGAAAGAGCCCTCAGGAGAAACTAAACCTGTCCACACCTTGATCTTGGACTTCCAGCCTCCAGAGCTGTGAGAAAATAAGTGTCTGTGTGTTGAAGTCACCAAATCTGAGCTATTTTCTTATGGCAGCCCAAGCAGACTAATGCAAGACCCAAACAGCTACATTCTGTTGTATTTAGTATTAATTTGTCACTCAAATGTTAATTCATTCAACAAATACACACCGACTCTCTCCTGGCGCTGAGGCTAAACTCATATAAATGAGACACAGTTCCTGTCCTCACCTGCTGGTGGAGATGGACCTGAGAGGGGCCAGAGCAGTAGTGAAGGGTCTGGAGGCAGGAGAGCCTGGTGGCCCAGAACTGCTGGGTGGTCCAGTGAGGGTGGTGGGAATGACTAAGGATAAGGCTGCTGGGGGGAGGTCCTTGGACCCAGGTGATGTCGGGCTTTGGAGGCAAGTTGAAGAGTGATGACATTTAGGCGGAGAGTACAGATCAGGGGGAGAACAGGGGTTTGGGGGTGTTCTGAGGAGGCAGCTGCAGTAATCCTGGGAGGGGCCAGGACGGAGTGTAAGGCACACATCTATTAGCCATTCCTTCTAGGTGCCCCATGAGGCCACTACAAGAGAATGAGGGTCTTTAAAGTAGGCGGCAGGCTTGCATTTTGGTTGTTAGGGTAGAATGAGAGGCACACTGCACCGAGTTGGGTTTCTCCCTCTTCTACCATTTGCCTGATAAGAGCAATTTCTGGGGAATTTTTCCTATATATGTCCCACCCCTAAACACACACACACACACACACACACACACACACACACACACAGCTACTTGAGCAAAGATGTCATTACTAAACCCTTCTCAGTTGGTGATACACAAACCTCATTGAGTGGAACTGGCTGGACCAGTTCTACACGGAGGAAACTGCAGATACCATCACACGCCCAGCCACAGAAGCAGGCGGGAAACCTAAGGGCCGCCTGGATGTCTCCCTCTCACTGACCATGCACTGTGAAACCTCTCCCTCCCCACCCCTCCCTCCTTCAGCTCATCACATCTCCCCTTGCCTGCTGTCCAGCCTCGATGAGACCCAATACCTCAACTGGGTCAACCAACCCAGCCGTGCACAATACCTCAATTCTTTTGGTTAGACACCAGTGACAACCAGCCCGTTTGAGGGAGGAGAGTTTTAGCTGTCGCTCCGCAACCTCCCTTCCGGGTTGTAATACACGGGTCTTAAGCTGGGATCCGTGAAACACACCTTTATTTTTATCAGCCTCTCACTGAAATTCATCATCTGCTTCAGTCATGAATAGAGACAACAAACCACTCCACAGTCAGTAGATCCCACGACTTTTCTGGCAGGAGCAATCATGGATATTTTTGTATCACGTTACAGATGCTGCAGATACCTAGGCTTATCACTGGTACTTATCACTACAGCGTAATTATTAGAACCGTCACCGGATTATGTTACTGCACAGTTTCTGTTAACGAAGACGCACCCAGAGGTCCGTGGCACAGTAAATCTTAAGAACCTCTGCCCTGGATTGTAACTTAAAGGTCTGAGAACGTTCCCCAGTGAAGACGGCTGCGGCCCTGCCCTGTGGATTCCGAGTCCGGGGCCTCGATCCCTCATTTGTTCCAGTGGTGGTTTGAGACAGACCTAGAGCTGATAGTTTCTGAGAAAAATCTTGTCCTGGCCTCAGGTGAGGACTGGTCTTCTCTGTGTAGTACTGGGGTACCCTACCCCTCGTCCAGGTCCCACCGACTCCTACCCTCCTCAGTCATTTGTCTGAGCATTTGGAAATGCCTGTGACAGGACAAAGGGACTTAATGCAAATATAGCTGTGAACTATGTGCTGTCTAATTTTCTACTCCTGGTTAGAGATCTCTCTAAGCCTACCTCCCCCTGGGACTCCCATCCAGCACACAGGACTGCTTCCACCACCCAGACACACCACCCATGTCCTCTGTTCTGTGCTGCCTCTCTCTTACACATGATTCTTTGACTCAAATGTCCTCCTCCCAGCCATCTGTCAAGATCCTGCTGTCCTCCTGTTCCCAGTCACCTCTTGGCTCAAGCTTCACTTAAAAAAAAAATTAAGGTTGAAACTCATATAACACAAAGTGAACCATTCTGGAGTGAACAATTTCATGGCATCCAGTACATTCACAATGTTATGCAACCACCATCTCCATCTAGTTCCAAAACATTCCCAGCATTCCAAAATAAAACTTTCTCCTCATTAAACTCCCCTTTCAACACTCTCCCAGCCCCTGGCCATCACCAGTCCGCATCCTGTCTCTATGGAGTTGCATATCTTGGGTATTTCATATGAATGGAATCACACAAGATGTGACCTTTTGTGTCTGGCTTCGTTCACTCAGCTTAATGTTTTCCAGGCTCACCTAAGTTGTAGTACAAAGTACACAGTGCTGACGCACTTCAGTCCTTTTTTCACCAGGTGGATGCACCAGAATTTGTGTATCTTTTCATCCGTTGATGGACGTTTGGGTTGTTTCCGCTAGTATGGATGGTGCTGCCATGTGAATAGTTCTGCTATGAACATGCGTGTACAGGGCTTTGAGTACTGGTGTTCAGTTCTTTTGTATATACATCTAAGAGTGGATTTACTGGGTCATATGGTAATTCTATGTTTAACTTCTTGAACTGCTAAACTTTTCCACAACAGCTGAACCATTTTGCTTTCAAACCAGCAATGCACGAGGGTTCCAACTTCTCCACATCCTCATTAATACTTGCTGTTTGAAGCTTTACTTTTCTTTCAGGGAAATTTTTTTCTATTTACTTGGTGATTATTAAGCAAAGCACTGTTTAGTCCTTTCAGGCAAAATTGCCAGTCGAGCATAGAAAACACATAAGGCAGTCATTTTGGAGAGTGGAAAGTCTGATTTAATTAACTTAACTGACTAGAAAGAATCGAATATCATCTTTCCAGTTATTTCGCTTACTATGATTTATGCTGAAGGTCTACTTTTAAACTCTTCAATAACCCCTTTCCTTTTATGCCCACTCCAGACCCTCCATACCCATACCTGATCCATTCCTGCAGCATTGCCCTTAATCACACTATATTGTAATTCTATACTTTAATTCTGTGTTCACGTGTCTCTCTCCATTGTTAGACTTGGCAGGCTGCAGCTGCTTGTGGACAGAGATCCCTTACTACCTGCAGAGCGGTGCTGGCCACTCAGGTGGGCCATAGGTGCCTGCTGCCTGAATGTGTGACTGGAGGGCTCACAGGCTCCCTCCCTGTGGTGAGCAGGAATAAGCCTACGTACTCTCTCACCTGCCCTGGGCTAAACACTTTACTGACGTCACAAGAAGTCTTCAAAGGAAGACAAATGAGACACCAGATGGGCAAGCATGCTGAGCTCTTTGGAGAAGAGAGGCTGTGTAAATCCACCTCTTTCTTTTACTGGAGAAACAAAGTAAATGACTCCAAACTGTCTTCGCTTTATCGTGCCTGCACAAGTCAGTCCGGAGGATGAAAAGAGCTCTTGCGGGCATCTGCATGAATCATCATACAATAAATGAAAGCCTTCTGGGGAAACTGTGACTCTGGCGTGCAAGGCTCTCCCTAGTGACAAGGTGAATGTGTGCCCCTGTGTGACTTAGCCCTTTCTTTTCACTCCTTGTCTCTCGCTGTAAAATTTTGCATACTTCCTCCTCCTGCCTACTTCAGAGCATCTGTCCACGTTCCATTCACCAAAAGGTGTCAAAAAGATGCTAGGCCCTGGGAAGGCAAAGATAAATAAGATCCCACCCTGTTCTCAATGTGTCCGTGTGTAAGACGATGTGTGTTAAGAAGCCACATACCTGGATTATTTTAGAGAAAGAAATCTCCATGGAAAGAGATATACAATTTGTTTCCAGGCACACATGAAAGACGTGGGGAAGAGCAGTTATAGGTACTTCATTTTGGTTTTACTTGGTCAGTTGGTTCCCATCCTTGGACGAAGAGCTAAATATTTTTCAGATGTGTTGGCAGTTTTAGGGCTGTTATAACACTGATTTTTCTAGTACCAATAGAAAGGTAGTAGATGACATCAGAGAGAAGGATTTGACTATCGAGCTTTTCTCAACTGAAGTTATTTCACCATAAAAACAACAACAATAAAAATGGGCTTTCTGTATGGGAGAGACAAGGTAGGCTAGGAGAAGAATGTGGGATTTGCAATTCAAGACCTGGGTTTGAGTCCTAGATCTGCTACTCATTTGTCACGTTCCAACAGACAAGTCTCTGGATCTGGGGTGCTCATCTGGGTCTATCTTCTCTGTCACACACCCCGCCCCCTGCCTTGGGAAATTTAAATAACTAAATCTGGAGGCTTTTCAGCAGTTTATTACATCATTCTGAGATCACAGGCTCTGTTCTTGAACGCTAATGTCACATTCGTCATTTCTGAGTTGAGATGGACCGTCGTCAAGGTATCTTGCTGTTGCTCTTATGATGTGAATTTTGGCATTCAGGCTGGAGTTGCTAGTTAGGTGGGTAGCTGTCTCTGAACACCCAAGCCCGAACATCTGCTTTAACCAAGTTTATGCCTGTGCAACTTAACCACTAGGGTTCCCCTCCCCCATGACTTAATTATCCAAGTTTAAATCTGGTTAAACTTGGATAATTATGGTTCAGTCCCTTCCCCTGATACCTGTGAGCTCGTGGGGCTTACTTCCTTGTGCTTCTCCAGGCCACCCCACTCCTGTGCCCCCGTGCTATTTTCACTTTTGCACTGACACCGATGCAGAGTTCAGCTCCCCTTTTGAGATGCCCCAAGGGACCCCCCCCTCCCGACTCATTGGCCTTAGAGACTCATCTGAAGGCTTGGTAGGGTTGTAGTGGGCCCAGCCCCGGGAGGGCTCACACGTGGAGGGGTGCGCAGCCTTCCCTCACCTGGCTTTCCCACTTTTTCATTTGTCCTTTTCTTCTTCCCTTTCTTAGGCTGCACTAAAAACAAAGCAACAACAAACAGACAGCTCCTCCGCCGGGTCAAGCCAGAACCATTCTGCCACTCAGGTCTCGGCTTCTTACCAAATATTTTCCCATCAGAAACAGCCCTCCCTTCTCGGGAGGAATTCTGGCAAGTGGATTCCCTCCAGCTCAGCACCCTTGCTTCGGGAACCCATCCAAGCTTTAGGGGCTCAGGGCTGGGAGGCCAATGCCAGGGCAACTTCAGTGAAACCTGCCGGGATTTGTGGACAGCTTGGATATCCCTTTTCACACCCGTGACCTGTACTTGGTATTTTAAGTAAAATTCTAAAGCAAGTGGCTTTCCACCATTAAAATTTATTATTAAAGCGTTCTGAGGCATTCTGTGTTTTTGAATCCCACACTCCCTGCAGATTTTCCGCGGAAACGACCAATGGGTGGGACTTCCTCCAGATGACCACTAGAGGGCACATGATTGCCAGCTCAGGAGGCCCTCCATACAGCCAATTCCTGGGGCTTCTCTGCAGAAAGGACAGTTTCTGTTTGTCTGTTTGTTTGTTTTCCCTCAGAAACAGGAGGAAAGCACTTGAAATTCCCTGGATGCAGCTAAGGCATTTTCTATGGCATTCATCTGTGAAATGTTGGCTGCGAGGAGCAGACATTCTGGCGGGTGAAGGAAACACTGCACTCTCTGTTCCTGTTGCTTAGTCCCACCCCCGGGAGAAGAAAAGGGCTGCAGGAAGCCGAAAGAATGAGTTTTGTTGTTTCTAAGATTACTAGTAGAATATACCTGTAGGATACGTGTGTCTACACAGGCCTTATAGTATAGTGCAAATAATGTGCTTTGGAATTAGATCTATATGGGATTCGTTTCCTATCCCCAGGCTTCCTGCCAAGCTGGCAAACTAGTGTGGGCTGCTGGCAGCCCTGGAGAAACTCCAATAGGAACTTGATGTGAGGTAGCAGAGAAGTTAGGATTGTCCTTGAATCAGGTCCCTTGGGCCCTGCTTTCAGAGGAGGGGTGATACACCCTACTCTGGAGGGGAACACAGATATAGTGATGGGATGGAGAAGTTAATTGGGGTAAATAAACATGAGTGCGGGTCAAAAGTCAGAAGTGACCTGGATAAGATCAAAATTAGGTCGCTTAACTTCTAAACTAGCAGGCAAAAATTCAACGGTAAGTGGAAATGAAAGAAGAAGGAAAAAGGAATTTAAAAAAACCCCGTACTATCGATGAGAACTCTCAGCTTGGATGCTGAACTAAGTCCTCATAAAACAGTAGGGAAATGTTTCCCAGTTCCAGTGCTGGGACCTTGGGTAGGGTATACAATTTCTCTGAGCTTCAGTTTCCTCATCTCTAATATGAGGGAAAACTACTGTGGTTACCAGTTTGCTGTGAAGAGTAAGTAATGTACTGTGCATGCAAGTCCTCTCCTACCTGGCTCTAGACAGTAAACGTTCTAGTTCTCTCCTCTCTTCTCCCTCTTTAGCTTAAAAACACTTATTCATTCAAGAACATTTCCTGAGTACCTGTATCAGTTACGTTGCTTTCAGCTGCAAGTGACAGAAAACCTCACCTAAATGGCAGTAAACAGTACGGAAAAGGTATTATCTCATAACAAGCAGTCGGGAGGCAGGGCAGTTCTAGGGCGGGTCTTAGCAAAATTATCAGGGACTCGATTCCTTCCCTACTTTGACTCCGCCATCCTCAGCCAGTTCCCATCTGTCCCGGTGCCTCTCCCACCATGGCTTCAGGACGACTGCCACTCCACTCACCTGGGGGCAGGCCTGGGCTCTTTCCTCTCACAAGACTCTTTAGAATCCTCCTGGAACTGTTTTCCAGAAGTTGCCCCAGCTGACCTTCCCTCATGTCTCATGGATCAGAAGCAGGTCACTTCACCCCTCCCTAAATCAGTTCCTGGTGAGATGAATGGGTTTCTGTCATTGGAATGGACCAGTCATTATTCACCCTAAGATGTCCCTTAGTCTTCTGGAGTTGTTGATACCAGAACAAAATCAATCAGTAAAGACAGAAGGGAAGAAATGGCTATTGGTAGGCAACCAAGAGTATTTTCTGGGCACTGTAGTTGGTATTGAGCATACAGTAGTTTTTAAGACAGATGCCATTCCTGGGGAGCTTGTAGGGGAGGTTACAGACAAGTAAACTGGCATTAACAGTATAGTGTGTAGGTGCTATGCAGGGAGAACTGTAGGGCAGTGACCCATATTTGGTGGTCAGGGAAGACTTCCTGGAGGAGGTGCTCTTTGAGAGATAAAGCAGGAGTTTTCCAGATGATTAGGGATAGGAATAGAATGAGAGCTTGCATGAAAGCCCCGGGAGCAAGAGTGATTATGACATTCAGGTAACTGAGAGAAGTTCACCCTGGAACGGGAGACCCAGATAGAGCCCGCTAGGTGGTTAGCAGGGGCCCATCACAAAGACCATGGAAACCACGTGGGGGAGTTGCAATTCTATTCTGGTTGCCATGAGTCAGGTACATTTAGAGCAATGATCTTTAAAATGTGGTTGTGAAATCAATACAGTGGTTCATAACCAGCATATAAAAATAAAATAATAATGGCGAATTTGTAAATAGTAATTACGACAGTCAGTCATGGCACATTTCTGAGAGTTTTATGTATTCACGATCAACTCATTGATCCACTGTTATCTCCATTTTGCAGATGAGGAAACTGAAGCACTTGCCTAAGGCCTGTTAGGGGTTGAATTGTGTCCCCCTCAAAACAGATGTGCTAACCCCCACTACCTCAGAATGGATCCTTATTTGGAAATAAGGTGTTGTAGATGTCATTAGTTAAGATGAGGTCATACTGGAGTAGGGTAGTCCCGAATCCAACACAGCTGGTATCCTTATAAGAAGACGGCCAGGTGAAGACAGGGATGCGGGGAGAACACCATGTAAAGATGGAGGCGGAGAGCAGAGTGGTCCAGCTAGAAGCCAAGGATGCCAAGGCTGGCTGGCTGGCACCGGAAGCTAGGAGGGAGGCACGAACAGATTCTCCCTCACAGCTCTCAGGAGGAGCCTACCCTGCTGACACCTGGCTTTGGGACTTCTAGCCTCCAGAACTGTAATAGAATACATGGCCGCCGTTTTAAGCCACCCAGTGTGTGATGCTCCGTTAACACGGCTAGTAACTGAGGAACTGAGATGCAGGCCCAGAGCCTGGCTACTCTCAACCACTGTACTTTCCTCAACAGGAAAGAGAACACAGTGTTAGGAGCTGGCGGGGGCAAGGTTTTAGCTGTATGTGTGTGTGTACGTATGCATGTGTCTGTGCGCTGGGTCGTGACGTAAGACGCATTTCACTGAAGTTTGAAAGCCACTGACTTAAAGGGGTTTGAATAGAGTAATAAGATCAATTTGCATTTCAGAAGGAACAAAGACAGGTCAAGATTTCAGAACTAGAAGTCAAGTAGGGTAAACTCATCTTTAGGGATGAATCCAAAGGCCTCATCCCTTGGCAGGATGAGGTGATAAGGTTTCTGCATTAGGTAGATGGTGGTGGGCAGGAGTTCCACCTAAGGTTGTAAGGGTCAAGGGGGACCTGTTGTCATCTAAGTGTATGGTGCCCTATGGCATTGTGCAGTGCACAACTTGTACGGTTGTCCTTGGTGTTCCTAGGATTGGATTAGAGATGTTCATGGGGGAAGTGGGGAGCAGCTGTACCAGTCCCTCTTCCCAAGCATGTTCTTCAAACAATGGTACCTTTGCAACAGATCCTTGAAGGTAACGTGTTGACATTCTATGTATAAAATCTACAATGAACAGGCATCAAAGACAGCAAGACTGTGAGATCCAGGCACGAGAATATAAGCTCCTCCAGAAGGTTGGCTCCCCCACCAGAATATAAGGCCAGGAGGACATGAACGTCATCTATGATCCTCACTGCCTATCCCCAATGCCTAAATACTCAGCAGATGCTTAACAAATATTGTTGAGTGAATACTAAAGGCAATATAGTGAGGAATATGCATGAAAGTAAGTCACAGGGTGATCATTTTTAATGTCCTTGCTCCCCCACCAGCCCCCACTACCCACTGCAGCACCGCCCCTCCCCCAAAGGCCCTGCACATCTCCTCCCACGTCCCTTCCACCCCTGCAACTCTACAATTCCACGTCCGCCTCTCCTACCCATTACATGACCAGAGGAAAACGATGCTGGTGGCAAGTCGTGCGGCCTCTGCTGAATCACATCTCCCCTGACAATGAGCCCATCACTTAACAGCTGCGGAGGCGACTGTGACATTTGTGGATGCCCTGAGCTCTGTTCCCCGGCAAGGGATTATAGCAGCAGGCACAAATCCTTGTCTGCTAAGGCCACGGTGCCCGCTCAGGGTGACTGACAGAATTAAACATGGTCTAGACTTATGAGAAGTCCAAGAGGGATTTATGGCCCAATATAAAGAAATGTAATTTCGCTCTCATTCAAACCATTCCTATGCTGCTATCAAATTTTTTTCTTCTCTAGGTGTCAGGATTAATTCAGCCTTCCGCATCAGGAAGTTGACTCAATCCCAGGCAGCCCCCTAGTCAGGCTCTGAGCGGCCAGAACCCCTCCTTGCTGGGTGTGCTCCCTGATGGGAGTTTGTGGCTCATGGACGCATCATAGTGTCCCAGCTGTTGCCTGAGCTTTGTTCTGGGGAGACTGTCCCTGCATCCCTCTGCTGCAGGGGCCCATTTAGGGCGAGCAACTCTCCCAGGGTTCCCAATTGTAGCACCAAAAGTCCTGTGTGTGAGGACACCTCTCAGACCTGGGCACACTGGGATGGCTGGTCACAAGAGCAGGGCACACCGAGAAGGAAGCAGGAGCTCGGGCCTTCTTGTCGGCACAGCCAAACTGGCTCATGCCAGCGGTGCCAAAATTAGAAACGTCTCTCTCTGGCAAAACCGTGCTTTATTCTCATTTCAGTAAAATGAAAATGCGAGACACCCAGAGAGAGAGAGCAGCCACAATGATTTTACCCCACCCCCATCCCCCATCCCCCATCCCCCAGTCAAATGGGTGGTAAGGGAAACCCAGACTGCCTGCATTTGAGTTCCGACCCAGGCCCTTCCTAACTACAAGTTACTCAACCTCTCAGTGCCTCAGATTCCTCCTCTGTAAGATGGGTATTAAAAAAAAGTATGTCTTTTGAGTTGCAAACAAAACAAAACAAAACAAAACAAAAAAGTCTACAATGAGGTATCACCTCACACAGGTCAGAAGGGCCATCATCAAAAATCTACAAACGACAAATGCTGGAGAGGGTGTGGAGAAAAGGGAACCCTCTTTCACTGTTGGTGGGAATGTAAATTGATACAGCCACTATGGAGAACAGTATGGAGTTTCCTTAAAAAACTAAAAACAGAACTACCATATGACCCAGCAATCCCACTACTGGGCAGATACTCTGAGAAAACCATAATTCAAAAAGAGTCACATACCACAATGTTCATTGCAGCACTATTTACAATAGCCAGGATATGGAAGCAACCTAAGTGTCCATCGACAGACAAATGGATAAAGAAGCTGTGGTACATATATACAATGGAATATTACTCAGCCATAAAAAAGAATGAAATAATGTCATTTGCAGCAACATGGATGGACCTAGAGATTATCATACTAAATGAAGTAAGTCAGAGAAAGACAAAAATTGTATGATATCACTTATATGTGGAATCTTAAAAAAATGATACAAATGAACTTATTTACAAAACAGAAACACACTCACAGACTTCAAAAACGAACTTATAGTTACCAAAGGGGAAAGGTGGTAAGGAGGGATAAATTAGGAGTTTGGGATTAACATATACACACTACTATAGCTATATAATAGATAATCAACAAAGACCTCTACTCAATATTCTGTAATAACCCATATGGGAAAAGAATCTGAAAAAGAATGGATATATATACATGTATAACCGAATCGCTTTGCTGTATACCTGAAACCAACACAACACTGTAAATCAGCTATACTCCAATATAAAATAAAAAAAAAATTTTTTTAACTATGTCTTATGGGGTCATGCTAAGGATTCGAAAAGAAAAAATATATAATACTCTTTCACCTGTAACTAGCTGGACACTTATTACTGTCACACCTCTCTCTGCAGAAATGGGGTTCTTCCATTTTTCCAGAGCCTGCATTGCTTCCTTGGCAGTGGGCGGGGGCGGGTTTAAAGAATCCTGCCGCTATTTACAAATGAACGTGACTAGGAGACAGTTCTAATGGGAAGATGTGATCTCTCTTCCCTCCCCCCTTTTTTAAACCTTTTATGTTAAATATAACAAATACAGAAAGTGGCATAAAACAAATGTATAGCTTCATAAATTACTACAGAGTGAAAACTCTCATCATGATGAGTTGGAGGGTAGAATTTTGCCAGCCATCCTAGGAGCCCTCTCCACTGCTCTGTCCAAACTCTATCCTGTTTTTCCCCTGCTAAGAGTATCCTAATATTTATTGTATCAAGAAACGGTCCGTTTTTTTTCTTCAGGGTAAAAAAAAAGGGGCACTGTGGCACTACCCAATCACAACTCTCTTGATTCATCTGGAAAACAGAGGGCTGGGGTCTCCTCTTATTTGGGGGGAATAAAAAAGCAAAGCAGCATGATTTCTAAAGCAAAGGGTTTAAGTAGGAACTTGCAAACATCACCTTCTTTTTTGTGACTACATATCCTATTGCCTGGAAGGGGCACAGACATCTCGGTGTATGTTGCTTAAAGAAAACAGACAATAATCACAGTCCATTAAAATCCCATCTGCTTCCCATAAAATGGAAAAGTCATTACTGGCCGAGTCAGGGGGTCTCAGGCTCATGTGGAGGAAGTGATCACCTACCAGTTCTCCCCTTACAACCTTGCTGCTTGCAAAGGGGAGAGTCACCCCCTTATTTTTCTACCAGGTCAGTGCTTTTTACACTAAACCATGCTTCTCCCCAAATAGTCATTGGTATAAAACGTTCCTAATACTATTTTGAATGGTGCTGAAAAGAATGCAGGGCCAGATGTGTGGGTATGGTATTAATTGCTGGATTTAGAAAGGGAGAGGCTGTAATAAGAACCTGCTGTATAAAAATAAAATAAAATAAAATAAAATTCAAAAAAAAAAAAAAGAAAGGGAGAGGCTGGGCGGGTGTGGAAAAGGTCACTGGGACTTAGGACTTGAGTCAGACAAGGAGGGAACATGCTTCCCTGGGGCATGCGGTATGGAAAGGAAACAGGGCTTAGTGGAAGAGATTATTCATTGACGGGCAGGCAGTTAGAAATCCAGACCAGGAAGCACAATTTGAAATATGGCTTGGTGAATCTGTTAGGATATGCTTCATTTCACAGAACTGAAAGGAAGTCCAAATAACAGTGGCTTAAATACAATAGAGACTAATTTGTCTCTGATGGTATGTAGTCCATCGTGGGTGTGTTGATTCCTTGACTGGCAGGGACTGCTACCTTCCTGCTTTGTCATCCTTAGCAAGGGGATGTCCATCCTCAAGGACACCTCATGGTCCAAGAGGGCTTCTGAAACTCTTACCACCATCTCCAAATTTTAGGTAGGTGGAATCAGGAAAAGGTCAACAGGGTGTGTCTTAGCCCGGTAGCCTTTTAAGTAGCCTTCCCAGAAGCTACACCCAATGACTTCTGCTCACAACTCAGTGAACAGGCTGAAAGGGAAGCCGGGAAATACAGTCTTGGCTTTTTGGAATAAAACAGACCCTTCTGGAAAGTTAGATGGGGAGAATGAATGGGCAGGTGGGGCAACTAGTCATCTTTTCTACATGTAATGGGGCAGTAAATTCTCATGGTTAAGCTTGGAGCCTCCAAGGTTACCTAGGTTAAGCTCCATCAGCTACTAGCTGTGTGATCAACAACAAGACACCTAATAACATTTCTGAGACACAGTTTCCTCATCTGTAAAATGAAGAAAGTAATAAAACCTCTCCCACAGGTTTGTTGTGAAAGTCAGGTAAAACCGTTGACCTAGAACGCTCAGGACAGTGCCTGGTAGAGTGAAAGCCCTCCAAAACAGCAGCTATTACCGTGACACTGATTTAAGAGGCTGGGAAAGAAAGCAAAATGTCTACAACTTTTATGCTTATCCACGATAAAAATTAAAGCCCATTCGAATGAATGTGTCATCCAGAAAACATGTGAGGGGTTTCCAAGCCTGTGTTGATGACTCCTCTCGAGTGTGATCCCCACAGGACTTAAGGACCTGAGGTGTCCTTGAATTCCTGTGTGAGAGGGTTTGACCAGTTTGAGGGACTCCCCATGAACCTGAAGGGATGGGGGCTTTTCCTGATCCCACTGCTGTCGAGCTGGTAGAGATGGAAGGGCAGAGGCTGCACGGACCGCACTCAGATGAGCCCGACTACTGCGGGAAGTTCTGCAGCTGGACCTTCTGCTTTCAGACATTGCTCTATCCTCACTCCAGGAGTGAGCCCCTTGCCATGTGCTCTCCTCCTCTGGGCTTCAGGCCATCCTGCTTAGATCTCCAGCTTCCTTTACCTCTCTGCAAAGCTCTTCGGTTCCACTTTTTGGTGGTCCCGGTCTCTCCCTGGGCCAAGGGACCCACCCTCTTTAGTCGGTACTTCCCAAACGGTGTCCTGAGGAACATTAGTCTCAAACACTTTTCCACTGTAAAATATGTGTGAGAAACATTACATGCTCTAGCCCTCCCTTGGCGAGTCACAATGCACACTAACACGTTACAAGCTCTGAGAAGTCCTGCAAAGAAGTAAGTGACCGTTCAACTCAACATTTTCCACTCATCAACTAAAAGACCTTGGCCTAGAGGTCAAGTTTCCTTGCTCCTGGGGGAACCTCCCATTGAGTCCCTCTTTGCAGCCAAGGAGATATCTCAGGGTTGAGGCCCATGGGCAGGTCTGAGATGATCACCATTTAACTGACGCACCCTTTCCCGGTGCCATTTACCTCCTTCTCTTCTCGGGGATGAAAAATGAGGTCATGTCAGTGAAAGGTGCTTTGCCAGCCATTTAAATGCTGTGTACATGTTGTTACCTGTACAATGACTCACGCCGGTGCTCCAATCCCCTTCTCCCTGGGAAATGGCATTTTCAGAATTACAGTTCCATAATATAAGAAGAGCTGAAACCTACACACATAATCATAGCCATTTCTACCACAGGGTCCTTTCTGTCAGTGCAATACGGTGACTGTAAAGTACACAATCAATTCTCCACAGAATGAGGAAGAAAGAAGTGTAGACCCCAACCCCTGGACTCCTCAGGTTCCCTCCAGACCCACAAACCCCAAAACCACTCCACCAATAAGTTCAGACACTCAGAGCTGCCTCTTGCCTGTCTGGCCCCAAACCTGCAGGGTCAGACCCTCTAGTTCCCCACAGGCTCTGCAGTGGCGGCCCCTCCCGTCAGATTTCACAATGCCTGCCTTCTCCGGATCCCCGTAAACCCTGGCTAGGAAATGCCAGCAGAGGCCTGATTCGCCTAAGCCCCTAAACAATGGACACTTCCTTGTTTGTTTTGAGAGATTTGAGCAGCGGCTCCACCTTTCCTCCACGCCACAGCAGTTTTCAGAGGCACACCCAGCCGGAGAGCACAAGCAGGGCTGGCGGGGGCTCAAGGGCAAGGTTTAAGTTCATTTTGCTGACTTCTTTCCCGTCTCTCCTCCAGAGAAAACAGAAAAGCCAGGTCTCTCTAGCCCAAGTCAAAACAGCCACAGCTAAAAATATTTGACCAAGCCAGACACAGAACGACAAGAATTGGACGATTCCACTTACATAAGTTATCTAGATGAGGCAAATTCATAGAGACAGAAAGCAGAATCAAGGTACCTGGGGGCTGGAGGGAGGGAGGAATAGGGATTTACTGGGTAGCCAGTGTGGAGTTTCTGGTTGGGAATGACAAGAAAGCTCTGGAGATGGACAGTGGTGACGGGTGCACAGTGTTGTGCATGTACTTGATGGCCCTGAACTGTACACTTAAAAATAGTTAAAATGGTAAATTTTATGTTATGTATACCTTGCCACAATAAAGCAAAATAAATAGCAGTGACACCAATAAAATATTTGATATCGGTTCCCCTAATGTAGTGTCCATCCCTGGGGACAGCTCCTAATCCGTGCTGTGGTCCCAGGAGAGGGGATAAGAGGCCCTAGACCTTCAGTCCTGGGTGACTGGAGCCCATGCATAGGAACCCAGCCCGAGTGTGGCTCAGAGTGCTTGTGTAGGTCTGGGACATAAACAGGAAGGCTCCTTTCACCTTTCTTAAGCATCTTTCTTAAGTCTCAAGACAGCCTGGAAAGTTCTTTTCTTTTGATAGAGGCCGGAAAGTCCTGGGAAGACTTCCAGGCCTCCCTTAGGCCCAGAGCTCCGTGAGAGGAGAGTTTGGGATCACAGAGAGCCAGCATTGAGGAGGCAGGAGGAAAATGGAGTTTACTCAGCAAAGACAGGTTTTCTGAGGTCATTTGTCTGACATGGAAAAAAGAGAAAGATGACAGGTTGGTGGCTGAACTGTCTGAATTTCAGACAGCAGCCTCTAGGTGGCGCACACACCTTAATAAATACCCGGAGAAGAGGCGATTTTCATCTGCGACTTGAGCTTCAAGGTTCAGTTCAGAAGCAGGGGAGCCTTTACAAATAAGCTACTCCCCACAGCAGCTGAGAAACAACTCCCACGTCTAAACCCTTCTGGATCCAATGTTAAAGAGGGCAGGGCTTCCATCGTCTTGATGACAATAGTGGGGGAGGCACTGCATCTACCTGAGCCATCCGCGGTGGCCTTTTCATGGAGGAGAGAGAGGTGAAGTGTGCCCATGTTTTCAGCTCCCCAGAAAGGGCACCGTTCACCGGGGTTACTGTTACTCTTGAGAGAGTATCAGCAGCGGTGTTTCCGGAACACAATGGTAGAAGTGGTGATTCTCTCAGCTGTCAAGCGAGAATGTATTCAGTCTGCTCAGCCCCTGAAGTAAGTTTTTTTCCTCCCCTTTGCAAGCTTGCATCATCTCAGCAAGTGCTCAAGTGAGCAGGAGACCAGGACAAAGGTCATCAACTCGGAAGGCAGGGCCAGGCGCCAGGAAGATGAGGAAGGAGGAGGCAGCTCCCCTCACCATCCAGGGCCATTCTTATTTACACAAACAATTAACAGGCACACTTGCAAACCCAGTCAGGAACAGACTTGATAATGACCTAGATAATAAAGCAATCCATTGCTGCAGAGAATGGAGCAAGCAGCACATCACTCTTGTGCCCAAGTTAATTCCATCTTTCTCCTCTCTCTTACACAGCTGCGTGAGGGCAGGTCTATGCGTGATTCGGTGCAAAGTGGCATCATTAGTCAATCGGTCAGACGCACTGATGGAGGGCCCTCCAAGGGCTTGACTCAAGGCTGGGGTGAGATACGGAGGAAGCAGAAACTTCTGCCTCAGCGTTCAGGGAGCTCCAGTCTAGGGCTGCATTATCCATTATGGTAGCCACGAGCCCCATGTGGCTATTTATATTAAAATGAAAAGAAAATTGAAAATTCAACTCCTAAGTCATACTAGCCACAATTTCAAGTGCTCGATAGTCACACGTGGCCAGTGGCTACTATACCGGACAGCACCAAAACCGTTTCCATCATTTCAGAAAGTTCTATTAAACAGTACTGTTTGGGGCGCCTATGGGAACGATGTGAGACCACTTACAACAATGGCAATTAACTAAGAGCAAATTAATGGGAGGAAATGAAGGCTCAGGCATGCTGTGTCTTTCAGCCAGGGAATGGTCTTCTAATTCCTACTCCAGAGTTTAGAAGCACCCTGAGGATGGTCTTAATGCTAACACGCTACATGTTTGTGTTTGGGGGGTGGTAGGTGCTGGACAGTTATCGGAATAGAATTTCAAGCCATTTAGAAACATGTTCTCTAACCTGTAGCCTCCAGATATGTGAATGATTCATTTCTGGTTTCACTTCATCTATGATATTCTTCCCCACCTTCCACCCTGAGAAACTCTCACTGAGATTCACTGTGTGCCAGAGGCTGGGCTAAGTACTTTCACACATCTCATTTAATTCTCACAGTCTTCTGTGAATGGGGTAATTGATGCCTACCTAAGCATCATCCATCCATCCCTCGGCCTTCCCAGGAAACAGATCCCACTCCCAGCTCCAGCTCTAGCTCCAGAAGTGGGTCTGTTTGGTCCAAGAGGAATCATTTGCCACTGATAGGCTGAGGAACTCAGCTCTCAGCCAATCAGGATATGGCATCCTTGCTGCCGCAGCAGTTAGTTAAGAAATGGCATGTGACTTCTTCGGGCTAATAGGAAACAAGAGGAAGTTAGTGAAGTGCTTCTGGGAAAGAAATTTGGTTTCTCCTAAGGGAGAGTTGCTGGAGGCGTCTCTTTCTGCTGAACTTGTGTGTGCATATAAGGCCTGCAACCGCTACAGCCATTTCTCTATTGCTGACATGTGGTGGGGCAGTGAGCCCAGATACAGACAAAGGAAACAGGCCCAGACTGAGCAGCTGCTGGTCCTCTGGTCCTCAGTAATGTCAGCCATTCAGCCCCTCCATTGTTTGAGCATTAAGAGTTAAACTTTCTGTGACTTGCAGTCCAAGAACCTCAGTTGATAACCCCATTCTGCAGATAATGAAACTCGGGCTAACAGAACTTTAATAACTTGCCCAGTCTGCTAGCTAGTAAAAGGGAGAGCCAGGACACAAATATAGATTTCTTGATGCCAGAACACATGCTCTCTTTTTATCATACTGTTTCTCCCCTACATGAACTGTGTCTACATTTCAAAGGCTCTCAGGGAGAAACTGACAAAATAACCAAGAAATGACACCTTTAGGGCCGTAAGAAAAATATTTTACCTTGGATCTTGCCTGAGCTTCTTCTGATTGTCTGGGTTTTGTAGGCACATGAAAACCACATGCAGACTTTAAAAACTCACCGGCAGCTACACTTTGTGGTCTTTTCTATGGATTGATCTTCCTGAGGGCCCTTAGGAAACACTTTGGGATCCTGGCTTTTTTTTTTTTTCCCCCTAGAATGGGGGGGGGGGGTGTCTCTAAACAGAACTGCTGTAGTTGATGCCTTTCCCATCAGCTGAATTAAATTGAATACCTTGGCTCCTGCCAGAGCACAGCAAAGTGAGCTCTGAGGCGGCCAGCAGTCACTTTACCCTTTGCTTTTATTTATCCAGTGAGTATACGGGGAGCTTGCTTTTGAGTACTTGGAGCTTGACTCAGCAACCTTCGATGTTGGAAAGCTGCAGTCATTGCCCTAGAGACCTTTTTCAATATTTCTGGACTCATTCAACACCCTGGGTGGCGGCGGGGGCGGGGGGGGTGGCGCGATTCCCTTCTCTCATGGTGTTTCTTGTCTCCCTCCTCCAATGGTGCATTTGACCTTACCATTTAATGAAGGCCATTCTCCCTGCAAATATCACATTAAACATATTGGGAACTGATCAACTGAGAGATTTCCTAGCAGAAAGGTCACAGCTGAAAGGTATCATTTTTCCCTGCTCCCCTTGGCAATAGCACTGGAGGAGGGGCCTTGCGAGAGGCAGAAGGTACCCACTCATAAAGACGCCTTGTAACATGTGGGCTTAGCATCTGAGGCCTGCCTGCTGTTGCACTAAACAGGGGCCCCAACTTAAACCATGCTGCCATCGAGAATTTTGTCTGTGCTCTGGCAGAAGGGGCAGTTCACATCGAGAGCTAATGACCTGAAAAAATTGTTCCTTTTGATGATTAGGCCTAATGACCAAGTTGTCAGACATCTAAAGTTGCAAGTTTTCCCCCCTCATCCCTACTCTCCTTGAATTTGCTGTCCTGGAAACATTTACTGATTGTGAAAGAACCATGCGGGCTTGACTTCCCTCCAAATAAAAGACCAGGGGCTACCAACCATGTCCTAAGTGTGTGACAAGCCACTGGGATGACTCTGAATAGGATGGATAATCCCTAAAGACGTGAGGTGGATTCTTGGTCCTCCTGCTTTCCCTCTTGGCACTTCCTTACTCTCTAGCTTCACGCATCTGGTCCCATCCTTATTCTTAGCCAAGGTCCCTACTAGGTGGAACCCAGTGAGTGAGGGATAAACCTCATCCCAGAGGTATGCAAATAGGGGCTGGCTTGATCCCCAGCAGGTGTGGGGTAGAAAGCACCTGCTACGTGGCAGCAGGGCACCTGGCCCTGCGGAAATGGAATGAGCAAAGTCCCTTGGATGTGTTCAGGTTGAACTAGGGCACTGGGATGGAATGAGAGCAGCGGTAGACAGAGCGGAGGGAGTGACGGGAACGGTCTGTGAGCAGACGTGCTGGAGTCAGACAGACCTGGATTTAAAACCTGGCTCAGCCACTTACTACATATGGGGCTTGGTCAAGTTACTGAACTTCTCAGAGGCTTAGTTTTCTCATCCTTCAAAGTTGTTGTTTAGGATGATCTGAAAGAACGCAAGTATCCATAGAGACAAAGTAGATGAGGGGTTGCCAGGGGCTGAGGGAGGGGGGAATGGGGAGCGATTGCTAAAGGGCACAAGGTGATGCTTGGAGCATTTCTTTTCGGGGGGATGAAAATATTCTAAAGTTAGATTGTGAAGATGGTTGCACAACCTTGTGAATATACTAAAACCCATGGAATGATATACTTTAAAATGTTGAAATTTAGGGTATGGGAATCATATCTCAATTTTTAAAAGTGGGAAAAAGGGGATACATAGAGAACACTTAGCACAATATCCTGTCCAGAATTCCACTACCAATCATGGGTAGTGAAAGTTGTATTACTATTCCGATTACAGTAGTAAGGGATAGAACAGGCCCACTCTTAATGAATTAAGTCCTACTGCAAGGAATACAAATAAAGAGCAGGCATTTTCCTAGAGAGTTCATTTAATGTGAAGACTTATGGGGGAAAGTTATAATTTAGCTTGTGAATAATTAAAATATTTTTATATGAAACAAATAAATATAGAATAGAATGCAAAATGTGCAAGATGTAGGAAGACCTATGACTTTAAATAACTTCCTAGCTTGAGAAGAACCCTGGTGTCCAGATTTACACTTGTCTGCCATTAGGCTTACTTCTTTGAACAATTTTGGGTGGAACTTGCATGGGAAGATTTTTCCCAGGGTGGGGGTTGCATTCATTGCTGAGACTCTGAGGCTCTGGGGAAACTTGGCCCCAAGCACGGTGACATCTGTCTCCAACAGTCTCAACAGGGACTTGTCACACCGTGCACTTTGGTGAGGTTGGTCTGCCCTCTGAAGCTACTGCAGTCCTTTTCTTCCCCACCTCAGGACTCTGAAGACTGAACAGAGGACCTGAATGGAGAGACTGACAAACCTAAGGGCCTCCCAGGTTTGCATAACACCAACTCAGGGATCCAGGAGGTAGGTGTTTGGGAGAACAAGGACCATCCCAAGGACTGGGTTCCTGCGCCCGCAAAAACCACAGATAAAAGGTGAGCAGGGTACAGGATGGAATCTACTGGCCACAGAGACCTCCAGCTTGTGCAGCTTCCTGTGACTGCTGGACCGGTACCACCAGATTGTTGTTTTTCGTTTCCTCTCCACAAACACCCTAAATGCCTGCCCCACCCCCCCAGCAGAGATTTCCACCTACAAATACACCCCCAGCAGCCTCACGGCCTCCCACTCGAAAGCAAGTCTGCTGTGAATGGGGGAGAGAATCTGAAAGAGGAATTGTAATGAATCTAAAATGAAGAGATTCCAACAAAAAGTGATGCTCTAAGTAATGGTAAATAAATAATGTGGGGCAGATTATGAGTCTGGTTCCAAACCAGGAAAAGCATGCACTGTTTCTACCTAAGAAAAACTGACTGACTCTGGAATTGAGATTGAGCCATATGTCCCTTCCGGAAAGGATTACTAAAAGGCAACTGCGATTATTGGAAGAGATTGGGTGGTGTCCCGTCTGTTCCCTTAGGCCCTGAGCGATCATCTGAGATATTGTCTGGCTTTGTGGTTCTGCTTGTCAGCTGGAAACTCATTGTGCCAGCATTCACTGGAAAACAGAATTTAGAATAAGAAGGTCTCATTGGACTTCATCCTAGAGGACTTAGTCACTGCAGTTCTAAAGTTCCTGTGATAAGGTTCCAGTACATAGACCCAAGGATGAAGTTCCAAGCTGGGGTCATAGCCTGATACCCTGCGGGGTGTGTTTGTGTATGTGTGCGTGCACGCGCGTGCACGCACACGTGGTTGGGTGTGTGAGTGGGGGTGGGTGGGGGTGGAGTAGGTGTCTGTGGTGGGGTGTGTTGGTGGTGGAGTGAGTGTGTTTGTAGTACGTGTGTTTGTGAGGAGTGTGAGAGAGAAGAGAGAAAACGCTCAGGGGTTGCAGGTACACTCTCACTGTATAAATTGTACCGAGACTGGGGACTCTCCTCTAAGCCTCCATCTGCTACTGGGCCTCAGAAATGTCGCTGTCCGTTTTTCTCTCCTCCTTCTCCTCCTCAATGAATGCCAGTTCAGGTGTCTGTTTGCCTCAGAGGACCAGGTCCCATGCAGATGAGCAGTTCCAGCCACAAGTGACAGGGGCTACGGCTCTGTGAGCCCAGGACACAGCCCTTCCAGGGAGCTCTGTCCCCGAGTTCTGGATTCCTTATTCACTTGGCCAAGGCCACCTGTTTGCATCTCAGGTCCTTCCTGCCCTGGTTCGCAAGACGTCCCTGTCCTCCCACATCCACTCTGCAGCACCCACTGGCCAGGCGGCGTGCCGACCACCTGCCCCCAGCCACGCAGGAAGCTGCTGCCCCCGCTCTCTCTGCTCTACTCACAAGCCTTTGCTCTTTGGTTCCAGCAGAACCGTTCAGTGTCTCCCGCTCGCCCCCTCCCTGTGCAGGAGCGGTGACTCTTCCACAAGGCACTCAGTGGATTCCCCTCCCGAAGGTCTGCAGGGGAGGGATCTCCTGGGCAGACACACAGGAAGAGAGGGCAGGTGGCCTTTTCTTCAACACAGAGCATGCTTATGAATTACACAGAGCAACGCCAGCTACAGTCATATGAGGCAGGTGCTGTTTGGTTCTATTCTGTGTCTCCAAAGCCTGGCACAGAGAAGGGCCCCCTGCAGGTGGGCGCCTGGCTAAGGGAGAGGAGGGAGGGAACCAAAGGCCTTCTAGGACCACGACAGCTGCCTTGGACAGGATCTGAAGCCAGCCCTTTGGAGCTTGGTTCCGGTTTCTCTTTCCTGGTATTGGAACGTGTGTCTGGGGAAAGCAGAAGCTTGAGTTAGCCCGGCCCTTCAGGTGTCTATGGCCGGTATCTGGTGCTCCCCCACTGCCTCACCAGCACGCCTGGCTACAACACTCTGATGGTGCTTTTATGTCACCCAATCGCATATATCTGACATTAATCATAAAAGCCTTGACTCCCAGTGCCCAGACTACATCAACTCACCACCCTGTTAGGCAGACGGTGCCTTTGCCACCACTTCCCTCTGATCCGATGGGTCCCTGAATTGACCTGACAGAATTGCAGACCCACCTGGTACCCTGTCTTCATACCCAAGCTATGGAGAACTCTGGGGGCAGAACACCTGGGTTCTCTTTCCAGCTCCTCCACCCACTCTCCGTGTGATCTCAGACAGGTTACTCGAACTCTCTGTGCCCCGGTTACCTACAAAGTGGGATCATTGTAGGACCTACCTGAAGACACCATAATGGGGATTAGGCAGCTAATAACACGACGTGTTTACAGCAGTACCTAGAACGTGCCAGCTGTTACTGTTGACAGTAGAAACAGCATTATGGCCACACACATCCCAGTCCAGCTGCGGAGAAAGCCTACCCTATGCGACCTTCTAGAGCAGAGATCACCGCTGCTTGCTTGGAGCAGCTAACTACGGGTGAAATGTAATCCTCGCCATGAACAAATGCATGGCTTGCTTCCTGCTGAACGATGGCCAGGTTTTCCCCCAGACATCCACCCTGCCCCGTCCCCGCTGGGACTGAGAGTAGCATCCCTTTCGGAGGGCAGAGCCCCTGTGGCTTGGGGTGGCTGCCACTTGCCAGCCTCCCACCGAGGTCCTGGCTAGGGGGTAGCCAAGCACAAATTGCTGGATGAGTGGAGACTGTCTCTACGGCCTGGCCATGGGCTACCCCTGATGGACAGTAGGGGCTGTCTTTGTCCCCCAGGTGGTAAGAGCTTGGCTGTCCTAGAGGCAAATTATGAGGAGATTGCTGTCAGTTCCAGTGAAGGAGAGAATGAGGAAGGTGGGGGAAAGTGCTGGCTACTTGCTCCATTCGGCTCTGCAGCATGTGACACCCTGTGCTCTTTAGCTGAAACCCATTAGCTGACGGTCTGCTGTCAGATGAAGCTGTCTTCCCTGTCAGCTGAGATCACCTCTCAAGTTTCCTTGTATCTGCAGAACTTTCCTTTCTGTCTATGGAGTTCAGGGCTTTGGCGTGTCGGAGTAGGGAAACGTGTGTAGTGATTCCGTCCCAGATCACTGAACTCAAATGTCTGCAGGCAGAGGCCACGTTGCCCTAACTGACTCTGATACACCTCCCTGCTGGAAGAACACGCATTTGTGGGAATTTTCCAAGCTTAGGGGTCTGAAGCCAGATGGTCATTGAGCATAGGCCTAGTAGGTTCTGTCCAGACTCTAGTTTGCTGAGAACTGCCCGAGAAAGTCAAAATCGTTCTCCCATCTTTACTAGCTGAATTCAAACTCCACGCTGGGTAGTTTCCCAGCCCCCCTTCTGTAGGGCCATATGCCTAAATGAGTGCCAACACCCAGGCGGGGGGTCTTTGAGTATCGGGCTTGAGATGTGTCCTCGTCCAAGTGGCAGAGCAGGCTGATAATAGGAAGGAACCCAATAGGCTAGCTGAGAGGCAAAGTGGGAGCCACAGCAGGTCGTTATCCCAGATCCAGGGGAGGTTCCTGATGAGCTGTTGTGCATGGTGCCACGCATGAATGGAGACAACTCCCAAGGATGAATGGGGTCCCGTCCCTCATAAAGAGCCTGAGGGCTGGCAGGGGAGCCTGGGCATCGCCTCCAGGGCACAGCTCACTCGATGCTGTTTGGCAGCCTGGAGCAAACTGAGAACGTGTGGCTGAGATGCCCGTGCAGGCTCCCTCCTGAAAACAGCCCTTGGGCTGTCAGCAGGAAGCTGTTGGAAAGACCTCAAGCCTAGGGGATGGGCTCAGGATTCACACAGTGTGAGTCCAGCTTCCAGAAATGAAGCTCATCCTGGGGCAGGCAGGCAGACCGGGCCTGTGGGACAGCCCAGCAGAGCCGTCCTCAGTGGCTCTCACGGGAGAGGAGCCTGTGAGGGCGGAGGGCCACTCTTTGAAACATAAGGAATTGCACATCTCACACTTTGTTGGTGGTGCCGATGGACAATGAGAATTAAACACCTGGGAGGTGCCACATCACTCCACTAGCCAAATCACAGAGGTCTGCACTGTTAATCCGGCCTCTGTCAGCTGGACACTCATTGGTTTCTAAGGCTGTAGAACATCTGTTGCCGTTGTTTGACCTCACCTGTCTCCTCTAGCCTTGCTGTAGAGAATCTTTGCAATAGTTATTTGCAAAAGCAGGTGGGGTGCTTTGAAGAAAAGCCCCATGTAAACAGAAGACAAATAGCAGGTTGCTCTGCCTCGAGGCTAAGACGACCCCACGCCTATCAGGCTCTGTCATGTCAGCAAGGCTGCTGCCTTTCCCAGAGCAGGGCCCTTTGAGGCCATGCAGAGAAGAATACCAAGCATGGCATTGTGGTCAGAAGAGCTGAAATGGAGCCTGAATCTGACCATGTGACCTTGGCTAAGTCACGCAACTTTTTTTCATCTGAGTCTTATTCTATCCTCTGGGAGATGTGGGGAAGCAGTGCTACTTTGCTTAAGAAATGTATTGGCTCACGTTGGTTGAAAAGTTACAGCTTCAGGCATGGCTTCATTCAAGGTCCTAAGGATGCCACCAGGTTTTGCCCCTTGGTCTTGCTTTCCCCTGCGTTGGCCAGTGGTTCTGGATCCATCTGGCAGCTCTGGCCTCAGCCTCATACCATTACAACACGTAGGGCAGCGAAGGAAAATGTGTACCCGCAGCTCACCATTCTGACAAAGTCCAGGCAGGGATTCACTCTGCCTGGACCAGGTTAAGTCATGTGCCTACCCTGAACCAAGCAGTGTGGCCAGGACACTGAATGCATGGATTGACCTCACTCACTCACCTAGTGTTTACTGAGCACCAGCTATGTGCCAGGCACTATTGTATATTCTGGGGACACAGTAGGAACAAGACAGATCAGAACCCCACCCTTTGGGGGCTTAGTTACTAGTAGGAAAGAAAAAAAAAACAAGTATATCGTGTAAAATGATACAAATTAAGAAATGACAAGAGCTATTGAAAAAAAAAAAACACCCAACAACCAAAGCAGATTAAGAAGGTAGAGAGTGAAGTGGGGAGGTGGTGGAGTGCTACTTTAGATGAGATGGTCAGGGAAGGCCCCTCTTAGGAGGTAGCATTTGAGTAGAGGCCTGAATGAAACGAGAATAGAGGCCATGTAAAGACCTGGGCAGAGGGAACAAGTGCAAAGGCCCTGAGGCAGAACAAACCAGGGTTATTAAGGAAGAGCCATGAAGGCCAGTGTGGCCCAAGCAGTGTGAACCGAGCAGAGAGCCATGGGAGAGGAAGTGGAGAAGGAGCCACGAGATGCCAGCCCAGCCAAGGGAAGGAGATGGAATTTTATTCTGACCATGGTGGAGAGACGGAAGGCTTTTCAAAGGAAAGACATGACATGAGTTATGTTTGAAAAAGATCTCCACGTACAAACGGCCAACTCGCACATGAAAAGTTGCTCAACGTCACTAATCATCAGTGAAATGCACATCAAATCGCAATGAGATATCACCTCACACCTGTTAGGATGGCTTTTATCAAAGATAAGAGATAACAAACGTTGGTGAGGGTGTGGAGAAAAGGGAACCCTTATAAACTATTGGTGGGAATGTAAATTGGTGCAGCCATTACAGAAAACAGTATGGCGGTCCCTCAAAAAATTAAAAAATTGAACATATGATCCAGCAATCCCACCCCTGGGTGTATATCTGAAGGCACTGAAATCAGTGTCTAGAAGGGGTATCTGCCCTCCCTTGTTTATTGCAGCATTATTCACAATAGCTAAGTTTTGGAAACAACCTGTGTCCACCAATAGATGAATGGATAAAAAAAGTGGTGTATATGTTCAATGGAATATTATTCAGTCAAGAAAAAGAAGGAAATCCTGCCATTTGTGACAACAAGGATAGACCTTGAATGCTTTATGTTAAGTGAACTAAGTCAGACAGAGAAAGACAAAAACTGTATGATCTCACTTATATGTGGAACCTAAAAAAACTGAACTTGTGAAAACAGAGAGTAGAATGGTGGTTACCAGGGGCTGGGGGGTGGAGAAACCGGGGAGTTGCTGTTTAAGGGTATAAACTTACAACTAGTAGATAAATAAGTTCTGGAGATCGAATATACAACCTAGTGATTATGGTCAATAATACTGTATTATAAACTTCAAAGTTGCTTAGAGACTAAATCTTAACTATTGTCAACACACAAAAAGAAATGATAATTATGTGACAGGACAAAGTGTTCGTAAGGCTACTGCAGTAATCATAGTACAATATATCAACGTATCAAACCAACACATACGCCTTAAAAGTATATAGTGTTATATGTCAATTATATCTGTGTTTTAAAAATTAATGAAAGACATTATGTACAACAGGTAACAACCACCACAAAAGCTCCCACTGCTCTTGTGTGGAGAGGGCTGCGGGAAGCAGGCACAGACAACAGTGGCTGGGACAAAGGGGGGCAGAGCTGGGGAGAAGTGGCTAGACTCAGGATATATTTTAAGTTATGGGTTCCATCCCTGGAAGATCCTCACAACTCTCCCAAATGGAAATTAGGTGCTGTTGTCAGAAGTAGTGGTGATAGATGCTGGGGGACAAAAAGCAAGAACTTTCCATTACTTCCACCATTTGTAGTCTCATGCATTTTTCCTTCAGAGATATATTTTCACCATCATCAGCTTTTTCTGGGTTTGAGACTGTATCTCTAATCTCATTTCCTTCCTCCAAGGCCTAGAATCACTGCAAGGGATTTTACAGACGATGTGGTCCAACCCCAGTCTATTTACAGATGAGAATCCCAAGTCTTGTACAAGGTCCCCCTCCAGCTAATGAGAGCTGGAAGTGGGCCGCAGCTCTGATTCCCAGTGCTGGCTTCATTCATGGAACAAAGGTTCAATTTGGGAGGCTGCTAAGGACTGGTGGGGGCTATGGGAGAGGGCTTAATCCTCCTGCAGTCTCCATCAGCATCCCCCAAATAACCAGTGAGCTCAATACACAAGGACCCCACCACCGACCATAAAGCTACCCCCAAGGCCCCCATGCCGGAAACCTGGAGCCACTCCTATGTTCAGTCACCAGCTCCTCGCCAGCAACTGTAATGAGAGTCAAAAGTCCAGGCCATAAAAGGCAGGCGCACAGATGGAAAACACCAGGGTAGTGCCTTATTTTTATTATATTTTTTAGAGGAAACTGTATTTGAAGTACAGGCTTTCTATTCCTGCTGGGAAAGCTGCCAGTGGACAGGTCATTGCTTCTGAGCCAGAGGGACACACGTTAGCTTTTGAGGCAGAGCTGCAGCTCTGCAGTCTATAAAGCAACGTGCACGGGCAGCTCTGCAGGATGGAACAGTTTGGGAGGAAGGACTGTCTGAAATCCTCCCCTAGATGCTCAGGGTGTGCTGGCCAGTCTCCCTGTGGGAGAGGGAGCCTGAGGACAACTTGCTTTGCACTCAGGACCCAGCACGGTGCCTGACACTCAGGGGGAACTGCTATATGCTCAGTGAGGGGAGGCCCAGAGCAGCTGCACCCCCTCCCCCAGATATGCACACCTACTGCACAATGGCCTGCGTCCTCTTGGGTGTATCCTGGGTAACGGAGGGAGAGCCAGATGTCACGAGGGTGGAGACAGGTTGAGCAGTCTGTGGCTCTCACCAAAGGCACTGCAGTGGAAGGCCCTTTCTCTCTCTCTCTTTCTCTCTCTCTCTCTCTCTGTGGTTTTAATTTACTTCTAAGAAAAATAATCCAGCTTCTCTTTAATCAGCAACCACGATGGCCAGGAGAAGCTGTCACAGAGCCAATGGGAGTGGTTCCTGTGTTTAATCATGAGAATGACCTGGTTGTCCTCTCCGAGGAGGGCAGGGAAGTGACGCCTTGGATGGCTTTCTGTCCTCACCCAGAGCCCATCCTCATTTCGGTGGGGAGCCAGCCGGCCGTGCAGGGCCACCGGCTCCGCGTCTGTGTAGTGCTGAGGGGACGGACACGGGGGCGCACATATTCCGTAGTGAGCTCCACAGGAGTGCAGGGAGTCTTGACATAACCTCTTCCCAGATGCGCCAGGCAAGAAGAGCAGTGTCTCTGGCTGTGGCAGAGGATCAGAGAGGGGAGGCTAAGGAGCGAGAGGGAGGGGTACTGGCCACAGCACCCGTGCCGGCCTTCCTCATGGATCAACGACATTCTTTCTCATGGGCCAGTTGGCGCCAGCCAGCAAAACAGAACGAGTGCTGCACTGCAGCAGGGGTGTCCGTGGTGAGGGTGTGGCCGGGGGAGGGGCGAGAAGGGGCTGCAGTGGTGCAATTTCGGGGAGGTGGGGAGTCAGGGGTACCTGGGGTCCTGACTCCCTATTCTGACTTTAGCAAAGAAGGGATGGAGTCCCCCCCGACGCACACCCATGTCCTGCTTCTGACCTTAAACATGGACGTGGGCTGCCCCTGCGGGCTGACACGGTCAGTGGGCTTCAGGAGAATGCTCCTCACGGCCCCTGGCAACCAGGAGAGCGCCCTTGCCAACAAGGAGGGGCACGGCATGGAGAAGTCACTGAGAGCGCCCAGGAGGCTTCAGCCGATGCTTCTTCTGAAGGTGGCCACCAGAAAGGGGTGCAGTCCTGCTCCAGCCCTCCTCTCCTGTCATTACGCCCAGCCCCTCCAAGGCACGCAGCCACCTGCTCAGGCGGCGACCACCCGGCTCCCGGGCCTCCCCCCAGCGCGATGTGGAGCCTCTGCGGCTGCCATCCTCCAGCGCTTCTTGTGTGTGTTCCTATGTTTTCATCTAAGATTTTCCTCTCTTCTTCTCTAGGTGGCAAACACGTCCAGGTGAAGGGCTGGCTTACATCTCCTCCGCCCCACCCCCTGCCCCCCTGCACCCAGCAAAAACTGTGTTTGAAGCAACACAGCTCCGGCTCCCGAGCTCCGTGTGTTCTAGAAGAAGCTGCCCATCTTTCCTCCTTGCACACACTCTACACACGCGCAGGGAACAGACGTAGTTTTCTAACCATGCTGTATTCAGCATTCTCCTTCCCTCAA
Source organism: Stenella coeruleoalba (assembly GCF_951394435.1). Lineage (NCBI taxonomy): Eukaryota > Metazoa > Chordata > Mammalia > Artiodactyla > Delphinidae > Stenella > Stenella coeruleoalba. The sequence goes on along the minus strand of NC_137151.1, from coordinate 55,819,056 downwards.
AATTTCCGCTCCCAGAATATATATGTGTGTGGATGTGTTAGCCAGTTTTTGCCCACCTTAAAACAAATCATCTCTAACATCTCTGCTTGTATCACTGTGAAACCCCAAGGGCACCATAGTGAAGTCTCACCTTAAAAAGGTGTTAAGTTGACCAAAGACTTTTTGGAGCGCAGATTGAAATGTTTAGAGCTTACAGCACCCCAGACCCAGAGTACAAAGGCCATCTCTCCTGAAGGAAGGCAGCTACTATCATTTTAGTCTCACGTGCACGACATAAAGAACGCCAGCTGTCCTTCTCCGGTAACCACTCTCATCAGAGGTACTTCTGTGGCCCTCCCTTTGCACATCACTTTAATTACAGGCATGAATGCCCATGGGGGTGCGGTGCAAACAGGGAACCTTGGATTTCAGTAAAGTCCAAACTGCTTTGAAACCCAAATGCAACCAACTCTCAGTTATCCACACCGAGGAAAGGGAGCGTAGATAATCCTGAACAGCAGATGATTAAAAAATCATTCCTTTTGGCTTTTGGGAGGTGCTATATGCTATTTGCAACAGAGCAGCAAAATCTCCTCTCTAGTTGTGTTTTGCTCAGATTAATATTGCATTACGCTTGCATTTCTCACGAGCCAGCTGACAGCAGAGGGGGTGAGACACAGGAGTCTGTGAGGAAACAAATTGAGTGGCAGGCGGAGCCAGCGATGAGGGAAGAGGGGTGTGGCTCAAGGTACTGATGAAAAATCAAAGGCTCTGGGTCTCGTCTCTCAACTTCAAAAGAGACTAGAATGGAAGAGGAGGAGAAGGAAAAAGAAGAAAAGGAAATAAATGAAAAAACTCTAGATGGAGAGGCAAGATACAAGAGAGCAGGCTCTCCCGGGGCATCGTCTTGCTTCTGTCTAGGGTGCACTTTATGATTCCGCGACATGAACCATCTTCTTAGAACACCTGGTCGGCTCTCTGCCTCCTTGCCTTTGCTTATGCTGTACCACCTGCCAGAAAGGCCCTTTTCCTCTGGTGTACTATCCACATTTCACTCTGCCTTTCAAGACTAGCAAATTTCCCACCTCTCCATAAAGCCTTTTCCAATCATATCCATCAGAAGCAGCTTCCTTCTTCCTCTCTTCCACCCCTTCTGAATGGCCATGACACAGTCTTCTCTCTCTCAACCTACTTGGAGCACAAGCTCCGAGAGGACGGGGAGAAACACTGTGTCAAATTTCTGACGGGTGTGGTGTTCCCTTTAACACTTGGCAGTGTTTGGTACACGGTAGGTTCCCCTACCTGGAGATGGACAGACTAAATCCTGCAGAAGGTGTGAAGACACTAAACCAATGGTTCTCAAACTTGAGCTGAGTTAGGCTTTCCCAGGGGACTTGGTGGAAGAGTTTCCCAGAATCCTCTCCCAAAGATGCTGCTTCAGTAGGTTGGGGGAACTCAGAGTCAGACATTTTCTACAAGTACTAAGGTAATTTTGACCACTGAGAAGTCAGTTGTGAAACACACAAATCACCAACGCTAACACATTCAACAACATCCTTGTGTACCACTCACATAGGTGAAGCCAAAATGTTAAAAAACAGAGAGGCTGAGAAACACGCTGGGGTTATTATTGTTATCTCTCATGCTTCCTAAGCTGATTTCAGCATTTTCTTAAGTAGAAAAAAGCTGCAAAGAGTAGAGGTTAAGATAGCACAGAGGTCTGCAACAGATTCTCCATATTTCCATGAGCTGAAGCGGCACATTTTTTTTTTTTTTTTTTTTTTTTGCAGTACGCGGGCCTCTCACTGTTGTGGCCTCTCCCGTTGCGGAGCACAGGCTCCAGATACGCAGGCTCAGCGGCCACGGCTCACGGGCCCAGCCACTCCACAGCATGTGGGATCCTCCCGGACCGGGGCACGAACCCATGTCCCCTGCATCGGCAGGCGGACTCTCAACCACTGCGCCACCAGGGAAGCCCGAAGCTGCACATTTTTGCACTTTTTAGCATCTTTGACATCAGAGTGCAGCTTACAATCGGCTTTGGAGTGCAGCACTGACTGTCCGCACGCTAACTTGTTCCCAGCTCTTTACTCCACCATCATGCCAACGAATTATGTGCATTGCCGGCGCTGCACATGTTGAGTTTCACTGCCATTTAAATAATTTCCAGGAGATTATACTATAATTTGGTATTGAAGTGAAAAATTGTTGTGTACACACAAGGCCAGGAAGACAGAGCAGCAGGGCATAAATTTGATATTAGCGAAACAAATATCTACTGGAGGAAGAACCATACTTCCTCATTTTCTTGCAAAGAAGCAACCAATTGAACCAATTGCTTTGTAGCTTTGCTTCTCAAACTGTGGTACCTACCAACCATGTTGGCCTCACCTGGGGCTGTGTGAAAACTGCAGAATCTCAGGCCTATCTCAGACCTACTTTACATCTGCTTTTGACAGGATCCCCAGGTGACTTGTATGAACATGAAAGTTTGAGAAGCACAGTGCTATACGGCTTAAGAAAAAATATCCACAGGTGGATAAAGCTGAATTATGCTTCGTTACAGAGATACGCACAGAAAGATTATCCCATGCTAGGCAAGAAAGCTTGCAAAAAGATGTCAGTGGCTTAGAAGATATGGGATATTATGAGAGAGCATATCACCAATTCACTTGAAAGCCCAGAGGACATTACTGTTTGGAAAAATACACGCATCAATGACTGAAAAGTGATGCCTTAACCAACTTTTCCACTGTTTTCCTTCTTAGATGCATGTAAGAGTGATACATGATAACAATAGATGTTTAAATTAACCTCAAAGGGCTCTTTCAATAAGGAAAAAAAATATGAGGAAGGAAAGCATTTGGTCATAGTTAATAAGGAACATCCCTTTTCCTTCATAATACACTATATGGCGTATCTTACAAGCAAAGCCATCTCAGATTTCATGAAATAAGTCAAAGTCCCACACACTTTACCACAATTGCCTTTTCTCTTAGAGTTTAAATTTTAATAATCATTGTTTCACTCCGATGCCCCCTAACAAACATAGTTTAAGTAGAAAATAAAGTTTTGAGTTTGTTAATTACGCTTTTTAAGTTTTACATTTTTTTTTTAGGTCCACCAACTCCACGGTTTTAATCTGCTACTAAGAAAAACAGTTTGTCTGCCCTAGCCACCATACTTTAGAATTTAGAAAGTTAAATAAGAATGGAGAAAATACCAAGTGAGAGATGGAAATGAGGCAGAAAGACATGGGTCCAGGCTGCCTCTAACAGCTATCGTATCTCCTTTTCCTATTTCAAACACCGGCCAACAGAAAACATTGAAAAAACCTATTCACTGCTTTCACAATGTTACTGTATTTAATCCTGAGAAACCTGTCAAACAGGTATTACTATCCTCTTTCTCACAAGTGAAGAGAGCGAAGTCAGAGAAATGAAATAACTCACCCAAGAAGAATGCGGGATCCTCAGTGGTGGGACCAGAATTCAAAAAGAAGCATGACCGCAGCCCCGCCGAGCCGGCGACTCCGGAAGCACAGCTCTGCCACGTGCGTGCGCCTGCGTCGCAACACGCCGCGCTGCAATCATTCCTCAGTGTTCCTGAATAATCCATACTCTGTCTTCCGTGGATTTGAAGGCTTTCAGCTGAGTTGCTGTCCTGACACTGCCTTTTACTAAACAACCCCTTAGGCTGCCCAAGCCCCTTGCCTTTAACATGGTACCAGCCTCCCCACCTGTTCTTGACTGCACTGAGGTCTCTGAAACTACAGAATTTCTTTCCATGTAAAATGCCCCCATTTCTTGCAGTTTCTTAGAGCTCCTTTTTTTAAAAAACAAAAAATTAGATTGCATTAAGCTCCCTTCACTTGTATCATTTAAAACCATCCTGTGTGACTGGCCCATGCCCAGCTTGGCAGGCATCATCTCATTGCTAACCTTTCACCCGCCTCCTGGCCTCACTACGATAACTTTGTCCTGGAGATTCTTACTCTTTACTAATTAACTCAGAATGCCACTCTGAAGTGAACCCTCTTACTTCTCATTAATTACATGAGTGGTTCTCCATCTTTGTGACATTAGAGTCACCTGGTAGCATTAAAAAATATCTCCAGGGCTCAGGCCACACTGCCTGCCAATTAAACCAGAATCTCTGGAGTTGGGATCCAGGATCAGTAGTTTTCCATTTTGCAGGTGATCTCAATATGCAACCATGGTTCTGAGGTGGTAAATCACTTTACTTATCTCCTTCAGCTGTCCACTAGCTCCCTTGTTGCTACCCTTTCCAATTAAGCTCTTTAAGTTAAAAGTCCTTTAATAATCGTCCCTCTTTTAGCCACTTTTCAAAAATAACATTTGTTTTTATTACAAAAAAACATACATTTGTTGTACAATCCTTAGCTTTGCAAATACAGCCAGGAGAGGAGAAGGAAATACAAATCACCAGTAATCTCACAACTGCTAAGCTATTCATGAAAATACTGCCAGTGTCTTTCCTTTGGGTCACTATATATTTTGCGTGTATGTATTTTACTGTACGCTTGGTTTTGTAGCCTTCTTTTCTCACCTGAACATCTTTTCGCTCGGACTTAACCTCTTGCCTTTTCCACCTCTGTCCTGGCCTCCATAACTTTCGTAAGTCAGTCTTTCCTGGGTCTTTCAACCTGGCCTTCTGCTGTGAATGTTGAAGCCTCCTTTTATCCTAATGGGTGATTCAGTTCAGAAGCACTAAACGTGCTCCTTCTGGAGTCACTGCCTTTCCAAATGGCTCTACCACCTGGCTGCCCAACTGCTCAAGCCAACGTACCTGAGGTCATCCCTGGCCACTAGGACACTTCACACTTCATTTCTAACCAGTTATCAAGGTATATCCATGGTGCCTCTTAATATTTTTTGAATCCATACAAATCTCTCCATCCCAAGGTTGCAGCCTCCTTCCATTGAGGCCACTATCACCTCTGCCACGGCCTCCTAACGGGCCTCCTTATCCCCTTGCTTCTCTCTAGTCCACTCCCCACACCGGTCTCATAAATTCAATCACATTACCTTTAAGGGAAAGTCCACAGTTCTTATTAAGCCTTTCAAAACCTCTGTGTTCCAGCGCTGTTTAAGCCACGCCTCCTCCACCCTCCTCCCACAACCCACCATGCACCGGGGCCACATTGCTTCAGAAACGCTCAACTGTTTCCCTCTTTGTTCTGCCTAAAACATGCTTCTCATTCCTTCTGATGGGTGTCTGCTCATCTTGCAGGTCTCAGTTCCTCATTCCTCTGGAGAAGTCTCCCCTGACTCCCTGAATCTGGATTAGATACCCTCTTTTTTTTTTTTTTTTTTTTTTTTTGCGGTACGCGGGCCTCTCACTGCTGTGGCCTCTCCCGTTGCGGAGCACAGGCTCCGGACCTGCAGGCCCAGCGGCCATGGCTCACGGGCCCAGCTACTCCGCGGCATGTGGGATCTTCCCGGACCGGGGCACGAACCCGTGTCCCCTGCATCGGCAGGCAGATTCCCAACCACTGCGCCACCAGGGAAGCCCATAGATACCCTCTTTGTGCTCTCCTAACATCCTATACCTCCCCCATCAAAGCCCATCTCACACTGCACTGCAGTCATCTCTGCTTCTCTGCATTCCCCCACACTGGAGAGAGGGACCATGTCTGTTTTGCTCATCATTATGTCCCCAGCAACTAGCAACACGTACTTAAACCATTTGTTGACTGAAAAATGAATGGTCACATCCCTTCATAACACATCATGGAATCAATCTTTCAGCACAGAAGGGGGTTTTTGTTGGATGCAACCTTAGTTGCTACTTAGAATGTTAGCAGGGCCGTGGTGATGCTTGTCTCTGTGCTGTTAAGGGGGCCCCGTGCTAAGGGGATGGCTTTTCCTTGTCCTTAGGCCCCTCTCTCAATCTTTCCCTGCTTCCTAGCCTTTCCTACCTCATTTTTCTTCTCTTCCTGCCTTCCTCCAGCTTCACAACCTTCAAGTCAAATTAGCCAGGCTGAATTTTGTATGAACTTAGTTTTATTTTTCACAGTGGAAGCTCCTCAAATCTCCTCATTAATAAGAGGCACCATTGTAACCCAAAGCCCTGTGGCTTTTCAAATAGAATCATGTTTATGAATGTCTAATGTTAGCTTGCTATTGATACCAACATTACTAACATTTTAGTGGTGGGGGAAAAAAAAGGAGTCGGTAAAAGCCAGAGATAAGATTGTATGGTTTCCAGTCTTTCTGTCAAGGAGCTTGGGTTCTTTCTTCAAAATGTGTGAAGCTTTAGTGCCTCTGAATTAGCTACATGACACCATCTAGGGTTAGATTAGGTTTTATCGAGTCTTAGACGTATGTAATTTGGGGACCTTTAAAAGAAAAGGAATGTAAATTATACATATACTACTTATAAGCCTTGAAAAGTACTTGTGCAAGTTGGGGGCTCCTGAAAATCAGCCTGCATTAGGTAAACCTGTTCTCCCTCTTCTATCTTAATTTTTATAATTGGAGAAACTGAGGTCCAGAGTAACAGGTCCACCTGTGGGTTGCCTTGAGGACTGATGGCTGACCTACCTGTCCCCAGTGTAGGACCTGCTGCTCGTTATGGAGCTAGATGGACTTTAAAAATTAGCTAAAGCCTCAGTTCCCTAGCTCATTCACACAGGCCAAGCCAGAAGGGTAGCAACATAGATAGGTAAGAAATCAATGTTTCTTCAGCAACTTCAGGCTCTGCTTGAGCAGTGGGCTTCTTGGTCTGGTGGGAAGATCTCTGGGATGGGCATCGGGAGAGGCAGTTATATAGATCTTGTTTGTATAAATACTATTAAGCACCTAAAAAAATTGACCTGCTTATGGGATGTTAGACCTGCGCGGTCTCCTAGGAGTTTCGACTCGCCCAGGAAACAACAGGAGTCGGAAGTCGATGCAAAACGCAAGAGGTTTATTGAAGGCCGGTGCACTGGGGTTCCTTGGTCCTCACGCAGGAGGTCGAAGAAGGAACCCTTTTGGGCGCGAATATGTCAGTTTTATAGGTTCCCACTTCCCCGTATGTAAATTATAGATTTGGTTGTGTTCTCCTGCTGATTGGTCCCGGCTTAGGCTCGGACCAGAGAGGGAACTTGTCCCCAGCTGCCTGATTGGTCTTTGACAGACACCTTTTTTACATTTTGTTATCTCCCTCCTTCTCCCCAGCTGCCTGATTGGTCTTTGACAGACACCTTTTTTACGTTTTGTTATCTCCCTCCTTCTCCCCAGCTGCCTGATTGGTCTTTGACAGACACCTTTTTTACATTTTGTTATCTCCCTCCTTCTCGGAAGGGGGCCGGACATCCTGGAAATTCACCCATTGTCTAAGAAGCCCCTATTGTCTGGAGAGTTCTTAATCATTAGCTGGAACAATGTCCCTCGAGTCCCACAGGGACTCCGCTGGTTGCTCAGTAGTTAAGAAGCCGCCTGCCCATGCAGGGGACACGGGTTTGAGCCCTGCTCTGGGAAGATCCCACATGCCGCGGAGCAACTAAGCCCATGAGCCACAACTACTGAGCTCTCGGGCCACAACTACTGAAGCCTGCGCACCTAGAGCCCATGCTCTGCAACAAGAGACACCACGGCAATGAGAAAAGCCCACGCACCGAGCAACGAAGACCCAACAGCCAAAAATAAAGAAAATAAATTAAAAACAAAAAAACAAAGGAAATTTCCTCCTGTGTCAGAAGTGCTTTGTTTGCTGTTGTTACTGATGACACAGATAAGCACACCCAAGAATTCCCTGGCGGTCCAGTTGTTAGAACGCTGCGCTTCCACTGCAGGGGGTATGGGCTCAATCCCCCGTCCAGGAACTAAGATCAGCCAACCACCCCTCCCCTCAAAAATGTGTATATAGATTAGCACACCCAGTCCTCATTTGGGTCATGTTGCTTTGCCTGCAGCACTTTTCAAGTTAAAAGAGGAACTCTGAGGTGTCAACTTTCAAGGCAAAGAGAAGGCTCGCTGCACGAGGCCAGGTGTGAGCCCTGGAGCCATTGTCACTGGCTGTTTCCACTTGGGCAAAGGCCATGGCAAATAGGACCGCGCTTGACAGTGAACCGGCAAGGCGCAGAGTGAGCTCCATGGGGGGATTTGTCACACCACCCTCTCTGAGAGGCAGGGGCAGAGGCCCGCTACGGAGCAGGAGCTAGAGATACCAGGTCGGAGCAGGTAGGTCTGGAACTGAGGGCAGGAGGTTCATTTGGGAAAAACTCCCTGAGGCCTTGGGCAGAGCCTGGGCCTCTTCGTAGAGCACCAGCCCCTCTCCTATGACGCGGAGGCCGGGGCCTCACATATAGCGGTGCTCGGTTAAGGGCAGGCTCCCTCCTTTCCGAGGGAGCACGAGGTTTGCCCAGAACATGGCCTGTGCGAGCTGTTCCCCACCGCCCCGCTGACCCCCACCAGGCCCTGGGCGCCTGGGGACGCTCAGGCGGAGCCTCTGTGATTTCCCTGTGGGCGCCCGGGCTTGGTGACCTCCAGAGTCAATGTTAGTCAGGCTATTGTTGGGCCAGTTGTGTTTGTTAAAACCCTTAAAAACAGCTCATACAATCACAGGCCTGTCCTGCAACTGTACTCGTGGCTCTGAAAGAGGTTCTTGTGCAGGCAAAACCCCCAGAAGGCCCAGGGCAGGGGATGGGGTCACCCCCTGCTTTTCCCAGTCTGGCCGCCAGCCTTGCAGTTGCAGCTGGCACTGGGGGTGAGGCTGGGCCTGCTGACGCCCATCGAGACCCATGTTGGCGGCGGCGGTGGTGGAGAACAAACAGGGGATTATCTTGAGGGTTCCCTGCCCTCTGCTTTGCTGAGGGTCAGTGATGGACTCGCTGGGGAGGCAGAAGGGCGGGGACTAGAAGAGTCCAGCTGCTGCAAACCCAGGCACCGCCTGTACAGAGACCCCCCCTCCGACCCAGGCCAGCTCAGCGGGCTGCAGGCCTGCCTCGGGTCCTCAGGCAGGGGAGGGAGGGAGGAGCTCAGGCTGGGGCGGGCCCTGCTCCCTGCACCTGGGCCAGGTGGGGTGTTAAGCTTGCTTATCTGGGCATTTTTGTGCCAAACACCATGCTCAGCACTCTGCTCATATGCATCACGATTGAGCCCACGAGGTGGATGCTTCCTGCAGCAGTGCCCCCAGTGTTAGAGATCAGGAAGCAGGTGCAGAGCGGTTGTGTCCAAGGCCCTGTGGGCAGTAAGTACGGGGTCAGGATGTGAACTCAACTTGAATTCAAGCCCTTCACCTTGATGGGACTCAGATCTGCTGTGTAACTGTAAGCAAGTCACTTCACCTCTCTAAGCTGCAGGTGCCTCATCTGTAACGGGGGCGTAATACACCTCCTTCCTAAAGCTGGAGTAGGGATTAGATGAGAATAAGTATGGAGAGAGCCTGGCTCTATTCGTGACACACAGCAGGTGCTAAACGCAGCTCTTGGTCCTTCCTTGAGATCTGGGATGCTCTCACTGGGGTCCAAGGTGGGCATGAGGGAGGTTGTGGTCACTTTTTGCTTCCCTTTCAACTCCAGAGCATGTGACACTGAGAGCACCTAGGTACCCACCAACCACGGAGGATCTGTGAGGCTAGGCAGTGACTTGGCCCCTGGCTGCATCCTGGCCACCCTTCCCTGACAGATGGATCCATCTTGAGCTGACCCCTCCTGCTATGTTGGGACTGCATCCAGACACCAGGAAACTACAGAGTGGTGCCCTTGTCTACCCAAGATGCCCATCCTTCCCCTGGACCTGCTCTCCCTGAGGTCAAAATCCCAGCTCTGGACCCCTTCCCCTCTTCCCATCCTGGCCCCATTCCTGGGAACCCTGACAGACTGTGTGGCAGGGAAAAAAAGGCTCCCAAAGATATCCACATCCTGATCTGGAGCCTGTGAGTGTTATTTTGTGTGGTAAAAAAGGACTTTACAGATGTGATTAAGTTAAGGACTTGGAGACGGGGAGATCATCTGAGTGGGCCCTAAATATAATCACGAGAGTCTTTATAAGAGAGAGGAAGAGGAAGATCTCACACAGAGAAAATAGAGAAGAAGGTAACGTGAAGATGAAGGCGGAGGCTGAAGTGATGTGGCCACAAGCCAGGAGTGCTGGCAGCCACCAGCAGCTGGAAGAACCAATGCAAGAGATCATCCCCAGAGCCTCTGGAGAGAGTGTGGTCCAGTGATACTGATTTTCAACTTCTGGCCTCCAGATTTGTGAAAGAATAAATATCTGGGTTTTGGTTTTTTTAGCTTAAAACTGTTAGAATATACATAATATTTATTACTTTAACCACTTTTAAGTGTCCACTTCTCTGGCATTAAGTACATTTGCTTTGTTGTGCAACCATCACCTCTGCCCATCTCCAGACTTTATCATTCTAAATGGAAACCCCATACCAATCAAACAACAATTCCTCCTCCCCCTTTCCCACAATCCCTAGAAAACAGTTCTCTACTTTCTGACTCTATGAATTTTCCTCATATAAATGGAATCATACGATATTTATCCTTGTGTGTCTGGCTCATTTTACTCAGTATAGTGTCTTCAAGGTTCATCCACTGTCAGAGCATGGATCAGAATTCCCTTCCTTTTGAAGGCTAATATTTCATTGCATGTCTAGATCACATTTTGTTTATCCATTCATCCATCGATGGACACTGGGCTATTTTCACCTTTTGACTATTGTGAATAATGCTGCACGTTAATGTAGTGGTAATTTGTTACAGCAGCCCTAGGGAACTCATACAGGTGGTAATTTGATCCTTGGCACCCCCACTTTCCTCTCCATGGGTCAAACAGAAAAGCAGTGTTTCTAAAGGTGTGGTTAACTGATTCCCCACCTCAGAATCAACTGAGGGAGAGGTGGCAGTGGGACACTTTTAAAAATTCAGATTCCTAGGTTCTACCTCAGAGCTTCAGAATCAGACTCTGACCAGATAGGACTAGGGAAGCTGTATTTTTAACCTGTGCACCAGAAGATTTTCGTATAGAGTTTGAGAACTTCTAGCTTCATGAGCTGCTTCTTCCAAATACAAAGTTGATTATATGTGTCTTCTGGATATAATCTCTGAACCTGAAGGAATGACCTTTCTGGTGGAGGTGTCAGGCATGGAGGTGAGACACAGCTCTCTGAGCTTTCAAATCACGTGGCAGATAGAGTGGACAGATGGCAGAAAGCACCTGTTATTTTAGAAGGTGAAAGCAATTTTTCTTTGTTGGTCTGGGAGGAAGAATTGTTCTTAAATAGAACTGCACTTTTGTTTGGGGAACAATTATAGGAGCCTCCCAAGTGCTGAGAAAAGAGGTCCGTGGGCCTGAGCTGGATGAGTAAGGGTGAAACAAAAGAAGGCTAAACAGCTCTTGGAATCAAGAACTGTTAAAATTTTGTTGGCATCTAGGAGGAGGAGGAAGAGATGAGAAGCTAGAAGACCAGACCAGCAGGACATGGCACAGTGGTCTAGAAGGAGCTCTGAGAGAACACAGAGCACAGTGACATGGCACAAGGCTGGAGCATGCAGAAGACAGAGCTGGAGAAAAAGCCCCACTGGTACGTAGAGGTGATCAAAATTAGGAATGGTGATGTCTGCCTAACACTGAATTTATTTTCTGCTCTGTGCTGTAAATATCCCCCTTTAGCCACAAAATCTTCAGTAAAATCTATGTGAGGCTGTCTGCAAAGAACTTTGCAGGAAAAGAAGACAAGGGTTTTGCACCATTCCAGGACATCTTAAGAAAGGAGAGAGGTGGGCGCTGCAGGAATTGGAGTGACAGTGAGGAAGTAGCTGGTAGCAAGGAATGACAAAACCAATGCAAGCCACTGCCCTTGGAAATTCACAGATATACTGGGAGATGACAGACTTCCTGTAGTAGGTGGAATGGGGACTTTCCTAATCCATTTTATTTGGTGTTGGTGAGAGTCTCTCTGATAGAAGTTTTGTGTGTGTGTATGTGTAAAACAGAAGGTTTATCCAATTTTTGAAAGGCTAATAAAAGATGTTCCAGAAGTGGAGATTAATAAAAAACACAAACTTTTCCTTTCAATATTTTCCTTTCTCCTAAGCTAAATGCTCAAGTATTTGGAATTTAAATAATTGTTTTTAAGTCAAACCAATTTTGGAACAGAGAGAGTTAGTGGTTTATAGTCTCCCTTGATCATCAGCGGTTGCTGATTAATGATGCTGGAGTCTGTAATTATACTGCTGTCAGGAGGCTGAGTGTCCTCGATAAATCAAGGCTCATGTGCCTTTCCAAGACACTGGGAGAGGAGTAGCTTGATTTATCCCTCAATTGGCACATGTTCTCTTTACTGTACCTTAGAGAACGTTCAACTACTTAATGGTTGGAGAGGTCAATTTCCGTCTTGCTTGTATTGAACAACCTAGAATTTAAGTGTCCTTGCCCATCACTTAAATTGGACCTTTCTTCTTATTGCCTTTTTGGTTCATTTATCTCTCCCTAACTAACCTCATTCATTCAAAAAACTGGGTGTGGCAAATTGCAAAAATAGTGATAACTCCCCACTTTTCTCTGAATCCATGCCCTTTAAAATGTAACTTTGTCACTCTTCCCATTAAGAGATAGAATGATGGTGTCTATTTTGCTATCCTTTGAATCCGAGCTGGGCTTGTGACTTGCTTTGGCTTTTAGAATGTGGTGGAAGTGACAATGGAAGTTTCCAGTCTGGTCCTCAAGAGGCTTTTCACTCTTCCACTCTGAGGACCCTGCCAGCTGCCATGTGAACAGGCCCAGGCTCAGCTGCTGCTCGATAAGAGACATGGCTGCCACCCTCCCTTACCCACCCCAGCCCTCCCCCATCCTCAGGTCAGAGCCTTCATGACTTGCAGTTGAGCCCAGCCCATAGCAGAAGAACCACCCAGCTGAGCCTGGCTTAAACAGACTAACTGCTGAATCATGAGCCAAACAATGATTGTTTTAATTTTGGTTCACTATGTAGCATTATTATGGCAATAGATAACCAATACCCTGGGTATCTACTATATACTACCACTGTTCTGGAGTCTGGAGCCACAGAGAGTGAGAGATACAATGACGGTACAGCTAAGACATTGTTCTTACCCTTGAGGAGTTTGTAGTCTAGTGGGGCAGATAGGCTGACAAACGTATAATTGTCATAGGAAGTGACAAGTAGATTAATTTTTATTGAACATCATCTCTATGCCAGGCAAAATGCTAAGCATTTTATCTACATTCTCATCTCACTTAGTCTTTGCTGCAAGCCTATGAGGGCTGACACTATTATTAGCCCATTTTAGAGAATAGGATACTGAGACCTATGGAAGTTAAGTCCTGACTCCAAAGCCCGTGCTTTTCCTCCTAGCTCCTGATGTCCCTTTATAACCTGTATAAATCTTAAAGAATCAGAGGAAGGGGCAGCTGGCACTCAGGGTAGGAGGGGAAGCCTCAGTGGGGCCTGGCTAAGGACAAGGATTGGGAGCCTGAGATCATAGGCCACTAAATCAGTTCAGGGGTGAGATGTGGTGATAACGAGCTAGAGAAGCCAGATAGCATCATTGGGTGAGCAGCCTGCTGGGGAGCCTGGAAATCTCTTCAACCCTTTTTTTTCTTTTTTTTTTTTGTGGTACGTGGGCCTCTCACTGTTGTGGCCTCTCCCGTTGCGGAGCACAGGCTCCGGACGCGCAGGCTCAGCGGCCATGGCTCACGGGCCCAGCCGCTCCGCGGCATGTGGGATCCTCCCGGACTGGGGCACGAACCCGCGTCCCCTGTATCGGCAGGTGGACTCTCAACCACTGTGCCACCAGGGAAGCCCTTCAACTCATTTCTGGGTGGAGGCTGAAGAAGGCAGGGCATAACCTGGGGGAGACAGGGGTACAGGAGGGGTTTTGTTTGTTCTCTGTGTTAAGAAGCATTTCTGCCTTTCTCTGGGGCGGAGTATTCAGTGCCAGACAACGCCTGAATGGGAATTTTGGCATGGAATGGATTTTTTAAAAACACATCACTATTAATAGGAAATTCAGTTTTTCCCTCTGTTGCTTTCTTGGCAATGCTGTTTTCAGATGCTTGTTTTTAAATGGATTGTCCAGCTTTCTTCTGAGGACTTGGAACTGTGCAACTCAGATTGGGACTTGAACCCATGATCTTTGAACTGAGATCACACCAGGTTCTTGATGTCTCATCGCAGAAAGAATTCCATGAGAGACAAATTGATAGGTAAGCAGTAGATTTATTTAGGGAGAAACACACTCCACAGAGTGTAGGCCATCCCAGAAGGCGAAAGTGGCACCAGGGTATGGGGTTGTCAGTGTTTACAGGGTTGGGTAATTTCATACACTAATGAGCCAAAGGAGTATTCCAGCTGTTCTGGGGAAAGGGTGGGGATTTCCAGGAATTGGGCCACCACCCACTTTTTGACCTTTATGTTTGGCCTTGGAACTGCCATGGCGCCTGTGGGTGTGTCATTTAGCTTGCTGATGTGTTAAAATGAGCATATACTGAGGCTCAAGGTCAAGGTCTAGTAGAAGTTGACTCATCTGCCATCTTGGACCTATTTGGTTCTAATCAGTTTATGTCATGTCCTTGGGCTATGTCATTTTTTAAAGGTTGTGCCCTGTCCCCTTCCCTCCTGTTTCAGACTCATTTGGCTGAAGGGATTGGTACTGTGATGTCATGGTGTGGGACGTGCCTGTCCTGGGCAGCTCCTTACCCACTTTCTGCTCTAACCAGCATTTCCTTCTGTCGAGAATATCCACACAGAGGGGCATGGAACAGACACAGCGTGGGTCCTGACAGATGCCTGGGCTGACTTTAGACTGTGAGCTCCTTACAGGTAGCACCCAGGTCTACTCTATCTATTGTTCCCTTATTATAGGCGGAGGTCTGCTGTGGGGAAAACAGCTAACAGGTATGGAACGCTAGGTACCAGGCATTGCTGTGTTTATATGTGTCAATTCATAGTAACATACATACTCTCATTTCCTAGTTTTGCAGATCAGGACAAAAGTGGGAGAGGACAACTGTGTTCAAGGCCCCAGAACTGGGAAGGAGAAGGGAATGGGTTTGAAACAGGCCATGTGGTCCAGAGCCCATGGTTTTAAACTCTCTGCTTTCATTGTGTAGAAATGAAATTCCAGGGGCAATGATCTGGGGGAAGCAGGGCTGAGGAGGTGGGTGGTGTCCTTTGCTTTTTCCATTACAAAGTTCAGTTGAGATGAATATGTAATAAAAATGCAAATCTGGGGAAAGAAAATAAAAATGCCTCATAATTTTTTTAAATCATGGAATGTTAGCTCTGAAAGTGACCTTAGAGATGATCTAGCCCAAGGAGGAAATTGTCTTGAAGGTGAAGCAACTGTCCCAGGCCGCACAGTGAGCTGGTGATGACAGAATCTGGAGGAAAACCTGGCTGTCCTTACTGTCCTTGTCACTTCCTCTCAGGTCCTCCCACAGGACAGTATTTATGCGCCACCTGAGGGCGGAGGCGTGGCTGAGGTAGGTTTGCTTGCTCCTTCACCTGACTTTCTACATTCCTCACTTAGCATAATAGCTTCAAGGTCCATCTGTGCATGGCCAATGGCAGGATTTCCTTCTTTCTCACGACTGAATAATATTCTATTGTATACATACACCACATCTTCTATATCCATTTATCCACTGATGGACCCTTAGGCTGTTTCCCTATCTTGGCTATTGTGAATAATGCTGCAATAAACATGGG
Organism: Stenella coeruleoalba; assembly: GCF_951394435.1. NCBI lineage: Eukaryota > Metazoa > Chordata > Mammalia > Artiodactyla > Delphinidae > Stenella > Stenella coeruleoalba. The sequence continues at coordinate 55,803,390 of NC_137151.1, read as the reverse complement.
AGCGCAGATCTCTCTTTGAGATCCTGTTTTCATTTCCTTCAAATATATACCCAAAAGTGGCATTGCTGGATCACATGGTAGTTCTATTTTTAACTTTTTGAGGAACCTCCATACAGTTTTCCATAGTGACTGCACCAATTTACGTTCCCATCAACAGTGTGTGTGTAAGGGTTCCCTTTTCTCCACACCCTCACCAACAGTTGGTATCTTGTCTTATTGATGGCAGCCTTTCTAACAGGTGTCAGACAGACAAATACTCTATGTTATTACTGATACATGGAATCTAAAAAAAGCCAAACTCATAAAAACAGAGTAAAATGATGGTTACCAGGAGCTGGGGTGGGGGGATGGAAATAGGAGAGATGTTGTTTAAGCGTACAAAGTTGTAACTAGTAGATGAAGTCCTGGAGCTCTAATGCACAGTATAGTGAATATAGACAACACTGTATTATAATCATCAAACTTGCTCAGAGACTAGATTTTAATTATTCCCACCGCAATAAAGAAATGATAATTATGTAATGTGATGGCTACCATGGCAATCATATTACGAGGTATAAATGTATCAAATCAACACGTTGTACACCTTAAATGCACACAATGTTATATGTCAAATCTATTTCAATAAAAGGAAAATAAATGAAGTACATTCCTCCCTTCCTCTCACCATCTCTGGGCCTGCCTCAGGTGCAGAGGGCTCTCATGCCGGCACCAGGCTGATTACAGTGACTTTTCTAGGTCCTTCTTGGGCCCATCATTTGGACATGCTCCATGTTTTTCTGACCTCCCTGGCAATCAGATCTGCCTTGTGTCCACATCTGATTCCTTGAACCTATCTGGTTAAGCTGGAGAAACGAATCCAAGCGCACAAGTGAACGTCTGACCCTATTTTTTCCCTTGCAGGTTATAGCTGGATATTAACAGCAGTCATCAGTGACTTACAGGACTCCTGTAACCACTGCAGCAGCCAGGCCTGGCCAGTGGGGAAGCTCTTGCAGAATTTAATGCCTCAGGTAATGTTTTTGGTAGCAAGAAGAGTTGCTAAGTAGGAAGGAAGAACTAATTGTAGGCAACACTAAATTCCATTCTCTGGTGAGTCCAGTCAGACAAGAGATGTCAACCACAAAATCCCTTGTCCTCTCTCATCTTTTCCCCACTGAAGAATTGCTCTCCTCTCTGACCATTTGCTGGGGAAAGGGTGGCTAGGACATCACCGGAAAGGAAGATAAACATCAAGGCCTTCAGACAGGGGCTCTCTTCTGGGACAAATTTTAGTTTTTACGGCATCATCCAGTGTCTCGTCTCATTTTATTCAGTGATTTTGCCCTCATGCTGAACCTCCTTAAACTAAGAGAGTGGCCACTTCCTCCTCCTGATTCCCTAAAGGCAGCATATGGCAGACAAGTCACTATTGTGTGGTTCTGGGAGCGGGGGGACATGCCACGTAGATGTGTTATGTTTACTGGGAACACTTCTTCTCAGTAAATCTGCTTTCTGAAGTCCTGGCCACTTCCTCTCTCGAGTTGCACAGTGGGCTGTGGTGGCTGAAGACGACGTGAGGGTCAGGAAGCAATTCTGATCCTCATCCTGTATTTAGGATCCTAGCTTCCCCTCACCTCCCCCAGAGTTTTTGTTCTGGAAAACAAGCACTTATTTTCCACGGAACAAAGGTTTCTGGAAAGCACGAAGCCCATCCTGGTAGAGCCCTGTGTGGAGCAGAGAGTGAGGGTCTAGAAGCCCCGTGGGTGTGCTTCTGCTGGGGAGACCCAGCTAAGATTCAGGTCATGTGGTGCGAGCATGCAGGCCCGGGAGGCCAGACTGCACCCGTGTCTGGCAGGACAGGGTCCCAGTCAGGCACTGCAGGGACTCAGTAACTGTGAACAGCCTTTTTAATCCAAAGGCTACAGATCCAGATTTGGATCTTCTAGGAACACACATTTCTTTGGGCCTCTGTTCATCATTTGCAAAATGGAAATAGTAATACTTTCCCCTCTTACCTTATAGAAGTAGTGTACCAATAACAATCGATAACTAAAACAAAGTAAAAGCACAGGTTACTAGAGTCGGGAAAATGCGAACGATGGCTATGTTCCCTCCACCTCTCTACTGTGCATGTTCCATCAAGACAGAATATCCACCCTTCTGGAGACCCGGGAGGACAGCTCACATAGCGAGGTACCAGTCCCCTCCCTTGCAGAGCCTGAGTCCTGAGATAACTCCCTGGATTATGTGTGTGGCTCAACATTTCCAAAGTGGACACTATTACAGGATAGGATCAGATATTCTGGGAAAATATGTTTCATGCTCACGTTAATTTGGGAAACACTGGATTAAAAATTAAGCACATTCTTCACTGCAGATGTTCTCAGAGCTTTTAATATGCTAATTGCATTGAGAATCCCAAAGGGAGGGACATAAAATGAAGCCTCTCCTAGATATTTTTGATCTCAGAGAAATATTTTTCTCATGGCACAACTGTTAATGTATCTCAGAACAGGGTGGTAAATGCCAACGTCCATTCGTATGCCTTTGGCTATACAAAGTATTTTGTTCTTGATATCAGATTCAAAAAAAGAAATCCACTGCTAAACACCATTCTCTCAGACTTCTGCTTCTGGGAAGGTGGAGTAGACATAATTTTCCCTATTCTTCCTGCTAATCAACACTGGAAACCACTGGACATTACATATAAAGCAAACATAGGGCTTCCCTGGTGGCGCAGTGGTTGAGAGTCCACCTGCCGATGCAGGGGACACGAGTTCGTGCCCCGGTCTGGGAAGATCCCACATGCCATGGAGTGGCTGGGCCCGTGAGCCATGGCCGCTGAGCCTGCGCGTCCGGAGCCTGTGCTCCGCAACGGGAGAGGTCACACCAGTGAGAGGCCCGCGTACCGCAAAAAAAACAAAAACAAAAACAAACAGAAAAATTTGAAAGGTGGAGAAAAGAAGGCAGCCTGACTAGGGAACTCAGCCCCAGGAATGACACAGTGATGAGTTCTCTGGGTTTTCTTCTTGTCTCATTTATCAAGGTTTGAAGCTAAAGAAGCTGGAAACAGAGAAAATGGAACCCTCATACACTGTTGGTGGGAATGTAAATTAGTGCAGCCACTGTGGAAAACAGTATGGAGGTTTGTCAAAAAACTAAAAATAGAACTACCATATGACCCAGCAATTCTACTCCAAAATAAAACAAAAACACTAATTTGAAAAGATACATGTACCCCAATGTTCATTGCAGCATTATTTACAATTGCTGAGATATGGAAGCAACCTAAGTGTCCATCAACAGATGAATGGATAAAGAAGATGTGGTATAAACATTCAATGGAATATTACTCAGACATAAAAAAGAATAAAATTTTGCCATTTGCAACAACATGGGTGGACTTGGAGGGTATCATGCTAAGTGAAATGAGTCAGAGAAAGACAAATACTGTATGATATCATTTATATGTGGAATCTAAAAAATACAACAAACTAGTGAATATAACAAAAAGGAAACAGTTTCACAGATGATAGAGGACAAACGAGTGGTTACCAGTGGGGAGAGGGAAGCGGGAGGGGCAAGACAGGGGTAGGGGATTAAGAGGTACAAACTATTACATATAAAATAAACTACAAGAATATACTGTACAACACAGGGAATATAGCCAATATTTTATAATGACTATAAATGGAGTACAACCTTTAAAAACTGTGAATCACTATATTGCACACCCGTAACTTATGTAATATTGTACAACAACTATACTTCAATTTAAAAAATAGTTAAGAAAAAAGAAGCTGGAAACAGCAACAAGCACAGACAAAATAAAGTTCCCACAAAAGACTGTTCTCTCTTGCCAAAGGACCAGGAAAGGGGCCTTCTAACCAGAGAGGAAACTTTTAGGCAATAACAACTTCATTCCAGCCAGACAATGCAGGAAATACTGTGGTCCCTGCCTCCCCTTTACTAGCAAAGGCCAAGTAAGGCTTTTGGTGTCCCAGGAGATCTAATGGAGAATCAGGATGTTTAGCATTGCCCAGTGGTAACACGGCCATCTCCACAATGGTGTCAGTGGAGACCGCATTGGGGAGCCAGAACTCCCACCCAGCAGTGACAAGGAGCCCCCTCACCCCTATGTGTCAGTGGAGCCTGAGTAGGGAACTTAGAATTCCACCTCCACATGGCAATAACGAGGCAGCATAACCCTTCCCTTGCTTGAGCAATGTCAAAGAAAGACAGCTAAGACAGAAAATAATATGAACATGTTCATATTTCAATCGGAAGTCATTCATCACACCAAAAACCAAGAACATCTCAAATAGAATGCAAAGACAGTTAATAGATGCCAACAATGAAATGACAGAAATGTTGTAATTGTCTAATGTGATTTAATCTTCAACATTATGAACATATTTGAAACAAATGAAAAAATAGAAAGCCTCAGCAAAGAAACAGAAAAATATCAGCAACACTATAGATCATATAAAGAATTTCAGAACTGAAAAACACAATAACCAAAATAAAAAACCTCAGCAGATGGGTTCAACAGCAGAACAGAGGGGACAAAGGAAACAATCAGTGAGCTAGAAGATTGAACAATAGAGATTACCCAACCTGAACAACTGAGAGAAAACAGACTGAAACAAACAAATAGACAGAGCTACAGGTACCTGTGGCACTATAACAAAAGATCTAACATTTGTATCACTGGAGGTCCAGAAAGAAAGAGAAAGAGGGAAGGAGTGAAAAAGTATTTGAAGAAATAATCACTGATAACTTCCAAAATTTAGCAAGAGATATAAAGCTATAGATTCTAGAAGCTGAGTAAAATCCAGTTAGGATAAACTCAAATAAATCTACATCAAGGGGCTTCCCTGGTGGCGCAGTGGTTGAGAATCTGCCTGCTAATGCAGGGGACACAGGTTTGAGCCCTGGTCTGGGAGGATCCCACATGCCGCGGAGCAACTAGGCCCATGAGCCACAACTACTGAGCCTGCGCATCTGGAGCCTGTGCTCCGCAACAAGAGAGGCCGCAAAAGTGAGAGGCCCATGCACTGTGATGAAGAGTGGCCCCTGCTTGCCACAACTAGAGGAAGCCCTCGCACAGAAACGAAGACCCAACACAGCAAAAATAAATAAATAAATAAATTACTAAACTCCTACCCCCAACATCTTCTTAAAAAAAAAAAAATCTACATCAAGACACATAATAATTAAATTTCTAAAAACTAAAGACATAAAAAAATCTTGAAAGCAACCAGAGAAAAACAACCCCATACTTATAGGGGGAAACTAGTTTGAATGACAGTAGATTTCTCTTCAGAAACCATGGGGACAAGAAGGAGTCAACATAATAATTTTATAATGCTAAAAGAAAAGAATGGTCAGCATCCTATAGGCAGTGAAAATATTCTTCAGAAATGAGAGGAAGTCAAGATATTCTGAGATGAATGAAAATCAGCAGAATTTGTTACAAGCAGGCCTATCCTAAAAGAATAACTAAAGGACATTCTCTAAACAGAAAGGAAATGAAGAAAGAAGGAACTTTAGAATATCAGAAAGGAACAAAGAACATGGTAAGCAAAAACATGGGTAATTACTGTATACTTTACTTCTCTTAAATTTTCTAAATTATGTTTGATGGTTGGAGCAAAAATTACAACACTGACTAATGTGGTTCTAAATGTATGCAGAGGAAATATTTAAGGCAGTTACAAATAGACGAGGGTAAAGGGATATAAAGGGAGGTAAACTTTCTGTACCTCACTCAAACTGACAAAATGATACCATCAGTAAACTGTAATAAATTATGTATACATAATATAATGCCTAGAGTAACCACCAAAAAGCTATACAAAGAGATACACTAAAAAATTATAGATAAACCCAGATAGAATTCTGAAAAACATTCAAGTAACCTAATGAGAGTCAGGAAAAAGAAAAAAGAGAAATTAAAAACAGAGAGAACAAATATAAAACAAAAATTAAATGGTAGACTTAAGCCTTAAGACGTTAACAATTACTTTAACTATAAATGGTCTAAAAACACCAATTAAAAGGGATTGGCACAGTGGATCAAAAAACATGACCTAACTGTATGCTGTCTATAAGAAACTTCAACTACAGTACAATGATATAGGCAAGTTAAAAGTTAAAGGATAAAACCACTTCACACCATTAGTATGCCAATTATTTAAAAAATAAAACAGAAAATAATAAGCATTGGTGAGGATTTAGAAAAAATTGGAACTCTTGTGCACTGCTGATAGGAATGTAAAATGGTGCAGCCACATGGAAAACAGTAAGGTGGTTCCTCAAAAACTTTAACATAGAATTACTATTACCACTTCTGGGCATAGATCTAAAGGAAGTGAAAGTGGAGATTCGAACAAATATTTGTACATCCATGTTTATAGCAGTATTATTCACAATAGCCAAAAGGTGGAAGTAACCCAAGTGTTCATCAATGGATGAATGGATAAACAAAATGTAGTATACACTGACAATATTATTTAGCCTTAAAAAATAAGGAAATTCTGACACTTGCTAAGATATGGAAGAATTGTGAGGATATTATGCTAAGTGAAATAAGTCAGTCACAAAAAAAATGTGACTGGCTTATTTCACAGTCCCATGAGGTACCCACAGTAGTCAAATTCATAGAGGTGGAAAGTAGAATGGTGGTTTCCAGGGGCTGGTGGGGATACAAAAATGGGGAGCTGGTTTAATGGGTATGTTTTAGTTTTGGAACATGAAATGGGTATGGGTCGTGGTGACGGTTGTACAACACTGCAAATGGTCTTAATGCCACTGAAGTGCACACTTAAAATGGTAAAAAAAAAAAAGGATAGAAAAGGATATATCATATAAACATTAATCAAAGGAAAGCAGGAATGGCTATATTAATATTAGATAAAGTAGACATCAGAGCAAAGGAAAATACCAGAGACATTCTATCATGATAAAAGGGTCAGTTCACCAAGAAAACAATTTAGCAGTGCTCAAGGTATATCCAGCCAACAAGAGAGTTGCAAAATACGTGAAGTAAAACCAAGTAGAATAGGAAGGAGAAATAGATAAATCCACAATTATAGCTGGAGACCTTAATTCCCCTCTCTCAACACTTGATAGAAACAACGTTCCTGCCACATCTGAGTCTGGTTCTAATACTTACTGTCTCTCCAGATTGTATTTTTGCCTTGTAGTATGCTTTGTAATTTTTGGTTGAAAGCTAGACATGATATACTGGGTACGAGGACCTGAGGTACATGGCCTGTAGTGTTGTAGTGGTAAGGTATACAGGGAGAGGAAGTATTCTATAATCCTATGATTAGATCTCAGACTTTTATTGAACTTGTGCTCCTTGCCACCCCTCCCTGCACCTTAGGTGGGACAGGAAGTTGGGGGGGGGAGTGGAGTCGGGTATTTCCCTTCCCCCAAGCTCTGTTAGGCTCTGTTAAAACCTCAGTAGGTAAGGTTCTGGTAAGATAGTTTCTCTTGAGGGCAGGCCTTGTTAAGAAGAAGAGAATGCTCTGGTTTTATTTCAGAATGATTATCTTTCCCTTCCTCTTGCTGGAAGCATGAGGGGATTTTTCTTCCATCTTCCCTGTGAGAACCTGGTAGGGGTCTGGAGGTAGAACTCACAAAAGTGTGCCCTACCCCCCACCCAAGACTAGGCCCCATGGAGTTTTTTTGTTTTTATTTTGCGGTACGCGAGCCTCTCACTGCCATGGCCTCTCCCGTTGCCGAGCACAGGCTCCGGACGCGCAGGCTCAGCGGCCATGGCTCACGGGCCCAGCCGCTCCGCGGCATGTGGGATCTTCCCGGACCGGGGCACGAACCCGTGTCCCCTGCATCGGCAGGCGGACTCTCAACCACTGCGCCACCAGGGAAGCCCCCCCCACCATGGAGTTTTTAACTCTCAGAGTTGAGACTGATGAATTATTGAGCCTCCACCAATTTGTTATTTACAGTTTAGGTTTTCCTACCCCAGCACTTGTTCCCACAGAGGTTTCTGCTCTGGTAAGCTGTGATTCTCTGTATCTGCCTCTTTGTTTCTCCAACACCTGGGGCAGTGGTTTTCTCTGTGACCTCAGTTCCCTGGTGGATCTAAGAAGAGTTGTTGATTTTCAGCATTTTACTTGCTGTTAGGATGGAGTGATGACTTCCAAGCGCCTTACATGCTAGACCAAAAACTGAAAGTCTAAAGGGTTGTCTTAAATAAATTAATATAAAGTTCTTTCCTCAACTCTCTACAAGTTACATGGTAAACAAGTTACTTCTGTTTTCATTTTGGACAAACTGTTCTTAAGGGATATGAGGAGAAAACCCCAGGGCTTATACTTGGAAAACAGGACCCCTCCCCTTGCAAGGTCTCTCATTGTCAAGAATATTTGCTGTGAGCTTAAAAGAAAACATCTACACAAAGCAGCCAAATGAACACTGGTTGTGCCATCTTGGGGCAAAACATCCCCAGGGATGTTTTGATTCAATTAATCCTTCCTGAGATGCTGTAGCCTTTTCAACAGTGCTCTAATTTAATTTTCTCAAGAACACAAACTTCCAGAAAACTTAATTTGCCTGAAGAATGTGTAGGTAACCACTTCAGATATGCTCTGCTCCAAGGAAGATAGCGTAGAGGCTAGGAGCGAGGGACATAGATTCAGACTGGACTGGCTCCCAGGTCAGGCTTCACTAGCTGTGTTGTTTACGTTTTCACCTACTCTATTGGACAAAACTGACACAAGCTCACCCAGATTCAAGGGAAGGGGACTGCTACAGACTGAATGTCTGTGTCCCCTCAAATTCATATGTTGAAACTTAATCTCCAACATACTGGTATTTGGAGATGGGGCCTTTGGGAGGTGTTTAGGTTATGAGGGCAGGGGTCTCATGAAGGGGATTAGTGTCCTTAGAAAAGTGACCCCAGAGAACTCCCTTGCCCCTTCTGCCACGTGAGGACACAGCAAAAAAATGGCTATCTACGAACCAGGAAATGGGCCATCATCAGTCACCAAATCTGCTGGTGACTTGATCTTGGACTTCTCAGCTAGAACTGTAAGAAATACATTTATTTTGTTTATAAGTCACCCAGTCTATGGTATTTTGTCATAGCAGCCCAAATGGACTAAGACAAGGACCTTTCAATGGCAGGAATGCCAAAGAATTTGTGGCCATGCTTTTTTTTTTAATTAATTAATTAATTAGTTTGTTTTTTTATTTTTGGCTGTGTTGGGTCTTCGTTGCTGTGCGCCGGCTTTCTCTAGTTGCGGTGAGCGGGGGCTACTTTTCATTGCGGTGCGTGGGCTTCTCATTGCGGTGGCTTCTCTTGTTGCGGAGCACGGGCTCTAGGCGTGCAGGCTTTAGTAGTTGTGGCACGTGGGCTCAGTAGTTGTGGCGCACGGGCTTAGTTGCTCCGTGGCATGTGGGATCTTTGCGGACCAGGGCTCGAACCTGTGTCCCCTGCATTGGCAGGCAGATTCTTAACCACTGTGCCACGAGGGAAGCCCGTGTGGCCATGCTTTAAAACTGCCACCGACTCCATACAGTTCCCATGGAGTTCATTTTTTTCTGTGCTATTTTCTGCTCATTTTTATGTAAGGGAAAAAAAGCAAGGCTTTGAGCAGGAGGAACACACAGAAGAGGATGAACCTACCTTTTTAGTGTCTAAACTTGATAATAGATAGCTGGGTATTGCCAGATTCACCTGCTTTATTTTCACTTCTCTGCAGCTGCAGCTCAGGTATTTAGGAAGTAAGGATGGGTACCCATGGCTTTTGTTTTCTAAAACATCAACTGCCACTACTCTCAGCTAAAAAGTCACTCCTTTCTAGGATACACTGTGTTGAACAGTATCCCTTCACCTCAAATTCACATCTCAGAATGTGATCTTATTTGTAAATGGGGTTTTTGCAGATGTAATTAGTTAAGGATCTGGAGATAAAAATCATCCTGGATTTAGGGTTTTTCCTAAATCCAGTGACTGAGGTCCTTATAAGAAGAGGACAGGGCTTCCCTGGTGGCGCAGTGGTTGAGAATCCGCCTGCCGATGCAGGGGACACGGGTTTGTGCCCCAGTCCGGGAAGATCCCACATGCCGTGGAGCGGCTGGGCGCGTGAGCCATGGCCACTGAGCCTGCGCTCCGCAGCGGGAGAGGCCACAACAGTGAGAGGCCCACGTACCGCAAAAAAAAAAAAAAAGAAGAAGAAGAGGACAGAACACAAAGAGACACACTAGGACGAAGGCAATGTGAAGATGGAGACAGAGATTGAGTTCTGTTGCCACAAGGCAGGAAACACCCAGGGCCATGAAAAGCTGGAAGAGACAAGAAAGGGTCCTCCCCTAGAGCCTTTGGAGGGGGCATGGCCCTGCTAACACCTTAATTTAGGACTTCTAGCCTCTTGAACAGAGAGAATAAATTTGTTGTTTTAAGCCACTCAGTTTGTGGTTATTTTGTTACGCAGCCCTAGGAAGCTAATACATATGGTAAATGAGGAAAACCCACTGAAAAGACCTTTGCCAAAGGTGAAGCAAGAACGTATTTTGTGAAAAAATATTTATAATAATGAATTATGTTTGTATTTATTATTCATACAAGTAATACTGGTCCCCAGATATGTGCAAGCATAATTAAATTCAGTCATATTTCATATCTTGCAAACTTTTAGTCATATAAAAACCATACCTTTAGGCATGCTTTAAAAATTTTGTTATGAAGAAATACTTGAGATAAATATATGAAACATTTTATATAACAGTATTAACAGATTTATATCTTTTAAATCTCTCTCTATATTTACATGGTACGTATTTCCCTGTGCTCTGCAAATGTTAAGGGTGGGCCTGCACTTTCATGCCTCTAATCATGTTAGAAGGTGAGCTAGAGTCTAAAATAATGGCTAGCATTTATTGAGCACGTTTTTGTAGGCCAGACACTGTGCTAAGTGCTTACATGCACTATCTCAGCAAATCCTACAATAACCCATTATACAGACGATAAAACGGAGACTTGGGCTTTGCTTGAGGTCATCCTGCCAGTGCGTGGGTGAGCTGGGACTATGTTCTATCCACCCAACTCCAAAATCAGAACTTTTTACCTGAGTCTCCTAAACACAGGTTTGTGTAGAGGGAACAGGTGTGTAGCTACTGCCCTGGTACCAAGCAGGATCCTCAAGGTTTCATTTCCTCTCCTTTGGGTCCGTGGCAGAAAAATTGTTAGCTGTTTCTGATTGTTCACCTGGGGATTCTACAGAACAAGGATGCACCCAGGTCCTGTTCATCTAGAGCCATCTGTCACTCAGTCTTAAGGGGCTGGCCCAAGGGAGGGGCTCCGCATGGGCACAGCATGTGGTCTTTATGCTCAGATCTACCAAAGCTGGTGTCTTTCCCTCTGTTCTCTTTTGTGTCTGGGCTTCAAATCTCCCAGGGCCAAGATGAAACACTGTTTCACCTTCCTCCCATGTGTGAAGAAGAATAAAAGATAGCTCTTCTTGGCTCACTTACATCATAGACCCACTCAAACCCTGCAGGAGAACAGGGCATGGATTATAGATAAAGCTTAACTCCATTCTTGCAGGAATTGGGTGGTTTACAAATGAAGGCAATATCTGTGTTTGGACAATGGCTACCTTGGGGAACTTATGGTTTTAATGAAGTTCTATACATCAAAAGTCTTAAAAAAACCCTGTGTCAAGAACATGCAAAATGACCCTCCCTCTACTGGGCTCCTGGTGAAAAGTGATGCGGTGGAAAGTGGTGGGTAGGGGAGAGGAAGGAGTATGAGCCAGCCCAGAGCACCAGGGACCCCTGAGAGGTGGATGCCTTGGTCATGGATGTGCTCATCTCAGGAGCAGGGAGATGCATCCATCCCCCTTACTCCTTTCAGGTATGTGCAGAGTGAGAAGGAACTGGGCTGGTCATCTGAAGCAGCAGCTCTCCAAGTGTGGTCCAGGGACACTGGGGTCCTAGAGACTCTTTCAGGGGGTCCACAAGGTCTAAACTATTACCTGCATAGTACTAATATGTCATTTTCCCTTTTCACCCATATTCTCTCACCAGTGTACAGTGGCACGTTATGAAGACCATATGATGTGTGATGTCAGAACAGATTGAATGTAGAAGCAGGTAAAATACAGCTGTCTTCTGTTAAGCCAGACATTAAAGATACATGCACTCCAATGTTCACTGCAGCACTATTTACAATAGCCAGGACATGGAAGCAGCATAAATGTCCATCAACGAATGAATGGATAAAGATGTGGTACATATACACAATGGAATATTACTCAGCCATAAAAAAGAACAAAATAATGCCATTTGCAGCAACGTGGATGGACCTAGAGATTGTCATACTGAGCGAAGTAAGACAGAGGAAGACAAATATCATACGATATTGCTTATATGTGGAATCTAAAAAAAATGGTACAAGTGAACCTATTTACAAAACAGAAATACAGTCACAGATGTAGAAAACAAACTTATGGTTACTGAGGGGGAGGGATAAATTGGGAGATTGGGATTGACATATACACACTACTATATATAAAATAGATAACTAATAAGAACCTACTGTATAGCACAGGGAACTCTACTTAATACTCTGTAATGACCTATATGGGAAAAGAATCTAAAAAAGAGTGAATATATATATAACTGATTCACTTTGCTGTACAGCAGAAACTAACACAACATTGTAAATCAACTATACTCCAATAAAAATTAATTTTAAAAAAAGCCAGACATTAAAGAGATTTGAGGGAATTCCCTGGTGGTCCAGCGGTTAGGACCAGGTGCTTTCACGTGGTGGCCTGGGTTCAAACCCTGGCTGGGGAACTAAGATCCTGCAAGCCGTATGGTGTAGCCAGAAAAGAAAAGGAAAAAAAAAAAATTTGCAAAAATGAAAAACAGTGCCATTCTTCTGAATTTTTTGTTGTTCTGGAGAATGATAGTTATTTTTTCCAAAATGTGTAATTTATGTTAGCAGGTAATGGGTTTCTTTTTTAATGAAGTATTAAAATATTTTATACATTTCTGAATTTTAATTTCTAATATCATAAATATCAATAGATATAACCCACATAAATGAAAGTTCCTTGGGATTCTCAATATTTTTTAAGAATATAAAGGGGTCTTGGGCTTCCCTGGTGGCGCAGTGGTTGAGAATCTGCCTGCTAATTCAGGGGACACGGGTTCGAGCCCTTGTCTGGGAAGATCCCACATGCCGCGGGGCAACTGGGTCTGTGAGCCACAACTACTGAGCCTGCGCATCTGGAGCCTGTGCTCCGCAACAAGACAGGCCGCGATAGTGAGAGGCCCGTGCACTGCGATGAAGAGTGGCCCCTGCTTGCCACAACTAGAGAAAGCCCTCGCACAGAAACAAAGACCCAACACAGCCCAAAATATAAGTAAAGAAAGAAATAAGTAAATTTAAAAATAAATAAATACTCCTGTTCTCTGTTTTAAAAAAAAAACAATAAAGGGGTCTTGAGACCAAAAAGTTTGAGAACTACTGATGTTATTGAGGGTACAGAACACCCGTCCATCACTTAGCATCAGTGCCTCTGGGCCACGTTATATGCCTGCTCCCGGTCTCCACAGAATAATTAAATGGGTTCAGATCTTAATTAGGCTATCATGGATTTAAGGGGACCTTACAGTCTATGAAGATGTGTTTTAATTATAAAAGTATAGACTACGTAAGGAAAAAAGAACCTTCACCTGTTGAGGTAGGAGGTAGACGGGCTCCGGGGTGAACAGCTGGAGCTTGTCTCCTGCTGGCACTTAAAGGAAAAAAAGGCAGGAGCAGAGAGGAGTTGAGCTCTGCTTGAGTAGAGAGATAAGATGAGCACATTTTCCATTCTTGAGCTCAAGGAGACTTCCCTGACTACACATGTGCAAAAAGGTTCCTCAGGGGTCAAAAAAGGGAAGGGGCACTGGTCCATAATACGTCCTGCCAACCTCCCAGAGACCCTCAGGCTGGAATCCATCTTGGCTAAAGGACACATGTGCACATCAGGAAGGGCCCTGAGTCAGAGCAAATACAGGCAGGATGCAAGACAAAGCAAGATGATCGGCCAGAGGGAACCCGGAAAACTGCCCCCATATAAGCAATTTAAGTCACCTCAAAAGTGCGACTGTCTCGCTGAGCCCACCTGTGCGTCTTTCTGCATGTACTTTTCTTCTAATAAATGCTTTACCTGCTTCACTACCTTTTGTCTCTTTGCTGAATTCCTTCTTCAGAGAAAATGAGGACTGAGGTTCTGTTTCAAGCATGCTGGCCCTCGTGCTCTAGTGGCTGGGATTCGGCACTTTTACCACTGAGGCCTGGATTCGATTCCTAGTCAGGGAACTAAGATCCCCCTTCAAGCTACAGCCCCTTGCAGCCCCTGAGATCACTATGATTGAGGAAAAATAACTTTTATCCACTCTCATATTGCACAAAGTGTGTTCCACTGAACATTGTTTTCTAAAAAAGGTGCCCACTCCTCAAAACAAAATGTTCTTGGGTCAAATAAATTTGAGAAGTACTGGACTTCTGAACCCAGTATTTACTGCAAGTTTTCTCAGAGTCCCCAAAATGAGCATTAAAGGTACTGTGAATCTCTACATGAGCGATATTATGCTCCATTTTCCAGACTTACCTGAGCATAAACCTCTTCCTAGGGACAACTTGTGGAACTAATCTTCCAAGGAACGTGGGAAACTCCTTTACTCAGCAAAAGGATGAAGTGGTCTCTCGAGTGCTGAGAGCTGCTTAGTATCCTGAAATCCACTTGCTTGATCCCGTGAGGGAAGTTAGGGCTGGCTGCACGCTCACTCCAGGTGTGCAGGGTCTGGTTGGGGGTGGCATGGGCTGGAAAACATTCACTCCATCACGTTGGATAGAGAGGTGATTGGAAGCCCAGGGCAGGCCTGCGGGGAGAAGCAGAAAGGGAGGCTTTCTAGAGTTAGTGGGGAACACGGGATACTGGGCATGGGAGAGCAGAGCCCCCCAGGGGGGTACAGGGACACAGTGAGAGGCGGGAAGAGAGGGCAGGGCTGGCCCGCCTTACCCATCCAGTCACAGAACAGGAAGGGGGAATGGAGTTTCCACCTGGCCCACAAAGGTTGAGAGGGCTACGGCTGCTGGGAGAGGTCCCGTCCCTGCTTCCCTGCTCTCCCAGCAGAGGGGCAGCTACTCATCCCATAGGTGAGAGCCTGATGTTCCTTTAGGGAAGTGGCTCTGGAGGCAGACGCTCTGCCACTGTCACTTGGGGTGAGTCTCTTAACCTCCCTAGACTGGGCTTCCTCATCTGTAAAATGGGGTCGCAGTGACCCTCTCCTCACAACCTCCCAGTGAGACAATCCAGGCAAAGGGCTTTACTCAGTGCCTGAGACACAGCATGAACGTGGCGCCCCGGGGCGGGGGCACCAGGCTAGGGGGACGGCCCTCCCTGGTGTTCCGCACCCCAGCGGACTTCCCCACCCGGATGCTCTCCACTCCTGCTTCTCTAGCCTCCCTTCAGCCTCTGACTGGGGCGGGTAGGTCAGCTCAGACCTGCACCACGGACTTGACTGTCTTAAATTCTACGTGGGGATGCGAGGGGAGAGGTGGGAAATCCAGTTTCAACCTCAGGTTCGGCTGTGTTCTCCAAAAGGACGGCTGTTTTCCCAGGGTTTTGGGTGCTGCCCGGGTTAGCAAGGCGGGCTCCCGCCCTCGAAGTATGGTGTCTGTTCCCCAGCACCCAAGACAAACCCTCTTCTTATCTTTTCCCGGGGAGGGGGGTTTCTGGTTTACATGTCGAGATTCAGTTCGGTCCCTGTGTGTTAAGGACGCACTCCTCTCCTCTCTTGCGGTCAGAATCAGGGAAGGGCACGCCCAGGTGTATAGTGTATGCAAACGCAGGTCAGCGTTCTCATTTGGGAAGTGGATTTAGGACCTATAGCCTGAACCAGAGTGAAAAGCAGGCTTCCATAGCTACCCGGGTGAACAGAACTCACCCAGCCAGGACTTCGCGGGCGAGGGGGGCGGTCCAGCCACCGCGCAGGCAGGCTGGACGCTCTGGCGTTCACCCGGGGCCGCTGAGCGCCCTGAGCTTACCTTGGATTTTCCTAGGCGCATCAGGTGGTCCCTCCTCTGCCCTTGAAGAGGAGCGAGGTGCCCATGGTTCCCTTTTGAGACTTGGAGGACTGTGGGTCAGCCGTCCGTGTATGCCCTTTCTTCACAAAAGCTAGGGTAGGGGGTAGGGCCTTCTCAGGCTTGGAGGCCACCAGCCCCTTTCCCAGGCTGCTCTGCCGGGCCCCCTGCCCCCTCCTCCTGCCCAGGCTTCAGACGTTCCCAGCTGAGTTGCTCCTGCAGGCTGGGCTGCTGGCGGTGGGCTGACGGAGCTCGTAAGGTGCTCTCTCGGGTTTGCTTTATTCCTTGAGGCCTTTTGCAGCAGATCTGCCAAAACTCAGAGCATAGTTTGTGAACAGGCAACTTTATAGTTTTCTGTAGTTTTCAAAACATCTACTTTGACTTGAGCCGGTAAAGTATCTTCCTAGCTGTCTTTGCTAAGGCAAACGTTAAAACTGGTTTACATTCTTTGAGCCTAATTTGGCGGAGAAGCTAGTAGGAAGCTGGAGGGGAATTCCTGGCTGGGAGAGGGGTTGTCTCATGGGCTTACTTTAGCAGAAATTTAGATTATGTGAAGGCTGGAGGTGACTGCTCTTCTGCCTCATCAGGGAGACCCAGAAGGACTGATGGGGTTCTAGAATCCAACAGATCTCTGATTGATATCACCTTGAGCTATTCATGCTCCATTTTTGAGCACAGTCTTCTCTTGCACATTGTTTTAGGACTGTTTTGAAGATTAAATGGGCTCCTGTGTGTAAAGCACTTAGCGCAGCCCTTGACACTCAATATCCTAGTAAACACTCAGCAAAGGGTTATTATTTGGAGGTTTGTTCTCACCCAAACCAGTGAGAGAAACTCTTTGTTGCTTCTTTCTGCCTTTTCCACTTGCCCTTCTCCCTGTCCTTGGGTTCAGCTGGTTTTCTCGTTAGCCCCATGCCATTCTCATTTATTTTCTCGTGCCTTTGCTTAGAATTAACCTGAAGTTAATTAACCCGAAGTTGAGTTCCTCTTACTCTATGAGGTTTACCTTGACAGCTGACTTGATGGCCGCTGTCTGTTCTGATGGGCTCAGAGGGGGCTGCTTTTGATGCAGTGGGTAGAGGGGCCAGAGTCCCTATCCTCAACTTCTGAAGCTCTTCTGAGGACACCTATGGCTCTGCCCCTCAGAGATTAGAACCCACCACAGGGCGGGGTTTCTGACCATAGATTACTGATGGTACCTGGCTTTCTGTGGTTAACATCTAAGCTGCGAGATGGGTCAGTAAGTTGAAACTGACCTGATGGGAAGTCTTGCTTCTAGGACAACCTGAGCTTGAGAAATTTTATACAGCTTTATCTTTCATGTCTAGTGAAGGCTGGGTACTGGCTTCTGCCCAAGCACAGAATTAATACAACACAGGTCTCTGGCTTGGAGCCTACATTCATAGGAACCCAAGTACTGTAATAGAAATGTAGAGATCACCCCGTAACATCATCTATATCTTGGGCAGAGACCTATAGAGCCTTATCCATACCCTCATTTTCCTTTCTAACAGAACCCCTACGTGAGCAGAGGCAGCAATGAGTCCAGGTTAAACTACTCTTCCAGTGAGATATATGGGATGGAGTCTAGAAAAGCTCTTTCAAGAGGCTAACTCAGTTGGCGGTTCCACATTTCCTGCCAATTGAGTTGAGGAGTGAGGGCTTCTCTTCATTGAAGAATGAGGATGTGATGGCTGGAGTTCCAGCAGCCAGCTTGGAAGCCATGAGGATGAGGGCCATACCCAGAGATTAGGGTGGAGCCTGGGTCCCTGAGGACATTGTAGAACCACCATACTAGCATTGGTATGCCTTTCTTTGTTGATTTCCGTATGTGAGGGAGAAAAAAATCCAAGGCCTTCTATAACTCATCTTGTTGAAGCCACAACTTTGGGGGATTTTGTTATTATCAACCAAATATAATTCCTCAGTGATGATATGTCACTACCACAACCCAGTGATGTGGCCTCAGAGGATAATATTATTAATAGTTCCAGGTGGTGTTAGGCCAGCTTTTCTCTAATTAAGATGTTATATAGTGACAGGCTGGATGAGTTTCAGTATCACCGCACCTTTCCTCTGATAGCTTTTCTCCACAGAAGTGTTAATTATCAAAGAAGCAATTCAGAAGTAGGATACAAGCAGTAAAAGTGAGAAAAGGAGCACCTAATTATTTGCAAACTGATTATTGCAAAGTGAACACACCATTATCTTTAGATCACAGTTTAGAGACAAAAAGGAGATTTCTGGTCACTGAGGCCAGCCATGATTACAGAGATGTTGGTAGATATGTAAATATTTTAATCATTCAGCTACAGAATGTGCTTTCTGGCTTGTCTTCACAAAATAGTCTGTAGAGGCCTGAAATGCATTCCTCATTGCACAACCATTTCAGTAATGGCTGCCAGATCCCCTCCTATTATGGTCATCTCCAACCTGGAGCCCATCTGGATTGAATCCTTTCCTCTAGTGCCCCAGGAAGCTGGGCACACCTGTACTCATTCTCACACCTGAGAGGAAAAGAGAGTTCCTTAGGATTGGGATGGGACAGCAACTGACTCTGCAGAACCCTGAAGAGAGACCCTGGAAGGGCATCAACCTCCCCGAAGTCATTTTATTACATTAGTACTCAGTGGATGGCAGCTCATCAAGGCATTGGAGCCAAACACATTATATCCCATCACCAGCAAATAAAGGCAAATTTCAGGGGTGTTGCCTTTGGGGAAGCAACTGAACAGTTACAGGAGCTTTCTAAAGGAAGAATTGGATATTTTCCCACTGATCTCAGAATTACACCTCTGACCCAGCAGAAGCTGTGTTTACTTTACAAGATAATGCACTGGTCAGCTCTGGAATCACTGGGGCATGAATGGAGGGTGAAATAGCCCATTGTGTCATGAAGTCTATCAAAACTTCCCCAACCTTTGGATGGGGCTTTTATAATGAAAGAGCTTGTTATAGCTCATGCAAATGATTATGACAGCACAAAATGCTTTTTGGTGATTTCAAGTTAGAATTAGGCAATAGCAATGGGTACAAATAGCCACTCAGGGGACAGGCCAGCTGCTTCTAGTGAAGCTGCTGACATAAAAAACAGGGAAAAGCACTAAAACAGATACAATTCAAGTCATAATTTGGTTGCTAATAATTTCCTTTTTGTGTCTGCAGCCTTGAAAGATTGTCCTGAGTAAGTGCATTCATAAAGACCGCAAGCCAAGTCAAGCCACCACACCGATGAATAACAGCAAACTTCTATCATAAGGGTGAGTAAGGCCGGAGGCAAAAGGCAGGATCTCCTGGAGCGGGGCCGAATGGACAAGCACCAGCTGAGTTTTTCTGTATGGGTGGCAGCTCATGGCCGCACATGGTCTCTGAGGTCCAGCCCCTGGATAGGTCAGAAGAGGGCAGCTCCCTATCAGAATGGAAGCTCTCTATGGAATCCCCCAACATGCTTTGCGTCCTTTGTTCTTCAACCCCCCTCGCCAGTTGCACACTAATTAAGACTGTTTGCTTCCTCTCCAGCAAGGATTTCCTTGACCTATAGCAAGATCCTCTTTGAATTCAATCCACCCTGCATTTGTAGAGTTAAAAAAAAAAAATCCTATTAGCTGCTCTACCTCTGATTTCACTGACCTGTTTTTGTGCTAATACTTCTCTGGTACTTTGCTGAAAGGGCTCCCTTCCCACACTCCTTTCCCTCAGCTTGGGTAGCACCAAGGTGGGTGAGGTGTTTGTTTACACATCTCTTTGGATCATTAGATAAAAGGGGTGACACACTTCTCTCTCTTGGCAACATGTTTAAACATAAGCCCGAGTTTTACTTTTCAACTTACTTTCTTGTCAACACATACGTAAATCTGTCCAGTCATAGGCTCATTCAAAAGGACTCTCCCATACAGTGCTTTTCAAATATCAATTTTCTGGAATTCTGTTTAATTTTAGTAAGCTGTCAGCTTTTAAGCAGACTGGTGTATATAACTGCAAAGAATTTTGTGCTGAAATCTTTTGTGTGAGAACCACTGTAAGTAGATGTTTTATAAGGTTTGAAATTTATAAATTGGATTTTTCTCAACTCGGGAGACTAGGAAGAATAACTTTGATTCTAGGTTATAAAACTTAAGTCTCAGACAATGTCATCACTCATTTCTTTCGTGATTTTTGAAGTGTTAATTTTTTTAATTGGAATAAATTTTACATGTGATGAAATGTAAGATCTTATGTCTACATTTTGATGAGTTTTCCTAAATGTATACATCTGTGTAAGAGCCACCCCAAGCAAGATATAGAGCCTTTCCATCATCTCCTAAAGTGCTCTAGTCAATACCCCTGTAGGTATTGGTACTCAGTAGGCAACAATGGATCTGATTTCTATCAACATAGATGATTTTTGCCTCTTTTTAAAATAGAATCATTCGGTATGTATAGTCTTTTGTGTCTGGTTTCTTTTGAGCATGTTTTTGAGATTCACCCATGTTATTATGAGTATCTGTGGTTCATTCTTTTTTATTGCTGACTAGTATTCCATTATGAGTGTACCCCAATTTATTTATCTATTCTCCTATTGGAGATTTGGGCTGTTTCCAGTTTTTGGCTATTATGAATAATGCTGTTATAAAAAATTTTCAAAAATCTAAGTGAGCAGCAATGGCCAAATTTGCAAACAGTTTTTCCTTATAATCTGGTTTGATCATGGAAATAAAACCACCATCCCGTGGATTTAGATACATGTTCCTCCAAAGGTATTACTGAGACTCCAAAATGACAGGGTTGCCCAGTGGCAGATTTTAACAGGCCTGTGTTCATAGACAAGGTTCTTTTAAGGGGAGTTCTCAGCCCAACCTAAATCATCATATATGATCAGGACCCACATTTCCAGAAATGAGGTTCATGTAACACCAGTGGTGGTAGACAATGAATTTTGGTGGTACATGGATATTTGTATGTTTAATAGTTAAATGTTCATTTTTATGGTTGCCTCTTTTTTTTTTTTTAGATAAATTCAGCCCCTCAAACGTTTTATGGTTGCCTTTTATTTATGGCAAGTGATGATAGTTTTTCCTTTATCCTTTGTGATAAATTTCCCTTCGGCAAATTTAAGACCGATGAGAAATTATCAGGAAAATAATTCGGTTGAAAACTCAGATTGCTGAATTTTAAAAACACTGGCATTGTAGTTAAGGTAGACTGTGGTGCTAACCTTGCCTTTGCCACTCATTATGTCACCTTTCGCAAGTTACCCTCCAAGTTAGCTTCAGGATCCATAAAATGGGCTATTAGTACAGGTTCCATACATTTGCTGTGAGGGTTAAATGATGTCTGTGATACTAGTAGCACATCGTTAGTGCTAGATAAAGTGAACTAGTGGTATTTCACTGCAAGAATCAGCAATCACGTTGGACAACCAAACACTGGCCAGGGATTGATGACTGGAAGTGTTATGTGAGGTCATCATTTCTTTTTTTTAAATACTTACTTACTTACTTACTTATTTATTTATTTTCGGCTGAGTTTGGTCTTTGTTGTTGCGCGCGGGCTTTCTCTAGTTGTGGAGAGAGGGGCTGCTCTTCGTTGCAGTGCGTGGGCTTCTCATCGTGGTGGCTTCTCTTGTTGCGGAGCATGGGCTCTAGGCACGCAGGCTTCAGGAGTTGTGGTGTGAGGGCTCAGTAGTTGTGGTTTGTGGGCTTAGCTGCTCCACGGCATGTGGGATCTTCCCAGACCTGGGATCGAACCCATGTCCCCTGCACGGGCAGGTGGATTCTTAACCACTGCACCACCAGGGAAGTCTGAAGTCATCACTTCTGACACCCATGGAACACCCTTGGGCTTTCATAACTTTTTAAAAAGTATGCATGGGCAAAAGATATATACTCTGGCCAAGAAGAAAAACCTCACTTCTGACATTCTAAATTTAAGATCTCAATTTTACTACTCCAAATCTTTATCACTCTCTTCCAGGCAAACTTCACACCCCAAACTCCAACCACTAAACTTTCAGGTCACAGGGCAGGAAGGTGGTGAGGGGAGGGAATGGCACGCAGGCCAAGTGGCCTCTCACCTTGACCGCACATTGCCATCAGCCAGGGAGCTTCTCAAGAACACTGATGCCTGGACCCCACCTCCTGGGGTTTCCATGGGTCAGGGTGGGACCCTCCTATCTATGAAAGCTTCCCAGGTGGTTCTGATGTGCGGTCAGGGTGCAACCTGGTCTAGCTGACCAACATCGGCTCAGTTCAGCCTTGACTCTCCAGGATTGGGTGGAAGTACGCCGATCCTGGCTGAGTGGAAGCGCAGCCCTCTTCACGAGAGCTGAATTCTGCGTTCTACTGGGTCACGTTTCCGGGCAGCAGCAGAAAGTCAACTTTGTTTTAGTAGAGTTTCATGCCTATGCCTTGGAGTGGGAGTGGGCTCAGCTCTTTGATCCATCATGCAGTTCTGTGTCTTTCAGGCTCCGTCTGCAGGTTCTTTTCTCTGGTTATAAGGGAGGAGCCTGAGAGGGCATCTGATTTTCTGCCCAGTCGTCACCCACAGGCTTCTTTCTGGTCCCATTACAAGGTCTGGCTGGAGGCCCAAGTGAGTTCTTTGCAATCTAAATTTGGGTCAGTTTTTGAAATGCTCTGTCAGATGGGGAACCTGGGTCCGCTAAGTTACCCCAAAGGCTAATGAGGTCCCTAAAAGCAACAGTCACTCTCAATTAGCTCAGGCCGGCTGCAGATTCCCTTGTATTCCTGACTCCCTGGGGGAGGGCCTTTAACCCAGATGCACAAAAATCAATCAGGTTCAGGGAAGTCAGTGATTCAAAACTCAAACGGATACCAGACATCTCCAAAGTCCTGATGCCAGTTCCTTGGGGGGAGTCTGGCAGCCTCTGCCGTCTAAAGAGGGCTGTTCCCAGGGCACGTGAGGCGGAGGCAGCTGGGCAGTCTGTGGGAACTGGCTCAAGTGTCATTTCAGAGAGCCTGCATGTCAGGAAGGCTCCCCATTGGCAGCCTTCGGGAATCTTCCTGCTTATACTTGTACTTCCATTTCACTTTGGAGCCTAACCTTGGGTCGCAGTCCACTCAGCGAGGGAAAGCACTTTTCCCTTGGGACTCTTTCTGTGCACTCACAAATATAAGCACACACGTTTTCGTCTAGGGTTTGTGTCATATACGCAGGATATACTGAGCTGAGTCAACACCTCTGTTTGACTTGCCATATGGGTTGTTTCCCATGTAAGATGCAGGGTGGAAACCCCAGACTTGGGAAGGCCTCAGACTTTGGGCCTCCCGGGGCTGATGCCCTTGTCGTCTCCAAGGATGGAGAAAAGCTCAGAAGTGATGCAGTTTGGCATTAAGACCCCCGCCTGCCATGCAGGTTGGGGCCTCCCCACCCTGTCTCTAAGCCAGGAATTATTCTGTCTCATGGAATCACTTAGCAAAATAATTTAGAATTTGTTTTGGTCTATTACGTTGGTGCCAACCAATAAATGCCCGACCACTGTTCTTATGTAGTTATGGAGTTCTTAGAGTGATGCCCAAAGGAGTCTGTCAATTTAGTTAGGGCCAGGCTGCCAGATGTAATTTCTCTTCGTTGAAAAGTGGTGTTAAATATACAGCAGTCTGGAAAAAAAACATGATAAAACGGTAATGGGCATTAGATTCAAAACAGAACCCAAGAAATAAAAACACTAAGATAGGTAAAGAGGAGGAAAGTTCACAGCTTCATTCTTTGGTATAGTCCATCTCACAAAGTGTATTAACTGTACAGAACTAGGAAAAGTCCAAAATAGTTCGATATATTTAAGCCGTTTCCTACATGATGCAATGAGATTCGCATTTATCAATCTGCTTTTCCGTGTCATACACAGAAAAAAAAAAAAAAAAGAACAGGGAACAAATTTCCAAGGATGAAATTTCCACATTTATTTTTCTTTCATGTGCATAGAAAATGGCAGTGAAGTGTCCTATGAAAGAGGCAAGGGAATGGGCATGGCGCTGCTATACCAGACTGCACTTTGTGCTTCAAAGGTACACTATTCATTTTGAAAACAAAGGATGTTGTAGTTTGTTTTTAACTGCTAACGATTCCTTGGGTTTCCCGTTTGTTTTTTAAGCTGTCAGTTTCTTCAAATCTCTTTTCAAATGACACACTGCGTTACAAATGATGGCACTCAACCAATGTGGCATTTCCATATTTACACCAACAAAAGAAATTTACAAGACACAATAGCATACAATCTTGACATTTAGTAATAGCAATAAAACATGAAGGGCATCCATTTTATTATTTTTTTTCTGTACAAACTATCAGAACATAACTTATTCACATTAAAAAAATCATCTTTAATTTGATTTGACCTACACATCCCCCTCTCATTTCACCCATTTCACAAACCTCTCATCACATCGCCCACACCTTCACCAGACTATAGAATCTACAGGTAATTAGATCTAACGCCTAAGTAGAGCTTAGAAAGTCCTCCCTCCCAAAGGTTGCCTCACTTCCCTGATAATTCCTCAAAAAAGAAAAAAAAATTCTCTTCACTCATTCCTTCCATGTCACTTTCACATTTCATCAGCAAATCAGCAAGACGGACTTCTCATCTCAATCCAAACAAGGTTAGAAAGAAAGAGTTCCTCTCCCAAGCATTGATGCTACACCCACGAGTCTGGGGACCCTGGGTACTGTTCTGATCTGTAAGAAGGTCGTTTAGTGGAATAAAAGTCTACATAATTTGTGGTCGATTTCAGTCCATACTGTGTTGAATAATCAGTAGAAGCTGGAAAGTGAACTCGGTCATCAAAATAAGGATCTTCATAGCTATGAGGAGACTGCAAATACAATCTGTATGCATCAAAGTTCTTTCTGTTGGAGTCATCTTGACTATAATACAGCTGTTGATGCTGTTGACAAAATGAAAAAGCAAATAAATCAAGGCAATTTTTGGAAGTACATGTTTAGGGAAAATTAACGTGGGCTTCCTGCTTCATATTTTTAAAGCAATTTTCAGTGTTTGTGAATTTATGGTTGAAAGTTGTTTCTGGTGCATACTGTATGTTCACTAGTGGACCGTAGGGATTTTACACTATGTTTACAGGCAGGCCGGCAGTTTGCTCAAGTCCTTTCCTATGGCCTCTAGAAGTCAGCGCCTTGGGAGAACCCAAGACACCTCCCTCCTTACTAGAGGCCGAGTTCCGTGCTCTGCTGTGGAGGAGCCTGTGACCTGGGCGTGCCCAATGAAAGGATAGACTTGATTTTTGCTTTGACACAGGGAAACCATTAGCACATTAGTTAAAGGTTGGATTTTTGGGCTTTGGATTGTTGTGTAATTGCACAACCATCTTTTAAAACATTTACCTCAGAGATGAAGATTGAGTCCATCCCTCAGTTTTAAAAGAAACATGTAAAGATGTTTATAAAAAAGAAAAAGAAATATGTAGTTTGGTGAACAGTCACACTTTGGAAACCCTGCTGGCTGTGCTTTTAAAGGAATAAGGCAGTCTCTGGGCAGGAGAGTAGCAAAATTAGAAGAGATACGTGAGCGCATACAATTCTAAAGGAAAAGACTTCCCCAAGCTGGGGCTAATAATAACTCCATCTGTAAGGAAGCAAGGTGAAACACAGGTGGGCTTCATCCACCCCTGCCCTCATTTTCTTTTGTGTTGTCTTATCTCTGACCTCACATTAATTTCTTCAAACATGTTTGGAGAAAAACTGTAATGATTCTAATGTCTGTCTTTCCCCCGATCATGCCCAAATCCCCCTCTTAGTAAGATGTAACGTATTTATCACATAGGTATCAACACCACGTTCTGGAACTAAACGCATTCTAATATTATAAGGATTTCAGAGCTAAACTTGCTTTTTAATTAGAGTTACGATTCTGAGGCTATTTCTCCTGGCTAAAGAAGATTATGAGTAACTTGAGAGGTTCTTCTTCTTCCATCTACAGAGAAAAGATGACGTGAAGGGAGGTCTAAGAGCATCCTTTTCTGCAGAGCAGGATACAGGCTTGTTTGGGAAACCCCCAGTTGCTCATGTGTTAATGGAAGGTAAGAGGAGAGATCAGATGGCCCAGGTGGACATGGCATCAGGAAGGACCAAAATGAACTTCAAGGCCCCTCATGAACGCAGAGATTGAACGTTACAATCACTAGTCCCTATTGTGATGGAGAGTGGAATTCACCCCTGCAGGGCTGGGTCCACTCTGACCTCTGAGCCTAATAGAGATCTGGCTGTGGACTCAGGTGTTTTCAAACCACGGAGGCTTGGATGCGAGGGAGTCATGAAGATGGAGAAAGAGGTGTACGTACAAAAAAGAACAATGAGAAGAGAGAATGAAGTGTGCTTACCAACCTTTCCGCACCCACAGGATGGAAGAGATTTTAAAGATTAACAGGAAAAAAAAAAATAAGAGTGGGGAAAAGAAACTGTTGGGCAAAGAATAGGAGTTAAAGACTTCTCAGCTGGTTGCCATCAGTGGCATGGTGGTACCAATTCGGATATGCAAGGACATAAGGCTATTGTGGAAGTGATTTGCTTAAACCACGGATGAGCTTCCGAGGAGCAGAGATTCCCCCGGGAAAGCTCCTCGGCCCCTGCCGGGTGGGCCCAGCTCAGGTAAGTCAACCGGCGCGGACCCCTTACTGTGTTGATCCCTGCTAATCGGCCTTCTGTAAAAATGATATTGCAAATTCACCTGTAGCCGTCTATTTTGTTCTCTTGCTGGTGAGGAATAGGAACTGATGTAAATTGGTGAAGGTTTGCTGGAGCCTGTAAGAAAATATTTTACGAAATTAAAACTAGTGCTCATTACTCTGTCCCATTAGGTTGTGTGGACTCCCTGCTCTAGGGCTGGTGGCGTCCCCGACAGGCCCTGCCTTCCCCGGTGCCAGCACAGCCCCGGACCAGTCAGCAGCCTGGGTGCCCTGGATCAAGCCTGCTTGCTGCTTACCCAGGGTTCTTAGGGGCTAATGAATACGGCAAAGAGAGGCTGTGTGTTTCACCAAAAAGCAATGCCAATGCATAGCTCATCCAAAAAGGGTTCCTTCTCAACCTCGGGTTGAGCTCTTCCCACCTGTGAAGATTTCCCTGGCTGGCTCTGAAGAGCAGACTCGCTCCCTGTGCCAAGGAACACGGCTTTTCCAGGGCTCTGAGCTAGAGAACTGGGTCAGATGAGGGGGTAGGGAAACACAGTGGAACAAGCTCCATGCCCTCAGAACAGCGTTGATTCAAAATCCCAGGTCCTGGAAGGAGCAGGCACAGGTGTGTTCTAACAGGCCGGCCACCTGGGGGCACATCCTTGTGTCCACCATATTTAAGTATGTTTCAAAACAAAAAGAACCTGGTAATCAGATAGCTGTCTTCATGAGTCCACAGTAGACTCCCAATGATGTCATTGGGTACCCTTCAAGTACTGTTAAGGCTAGCAAAGATTTTTATTTTTTTTTTAATGAGGAAAATGAAACATATTTGAGGCAAATTAGTTTATTGAAGCAAGCAAAGAAGATACAGAAGGGCGTGCATGCTAAGGAGGCGATCTTTAAAATAAAGCAGGCTGCCGCAAACCTGAAGCAACAATGCACTTCAGTTGGTATGTGCATTTCCTCTGCAAAGAGCTTGGTGTTTGAAATGTAGCATCTGCAATTTTCTGAGCTATTAATTGCCATAGTAACAGTAGTTGATTAGTAAACAGTCCTGTGAAATCACAATCTTAAAGACAACAGCACAACTGAGACTGCTCCCCCAGCAGTTGTTAAATTGCCACCAGTTTTTATTTTTCTTTTTAAGAAACAGTTTTTTTTTGTTGTTGTTGAGAAAGGAGGGTTTCCCCCCCACTTTTTGGTAGCTCACACTGCTTCATTTGAAACCTGTAGAGTACTAATTTGCAACATAGTTGAGAATGGAGACAATAGGAAACCTTGGTAACCCTTCAGGTTGGCCTTCTTTAAGTAAATTATATGCAGGGCTTTCTGAATAGGACATAAAAATATTAATACTGGGCAACATCATTTTTGTTATTCTTAAAAAATAATCACTCTGAGGAGAATCCCGTTATATATTTTGTTACTCATTCAAACTCTTCTCCACAAAAATGTAAATGGAATTAATCTCCATCCGCAGGTTTGAATTTATGAGTCAGTCCAGGAGATGTGGGCCTGCCAAGTGTCACAGAGCTCAGGGTTCTGGAACACACAGGGGAGGGGGGAGGGGGGCAGGACAAAGGGCCTGCGCTGCAGGGGAGTCGGAAACGCTTTCTCGTTTGGATACAGTGCTCATTTTATGTGCGGTCACCAGACCACTACCCTCACTTGTTTTTACTTAAAACAAGTGGAAAAGGCCCTGAAGCAGGAGATGCAGAGACTGGACCATGGTTTGCTGCTGGGGGACCATCTCATTGCAGGCAGAGGTTACCTCCCAGGCCACCGGCCAAGTGCCTGGGGACACGCGGCTTTTCGAGATACTCTATCACACACCCGACTGGCGTCTTACCAGGGTACAGGCCTCTATGTGTGGCATCCCCTTGGCTACCGTAATACTGCATAGGTGGCTGGGTCCTATCGTATTCAGAGCGAGGGTCTCTGATTCCTAACAGTGCTGGTGAGGAAGAGGTACTGCCGACTGAAGGGAGAGGCAAGAGGAGGAGGGAGAGAGAGAGAAGAAAGAGAAATCAGGCTGTCAGTGTCTCTAGAAAGTCCCCTCTGGAAAAACAAAGGTCAGTAATTAGAAGTGCACGTGGCTGGCACTAAAGTCAGCTCTTAGAGGTGCTGTGAGTCGTAGGGCAGCCAGCCCTGGGTCTCTGGAGGTGACCTGCAGGCCGGCCACTGTGAGGATCAGCACTGTCAACCCCCAAGCTTGCTAGAGAGCCACAGCACGTGGTTGCAGGGACCATGCGGCTCCCCCACTGACACGGTGGGTCTCAACCACCTGCTCGGGCCTTCGAAACCGAGTGATGGTAACTTCCCAGTCATGCAAGAGTTCCATTTGCTGCTTTATGATCTCAGTTCACTTACTCGTAACACACCCATCTATTATCCGTTATGTATAGCTCTTCAGTAAGTAGATGTTTTACGGCATGTTTTGATTTCTGATGATTTCAGAAATATCTGCATCTCTAAATGTGTCTGAATAAGAGTGCCCAGCCCATAAAATTTATAATTCTTTTTATGGTGATCAGCTGTCAGGGAAATTTATAAACTCCGTAAGCCCTGCTCATCAAGCTCATGGTGCTGAGAAGCCCAGGCCTCACCAAGGCCCAGCTTTTTTATCCCAGCTGGAGCCAAACATTTCATAATAACGTGTCTACCCATGGGTGTCCTGCTGGGACATTTTTGCACAGAAGGAAAACATCTTCTTTTTCTCATTAAAAAAACATCTTGCTTGCAATGAAGTATCTTGTAATTAAGAGTGGTCACTTATTCACTGGATCCACTTCAAAGCGGCAGGCCCCAGGCCCTGCTACCAGTGGTTTTGTGTGCACGGATGCTTTCAGAGGAAGACTGACATCAAAATATTTTCCCTAGAAAGTCACTTCACTGACACACAGTGAGCATGCATGGGCAGTGTCTATGTGCTTCTCATCCTGCCTACTTTCTACAAGGTAGGAGGACAGAGGCCATCACCACCCACCTCCCATAATTACATCAGCAAGATATGAGATGTGCCCGTAAGCAGATGCCGTGCTAGTGCTGAGGGGTGGATGATCAGTCCTCAGAATAAATGGAGAAACAAGTGTGAATCAGATCCTACCTTCAAATGGAATCCAGAGAGGGACCTAGGAACTTGGACGGGGCCTGTCAGCACTGTCCAGTGTGTATATTTAAGAGGTCCTCAAAACGAGTTCATTGCTTAGTGACTATGTCCTGATTTGTCTGAAATTATTCTTTTGCCTGTACACATGCCTTTCGTTAAACAGCAAACTCTCTTGCTTCTCCGGGCACCCCTCTTCCTGAGTCTCTAAAGAATCCTGAGCATTTTTATAAAGCAAGACAGACTCAGGCTACACCTGGGAACCCAGCAAGATGTACCAAAAACCAAGCAGAGGTCTCTTTCAAGAAAACAACTCCTAATTTAAAAACTAAGACATAAATATACACCATATGCAGTAGGCAGAGATAATTTTTAAAAATTCCTGGTACAAGCGGAGACGTCCAATTATGTGACAAGAACCACCAGTCATATATTAGTCTTTTTGGTCACATTTGTCCACATGAGAAATAAGACTGCCAGCAGGAGCACAGTTGAATACAACAGGTAATATTTATATGTCAGAATGGGAGATTTAAAGCCGAATAGAAAAAGATATTTATTACTTTTCCTGTTTCATTTAGTTAAGAATTAAATTTACAGGACTGAATCGACTTGGTAGTAATATTCTGTTCTTACATGCAAAAAAAAAACCCCCAAAAAACAACCCCCCCCCGACAAAACCCAGTCTGAGCCTCAATACATTCTTTCTACCAAATTAAACACCACCAATAGGTAGGTAGTGTGGTTGTCAAGATTCCCAACTTACAAATCACAGGGAATTCCTGTAAAGCCACCTGCAGGGCCTGCTCCCATTAGCCATGGATGCTGGGGGTCTGGAAGGCAGCCAGGGGATGAAGCTTTAACTGCTGAGGAGTAAGGCGCAGGTGGAGATCACGGCTCTCCCAGGCTGTGGGTCTAAAGCCCGCGTCTAAGGGATTCTTTCTAAGAGTTTTCACCAAGAAAACGAAAAAAATCACTTTGAAGAGATTTCAGATTTAGGGCCTGCAGGCAGGCAAGGGCAGCCATTTTCAGGCACAACCTAGTGGTTCTCAAAGTGTGTTCGTCCACTCTCCTGTATCCGCATCACTGGCCCAGCTTATTAGTGCAGGTTCCCAGGCCCCTTTGCAAACCTAGTGAAGCAGAATCTTAGGGGGAACAGATGCTATTGAGGACCCCGGGATACTTTTATGCGCCATAGTTGGTGTAAACTTACATAAACTTTTAAAGCAGAAGGAGGAGAGTGGGTCTGCTGTATACAATACCATGTAATTCCCAAAGGAGGCTTTCAGCCTGAAGAGCAAACTCTCCTTTCCTCAGTGTTTGGAGGTGACAGGCTTAATCAGCGTACGCTCGATCTCTGAATGGGAAACAATGTTCTGTCACACAAATGCTCTCACCAAGAAGGGGAGTTTACCCACTGACCTGACTGAATGACAGGTGACATCTGTTGGTTGGTGGTAGACAACGAAGGATGTGATTTGAATCGGTCTCGCTCTAATGTTGACACAGGTGTAATAAAATGGTTCTGATTCCACCCATCCTGTGGAGTTAAAAGAGGAAAAGAAACCTCTCAAAGTGGATAATGACATTTCATTACAATAAATGATTACGAGCGTGTGCTCTCACGAATGCTAAGTATGCCAGAGCTATTCTTGTAAGTTACCTTTTTATAGATGCTCCGGAGGTCCCGATATTGCCATAACGTATTCAAGACCTGGGCTGCTGCCTTCACCACTTTCAGAGATGATCTAGGGAGAGAGTGGGGATGTTAATGAACATGGGCGGCTCCACTTGAAGAGACTCTGGCAGCAAAGCAATGGCCAAGAGGCCATCACTCCAAGGACCAGGGGGCAAGGAGGCTGCTGCTAGAAACCACCACCAAGGAATCAGGTGTACCTGGGAGTCAGTCAAGTTCAGGGCTGGCCAGAGGTGGCAAGGACCAAAGAGAGGCTCACAGGCACTTGGCTCTGTGGTCAGAAGCTGTGGTCGGGATGAGCCCACGACTTCTGACCATGATCACACATCTCAAGTGTCTGAGGACCCTCCCAAGTTAACTTAAGTTACCCCCCACCCCCATTATTAGGCCTTCATATAAAACATGTTCACTGCCTTCTTGTCATTTGTGCCTCTTTGTAAACAGATGTGTCTGTGTGCTCTAGTGTTTGACTTGGAAAATAAGGTCAGGTATTACCTCCCCTCTCCCTGAGGCCTTCCCGACCAGTGTGTCTGAAATTGTGACAACCCCTCCTCGCCCTGGCAAGCCCAATCACTGTCCCCGATTTTATTATCTGCCTTTCACTCAGCACCATCCACAGGCGCTGCTCATTCCACTGGTACCTTGTCTGTTCCACCCATGGAATGTAAGCTACCTGCGGGCAGGTGTGAACTGCTCACTGCTGTAGCACGTGGCAGGTGGGCAAGAGATGGAAGCTTGGTGAGTGAATCAAAAGGAAAATAAGTGTACGTTCAGAAGACAGCTTGATTTGATCCAGGTTTTCTGAATCTCTTGTATTGGAAAAAAAAAATTAGACTTTTTTTTTCAATATACAAAGATTTTGGCACTGGTTCAGCATTTCTCCAGCCTGTTTTTAATGCCTTTCACGAATAAAGCCTATCTCACAAAATGTTGGGAGCACTAAATGTGATTTCGGTTACTCTTACAGGAGAGGGGAAGGGAGCTGGAGGGGGAGTTAGTGGAACAGGGCCTTAGCTTTATCTGTAATGTTTCGTTTCCTTTGAAATAAAAATGAGTGTGTTTGCACTTATTACTAATGAGATAAAAAAAGATACCTAACAGAAAAGGACTGAAAGGAAATATGAATAATGTTGGTAGCTGTGGTTTCTGCGGGGTGAGAATATGATTTGCTACATTATTCTTCAAAAGTATACACAGGGGCTTCCCTGGTGGCGCAGTGGTTGAGAGTCCGCCTGCCGATGCAGGGGACACGGGTTCGTGCCCCGGTCCGGGAAGATCCCACATGCCGCGGAGCGGCTGGGCCCGTGAGCCATGGCCGCTGAGCCTGCGCGTCCGGAGCCTGTGCTCCACAACGGGAGAGGCCATAACAGTGAGAGGCCCGCGTACCGCAAAAAAAAAAAAAAAAAAAAAAAGTACACATAGTGTGAGTTCTAGTACTGACACTCAGCCAATTAATAAATGTTTACTACTATGGGCCAGTCTTTGTTCTAGATGCCGAGGATGCAGCAGTGAATGAAAAGACAAGGCACCCGCTCCGGGGGGGCTGTCAGATGCCAGAGGGGTCGTAAATAACCCCGGGGAAGCCACTGCCGTGTGCAGGAGGAGAGTGGGGGGACGGGTGGGCCATTTTACGACTGATCGGGAGGCTACTGTCCTGTTGTATGGGACAAGCAGCCCTACACTTCCAGCTTCCTTGAAGGATTCTCTGATCTGATACTAAGGCAAATTCACAGTCACTGCTATAGCTCCGTGACAAGAAACCTTCCATTTTTGCCACCAATTCTCTAATCCCTACTTCTGCTGCTTCATCACTTGGGTGTCACCCACAAGAGAGGTATGATCCAAGCCCAGGGCACATCCTGAGGCCACACAACAGGCTCTGGCTCTGCTGCACGTGGTGATTTTAGGTGAAATATTATTTAGGTGAAATAATCCCAGAACTGAGGATTTAAGAAGATGTTCTTGCAGAACAGGCCCTGGAGCCTGGAGCAGAGCCAAAGGTCCAAGGGAGATGGGGCCCCAGGTTTTCCTCCTCATGAAACGTCTGATTCTTCCAGGAGTCAAAACGGCCAAATGTGGCTTTAGGGACAGGAATGACGGTAGGGGTGAGGGATGCTCTAAGAAAATACAGAGCAGAAAAGGGGCCACATGACCACAGATACCTCTCCCAGCAAAAAACAGGTTTTAACTGCTGGAAACCGCTTAGCTTATTGGCACGTGAGAAGTGCACAGATAAATCCTTCCCAATAAGCAGTGTATCCTCGACCAAGGCCCTTGTCACAGGAATGAGGGCCTGGCGCTGGCGTCTCCTTGCAGCAGACTTGCCTGTCTCCTCTGCCCTTGGTTATGTTCACCAGCTTTTCTATGCCCCCCGAGTCAGCCAGGGCCTTGGCATTCTCCATGTTCTTGCTGGTGACCTCGTGCAGGGCGCAGCAGATGGCTGCCACGGTCTCATCCGACAGCACGCTGGGGCTGGTACCACCCGGAAGCCTGTTGACCAGGTCTCGCATGGCGTATTTACCTGCCCGAGGCAAAAGAGAGCTCATTCCACTTTTGGAAGGGACCTGGTTTTTGTTATTGTTGTCATTGAAAGGTTGTGACTGTGCAGTCTCTTGAAAACAAAACCTCAAAAGAGACAATAACCGGAAAGAAAAAATCCACGGTAAAGAAGAAATAACAAACATTTTAACTGTATGGGGCAGGTTAACATCTATGGCCATGCTGCTCGAAGAAATGATTGGTTTATAAAACCTTACTGCAAATTGCTGAAAGAAAATGTAAATCAGGGTATAAAACTGGGTGTAACAAACAAGTTGCTTTAGTTCCACTATTTTCATTAACAGCAAGAATAAAGGAATTATGACAGTAAATTTTACTCTCCATTCAGTTCCTATGCGTCATATAGGAAATACAACTTCCTCTTAAAGCCTTTAAAAACTTTTCTTTGAAGAAATTTTAAGCTGGACCAAGTAAGGCTGCCAAACAATTCATGAAATCTTTCTAGATCTCAACATGTGAACTGGGTACAGTTACACTTTTTTTTTTCAAAACTTTTGAATTTTATCTTATTTTTTTATACAGCAGGTTCTTATTAGTTATCTATTTTATACATATTGGTATATATCTATATATCTATATATCTATATGTCAATCCCAATCTCCCAATTCATCCCACATTTTTATCAAGTTGAGGGTTTATATCAGTTGGTCTGACATCAGTAACAACATGCTCGTTTCTTTTAAAGAAGACAGAAGTATAATTCTGGTATGAAGATTAAGGGCATGTTACGTCCCAGAAGTAGTGCAATAATAAAGTTCCCGACAGGACCAGGCTGGGGTGTCCCTTTGCTACTGAGGCATTTCCGTACAGATCCTCAATTCCCCTTACTCTTCTCCAAAAAGAGATTATCTCAAGCTTTTTCCATTTCAGTTACTGACTGACAAACTGGAATAACTGTACTGCAGACAAAAGAAATTAACTAAAACTCAAGTAAATATTTTCTTAGCTTTTCTCCCTATGCTAATAACTGAGTGGATGCTAAATGGGGTTTTTATTGAAGACCTATTTATACACAATGGCAAGCAGAAGAAGACAGGGCCTGAGTACACGCCGCATAATTTACAGCACGTCAAAGTGAAGACGTGGGCATAACTCACAGAGAACGTTGTTAGGAAGAGTGGAAAAGCAGTGATGACACTGTAAGCCAGAAGATAAATGTGGTTTTTAAGAACAGATGATAAGTTAGCACTGGTGATTCTGAATACTCACGAATGACCAAAAGGTCCCCGACATGTAATTCGTCACTTTGCTACGGCACAATTTTAAACTGCACTCTGGAGGCTTGGGAGAAGGCCAGTCACTCGGTCTGTGAGTGACCCTAGTGGTCCCTTCAGAGCCTGCAGCCCAGACAGCTGGCTTGGTCAGACTCAGTTGAGTATGCAGCAACTTTTGTGAACTGACAAAACTTTGTTTCCTCGTAAAAAACGGCTCTGGAGAGAAAGTCCATGGCTAGCGCTGGTGACGGATGTGAGGAGAGAGTGAAGAGGTCAGAGAAGGGCATGCTTCTTAGCAACAGAAGTGCTGGGTAAATCAGAGTCCAATACTGGTTATGGGAGGGGCTCAGACCACACAGGAAGGCAGGGATCTTCATGGGGAAACAAGAAAAAGTGACTCCTGAGACAGCTCAAGAGTACTCCAGCTGGGTAAAATAATGCTCATCAGCGGAGAGAGAAAACACGCGTGAAAGTTTAAAAGGGGGTGAGGACATTCACAGAAAACACAGGGATGCACCGAGAGAAGGCGACGCCCCTGAATATACATTCGTTCTTCCCCAAGGTCTTAGCACTCATGGAGCTGGCTGTGCACCCTCTGCTCTCCCATCTCTCTCCTCCCATTTGTGGAATCACAGGACACAAGGCGTGTGTGGCCAACACTGTTTTTTAGCATTAAGAACTCCCAAACTATACGGGCTTCTTATAAGAAATTCAAATAATATAGATGTAACAAATAACTTAAAAAATATCTTTTTAGGGACCTAAAGGATTTCTCTCAAGGAAATGTGGGATCTTGGAGCTATAACACATCTATTGGAATCAGGCATGAGCTGGCTATGAACAGGGCATGGAAGAGCCTCCTTTCCTCTCCGGGGGGTACAATTTGGCCCAAAGAGACAGTGTTTTAAGAGCAGGTTAATCCAGGCAATAATTTAAAATAGCACATCTACCAGGCACTGTGTGAGGGGCCATGGTGACTCCTCGTAGACACTCTCTGAGGTAAACATTGTTGTCCTTGTTCCTTTTCTCTCTCCACCTTTGTCTTGCTCTATCATGGCAGGTGTATTTTAATATGAGTTCAATATATATCCACTAATCCACATAAGATCTTGTCAAATTTTCCCTCCTTCTCCCCGACCTGTCATCGGCTGTAGGACTGGCGTGGAGCTGGGGGGTTTACAAGGGGCATTTTCACAGCAAGCCCACGGTGACGAGTGCAGGCATGGGCAGCTCCCTTTCAGAGATGGGAACCAAGGGAGAGTTTTCAATTCAGATGAAGGAATGAAGCCCACATGGGCTCCATACAGGTCACTCCAGGTTATACAGCCAGTGAGCAGCACATCCAGGGTTTAACCTGAGGTCCACTGGAGGGTCTCTGATCTTTTCTTTTCCCCACACTCTGCTTGGGATGTGGCCATGCTCTGGAGGCAAGCAAGCTAAGCTGCCGTGGGTGCACAACTTTGAAGAGGCACTCATTCTCAAGTTCATGCAAGCGCCAACCCGACGTCTGGATGGACCCAAGGGTGAACGCCTCCTAAAATTGTGCACCGTGTGCCTCGCTTGCCTTATCCTCATCCTGACCCTGCCCTGGGGTCAGGCCTTGGAACAGTGCCTCTGTTTTAAGGCGAGCACTTACACAGATGTGAGAGGGAAAAGCTATAAAACATTCATGTGATTTCTTTTTTTAATTTAGAACACGGTAGTGTTGGAGAATTAGCAGATACGTCTCAAAAATCAGAAAAGGGAGAATTAAACCTTTTTGGTTGTTCAAGAAATGACTCTCTGGGAAAACAGATACACCAAATCTACCAAGCAGTTTTATAATGTATGACTGAAATTGCTAGCTCTTCTGAAAATTTACCTTCCTGATCCAGTGTTTAATGAATGAGGCTGCCTCTTGCTGAAAAGGAATGGTCAGAAAGGACAGACACATGGGCACCAAACATGCCAAGACACCGGGGACTAGGACTGAGTTGCTAATCATTTTAAATGTCATATTTTTATAAATCAAAAGAAGAGTTTTATAAACGCTGTTGTTTCTCTCTTTATAGCTCACCTGGTCACCAGAACATACCTATGAGCTCCTTGTTGCGGACATCTAGGGCCATATTCCTCAAGGCAGTCGCCACAGAAGAAACAACTCTATCATTATCCATTCTCAGAAGTTCTACAAGGATGGGGAGCCCTTTTTCTTTGCGGACAGCTGCTCGGATGTACGCTGCAAACTAGGAAATAAAACAAGGTAATAAGTAATATAAAACAGAGTTCAACTCTCAGATGTTACTGTTGCCTAAAAAAAGATGTTTCCAAAAGATAAACTAATAGATTAAATGTTTTCTTTCCAACGGGAGATTACATCTGTGATGCCAGTCAGGAGAAAACCAGTTTGGGAGAAAGATAAGCTAGGATGACTGATTTAAAAAGAAATCCCAAAGCCTGAAAAGCTCAAGCCACCATCTGGCAGATATTTTTGGGTAGAAAAGAGAAGGCAGTGATTATTTTCTACTTCAGCTACATAAACATGATTAAGGACGGATGGCGTGTCTTCTCTGCAGTTGGCCCCAGGCCAGGTCCAGAGGCTATAAATAGGATGGCAGAGAGGGTAACTGGTCAGTGCACATTAAAGGAGAACCTGTTTCCATCAAGTCATTTCTGCCCTGTATTCTCTGCAACAATATTTACAGTTTAGTAACCTTTCAAGGAAATTGCTTGGAAAAAAATCCCTTGCCTCAGAAGAAGAGGAATTCTCCAGGAACACTGAGCATTGTAATTAATACACACTGGTGAAAAAGTAAGTATATTTGTGTGCAAAATGCTTTACCATTCAAGATTAGTCAGCTGCTGCTGCTATTTTTTTTTAATCCACAGTCAAGAACTTCTTTTGTGATTAAGAGGCAAGTGTGTAAGGTGAGGCACTTTGGGCACCGTATGAATTGGGAACGAACACTAAGTCATCGAGAAAACAAATAAAAAAAGTAACATTTGAAAATGGGTCTTTAATCTTGTTTTGAGTTTTCACTGACATTTTTCCCAATGCAAATTGTCTTTCAAAATTTAGGATAATTGAAAAATGTTGCTCATAAAACATCTAATACTTTCCTGCTGTGGTCAAGACACGAGGACACAGATCTTCCAGCCACTTGTATTATTTTGAACATGAAAATATGTGACTGACTACTCAGTCTCCTTAATACCAACAGAATAGATTATTCTAATAACACAAATAAAAGGAAAAGATGCATTTCAAAGATCCTATTAGCTTCCTTCGGATGAAGTCAATACTCCTATTTTCCAAATCAAATGATATCTGCAAGAGAAATAGAATACATGACTTGCTATCAGGTAAAGGACTTGGGCAGCTTTGGCAACTTCTCTCTCTGAAATCTGCAAGGACAGAACCAACACCTATCTCGCTTGGAGACCAACTGGCTCAGCCCAGCCCTGGGCGCCTCCCTTCCAGAGCACTACAGCCATCACCACTCCCAGATAGCTTCTGACTTATCACATCTGTGGCCATGTTTATCTTGTTTTCTTAATGAGGGCCAATATTTTGATTTACTATTTTAGACACTTTTGAAATCACTTCCATATAATGTTTATATTTTAAACGACCTTGCCATTTAACGTTTATTCACTAAAGATCCCAGAAAATAAAATTCTACAACTCAAATCGTATCTATTTTAATTATTGTCTTTTTTCTTACTATCATCAAATGAGTCTCAGGTCATAAGAAACTGGAGGTGAACACTGAGTCACCAACATAAATATTTTTGATACTTATGTGCTAGGCCCTCTCCTGGGTCCTCCAAATTTATCTCATTTAATCCTTAAAACCGCCAAATGAGATAGGTATTATTTCCATTTTACAGATGATGAAACTGAGGACAGAGAGATCTGAGGCCCCCAGCTAGTAAGGGGGGTGGGGGAGGATTCAAGGCCAAGGGGTCTGGCTCCAGAGCCAGCACTTAGATGTTAAGCTATTAGCACTTTTAATTTTTTTTTTTTTTTTTGCGGTACACAGGCCTCTCACTGTTGTGGCCTCTCCCGTTGCGGAGCACAGGCTCTGGACGCACAGGCTCAGCAGCCATGGCTCACGAGCCCAGCTGCTCTATGGCATGTGGGATCTTCCCGGACCGGGGCACGAACCCGTGACCCCTGCATCGGCAGGCGGACTCTCAACCACTGCGCCACCAGGGAAGCCCAGCACTTTTAATTTTTTAAAAATTTATTTATTTATTCACTTTTATTGACCTATAGTTGATTCCCAGTGCTGTGCCAACCTCTGCTGTACAGCAAAGTGACTCAGTCACACACATATCAAGAACAATAACAAAATAGCCATGGTGTCTTAGCGCTAGGCTGTAATTATCTGTATAGATTCATTAGAGCATCTGGCTGCATGAAACAAACCTTACCTAGGCCTAGCAATGCTTTTCACTGTCACAGAAAAAACGATGGCCAATTTTCATTTGGGGAGGGGGTGATGGAGGAAGTAGTCAAAAACAAGCATTATAGTAATTCTACTAAAATATACTTGTTAGGAAATTTCTAGAGGTTGAACTGTTTCAAACAAGGATTGTCTGCGAAGTTGTTAGATGACATTTAAAAAGTTTTGAGAACTTGCTTATAGTGGTAACAGTAGAAATCACCTTCAGTTTTCCTAAAGAAGTCACACACGTATTAGTGGAGGTGGAAACTTTGCCATGTGTATGTTCTATAAGTGTCTGAGACAGGAATGGCGGCCCAGCCTCAGCTCTAATTCAGGCCCTCGGCATCTCTCACCAGACTCCCCTACAGAATCCCAGCCTCAACTTTCCTCTACTTCAAATTCGCCTTCTGCGCTGCTGCAGACGGGATCCAACAGTGTCCACATCAGCCTGTGTCGTTGGCCTCCTTAACCCCTTTCAGCAGCCCCTCTGGTCCGAAGGTTGGGTCCCAGCTCCTGAAGCTTGGCCGTCAGGCCTGGTCACGAGGCCCAGCTCCACAGGGGCACTCCTCGTCCCACCCTCCACGTCCCGGCAAGCGGCTTGTAGCGTCCACCCACGGCATCCTCACTGTGACGCCTTTCCCCTGTTGTCCCTTTATCTGGTTGGTTCCCTGTACACCGCGACCTCGACTCTGCTGGCTTAATTCTACTCATTCTTAAAGGTTCCATTTGGGCAGCATTACCCTTCCAGGAACCCTTCCCTACGTTCTGGCTCCCCTCTTTCCTTGCCTCTCCCTCACCTGCTAGGCTGGGTTAGATGTCCTCTTCCAAGACCCCGCCGCACACATATCCCATGGGGTCTACACTGTACTGGCTCCATCTGTCTGTTTTTCTCGCCAGCCTTCAGCTTCTCATGAGGAAGGGCTACGTCATGTTCATCCTTGGATCCCCAGAGCCGACTGCTGTCTCCCTGCTTTTCTCCTCCCCCGCTTTACCAAACTCTAAACAACCGTGTCCCTTTCCATGGTCATTGCTGATCTGACTGCAAGAAGTGTGCACACGTAGAAGGCATCCTACCTTCCAGTTTCCGGCAGAGAGGTTCTGGAGAGATCCAGCAGAGCCTTCCAAGGTGGCTGGGTTGGAACTTTCTGCTAGAAGATTCAGATATGGTTTTACCACTGACGGATGCCACAGCATCTCAACCCCTTTGGGGGACTTTGACAGTCCTGGGATAGGACCAACTCCATCCCACTGAAAGACAAAGAGCACGCATTAGTGGAAGCAAATATGTGAACACAGTGTCCAACACCTGAAAACGTTCCTTTCTGCTAGACTCAGCTAGAGCTAAGCAGAAAAACTGCATCATGAGAAAAAAATTTTTTCTTGCCAAATATGTGATTTCTCACTCCCAGAGGAAACGAAACTTTAGAGTTTCATGTCAAGTAAAATGCTAACTTGATCCTCTTGTGGTGTTCTCTTTTTCTTCTTCTTCTTCTTCCCCCAGCAGCTTGGCTCCAAGTCTTTGCTGGGAGACTCTTTTCCGAGTAGGTCATCCAATTCGTTCAGCCCCAGCGGCCGGGCCTGGGGCACCTCCAGCTCCAGCCGATACGACAGGTTCCTCAGTGTGCACACGCAGTTCTCCACGGTCTGAAATCCAACAGAGTAGGATTAAAACCACCGTGGCACATTAGTGCAAAGTGTTTCTGTACTGAGCACCAGTGATAGTAAATAAATGTAGAACGTGAAAGAACTGCTTTTCCCTTTATGGGAACTGCAACAGTCTAAGGTCAGAACGGTGATTCCAGACTGTTGGCGGGACACCCAATGACAGAGTGCAGAGCCATCCGCAGTGCAGCTGACGATCTGACTGCCTGCTGAGGGAACTGTGCAAGGCTCTGGAGAAGAAAATGCCCAGGGCTCTGCCTCAGGGCTGCCGCAGTGGCAGAGATGCGCCCAAGTTACCAGAGCCCCCCCTTCTCACCACTGGGAATCCTCATCGTGACAGCGGGTGCGACCAGCCTCCACCCCGGGCGCAGCCCCTCCCCGCAAGTGCCATCTTTGTCGTCTCCTTCCATCTCCCCCCTCCCCCCCCCCCCGTGGAAAGTTCCACGATCTGATCTCTTTCTCTGCTGACGTTTTGCCTTCTGTACATGGTCTTTTGTTCCTCAAAGTCTGTATCACGCCTCTAATTGGGAGGCTAACTCACTTCAACCAAGTGTGTCTAAAACCAAGTTCAGTTTTGCCTAGCGAGCTCCCCTTCTAACTTGCTTATTCCTCTCAATTTCATCTGCAGATCTTTTGGTTCAGGTGGAGCTCAAATAAAAACCTGGCTGTCACTTTGAATTTCTCCTCTAGCTCCCCCCAATCCTACCACTCAGTCTTCTTTTTCCTCTTAGACCCCTGTTTACGACACCAGGCCTGTTTGTGGCCCCTCTTCGTCCAGCCCATCCTGAACAACAAGTGCCCAGCCTGCCTTGGGACCCCTGACACTTTTAGTCCCTCCTTCCTGTTTCTCCCCACCTTCCCCGGACCCTGATGCTGGGGCAGACCCTGGATGGCATCACAGCTGAAAAATGATGAGCAGAATTCCTTGTGAGAGGGCCGGGATGGAGGAAATAGGAGGGGAGGATAAGGGGGACATGCTGGTAACAGAGGGAGTGGGTGAAAGACTGCAACCGCATGTAGAAAGGGGCATCCAGAGTTGGTACCGAGGCAAGAAGGGAAGAGAGGTTGGGGGGATTCCAGTGCCTGGACCAGGAACTTTTATTCAGTAGATACTTAGATCCAGATGGATTTGACTGTAGCAGCAGGGGATACGGAACTGGAGGAAAGAGCAGTGGGGCCATCACCTTGACGATGAGCCCAGGAGAAACCACAGAGAAGGTCTGGACCCTGGTCGATCCTTTGCCACATGGAGTCACTCAGTTTTCATGGTTCTAAGGCTATTTTCTTAAGTTCTCATGTCCCTGTTAACTTGTAATTTTTAGAGACAGTCTCGCTTTATTTACTTTGAGACAGTCTCCCTTTATTTATTTATTTACTTTGAGACAGTCTCCCTTTGATCTGGAGCGTGGCCTAACAAGGAGGAGATGGTCAAGAATTCCGGAAAGAGTCAATGGCACGTGGACGGCGGCGGCCGGCAGCTGCTGTCCTCTGCCACCGCGGCGTTCACGGCCAGGCGGGCACTGACCTTGCTGTCGTAGTCAGATGTGTTCACACACGTATGGATCACGTACAGCAGAGAGTCCACCAGCCCCTCACAGGATCGCATCTGCCTTCGCGCTTCCTCCCCCGCGGAGCTGAGATTCCTAAACAGGCAGAGGCACGGGGGAGCTCGTTAGCTGCGGAGCCTTACCTTAATGATCTGAGAACGGGTGACACAGCAGCACGTAGATCTGGTCTGAAGAGGCATTTGGAGCCTGCATTTTCATCTCGAGGGAGCTCACAGTAATAGCCAGCCCCCCATTAGCCACACAAATAGAAGGGAGCAGGGGCACTTGAACTTTGTATCTCTCTTGTGACGGGCCACCTTCTAACCTCCTAAAATAATTATTTTGGGGCTTATCTTCAGTTTCCTCATACATAAGAAAGAGGGAATAATAGTAATTACCTCGTAAGGTTG
The DNA here is from genome assembly GCF_951394435.1 of Stenella coeruleoalba. Taxonomy (NCBI): domain Eukaryota; kingdom Metazoa; phylum Chordata; class Mammalia; order Artiodactyla; family Delphinidae; genus Stenella; species Stenella coeruleoalba. The sequence goes on along the minus strand of NC_137151.1, from coordinate 55,760,047 downwards.
CTGTAAGGAAGAGATGAGCTGCTACATAGGAAGCAATTAGGAAGTGCCCACCATGTAAAAGGATGTTTGCTAGCCATGCACGGTTGCTGTTTTCAGACATCCTTTACCTCCCTTGTTAGGTCATAAGGTCTTTGCAGTTCCTGCACCTATTAAAATGTTTTGCATGTAGTAGGTGGTCATAAATGCTTCTTGAATGAACAGAGGAAACATATTTCTTGTATAAACATTTCAAGTTAAATAGGAACACTTGCTCATGCCACAATTTTTCTCATCTTTTTAATTATTAAAAAACCTGAAAATTGTTTTAGGTCTCATCCATATGGAAATTTGTGCTATCAATTCAACTTCGTGAATTGATACCAAATTATAAGGCTCTATTTTATGTGCCATTAACAAGGGTTCTAGGCTAACTCTGAGATTTTGTAAAACTTAGACTAGGTAAGGGGGATCGGGAATGACTTTTCACCTTTGTTTTTCTGAGGCCAGAGATACTATCACGCATGATCCCTCTACTGTTCTTTTTGTTTGTTTGTTACTAAAAAATATTTAATAGCCAAAGTAACAAAGGCACTGATTCATCATATGAAGGTGTCAACGAAGCAGAAGAGATGTTAGACTTTAACAATCAGTTTGAAGTACAAAGTCTGAATCAGCTGAATATGAACCATGGGAATAAACAAAATAATAAGCTGCATATCTGTCCCATACAAAGAGAAAACACTTACTATCTTCAACTCCATGTTAAATATTATCAAACCTATATCAATACTGACTGGCTACCAGAACATAAAAGAATCTTCAATCAATATTACACAAAATATATTCCCTAACTAAAATTAAATAAAATTAGAAATCGTATAAATTCATCTGCCCCACTTATTTGAGATATTAGAATACATACTTTTCTTTAATTCATGATTCTATTAGTTATATATTGCTGTGTAACAAATTACCCCAATATTTAACAGCTCAAAAAAAAATTCTTGTTGTATTATGGTTTCTCTGGGTCCAGCATTCAGGTGCTTCTTTAGCTGGGTGCCTCTGGGTTGGAGTCTCCCATAAGGCTACAATCAAGCTATTATCTGGGGTTATAGTTATCTGAAGGCTCAACTTCGGAAGGATCTACTTCCAAGTTCACACAAGTGGTCGTTCCCAGTCCTCGGGGAATCCACTTTCAAGTCCATTCACGTGACTATGGCAATCCGCAGCTTCTCACTGTTTGCCAGACGTCAGTTCCTGCCATGGGGGTTTCTACCTGGGGAAGCTCACACCATGGCAGCTAGCTTTCGCTCAGAATGAGGCAACAAGAGAAAGAGTGAGCAAGACACAGGCCAGTCTCGTTGTAACATAATCTCAGAAGTGGCATCTAGAACTTCAGAACTACTATTTATTTGAAGGATTTCACTCAACGAAAGGGGAATACACGTGGGCATAACACTAGCAGGCAAGAGCTTTTGCGTCCATCTTAGAGGCTTCCTGCTACAATGGTTTAAGAGAAAATAAAAGTAGAAAATATAAATTATTTATGACTGAATGACAACAGAGCGTTCCATAGCTGAAGTCCCTCTACGGTTCTTATCCAGGGTTACCTCCCAGCAGCTCTCAACAGCTGACCTCTTCTGTTCCTCTAACAGGGATCCGGTACCCCTCTGCTTTTCCTCTCATCTTGCTGTCTTCCCTTCTCAGCCTCTTCTGCCTGTGGTTCCCTCTGGAGTGCCCAGGGCTACTGTGGTCGCTTCCTATCTTTATCTTGGTGCTCTCCTGGGTGGCCTCCTTCTGCTCCTTGGATTTAATACATCCTATGGACCCATGACTCCCCAGTTTTTATCTTTAGCCCAACCCCTCTCTAGATCTCCAGACTCGTTTATCCAGACATTACATTTATCCACATGGATAGCTAATCAGACATCTCCAAGTGGACCAGACAAAACCCTCAGCTGCTGTCTCTCCACCCTTCCTCCACTCCTCTGCTCGACCTCATCAACAGCACTTCCGTGCTCCCAGCTGATCCAGCCAGAGATCTAGGCGCTGTCCTTACTTCCTCCCTTTTCCTCGCCCCTCATATTCAGTCCATGAGCAAACCTTGTCAGCCTCTCCCTCCACAACGTACTCCGTTCTGCCGACCTCTCTCTGGTGCCTGGCCTTTGTCACCCTCATCATCTGCCTTCCTGCCCCCACTGTCGCCCCCATCACAGCCAGAAACCATCCCTACTCTTGTGAGTAGACCCTCTGATGGTTCCCCATGACACTTGGCATGTGGTGCACTCCTTGCTCTGATCTAAAAAATCCGACGTAACTGGTTTCACGCTGCACCTTGCCCATTAAGCTCCAGCCTCAAGCCCCTTCCTGCACCAGAGCCTGTACACTCCCCGCTCCCTTTGTCTCCAGTGCGTCCTCCTCCCCTCCCCCACCCCGCCCTCACAGGAGCAGCTCCTGTGGTGTTTCCGACTAGGCTTAAACTTCACCTCCTATGAGAGACCGCCTGACCATCAAAGTGACCACCTACTAACTCTTACATCACCCTATTTTTTAAATGGCATCTGTTGTTATTTTCTTGTTTATTTATTTACCTGTCTTCATCAATAGAACTTGGTTCTATCCGAGCCGCGACCTACTCTGTTTTGTCCATCAATGAATTTACACAGAAGGCATTCACCAACTGTTAATAGCCTTCAACCACTGGGGGAGCCTGAGCATGCGTCCCGTCCCTGGGCCTCCCCTGAAGCCTGGCAGGCTAGCTGAGGGCTCACGGCCTCCCCTGAGCCAGGTACAGGGAGATGAGATGCTGCCCCACAGATCAGCAGCAGAGGCCATGTGAGCCGTTCGGTGATGCAGGAATCTGAGTCAGGGAACTGGCCTGCCTTCTAGGAGCCTGATTCTTGTCGCCCCCTCCCCTGACCCAGTTACCCATCACAATAGCGGAAGGCTTCAGAGCAGAAGCCCAGGCCCCTCCCTCGAGCTCTGGTGTAGAGACGCTCACACATCTTAGCCTAAACAGTAAATAGCGCTCACTGTGTGTGAGACACTACACGAAGTATTTTATACAAGCTGAGTCTTCACGACTCTGAGATGTTATTATTACCCCTATTGTAAAGATGAGGAAACTGAGGCTCAGAATGGGACAGGAAGTCAGTCTGTCTGAAGCCAGAGCCCACTCTTGTTGTCACCAGGCCACTCTGCCCCAAGGTTTCTGTTTCAAGTTCCCAGTAAGCCTGGGAAACTGGGTGGAAATTGAGCTGATGAGAGTTCATGGCAAATAATGAGCAGCACCGTGTACAGTTAAAGGAGGCTTTATGGATTTTAAATGCTAAAGATAATAACTGAAAAGAGTATTTGGGCTCATTTTCATTTATTTATAAAACTCTAAACCCAATGGTTGCTTAAACCATACCTTTTTGCACCGTTTTAAAAGCAAAAAAGTTTTAACCATTACATTTAAAAAGACTGAAGTCTAATTAACAGACATTATATTAGCTTCAGGTGTACAAAACAATAATTTGACATTTGTATACATTGTGAAATGATCACCACAATAAGTCTAGTTACCGTCTGTCACCACACAAAGTTACCAAGTGTTTTTTTCTTGTGATGAGAACTTTTAAGATTTACTTTCTTAGCCTCTTTCAACTTTACAGCACAATATTAGTGACTACAGTCACCTTGCTGAACATTACATCCCCGTGACTGAGTTACTTTATAACTTGAAGTTTGCACTTCCACATTTTCAATTTAAACAAACACTAGGCTGCCAACACATTAGCAATCAGAATGTGACAACCAGAAAAATGCTGCTTGAGTGGAAAACACTGGAATTTTGACAGTAATTTCAGACTGAAAGGGCTGTTTTTTTTTTTTTTTTTTGCGGTACGCGGGCCTCTCACTGCTGCGGCCTCTCCCGTTGCGGAGCACAGGCTCCGGACGCGCAGGCCCAGCGACCATGGCTCAGGGGCCCAGCCGCTCCGCGGCATGTGGGATCCTCGCGGACCAGGGCACGAACTCGCGTCCCCTGCATCGGCAGGCGGACTCTCAACCACTGTGCCACCAGGGAAGCCCTGAAAGGGCTGTTTTGACTGATCTATAGAAGAGTCGTTTATAAGATAATGTCTCTCAGGCCACTGCTCTGTGCTCACAATGTTCTCCTCATAGGATAACAAAGCCCAGTGGTCTAAATTAAAAAAAGAACTTGGAAACTTAGAGAGATATTAATAGAAATGAAATATTAAATCATCCTGAAGTCAACTTAGCTATGACACATATTATTTAATCACAGACTTAATCGTAAAGAAGAAACAAAAATTTACCTCAGGCAACCTGTCGTATTACGCAGAACAAGTGAAGTCTGAAATTTAATTTTATGATCGTCATCAAAAGAAGAGTTATTCCATCCAGAATGTGGAACGATCACAGTGTTTGTCAGGGTTGAGAGAGCATCGCGGATGATTGCCATCTTTACGGCATCACATGAGGATAAATTCCAAAGAACTCCTAAAGAATGAGATTTTAAATATCAGATCAATTAGAAATCCTGCAGTTTTGGTAATGAAATAAACATATTAGCTTTAATTGATGGGAATTCAGTCTGTCCCAAACCTAATCTATGGCCTGAATTTACAACCAGGCTGGGGATGGGCCTCTAATAAATGTTGACTGAACATATGTAAGCTTCTGGCAGTATATTACCAAGTCGTCCTTATCTTAAGTTTCGGAGCCTATGTTATCTATCAGGCAAGATGACTATGGTTTTGCAAAGCAAATTAGAGTTACTCTGTGAGGGGGAGGGGCACAATCCAATCAAGGGTCATAAATATGATGCATCTGTGATGGCTGTAAAAATGTGGTTCATTGTATCATCCCTTACATTCAGTGTTGTGTGTGACAAACCATTTTTAACATTTAGTACTTGAAAAGAACTTCTCTTTCTCAAAAGAAGGACACTTTCTCTTCATCACACTTCCTTTTCTTACTTTTGCTACCAGGAAGCTCATGCTTAAATATTACGCTTGAAGTAACTTGCACAAAGGGTGGTTACATTTGTCTTATCTCCCATATTTAGATAAGGTTTAAACATTTCTATTTCCACGTTAAGAGTTTTATCAGCATGTGCAAGTTACTACCATTCCTTTTTGGATACAGGCGAGACTAACAATAAATTAAAAGCTCCCAATATTGTAATTCGTATCAATATTGCTAGGACACCAGACCTTAAATGTAGCTTATTAGAGTGTTATTTGAATTATAAGCATATTAGAGGGTCCTCGTTTCTGTGTCAACCATAAGAGGGTTAAATTATTGTTATAAAGCACATATTTCCTAATAGTTACTCTTTTAGAAATTAGAGCAAATTCAGGATTATACCTACTCTAATGTCATTTTCACATTGATGCATTTTCCTAAGTAGGAGGGGATGGGGTGGAGGAGAGACGGTACAGCTCGATCTTCAGCGCCCTACACTCCTGATGTATCCCTGGCAAGTTGCATCAGTCAGTATAGTGATTTTAGAACTATCCACACACAAAAACGCTCGAGGCCTGTGGAGGGGAAGGAGTTGGCAAAGCCTGCCTGTGTCCATGGAAGCACGCGAGGCTTGTGAACATGACTGATCTAGAGTGCTGGGCCAGAGACAAGGCTGAAAACTGCTGCTCTGGCTCTGGTGACCAAGGAGCCAGCCTGTGAACTGCCTGAGCAGCAGCCTTCTCGGGGCCTAAAATCGCAGGGCCCCTTACGAAGGAGGGAGGCGGGAGGAGGGGTTCAAGCAAAGGGCTAGAACTGAAGACAGTAAAACAATACTTGTGAACCGAGAGGACCGTCCATTCCCCACACACCTGCCCTGACCCACTCACACCATGGAGGGATGGTCGATGACAGAGGCAGATGCTTGGGCCCTGTCCTGGGAAACGCCCTGGGTCCTGACTCCTCTCTCACTTGGCTTTGATGTCTGGGCCTTGCTGACTGGGTTTCCCTTGCTCCCCCAAGACTTTCATCCTTTCTCTGCTCCTACCCTTTGGGGTGGGACAGCCCACCATAAGCACAGCTTTTCAGGACCTCAGCCTCAGTGGTGACCCATCTAGTGAGGCTCGGACTCGAGGGGGATTTGGACAGTTCAGCATCGGGAAAAGGAAGGACCCTGCTTTGCCTCTGAAGGCTTGTTTTGTCCACCACGACAGACCTTCGTTTCCATAACTATCCTGTGGCTGATGGTCCTGGTGAGAGGGCGGCGCACACTGCAGGTGCTTATGAAGTGGACTGAAACTCCACAAGCTGAGCTACTTCTCTGTGGATTCTGATAAAACTGGCTGCATGTATGTGAGTGGGTTTAAACCAGGCTCCCTGGACTCTGGGGGTTCCGCTTGGGCTCTTAAGGGCAGCCATGGGGGAGGTGGGTGAGAACTGGGGGCAGGGCTCCAGATCCCATCCCAGTTCACTGGGAACAGCTCCATCCTTATCTGTTCTCAATACTGGGCTTCACTGTATGTTTCTGTTTGAAAAAAGGGTTTTGTGTCTAAAAGGCATTTGAAAAGCACTGTATTAGGGGAAAAGTATCTGAGGACGGATGACCACAGAAGAGACCTTGGGTGCTAAGGATGAAAAACCAAGTCTCTGGAGGTTGGTTCTGACCCAAATGATAGGTGAGGGGAGAGAAGACAGAGGAGAGTGGGTTGAGGCACAGAAGCATGGATGATAGCAGCCGCCACGAACAGGGCTTTAACATTTTCTGCCAGCGAGGCCAACCTCACCCCACCCGGCGCTCTGAAGGAGGCTGCCTGGGGCCTGAGTCAGCCAGAGGGGCAGCGTGTGGCCCAGAGGCCAGTGGTGGGGAAGGGTCATTTCCTAACCTCTCCTGATGACAGTTTTATAACATGCGATTCTGAAGGCCACTGGAACAGTTTTTCTCTCTGTGAAAGCATTTCAAAGTCCTCACTCCACGAAATTCTACACATGGGGGAGAGTTGCATTTTCCAATAAGCTACGTTCTACTTCACAGAATAAATGCATTCCAGTAACGCTAATTTAAGGCAAGGTTTATGCAAAGTAAAGTCTATCATACTGTAGGTTATAGGTATAAAATTAGATACATCTCTACGGAAAATTAAACAGTGCTGAGTCACACGCTTCAGGTGAAAACACGACTAAGAAGAGGGGTGGTTCTTACTTAGCACGTTGGATCTTGGAGCTGATGCCTAGAAGTTCTCCGACTGCTGGCAGAAAAGCTTGTTTTTCATGGTTCCTGCCTCCACTCCTGGCTACTTCTAAGATCTACTCTGGCAAGAGGAGAGTTCCCAGGTTTGTGGATTCGCCTGACTTTCTGTGCTGGAACAAGGATTTTGTCTGGCTCTTTCTTTTCCTTGTCAGGCATTTAGAATGACCAGTGGAGTTATATGTCATTCTACAGTTTACTATTAGCCATTACATCTACAGGGGATTGGAGAGCAGAAACATTCGTAAATCAACATACACAATAGTAACCTGGCCATTTACTATGGTTTTACTCTGTGCCAGACACTGTGTGCTTTACACATAATACCTTAAAGAGTCAAGATGCACAAAATGAATTCACTTCCCATTTAATTATTTGGTAGGCTTGAAATTCTACATGTTGACTTTTTTTTTTTTTAACATCTTTATCCGGGTATAATTGCTTTACAATGGTGTGTTAGTTTCTGCTTTATAACAAAGTGAATCACTTTTACAGGATGATGAGCATTTCTTCTTCTAAATTTAATATTAAATTTCATTAGGCAAGTATAATGAGTAAGAAACACTCTATTATCTATTCTTTTATATGTCTGGTTACACATATGCAGGGGACATAATAGGTGCTCAGAAATATATGTTGATGGATCCAATTTAATAACCTGTACTTGCTTTGAGATTTCCCTTTTATTTGTTGCCTGTCAGATTTAGCACCTAAGTATGTATTCCCTCCCTTTCACACCTGTTCTTAAAACTGAGCATCCTGAGAGTGTCCCTGAAGGTCTGTAAGTACATGGAGGGGGTCAGAACAGTGGGCTGGATCTTTAAGGGAATTTGCCAGCACAGTTTTGCCTGCTTTTCACACGAAGGCCAAAACGGATGGTTGCTGAAACTACCACCCTAGCTATGGGGCCAGGAGAATTACGTTGCTGCTCCATCTCCCAGAACCAGAAGTTAAGTTACACCGAAATGCCTGAATCCCCATCCCTCAGACTGCAGAAAGAAAGGACCAGTGGTGCCCAATTATAAAATGTGAAATTACTTAAAAATACGTAATCCTTCAGTAGACTTGCAGGCCAGCTGACTAGGTTATCTTTCGGTCACCTCAGATGACTCTTAAAATCAGTCTGCAATAGAAATTAAAGCTACCTCTCCTGCAACTTCAAAAAATGTTCAAAATTATTCTTGATCAGAAGAAATGAAAGATTCTATTTTTGCTAAGTCGGTGGCATCCGCACAAAGGCAGCTTTCTGATCCTGCATTAAGAGTTACATTATCCCTCTAATCCTGTACTTTGCTATGTAACACAAGAAACTACATTTGGTAAGGATTTAACTCGCCATTTTGAACATCAAAGCAAGATCCAAGACATTGGTTTTTCCTCCCCACTTTCTTTTTCAAAAATAGAGGTTATGGAAAGCCAAAACAACCAGTTCTGATCAACCAACATTGGATGAAGAAGGTTCACTTAAACTTAAAAGCCTGAGCTACGGAATGATTACTTTGGCTTTTCTACTCAAAGTAAAAAGCACCATTCTTAAGACCAACTAATAATACCTGTGTGCACTTGCCTCACTAAAGCAGTAATAAAACAATGTTCTTTCCACTTACTCTGTCTAGGGCTTCATTTAATGGGTCAGGGAGAATGTTCCTAGAACAGTAAGTAATGAATGGAAAATACACCAGCTCCCATATGTAGCGAGACTGATGAGAAATACAGAACTATTAGCATTCTCCATCAACATGATAAACCTCCAGCTCCGACGTCCTAGTGCAAAATTATTTTCAAAAATATTTAGCAGCACACTCCACTGTCTCTTGGTTCCTTAAAAGAAAGTTAAAAATAAACTATAATTCAGTTTAGGAAACTTGAGGTTTTTATTTAAAGCAATTAGCTATTTGTTGTGAGAACTAAGAATATATATAAACAAACTCATTTTGAAATTATTAGGGAATTTCCTGCATACTACTGTAGAAAACCCTGCTTATTCTCTACCACAAGAAAAAGTACACATTAATTATGAGCAACCAGTAACCACAATGAGAAACTGCCGTAAGAGATGAAAGTTCATTTTCCCCACAAAGAATGAATAAAGTAATTAAAATACCATTCACATAAATCCTAGGCCACCGAATTTTGAAAGAGTGCACATTTAAAACTAGCATTATAGCTATTCTTACAGCCAAATGATAATTTCATAGTTAAATTAGAAACTGATTTTACTTGATTAATTAAAATAATAGCACCATTTGAAAAATGCATTTCTTAAAGGACATTAGAAAACCAACCAAACAACATTTTGAAAATGCTATTTCTCTGGTAGCATAAATACATAACAGCCTATGCAACTGTTGTTCTTTCTTTTTCTGATATGAAAGAAATCTAAATCCATTAATTTTTATATAGTATTCAATTTTTGCTGCTTCCTTATTATCAAAAAAATACCCAAACAAACAACCCCTCCTCCCGAAACTGCACAACACAAGGGTTCATGGGCAACACAAAAAAGAAAAATAAAACAGCCAAAAAAGTGCTAGTGCAACTTCAAATATCACCACTGGACATGCCCCTGCATTTTCTTTCATGAGTTGGCCTCATGCTCAGTGTCTGTTCCTGACATTCTTGTTTCAGACATGCTCTTTCATGAGATGTCCATGAGGCGCCCAAGGCTTAGGGGTGTGAAGAGCATTAAATCAGAGAAGAGACAACGAGATCTTGGCCGCATCATTCCCTGCACAGAGCAAGCATCATGATAAGTCACTATCATGCTTCAGCTCTCTGGGGGTCAGAACTGCCTGGTATATATGTTCGTCCCCTCCCGGCTATTCTGCATCCAATGGGCTGCTTGGAACAGGCTGGTGTCGTGTATACCCACCCTGCAAGCATTCTTGCAGGGGTGGAAATATTAGACTAAAAGTGAAAATATAAAACATCAAGGCTGCAGATTGCATATAAGCGTCCAAGCATGTGTGCTTCTCGTAAACCCATAGTCTGTGGATAACAAGGCAGGAATATGGGCCTTTGTACCCAGGGCCCCTGTCTGCTCCTAGCACATGCCTCCATCGTGGTTCCCGAGATGGTCTCTGGCTGAAACACCCAGGATCTAGCAAAAACACACCTCCGTTTCTTCTCTCTGGAGCTGCCCCGAAGCTCTTCCCTAACCCCAGTAGGGTTTTTATAAACCTCTGCAACTTTCAGTTGGGCAGAGTAATGACAAGATGCTATGGCTACTATATCTTGTCACAACACGGTCACCTGCATCCCTGCCCCCTTCCGGCATTAAAGCTCTGTACCTCATGCCTTTTAGACACATGTTACTTATACCCAAGCACAGCCTAGACATGCACTGTCCAATACAACAGCCACTGGCTGCATGTGGCTATCGAGCGCGTGCAATGTGGCTGGTCCAAACCGCGATGGGCTGTAAGTGTAAAATACACGCTGGATTATGAAGACCTGGTATGAAAAAAATGAATGTAAAACACCTCATTGTTTTTATACTGCTTACAAGTTGAAGCGATATTTTGGAACTACTGGGTTAAACAAACTACACTATTAAAATAAACACATTTTTCTTTTTCCTTTTTAATGTGGCTACTAGGAAGTTCAGAATGACATGTGCCCTGCGTTTACACTTCTACTGGAAAGTGCTGGTAGGGATGTTTTCATGCCAGGCTCTAAGGGGTACAAGTAGGTGAGCCCTCTGCTCCCAGGAGGCCTTGCCACAAATAGTTGCAGCACCAGGCAGCTCTGACAAAGCACCCACCAGTAGGAAGAGCAGTAAGGCCAGCTCCACAGAAACGCCAAGCGGCAGGTACTGTGTTTCTCACCGGGCAGCTGGTACCGGGTGAGGAGATTTGCCGGGGCTCACAGACCTGGAAGGAAACAAGTGGATCTGACTCTGGAGCCCACACTCACTCCTGACCCCATGCTGCCTCTCCCTGGATGTTTTTCTTAGCAGGCAAACCTCTGCCTTGGTGTGGAACTGGAGAGCACTGCGTTCGAGCTGGCGTGTGAAGGGCAGAGGCCAGGGAGAAGCAGGCTGGGGGGTGACCTCCTAGCTGCGAGGGGCAGGAGTGGGGAAACCTTGAGGCTAGGCTTGGCCCAGAAGGTGAGGGGAGGATAGGGGCTGCAGATTTGGACCGGCAGCTGGGGAAGGATGGACTGCAGGGACAGGCATTATCCCAGGAGGGGACAGTGAAGCTGGTGGACCAGGAGGGGCAAAGCCTGTGTCCCAGGACAGTAGGTCAGGGAGCATGTGATGAGGGCCTGAAGGAGTGCAGAGGGGATGGGAAAGCAAAGAGGAAGGAGAGTGAGTGCTTGTGATGAGAATTTGGAGCCTGACGCAAGCTGAGGGTGACGTCAAAGATGAGCCAACAGTTCACCTCCTGTGTGAGAATATGGTACAGGTAAGAGAAATGAGGAAATCAAGAGGGTAGCGGGAAAAAGGTAGTGTGAGAAGTGTCTGCCATTTTGTGGCTTCAGGTAAATGACTCAAACTTTCCACCAGGACTGGAATGCTGTGAATAAATTGTGAAACTGAAACAGAACTGAAATAATGGGAAAGCAATTATTGTGAGAGTGGGACAAAAGGACTGTCTTCAGTTATAGAAATGCCTTTCTCTGGATAAATTCCCAGGAAAACAAGTCACAGTGGTGGATAATCATTTCCAGGGTTCCCAAGATGAGACCATCTCAGCAGAGGTTCCTGAAAACGTGTGCAGTGAGCCGCAGAGCACCTGAACGTGCAGTCCTGGAGCTGGCTTACAGGCCCGGCTCCGGGCTTTCTTCTTCCTGTACCCCTGCTGCCAGGCTAGGCTTTGCTACACTCCTTGCTGGTTGGCACAGCTGGCATCTTAGGTGGTGGGCAGTGCAGCTGCCCCGAGAGCTGGGGTCCTGCAGGGAGGCCTGGCCTGGCCCGCCTGGTGGGCTTGCCTTGTGTCCCTCGTTGCTCCCTGAGATTTCCGGCCCAGCTGAGGCATCCTCCATGCCAGGCATGGGAAGGCAAAGTCAGGCCCAGCTGCGGTCATGGTGGTCAGGACCTCGGGTTCCCACCGCAGTGAGTGAGGGCTCAGGTGATCTGAGAGAAGGAAGCTGCCCAGGAGGGGGCTGTGTGGAACTGAAGACTTGAGCTGGCCGCAGACACTGCACACGGTAGGGCCCCAGCCTACATATTCAATCTGAAGGGGACTGTTCCCGCTGCTTAAAATTTGTCCCCAGCCGAAGCACCTGAATGATAGATCTTTATATTTTCAGTCTTTAAAGAACATAAGCCTTTGTTTCTGTGATTTTTCAGGTACAAAGGTAGATCACAGCATCTTTGAGAAGATCTATCGATTTCTAAAGCTCCGTTTACAGAGCCACTTTGCATTTCACCGTATTTTCTTACCTAGGTAATTTCCCAACTTCAGGGGCAGGTTGAGAGGATTAGTGACTTCATGGAGGCATACAGTCCTATGTACCCTGGAAAGGCATTTCCTCTGAAAATCAATCCGTTTAAAATTCAGAACTGCTGACTAAGCATTGCCCGTAAGGCACGTAAAGGATGATTCTTTCTGTTAGCGGGGAGTTTGTAAAAGCGAACGGGTCACGCGAAGGGAAAGCCCCCTGGGAGAACTGCTCTGATGCAGAGGTGGCAGTGGGAGCAGTGACCCGGCCACCCTGGGTGCTCTTCAGGTCGTTTCATGCTCTGACAGAGAATTTATTTACACTACCACAGAGATTTTCCCTGGGACAAAGTCCCACAGTTGCAGGTTCCACAGCTGACTTTTATGTGTTCCAGGAATGTGCTTATTCATTTGTAACGGCACTAAGGCTTCCACTTTGTCATCTGGTCCGAGCAAAAGAAGCTTAGAGACGAAAGTGCCTCCAGTCCTAAGCCATGGGAGATAAGACAGACTCAGAAACTGCAAAGTACCCGAGGGACCCAGCTGGGGTCTCACGGGAGATAAGACAGACTCAGAAACTGCAAAGTACCCAAGGGACCCGGGTGGGGTCTCACGGGAGATAAGACAGACTCAGAAACTGCAAAGTACCCAAGGGACCCGGGTGGGGTCTCTTGGGCACCTCTTTTTGAGAATTTCGTCATGTGCTCTCATCCTTCGCACACCGACGTGCTGTCTAGTTTACTGAGGGAGTGTCATTACGGGGCCTGTCTTGTGCTGAGAGACCCCACCCTGACCACTGGCTGACCACCTGAATTCTACAGGAACCTCTGAGTCTCCCCACTTGACTGCCTCATCTTACTCGGCATTCGGAAGCCCGCGCACAAAATAGAATGTCATAGTCCACTTCCAAGGGCAAATCTTCTCATACTCAGACTGTGAATCCTGAAATACTCACAAGACTAAAATCACAGTTCACGTGTTTTCTAAGCAACCTGAAGCTTTAGGATTACACCTGATCATTAGTTTGATGTGGCTGTGCGAGTGACCAAGTTCAAAAATATTTATATACCCGGGTGAAATTCAGAGACTAACTGAGATATTATGGGATTTTTTTTTCCCTTTTCCCTTTCTGGTGGTAATTTGAGAGAATAAGGAAAATGACATGTGAAAATGGGCATTTGCACCCTCCCCCAGAGTTTGGGGATGGGTCAGGGTGGGCAGCGGCAGGGAAGGAAGAGCTCCAGCCTGCATGGCAGAAACCCAACCTCTGGACTCAATCTCTTTGTATCCCAGTTTCTCATCTTGTACTACAGGGGGCAGAATAGAAGATTTCTTTAGGGCCCTTTCCATCTCAAAGTTCTGTGACTCTGAATTAAGAGTTGTTGCATTTATTAAACTATTTTTGTTTTGTTACCAATGAAACTTTTGTCATTTTATTTCTCATTACTAATTTTTATGGTTTGAAATGTTCAGTAAATAGGAGAGTGCACGTTCCTCTTGCTATTATTTTATACAGAGGGCCAAGTGGTAAGGATCCTACTGACTTGGGCTCGGAATTGGGAGGCGATGTTGCTGGATTTCTGAAAACTACCCATGAGACTCCTGACAGCTCTTAGGGGCCCACAAAAAGCAGGACAGAAAGTAAGAGGCCAACTCCTCTCTGCACCAGGGAATAAACGACTGTTTTGAAGGCACCTTAGTTAGGCCAAGGGGACATGTTTAGTAATCATTTCATTCTGTAATGGCACATAATCATCCAAAAGGCTGAATGCATGTCCATTAGGTTCTGGCTCTTTATAGGATGTCCTGTTCTTTGCTAAACTTGAGCCTGGCCCATGTACCCTTCTTGGCACCCAACTATCATTTTCTTATTAATTTACTGTCTAATTAGAAATAAGGAGCTAATGATCAGGAAGGGAATACGCCTAATTTCACGTTCTTCATAGCGTCTGGAATCTACTGCTGGCATCCAAACATTTTAAAATAAACAGTGTGGAAATATTTTACTTAGCCATATGGAGGAATAATAATCTCTTGCTAAATTGGAAGGAATGTGAATATAGCAGTCATTTAAACAAAGTCCATTATTATTCAAAGGCTACGTTTTGGTACTTAATACCAGTGTTAATGGGGTAAGAGAAGCATGATAATTTTGGGACATCTGGCTCATTAAAAGGTAGGCCTGCAGATTCTATGCAATATCTTCAATTTATATAGTTTTAAAAAACAATGCTTTCAGGATGCTCAATAACTTGAAACTCATATATCCTAGCTTAGAAACATATTTAATTATCTTGAACAAATGAGTTCAACATATCTCTTCTAGTGACAAGATGTTCCCACTTTCCACCCATAGTTTGTGGCCTAGCAGACATTCATTTTATAACCCAACTGGGGAACAACGATACTCCATCCAGCTTTCAGGTTTAAGCACAATAAAGGTAAAAAGTACCTTTGGAATAAAAACCTCAGCCTAAGCACCTACACGTATCAGCAATTACCGAAAGAAAAGCTCATTAGGTTCCAACCTGGAACATGTTCAACACAGTGAAGAAAACACAAGAATCACGTCACATACTAGAGAACTATTTTAATTAACAATGACAGCCACACTGTCCTGGGAAAATACACTGGGCCAAAAGTATTTTTCCTTCCTACCTCTGCAAATTAAGATGTGGCCAAAAATGCAGGCCCTGGGCAGTTATTACATTTAAAGCAAAGGCAAGACATCTTTTAAAAAGAATAGCTAAAATTTCTGCATTGAAGTGCGTTAAAAATGCCAGACTGAAACAAAGGGAAGTGCAAGAAAAGGCTTTGAATTAATAACGAGGTTGAATTACTTAATATTAAGGACAACAGAATACCTAGTTTCAAGGGGATAGTAATTTCTTCAAATAACACAATATTTTGAACACAATGGTTCACGGTGCTTTAACATTTCATGACCCTAAGTTGACTACAGTTTACACTGAAGAACTCTTAGGCCGTACCTACAAAGGCCAAGCATCGTGCAAGGTTGGCCAGGGCCAGAGTATTTTGTGGAGACACTGGAAGAACATTAAATTTGGAAGGATATCTTCTAGGAGATGGGCAGCTGATAGGGAATGGTGGGTGATGCAGTCACAGAGCACCCTGCTACCCATGTTTGGAGCAGACATGTTTCAACGAAAATGGTTCAGACGGGGACATGCTTTCCTGGTTAGGAAAGGTCTGGAAGGCTGGATTTGGGGCTAACTGGTCTTCTCTTGTCGGGCTACTCTTAGGCAAAATGAGGTCCTGAGGGCTTATCTTCCTTGCCTCTCAAGTCATACTTAATGTCTTCTTGTTGCTTTCTGGACAACTGTGCTGCTCAGTCTTAATCCCACGAAGTAATGAGCCCCCTATCCCTGTGGGTTCAAGCACATGGTGGGCAGCTACTTTGTGTGGAAGCCGTACAGGGGCTCCATGTGTTGGATGGCTGATTGGACAAAGTGAATTTGGAGGTCCCCTCCAACCTTGTGATTCTGTGCTTTACAGACAGCGTATGAGTATCTGACTTCAGGAATAGTTAATGAAAGAGCTCAAGGTTCTCTTGATTTTGTCATTCTTTAAAATACATCAGGGATTAGCTGCTCTTAAAACATTACTGATCATCAGTTAAAGTTGGTACCACTAAATTCTGGAACTGAGAAATGTGAATAAATAAGTTTTCTTGCCTCCATAAATCTTAACCTACAAATACATGTATACATGTAATACACACATGACCCCAAGCAACTATGCTCGATTTATTATGACTTGGTAGTTTCACACTAGGTAGATAGTGTTTAGGTACAAATCAAACTTGGGCTGACGTTTAGCATTTTGAAACTGGGAACTCACTTCCGAAGTCCTCTGGTCCAACTCCTTTATATATTGGCATTTCAGTGAATTGCTTACACACACTACTGCCATTCCAAAGCAAAGACTACTTTTGAAGAAAACGTTTCATAAGCAATCCGTCCACATATCAGTATAAACTGTTCCAGGTAAAAGTACAGAGTTATAAAACAGTTCTTAATATTCCCTAACCTATAAGTATGGCCAAAAAATACTTCTAAAAAAAGCCTAAAAGCTACAGGCAGCTATTTCCAAAAAAGAAATATCAGAGGTTGTTGCTAGTTTTATATTGGAACTGATACAATCTATTAGGGAAATAGCTTTTTGAATTATGAAAACTCATATCCTCTTTCAAGGTCAAGGTCCAAGTCTTAAAACTTTTGTGTTCTCAGCACAGTTCTTAGTACTGTTCCCAAACAGAAATGAAGATATATGCAGTGAAACATCTAAATTAGCACTCACATCCAGAGTACGCACCAGGTAAATTAGCACATAAAAGCCCTTAATAGTAAAGTCTGGCTCTACTTCAAATAAATTTGATTTATTCTAAAATGAAAAAAAAAAAATCACCGAACTTTCATACACTTCTTGTTTATCACTACATCATACAAACTCCTTGAGCTCAGTTCATGAAAGACACTGTTAGAGTTTCTCCCAAGGATAAAACCTCAGAAACAAAAATGCAGTCAAGACTTCTTCCTCCCGTGGGAAATTATGACAGAAGAAGAGAAAAAAGCTGCACATCAAGGATGTAAGGACCAAGTCATGATAAATCTGCCTAGTTAATCAAAACAGAACCAAATCTAGTAGAAGCTGTGCTTCCAAGGTCAGGTCGACCCTGGATCACTGCTGATCCCTCAGGGAGCCTGCACACATCATTCTGCAGCCTTGCTGGCTGCACAGGTGTATTACTGGGAGAAATTACTTGAACGTTCACAGAAGAGTTCAAAACGATGGGAAAGAAACATCAAACGAGGAAAGAAAGTACTCATATACTGCAAATAACACTGTCTTCCTAACAGGGGGCTTAGGACAAATATTTGGGTGTAATCACAGTGATTGTGCTAACTTCTAGAATGGATATGTCTATAATTTTTTTGCTTAATTTTATTTAGCTTGTTCTAATTTTCATTTCATACACACAATACAGAGTATGTAAATGTAAATAATTTATTTTTTGGTGTGAGAGGGTTTGATGCTTCAAAAGCATTTTATAAAGAGGGAGCTAAATTGATTTACTAATAAATCAATATGTAATTGAGATGTGTTAAAGCATTAATATTCAAATTACATTAGGGCAGGCGGTCCATTCTGGAGTTTAAGATTATATATAAAGTGCATTCTACTTTTAGTACGTAATTTTCATACCTTATTCGAAGTACAGGGTACTTATTTTGAACATGAATATCTTATGAGAAAGTTGATTCCCCTTAACTAAATATTAGATTCAAGATGGTTTGCTACATTCCTAAGTATTACTGAATAACAGCTGACAGAACCTAAAGCTCTGATTTCATAGTGGAAGCTAGTGGAGAATGGGATTCACTTGGAAGAAATGTCGTTAAAACATTTTAAATTAACTATTTCAAGCATGAAAAATAGCATAGCAAATATAAAACAAACACCCAGATGTCCACCACCCCTAGCTTTGTTAAATACAGTTGACTTTTGAACAATATGGGCTTGAACTGCACAGGTCCACTTATATGTAGATTTTTTTCAATAGTAAAAACTATAGTATTGCACAATTGGTGGCTGGTTAAATCCACAGATGTGGAATCGTGGATACGGAGGAACTCCATATACGGAGGGCTGACCGTAAGTTATATGCAGATTTTCGACTGCACAGAGGGTCAGGGCCCCCAACCCCCAGGTCGTTCAAGGATCAACTGTATTAACATTTGGTCTTCTTTGTTTCAGATTTCTCTTTCCTTTTAAAGAAGTGGAGCCAGATTATACTCCTCAATGCCTTTTTCTCTACCCGCACCCTGTAGAGGTAACCACTATCTTGAATCTGTCTTTTACCATTCTAATGAAAAATTCTACCTTTATTGCATGTGCCTGTATCAAAAAATAAAGATAGTCTCAACCTGCATATTTTAAAATTTATACCATAGTGTCATGCTGTGCTTATCATTCTACCAATGTTGCTAGAGATTTATCTATGTTGCTACAGATAGCTCTAATGCACTTATTTCAGCCCTTCTATGTGGTTTCACTGTGTGAATGTACTGCCATTTATTTAACCGTTTTCCTACCAATGAATACTCAGTATTTCCCCCTAATACTCTGTTATGAACAGTGCTGTCATTAATCGCCCTCCTGCAGAACTGTTCTCTCAGCTTGACCTCAAGACAAAGCATCACTCAGTTCCTCTGGGACTCTCACTCCCCACGTTGGACAATCGTGGCCTGGCCATGAAATATTTCTCTCATTGTTTCCTCTTCTCCACTGCCCACCCCTTCTTTCTACCACTGATACAGTTCAAGCTATTATCTCTAGACTACTGACCTCCTCATAGGCCTCCCAGGTGCCAGGCTCATCTACTTCAAATCAATCCCCCACCCCTACTGCCTGCTGGAAGAATGCATATAAAAGCCCAAACTAGCCACGCCATGCCCTGTAATCACTCCCACTGCATGTGGGACACAAGTTCCCCAAACCAGGCCTGTGTTTCTCTCTGCTCTTGTCTCCTTTCAGCATCCCCCTCCTGCTGGCAGCTCCGCCTGTATAACCCATGCTGTCTCCGAGCCTCTGCTTGCGACTGGAAATATTTCCCCTGTATACCCAGCCAATGCCTCCTCAACCTTTAGGCCAGCTTTGGTTTCACACTGACCAGAGAACTTCCCTACCCATCTGCCGTGCTCCCAATGCAACCTCTACGGAGTCCAGCACTTGCACGTTTCACTGACATTCACAGAAAATCACTTGTGTTCCTCTGGAATCGAAGTGCTACTTGAGGGCAGGGACTGAGTTTTATTCAACTTTACATCTCCAGTACCCAGAGAAGCATCTGAGATACTAACAGGCTTTCAGACACAGGCTGAACTGAAGTGGAAGGTAGCCAATCCATTAAGTACAGTTTCTTTTCATAAGGAAGGAGAGCCAGTCTATTTAAAACAAGTAATTACTACGGAATATGTAATGAAAAATGACGTATTCGGCCCTCGGTGACAAGACATCTGTTAGCTGATACTTATGCACTAACAAGTACAATAAATGATACTAGTCGAGGTGACTACAGCACTGCAAGTACCTTCTGAATCATTAGATTAACTTACACACAGCCTTTGTCACAGTTGTGAGCACTGTATTGTCACCTCCAACCTAGAACCTCCAAGTCCTTCACGATGCCACCATACATGGGCAGAATCTAGATGGTTTTCAACATCTCCTCCAAGACATGATCACATTCTTTACCCACCTGTGACCAGCTCCCTTACTTCTGCATCAACAGATTTTCTCAACAGTCGCAACAAGGCAGGTATCCCACCAACATTCTTCATCGCGATTTTATTTTCATCTGTAGACTTGCCAAAAACAAGGTTTCGGAGGGCACCACAAGCATTCTTCTGAACTTCCAAAACTCTGTGGTCCAAAAGGTCAACCAGATGCTTGATTCCCCCTAACCTACACACCTAGAATGAAAAATATTAGGTACCAGGCCTAAGTGACATGTGGTCAATCAGAGATCAAACAAAAGTCTGTTATGGAAAGATCACGGAAAACATACAACTCCAGATCATTTCAAATGATTATTTTTTATTCTAAAAAAATACATGTTCTATAAATTTTAAGGACACACTCTAAGATGAAGCTCTTTTCACAGGTTCATGGCTTAAAGAAGGGAAGGGAGACTTAGGTGGCTTAACGGCCACGTGCAGGTAACATGGTCATACGCCAACCCTCCAAATGTACACAGGGATTATGCTGTCACTTCCAAGTGAAATGCACAAATACACGACCACAACAAAGCTGTATGCAGGGTCGAAGACAACACAGGAAGAGATTTTTTTTTTTTTTTTTGCGGTACACGGGCCTCTCACTGCTGTGGCCTCTCCTGTTGCGGAGCACAGGCTCCAGACACGCAGGCTCAGCGGCCATGGCTCACGGGCCCAGCCGCTCCGCGGCATGTGGGATCGTCCCGGACAAGGGGCATGAACCCGCGTCCCCTGCATCGGCAGGTGGACTCTCAACCACTGCACCACCAGGGAAGCCCCAGGAAGAGATTTTTGACTGAAGTCGTTTGCTTTCTAGAACTGTTTCTCTAGGTGACTCTCCCTAAATTTTCTTCTATTTGTCACTTCATTAATATTTATGTGAATATTTTGGGGCTTTATTTACTGCATTCACCTTTAGTCTGTAACTGTGTGTTGTTCTAAATTTTAAGGGGTGAAAAACGCGTAAGTTCCATATGACATTGCAGGAGGAAAAAAGGTCTAAAATGTTAAATCTAGCCAATATCAATGACTCACTATGTTTCTGTAAAAGCCCCAAAAGCTTAAAATCTGAAATAAAATATTCCTATATGTTCGGTATTAGTCATGGTTATAAATCCTTTACTTAATTGTGTGTTGGCACCGATTCTGACCAGAATCTCGTAAAATACATGAGTTCACAAGTACATACTATAATTTGTATCTAATAGATTTATAGAAAATACTTTTAAAATGCAGGTTAAATTGATTTTGTTTCATGTTTTATGAATAAGCTAATGAGTGGACACCTGATTTGAAAATGCTAAATGTACTTCAAGAAATAATCTCATCCCAGATTTTCCCAAGAAATATTGAAATGCACAGCTGAGAAGTAAAAGAGTCACTGGTATCAGAACACCCCTTGAAAAGGGCCTCTAGATCGCATCTGGTCATTTCTTAAGCACACAAGCACGCAGCTGCTAAACGGAAAGGCACTGCTCGGCCCTCCCCATTCCCCACCCTGCCACCTCTGGGCATCCCAGGCACTGGTCCTGTACCTCTAGCTTCACTTTGTTGTCGCCAAAGCACAGGTGTTGCAGGTAGGCTGCTGCGTTTGCCTGAACTGACGGGAACTGGTGCTGCAGCATGTGAATGACTTCAGGTAACTCGGGATCACGCCAGGCAAACTCCCTGCACGAGAAAAACGCGGCTTCAGAAAGGAAGGCCCGTGTTCTACCGATACACTGAACAAAACATTTGTCAGAGAAGAGAGCTCAGCGGAGACAATGGGAAGTTACAAAAATCCTAAAAGAACTATATATATATATATGTATGTATGTAAATAATTTTTATGCACTGATGAACATATCACAGATGCTTATGATCTTAAAGAAATCATGATGCACAGATGCAGAGAAACATTCAGGGTAACAAAGAGGTTCTTAATATGGGTAACTTTTCCATTCTTGTTTTCCTCCTCCTGATTCTAATTTTACGCCTTTCTACCTATGTAAGAAATTCGCAGGTGTGAGGCTCAGGTAAACAAGTGCACTTCAGCTAGGTGAGATGTCACTCCTGAGGAGGGAGGAGCAAAAGCCAGTGGAAATACTGTGTGCCTGATGATTTTTAAGAAATTTAATATATATGGTTGCTCTCGATTATAAGAAACATAAAACATGATAAAAAATGTTTCTGCAGTAACCCTATATCCAGAGAAAACAGCTGTTGACATTTCCCACTGGTGTTTTTTTCAACATATGCAGGCAAGTGTGCACATGTGTGTGTACAGAATTTTTTTCAAAGAATTGGATTATTACTAAATAGCACGTACTATTCCGTGCCAGGCACTATTCTAGGCATTTTATGTATATTAGTTCATCTATTCTTAAATTGACCTTGTAGATTTGGAGGTTGAAGCAGAAGGGCTAAGCGACTTGCCTAGTGTCACCCAGCTGGTCAACAACAGAACAACATTTGAACCCAGGCATCTGCCTTCAGAGTCTGTGCCCTCACCCCCGTGCTATCCCACTTCTTGTACAATAAGTATACAATCATATTAAATATACATACATACTTTTATACTATGTTTTTTTCAGGTAACATCACATTGTCAGATTTTCTGATGTAACTTGATCGGCTCACTGTTTGGAATCCTTGTTAAATGTGATTTTATGCTTATGTTACATAAAGACCAGCTTCTTACAAATGGTTCACAAAGCAACAAATCTGCAGACTTTGATAACAGGATGGAGTAAACTGTTAATCAAAAATGAATTAATCCTGAAGAAACTTAAAAATAAATCTTTAAATTAATGACCCAGTGATACTTCTATGGCCCAGTTTTTAAAGGCCCACAGCCTCTCTGGGAAGGCTCCAGTATGAACTGGTACATCCACTACAGAGGGTCAGGTCATTCCACACCTGCACACACACATTCATATCACACATTGGTGCATTCTTACTATGCTACAAGTGCCGGAACAGGTGCTGGAGATACAAGCGTTGAATAAGACATAATTTTATGTATAGGGGCTTGTATGCCAAACTAAAAAAGTCTAGTCTTAATAGCAATAACATGAATAATTACGTATTGAGATTATCTGCGTCAGGTATTCTGTCAAGAGCTTTATAAATATTATCTCACTTACCTTGACTGTTGCCCCATAAGGTAGGCACTATCAAATAACATTAGATATAGATAGACGAGGGACCCGGGATTAGTAATTAAGAGGTGGAGGTTAGTGGTCTAATATGTTATCACCACGCACAAGAAACAGAAAGCTGGTGGAGGTCTTAAAGCAGAAGCGTGAGAGAATGCAACAAGGTCACATTTATAAGGAAGATAACTCTGGTGGCCAAGTAGAGAATATACTAGAATCAAAAAAGACTGGTGGCAAGGAGACTATCCCCTATCCCCACATTTGCTCAAAATAGGACCATCCTTGATTTTTCTCTTTCCCTTATCCTTCTCATCCAATCCATCAGCAAACTCTGTTGACTATCTCCAAAATATTTAATATAAACCAAATCCATCCACTCTTTCTATCTTGGCTGGACCCTCTACATGCCACTTACATGTTCTCTCTGCTTCAAATATCACTCCCTCCCCCAACTATTCTTTGCACGGCAACCAGATGATCTACTGAAAACTGAAATCAAGGGTGAGATGGAGATTTCCAGCTTGGGGAATAGACTGGATGATGATGATGTCATTAACAGGCATTAAGAAGACCATAAACGCCGAGAGGCAGGATAACGCAGCAGAAGAAGCACAGAATTTGGAGTTAGATTGCCTATGTTTAAGTCCCAGGTCCTTCAATTGTGATGTGATTTTGAAAACCATTTACATAGAACTTCAGTTTCCCCATCTGTAAATTAGGAACAATAAAACTATCATGTCTAACTTTTTCTTAGGCTGGCTATGATGACTAAATTGTGGTGATATATATTAAAGTAGTTTACATACTTTGCATTATGAAAGATGTTTTACTAATATTCATCATCCCTGAAAAATGAACTATACTATGTTAACTATTTCTGATGAAAATCTATCTAAAGTCTATTATATATAAATCTATAAGGTAATTAACAGAGTGCAAGGAGTGTGATTTAATCTTTCCGTGATGACTCAATCATTACAAATACACATTTCTGTTCTCTTTAAATGGCACAGGGATGGTCAAGATTTCCTAGCATCCTTGGGTGCCTCCTGAGCCAGACAACACAAAGGGTGGGCTCCCGCTGGAGATGGGCAGTTAGGCTCAGTTGACACCAACTCCAACCTTGATTTTCAGGAGAAATTTACCCTGGAAAGACTTCTATCAATTCATGGGCTGGCTGGATGGCACCAATGCTTGCCAAGATTTGCTTCATTAAAACCTAAGCCCAGACTTCTGTTTTTAGCCATGATAGAGTAGTAACCAGTACTGGACTTTGCCTTCCTCCCATAAACAACCATTAAACTGGACTAAATGTGTGAGGAAACTGTTTTCAGGCCCTAGACAACAAGTAACACAAGAATGCAATCCTTGAAGGGGCGGGGGTATCACCCTGGGAACCCCGTACTCACTTGGCTTTCTGCCTGAGGGCACTTTTTGGATCATGGCATAGGAAGCAAGTCTGAATGGGCATGATGGTCTAAGTGAACTGAGGGGGAAAGATTGGAATTTGGAGATGCTCAAGAGGTTAAAATTTGCAGGGCAGGATATTGGAGAGGAGAAAGCTATGCAGGGGAGATTTAACAAGTCTGTGTAAGGATTACGCACAAGTCGTTAGTTGAGCACTGGGCTGTACACGTGCCTTCCATGTACATGTACAGGTCTGGTGGAGAATAGCTGTTTAGGAGTAAGAACCATTCCACAGAGTCAGGGCCATGTTCTAGGAGTAAAATAAATCTAAAATAGACCTGTCCTAGCAAAGAACAGAACCAATTGTGACAGGATCAAAAGCACTTGTCAGTAATTTAGTTATTTTCCACAACGAAACTTAGAATCCTAAGAGGAGACAACATAATACAGAGTCCCTACGATGTATTATCCACAACAATCAGCATATAATTTAAAACTGCTAGGCATAAGAAGAAACAGAAAAATGTGACTCTCAAAGATGTAAACAAACAAATAATAGAAACAGACCCAGAGAAAACTGAGATGTCGGAATGATCAGAGGACTTTAAAATGGTTTTTATAAATGTGCTCAAAGACGTAAAGCAAAAGATGTATGTAAGGAGCGAATAGATGGGGAATGTTATCAGAGACATGAAAACTACAAAAAAGCCAAGTTAAAGTGTCAGAAAAAAAATCCACTGGATGGGCTTAACAACTGACTGGAGACCACAGAAGAAAAACACAGCAAATCTGAAGACAGATTAATTTAAAAAAAAGATCCAATATGAAGGATACAGAGAAAAAAGATTAAAAAAAAAAAAAAAGAACAGAACTTCAGTAACCTGTGAGATGATGTCAAGTTATCCCAGGAGAGGAGAGTGAATTTTGGGCCAGAAAAAATATTTACAGTAATAATGGTTGAGTATGTCTCAATTTTGGTAAAATCATCAACCAATATTTAAAAGAATGTCAGTGAATCCCAAGCAGGTTAAATGTAAAGAAAACTATGCCTAGGCTTGTTAGAGTAAAACTGCTTAAGGTCAACAATAATATGAAAAGTCTGACAGGCAGCCAGAGAGAAGATACGTTGCATAATGAGAAGAACAGTACAAATGTTGGCTGACTTCTCATCAGAAACAATGGAGGTCTGAAGACAAGGAACAACATCCTTTAAAGGACTGAAAAAAAAAACACACCACACCCTATTAACCCTGAATTTTATACCTAGCAAAAGTATCCTTTAAAAACGAGTAAATGAAAACACTTTCAGATAAATTAAAGTTGAGAGAATGTCTTGCCAGCAGACATGCAACACAAGAAAGGTTAAAGAAAGTTCTTCAGGCTGAAGGGAAATGAGTGGAGATGGAAACTAGAATTTCTAGGAAGACATGAAGAGAACTATTTACAACTAAGTATGCAGGTGAATATAAAGACCATCTTTTTAATTTAGCTTAATTTCTTTAAAAGACAACTGACTATTTACAGTAAAAATAACAACACTACATTATGGATTTGATAATGTATGTAGAAGTAAAATATTTGACAACACCTTAAAGGTCAAGGAGATGGCAAATGAAATTATTCTGTTGAATGTCACAGCTGAAGCCATCCTCAGAAAGAACACCATGAATGCTGTCATTCTTGCAGTCACTGTCACTTTCCATAACAAGTACTTTGTTACTCCTTTCAGATGAACTATTTGTACTATTAATAAATTTTGCTTCCAAACTAGACAACTATTAAAAAAAAACTCATACATTTCCTTTTATGTATAAAACATCAACAACTTCTTAAGTCTTGTAGGGTAGTTTTCAGGTTAACTATAATGTAGCATTAATGACAGAGGAAGTAAGTTTAGAAGTGAATAAAAATAGTAAAATTTGCTATTTTTAAAACTAAAAATTAAGTAATAGTTATCATGAGTTTTTAATTTCATGGTTTGACTATTCAAACTTTAAACTCACTTGGATTCCAGTTTCAAATAAATAAATGCACCTATTATAAGATAATCATTTATTCATCTTACAAAATGCATTATCAGTAAAGTTTCACATAATCAAAGCTAGCCATAACAGTTTTATGCATTAGACTATGAAATTATCATACTATGAATAACTGAAGTATATTATCAGACACGAAATCCTTGTTTATAATGAATCAGCTCATATCAGAGGTCAAAACTGAAGTCTTCAGGAATGCATACTAAACTCAAAGCTCTTATCATATTTCACTGCTTTTCTGGGTAGCTATTCTTTTCTCTGCAGATTCAGCCAAGGGATGGTCTAAATTACCTACAATTCAAAACCCCTTTGAGAATTTCTGTATCTAGTAGCGTGCCCTAGTCTGTTGTTCTTGTGAGGACTTCAAAAAGATTCCACATGCTGCAGAGCAACTAAGCCCATGCGCCACAACTATTGTGCCTGTACTCTAAAGTCTGTGAGCCACAACTACTGAGCCCACACTCCGCAACAAGAGAAGCCACCGCAATGAGAAGCCTGTGCACCGCAAAGAAGAGTAGCCCCTGCTCACCCCAACTAGAAAAAGCCCGCGTGCAGCAACGAAGACCCAATGCAGCCAAAAATAAATAAGTAAACAAACAAACAAACAAATTTAAAAAAAGAAAAGAACAAAAAACAAAATCATGTAAAAAATTTTTGACTTAATTATATTGGAGGTGTTATTAGACAAATTATTTTTAGAAATCCTTAAAATAACAGAAGGGTGACAAATAGGAATAGCAGAACCAAATGTATGCATGCACTGTAAAATATTTTAGGCAAAAGAGTGAATAGGTGGAGTGGTTTTAGTGAAGCAGTGGGCTTCCCATTCAACTCAAAAGTACCTTAGGTTATTTTGTTTTAATAACCAAACCTCACTCATGCTTTTAATTCATTAGAATAAGTTGGTAGGCTGCTATAAATGAATTGATAATGATAACAATCTTTCAGTGAAATAACTATTTGTGGGCAAAGAGTGAATGAAATCTTGTTAATATATGCCTTAAAATAACACTCAAGCTGCTTAAAATTTAGAAATAATTTCACTCTTTCAGAAGCTAAAATTCTCTTTTAGTTTCTAAATATCTTTATTTCCTGAATATTTTAAATGACTTTCATTAAAGAGATGAGGCTACTTTTTCAAAATCGATCAAGTACTAAATGACTCATCTTAATAAAACACGTTTTCTACATGGCCAAATAAAATTAAAAGCAGGAAACATCTATTATTTGCCAAATATTTTTTGCTCATGAGATGTGAGAATTTCTTGTAAACTATCTTCCCCGAAATGGCAGAAAGCTTTTCGAAGGACCTAGTTGATAAAAGCGCAACACGGCACCGACCAGTATGATTCAAAATGTACTTGACACTGGTCTTTCCCAGTTTAAAACAACCATATGCATTTTCTGAAGCCATCATGTAAGAGGTCAGCCAAGATAAAGGAAAAGGCATAAAATGATCTTTAAAATCTTTTGTGTAATTCAGACGTATCTCAGGTGGTTGCCTTGATGAAGTATTTCAGTTGTGGGTGCTGCAGATAGTCACACAGACCTGCGCATTCTCTGACTTATTATTAAAGCACTGAAAGAAGGAATCTATCTCTAAAGGGAAATTAACCTCAATGACCTACAGTGCTGGCAAACGACTGGAAATATGAGAGATAAGGAGTTACTGATATTATAACAGACACGGCAACTTGAAAAAAGTCAGGATGAAGGAACTAGTTGACTCCTGAGATATGGTGGCATTCTGGAGACTCATAACCAGTACTTGCCTGGGATCTTTCTGAATGCTGTCTATTGATGGGGATCTCGTGGTGCCGTCATCAGCTGGTGCTATGTGCTGAAGCCTGTTATAATTGCACTCTTGCACTCGGTATTGTATTGGCCTGTAGGGCTCCGCATAGGTAGCTGTTGTGTTCAGAGCATAATTATTTCTTTGGTATGTAAGGGTACTTCGTTGGCTGGACGTCCTTTGCAGATTTCCAACACCTACTAGAAAGTCAGCATTTTAAAAAAGATTAGTATGCTCCACAAAGTGATACTTTTCAAAGTCAAAATATTTTTAGTTTTAAGAAGGGTTACGTTTTTAACAATTATATAAATTGCTTAATTTTAGGTATTACCAATCTAGCTCATTAGTGCTAACAAAGGCACTGAAGTTTTTAACATAACACAAACAATATTTATGTCAATTTTATTAGCAGGAAAAAGCAAAAATGAAACTATAAATCTGCTTACACAGTAGGTCTTAATGTTTAAGATTTAGTAACAAAACTGAAAGTGAAATAAAGGAAAATAATTAAACTAATCTTAGAAATAGATAACAAAATTTCATAACTACATTTTAGCAATAAAAGACACGTAAGATATTCAAACTTATAGATAACTGAAACCGTCAAACTTTGGACACCTAGTGAACACAGGTTACGTATTTTGATACATATTTTATTTATAGACTTGTGTATTTTGATAACATTGGAAAATATACTTCACAGGAAAGAAGACTGATATATCAACTTCTTCTAAAGCTACTCCCTAAAATGATTGTGTGATGCTATGTATAAAGTATTGTACATTGTATTTAACCTTTCTTTCCAAATTATTGCAGTAGGTATCTCTCCAATGATTGTGTTCATATTCTTCCTGCAATTAACATATTTTAACACTATTTACTTCTTAATCCTAATAAAGAAATTCTTCAATTTACAGAACATAATGAGTGAAACATTTCTTCACTAACATCTATTAAAAATTGGTACATTTTATCAGGAGAAAAATACCACAGTGGACCAAACTGTCAGTTTTTGGCAAAGAACCAATTCAAATTCAGTCTTCTCCCTCATGGTGTTCTGTGAGGTATGGCTCCTAGAGCTGTGTCTTTAGGGAATTATCATTGCTACCTGGAATTCATTTATGGGCACGTTAATAAATCTGTACTAACTTTTTTTTTTTTTTTAAAGCGGCCTCTTGGGACTTTATAAGCCACACCCGTAGCACAATCTGGCAGCTCACGTGGCCACAGGTTCTAGCTTCTGCTCTATCAGCCGCTACGGTGTGACACAAATGTGAGTCTGGGGGTGCAAGGGTGTGATGCACTAGCTGCTTATTTTTCTTATTTTAAAAATTATTATTATTATTTTTTGGTCACACCACGTGGTATGTGGGATCTTAGTTCCCCAACCATGGCTCGAACCTGGGCCCCCTGCAGTGGAAGCACGGAGTTCTAACCACTGGACCCCTGGTGAATTCCTGTTCCCTATTTTTATAACTGCCATCATTGCATTCTGTCCCAGATTGAGTCTATCATAAGGAATATTTATTTCACATTCTATCACTTAAGAATTCAGAAGAGATTCAGTAACGAAAAAAGAGTAATACCACATACACTTGGGCTACATACATGCTAAATCAAAGATAAGCCAATAGCTCACGTAGAGATTTTCTCTAAATACGTGTTCTAGGAAACAAAAATTACAAAGAAATATTCCAAAAAAGGCTTTCCTTTCTATATCTGATATGCTTCTAACCTGAGGAGTCGGATTTATAGCTCAACAAACTTATTTGTGAATTAAAATATAATCACTGTGTTCACTGATCAGATTGAACTAAGGTAAAAATATATCACTTATAAGTAGGTACTAAATGAATTTCTGTTTTACTGTTTATTGATTTGCTTTCACGGCTGCTTATCTGACAACCAAATGGGCAATATGAATTCACTCTAACAGGAAATCCATCTCAATAAAATCCTCTACTCTTGGGCTGGTGAAATTGGGAAAGCAGCTGAACAGAGCTGATGCCCACCCGAACCTGTGCGGTACAGTGCTGTCTGCGATCCTTGGAGCTCCACGGTTCCGTGGTTTGGGCTGCGGTAAACTGGGCTGTAATAGGTCCTCCCCTCATAGATAGGAGTGATGTGCAAGTCGGGAGACACAGTTGAACGAAGGTCTTGTCCAAGCTGGCTGTGCTGACTAGCATAGGAACTCCGTAAGCCTACAGGCAGGAAAATTACATCATTAAAAAACTTGAAAGCTGTGGTGAGGTTAAAAGTATAACTCCTAAACAACAGGACCAAATGCTGAGTCTAAACACCAAACCTAGTGAGTTTTACAAAAGAGGGATAACAGATATGAATGGGATACCATATACATTCTAAAAATAAAACTTTCTCCTCTGGCAGCAGGATAAAAGTAAATTTTCTAAAAAAATATAAGAAATTATTAAATGGTTTGATACTCTGAAATTCATCCCCCAACTGTAAGCTATTTTATGATGGTGACCAAAAAGAGAGCGCCGTCATGTCCCACACCTCTTTAAATCCCAACACTTAAGACAACACCTACATAATAGCGCTTAGAAATAGGCTGATGTTCAAGAACTGTTCTGAACTTTGTCTCAATTCATTCATCCAAGATTTTTATAGAAAAAGGTGAAATTTTATGTTACAAAGTTTAAAATATCATCAGCGAACTAATAAGATTTATAAAGTATTCTTTTATTATTTGTTATCACAATTAAAAAAACAAAACAAGTGTTTTTCTAGGAATCCAAATACCAGATTCTTGTTTACCTTCTTTCTAGTGTAAAGGAAAAGTACAAAGTTAGTGTATTAAGTCATTTCAAATACTCTCATTCAAATTATTAATAATTACTGCAAATTTCAAACCCAAACATGTTATTTTCTTTAAAAAAGTGAATTAGTATATTCTACATTATGATGCTCAGAAATCTGTGAGGTGTCATCATTCATTAGTAAGTAAAATTTGTCACTTGGTAAGAATACCAACTAAGGTTACATTCTAAACACGAGCAAGAAAAAGCACAAACATATCTGAGGTCAGTCAGCATATATTCCCTTTTAAAAAGACTGCAAATAATCAACGCAGTAACTAATTACCAAAAGACACGCTTGCTCACATCTTGTTAGCTCAGTTAATCATATGACAACTAAAAGTGAATGGGCCTGAATGTGAGTGATAATTACATGTTGCTTAGTGAGGAGTGGCAAGAAAGTTAATACATTAAAGCTGCTAATATGAATGATTATTACCAACCCCGGACAGCAACGTGACATGGGAAGAAATTAAATGAACAAATGTGGGTTTTGGCTACTGGCTCCTCACTTGCTAAAATGAAGATCACAGGTTTATACAATCTTATAATTGGGAGCTCATTCAGCCAAATCTTCCCATTTTAAAATTGAGGAAACGGAGCCCCAAAGGAAATGTAGTTCATCCCCTTCAGAGAGCTACTTCCTGGTGGGGCTGAGAGGAAGCCCCCTCCATGATCTGTCATTGCACTGGACAAAGCTATTTCTCAAGGATCAATGAGACATGGTGTGAGAAACCTTGAACTGGACAGAGCCCTCCACAGACATAAGGTTAAGGAGGGAGGTTAGCTCACCAGGGGTTCATGGAAGCCCATGTAACTCTAAAGACCATATTATGATTGCTGTTGTAAAGTTCTCATCTGAGGATTTCAGCTTTTTATTCACTGGCAGATTTCTCATTCTTAGCACAGTATAAACTCCATTTCTTTATAGAGCCCAAGAGTATCTTGAACAAAAGTTGCAGGCATTGATTTTGTTAATGGTGACGTAAAGTGGGCAGGAAAATGCACCTAGTTCTTGGAAATCTTATCAGTATGAGGCATTATTTTAATATTCAGTAGAGCCCTTGATTTACTGTGAGACTCTGAAGATCGCAAACACTTGGGTGGAGGCAAGCTGAGTCCTGGATGCTCCTAAAGTTGGCTAAGCCGCCTTGGCTCACCACCACAGTGATGTGAAAAGAGACCAAAGCATTCTGCCCCGTTCAGAATGTGATATTCTCACTGTGCCAGGATCTAGCTGGAGTCTTCACTGGAATCCATATAATATGAAAACTTTCATAAACATTTACTATGATTTCACAAGAAAGGTAACCAAATGAGCTTGTTACCACTTACAACTATAAAAAGTATCCAATAAACAGCCCCCTGTTACAGGATTATTAGTGAGATGAAATGACTGTACGTGATAGACTATAACGGGAAATAAAAACTTAAGAATTATAGTGAAATAGCAATTTCTCGATATTAGAAATCTTTGTGAATAACATTATGATGGTAAATATTTTTGTTTACCTACTCATGCATTAAAACAAAACACAACTACTGTAGATTAACATTTAAAAAATTACAAAATTACACAGCCCCTATAGATTAAGTAAAATGATTGTGCAGAAAGGCTATTATAACTTAATATCTTTTAAACTGGAAGACAAGTGATATGTTGCAATTCCACAAATACATACTAGTTTACCTACTTCAATGATATATTCCTTGTGATTTAAAACCTTTATATTTTAAGTTAGTGAAAACAAACATAAATTTATCTTCCAAATATGAATTCTTCTTATTCTCAAAACTTGTCTTGATATGCTATGATTATACAGAAATGAATATTTTCAGGCAGACATATTTTTCTGTTGTAGGAAGTAATTTATATACATCATTTAAATTATGATCACCAAAATCCAAGTGTCTGAATCGATTATAAAATATTGCTTTAGGCTTATCAATTAGCAGGTTATTAAGCCTTTGAAATCAGAAGCATAGTAAATATAATGACAAGCGCATCACTTTCTAAAATAAGAAAAAAAAAGAGAGGAATTTACAAATTAGGATCCACATTCAGACTAATTGGGCAGGTAGCTAGATGATGGAAACCAAAGCATCCCTAGAACATTTTAAGAAACCCTTTACTTCTTTTGAAGACTGTCATATTCTAGGAAAAAAAAAAATCCATAATAGGCTACGTATAATTTTTTCCCCCTGAAACATAAAGTCTAACTTCACCTGCACTGTCAGAGAAGCAGGTTTTTTAAACCAAAGGAGATCAGCGCTCCAGGGTTAAACATGGAGACAGTACTTTATGTGCTCACTTTCTTTCCTGGGCTTCCTCTTCACTCTACTGCAAACATAGATTTCTGCACAGCCGTTGTTCACATACACGGGGCAGGGCTGGGGCACAGAAATCCTCAGAACTATTTATCTCTTAAGGTTTCCTTCAGAGGCAGAATGTCGTAAATGATTCCACCTCACTCTGCTGCATACTTTTCAGAGGCATGCCAGAAAATATCTAAGCCAAGGACACCCCTCTAACGGCTGAATGAAAAAGAGGCAGTTTCTCCACTAGGAATTTCCTTGAGCTCAGAATCAAGTTCAATATTAATTCTTTGTGCAAGATTCTTCAATCAGAAAATTTCAAAAAGGCTTTACCTTTCCCAGAAGCCATACGGAAAGGATATTAATCTTACTTCACAAAATATTAAAAACTTCTGTAGATAAGAAATACCAAAAACAAAGTCAAAAGACAAATTACAAAATGAGAAAAATACCTGAGAAGTATATTACAAGGGGTTAATTTATTTCAAGTATAATAAGCGTTTACAAATTAAAAAAATAGACGACCTGGACTCACGGTTTGCAGAAAAGCAATAAAATGGCTGATAAACATATGAAATCATCAACCTCAGTCATTACTCAACACAGGCCACTTGAAACAATGAGGTACAGCTTTTTAACTGCCAGACTGGCAAAGATGAAACTCTTTGACATCATGCAGTGCTAGTGAAGGTGTAGGGAACATGCGCTCAAACTACTGGTATAAATAGAAATCTATAAAACCTTCCTGGGGGCAATTTGACAGTATTTCATTAAGAAAATATACACACATATTTTGATCCAGCAATTCTACTTCAAGAAATGGATCCCATAGTTATCTTAGTAGCTATGTGCAAATATGCAGGAGGAATAATATATATTGCATCATTGTCTCTAACAGCTAAAAATGAGAAAACCTAAATGTCCATTAATAGCAAAGTGATTAAATTATAATACATCTATAAAATAGGGTCCTAGGCATCCCTTGAGAGAATGAAGTAGAACTCTGACATATTAAAAAATGAACAAGGTATAGAAGATATATATAATAGAATTCCAACAGCATTAAAAATAAAAAAGAAACACAATGTGTGCACATTTGTATGTGATGTATATACTCATATATGTAATCAAACATTCTGGAAGATACATAAACTGGTGAGTGGGACTGGGTGAGGGTAAAGAGAAGGCTGAGACTTTCACTTCTCAATTCATATTTCCCTGCATAGTTTGAATTCTTTTTACCATTATGTACATGTTACTTTTAAAATATAATTTAGAACACTAGCTAAAGATGAATTCATTTTAATCAAAAGAACAAGTCTATACATCATGTAGGGTACCTGCCGTGAAAAAACGCTGAAGGAAACAGTTGGACTACCAGTGACCTGGTTGGTGTCTTTCTGATTTAATACAAGCGGCATTTGAAGGTAATTCATAAGAAATTTGTGCTTTCCCATCAGGATGCTAAAAATCAAGGCAGTAAGTGAGGAAATCCATATTCTAGTCTACACTATTAGGGCATTTCTTTAAAAAAAAAAATTTGAACAGATATTCTGATACCACCTTTTAACATATCTTAGGGTTTTGAGTATGGGTAGGCCTAGCTAGTGAAAACTATTTCACTGTGAAAAACCTCAACAAACAGTTTAGAATGCCAACCAATTCTTCTAAAAAGCAAAAAAGTACCTCTTATATCCTAATATTGTGAGGGATGGGAGAAATGTATTCATTACAAAAGAGGTCTGGTGATATAAATGTGTGTAATTCGGTGCATTAAAAATTATAGAGTCCAGGGCTTCCCTGGTGGCGCAGTGGTTGGGAGGCTGCCTGCTGACGCAGGGGACGCGGGTTCGTGCCCCGGTCTGGGAAGATCCCACGTAACGTGGAGCGGCTGGGCCCGTGAGCCATGGCCACTGAGCCTGCGCGTCCGGAACCTGTGCTCTGCAGCGGGAGGGGCCACAGTAGTGGGAGGCCCAGGTACCGCAAAAAGAAAAACAATTATAGAGCCTGAAAGACAAGTCAGCCTGAAGTCTGCAGTATAAATTTTAAGATAAAAATGTAAGCTTTTTCCAAGTTACATGCTCTGTTTCAACAACGGTTACATGGAAGACTTTCCCGCTGGGCTTTGTGTAGGGCTGTCCCCTTGTACTCACCTGTCAGGCTGTCTGGCCGAGGTGGAACCATCCTCTCATAAATGTCATACTGCTGCTGTCCAAATTGTTCCATGTCATGAACAGTCCTTTGCAGTGAAGGTCCCAGATGCTGCGGTACGGCGGTCATCCCTGAGCGTTTGGGGGATAATGACCCCACCTGGCCTTGGGATGGGGAAGCTACTCGAGTCTGTGCATCCGTCAGGGTCAGTGGGGACCCCACTCTGGTGGTCGTTTGGTACTGAGGGGTTGGTCCGTTGGGACTGGAGGTCTGCCGGGAGGTGACCGACCCAATCCGACGTACAGCTGATGGGGAGGCGGGTCTCTGTGCAGAGTACGGAGAGGCTGCCCGCTGAGCAGGTAATGTGGTGGAAGAGTATGCACTGGGGTTCAGTGGTCGGGAGTCGGTCACTGATGGAGAGCCGAATCCACTACCAAGAGAAGTTCTCAGTGACCCCCTTGAAGGAGACACGCCTGTGCTGATAATATAAGAAGGAGACTGTGCTCTAGATGGAACTGAACTAACTCTTCTCATGGCCCGATTGGCTACTGATGGCTGATGAAAGGGGGAGAAAAGAGAATGGTTTATCCAGGGTTGTGTGTCCATTGTCATTACACAAAAAAATGTACATAGCTCACTACAGAATGTGAATTCACTATTTATTTTAGGCATCTAAGTTTCTTTTCCTTTTTTTTGCTGTAGAGCTGGATCTTAATTTTTCCTTATTCTGTTTTTCTTGTTCTACTATTTTTTTTTTTTTGGTGGTGGTTTAATCTCCAACTTGCCCCTTCAGAACACTAAAACCAACCAGTAAGGAGAGATCTAAAGACATTTACTATTCTTTTTTTCTTTTGTCTTTACATTATTTTACCCTCTGCCTACACATTTTCCACAACACATACCATGCTGTATTGCAAGTGTGAAGGGTCACTGGACCAGTGTACTTATTTTGTACCCTGCGAGTCAAAGTTTGGCTAAGTTAACCCATTTGTGTAAAACAAAAACAAAACAAACAAAACAAAACTTTTCCAATATGTTAATCTAGGTAAAGCTAGAGCAGTATCTATAACTGCCTTTACAACTGTCTTTATGGGTTGGCCCCATTAACAAAAGGAAGGTTCTTTCAAAGTGGAATAATTGAACGTTTGGATAGGGCCTGTGCTCTCAGCTCTCCTCTGTGAGTGCTGCATTAGTGCGTTAGCCAAATCTATCTTTTCTTTTAGCTTAAGTGTGGCTGCTAGTGATTTCAGCCATTTCTTTCTACCTCCTTTGATTTATAAGCTCTTGTCTTAAGCTGGTGGATCAAAAGAGATGCAAATACAAGTACCCACAATCTGTTCCAGCAGGAGGTATGCTCAAAATCTCTGCTGAGTTCTGGCCAGCTGCAAATGACCAGATTGGGAAGTGAAGAACATCTCTGCCAGGGCTAGTCCTTCTATGAATCCATAGACTTTTGCAAACACTGAGTCTCAGATTCCTTTCTTGATGCAGGACAACAATGAAGAAGAATGGTGGCTGGACTGAGGCAGTGGGTTATAAGCTCAGGACCAAGCTTTTTCTGTATCTCCTTAGTGACTACTAGAGTACAGTTGTCATCAACCCCCTTTCACTTTTAGTTGGGGCAATAAAGGAAGAAAAGGGATGAGTCACAGACTTTGTATACTCTTAGATGCCATAAGAAGAAACATGTTTTGTCTCCACGTGTCATAAGCAGTTGGCTGGCTGAAACACCTGCTCTGAGACCACTTGGGTGCTCAAACTCAACAATTCTGGGAAGGCAATAGCCATGGAAAGGAGAAGATCTGGGGAGGGAAGGTGACTGAAAATAAACAATAAGGCAAGAAAGAGGGAGTTTAAAAATTAGTAGGCAGGAGAACACACAGTGTGCCTCAGGCTTTCACAACATCATGCCGGCCTCTGCCAACGCAGGCTCGCCCTGCATTCCAATTATAACTACCGTACCTCTCCATCCCCCCGTGTGAGTGAGCGAGAGCCCCCTAATCAGCCGCTGCTTTAACCCCGTCCAGTCTGGGCGGGAACAGAAGCCTGAGGGTGACCTACATGCAGAGATGGGACCAAAACCAAAGCTGAAACCCAGGAGCTGTGCAAACAAAGAGGAGAAAGGGAAATTTCTCTGTGCAGCCTCAGGAGCAGTGGATAAAATCCCCACAATCAACTTGAGGTACCCTGCATATGTGGAATACCTCAATAGACAATGCGTCAACCCAAAATTGAGGCGGTGGACTTTGGGTGCAACTCTAGACTTGGGGTTTGCTGTCTGCGACTGACTTGTTTCTGATTTTTATGTTTATCTTAGTATAGTTTTTAGTGCTTGTTATCATTCGTGGATTTGTTCATTGGTTTGGTTGCTCTCTTCATGTTTTTCAAATTGCTTTCTTATTTTTTTAATTTGACTTATTTTCTATTATTTTATTAATTATTATTTTTCTTTCTTTTTTTCTCCCTTTTCTTCTGAGCCATGTGGCTGACAGGGTCTTGGTGCTCCGGCCTGGTGTCAGGCCTGAGCCTCTGAGGTGGGAGAGCAAAGTTCAGGACACTGGACCACCAGAGACCTCCTGGCCCCACATAATATCAATTGGCAACAGCTCTCCCTGAGATCACAGTCTCAATGCTAAGACCCAGCTCCACCCAACGGAGAGCAAGCTCCAGCGCTGGATGCCCCATGCCAAACAACTAGCAAGACAGGAACACAACCCCACCCATTAGCAGAGAGGCTTCATAAAATCATACTAAGTTCACAGACACCCCAAAACACACCACTGGATGTGGCCTGCCCACCAGAAAGACAAGATCCAGCCCCACCCTCCAGAACACAGGCACCAGTCCCCTCCATCAGGAAGCCTACACAAGCCACTGAACCAACCTCAACTACTGGGGGCAGACTCCAAAAACAACAAGAACTACGAACCTGCAGCCAGCGAAAAGGTAACCCCAAACACAGTAAGTTAAGCAAAATGAGAAGACAGAGAAATATGCAGGAGATAAATGAGTAAGGTAAAAACCAAACAGACAAAATAAATGAAGAGAAAATAGGCAGTCTACCTGAAAAAGAATTCAGAGTAATGATAGTAAAGATGATCCAAAATTGTGGAAATAGAATGGAGAAAATACAAGAAACGTTTAACAAGGACCTAGAAGAACTAAAGAGCAAATAAACAATGATGAACAACACAATAAATGAAATTAAAAATTCTCTAGAAGGAATTGATAGCAGAATAACTGAGGCAAAAGAACAGATAAGTGACCTGGAAGATAAAATAGTGGAAATAACTGCTGCAGAGCAGAATAAAGAAAAAAGAATTGAGGACAGTCTCAGAGATCTCTGGGACAA
This sequence comes from Stenella coeruleoalba, assembly GCF_951394435.1. Classification (NCBI taxonomy): domain Eukaryota; kingdom Metazoa; phylum Chordata; class Mammalia; order Artiodactyla; family Delphinidae; genus Stenella; species Stenella coeruleoalba. Next base: position 55,721,157 of record NC_137151.1, on the reverse strand, counting down.
TAATGAACACATCAACATTCTAATTATATGGGTCTCAGAAGAAGAAGAGAAAAAGAAAGGGCCTGAAAAAATATTTGAAGAGCTTATAGTTGAAAACTTCCCTAACATGGGAAAGGAAACAGGCAATCAAGTCCAGGAAGCGCAGGGAGTGCCACAAAAGACAAATCCAAGGAGAAACACACCGAGACACATAATAATCAAACTATCAAAAATTAAATGCAAAGAAAAGATATTAAAAGCAGCAGGGGAAAAGCAACAAATAACATACAAAGGAATCCCCGTAAGATTAACAGCTGATCTTTCAGTAGAAACTCTGCAAGCCAGAAGGGAGTGGCAGGACATATTTAAAGGGATGAAAGGGAAAAACCTACAACCAAGATTACTCTACCCAGCAACGAACTCATTCAGATTTGACAGAGAAATGAAAACCTTTACAGACAAACAAAAGCTAAGAGAATTCAGCACCACCAAACCAGCTTTACAACGAATGCTAAAGGAGCTTCTCTAGACAGGAGACATAAGAGAAGGAAAAGACCTACAATAGCAAACCCAAAACAATTTAAAAATGGTAATGGAAACATACATATGATAATTACCTTAAATGTAAATGGATTAAATGCTCCAAACAAAAGACACAGACTGGCTGAATGGATACAAAAACAAGACCCATATATTTGTTGTCTACAAGACACCCACTTCAGACCTAGGGACTCATACAGACTGAAAGTGAGGGGATGGAAAAAGATATTCCATGCAAATGGAAATCAAAAGAAAGCTGGAGTAGCAATTCTCATATCAGACAAAATAGACTTTAAAATAAGGATTATTACAAGAGACAAAGAAGGACACTACATAATGATCAAGGGATCAATCCAAGAAGAAGATATAACAATTGTAAATATTTATGCACCCAACATAGGAGAACCTCAATATATAAAGCAAATGCTAACAGCCATAAAAGGGGAAATTGACAGGAACACATTCATAGTAGGGGACTTTAACACCCCACTTTCACCAATGGACAGAACATCCAAAATGAAATTAAATAAGGAAACACAAGCTTTAAATGACACATTAAACAAGATGGACTTAATTGATACTTATAGGACATTCCGTCCAAAAACAATAGAATACGCTTTCTTCTCAAGTGCTCATGGAACATTCTCCAGGATAGATCATATCTCGGGTCACACATCAAGCCTTGGTAAATTTAAGAAAATTGAAACCATATTAAGTATCTTTTCTGACCACAATGCTATGAGACTAGATATCAATCACAGGAAAAAAACTGTAAAAAATACAGACACATGGAGGCTAAACACTATGCTATTAAATAACCAAGAGATCACTAAAGAAATCAAAGAGGAAATCAAAAGATATCTAGAGACAAATGACAATGAAAACACGACAACCCAAAACCTATGGGATGAAGCAAATGCATTTCTAAGAGGGAAGTTTATAGCAATACAATCCTACCTCAAGAAACAAGAAAAATCTCAAATAAACAGCTTAACCTTACACCTAAAGCAATTAGAGAAAGAAGAACAACAACAAAAAAAAACCCAAAGTTAGCAGAATGAAAGAAATCATAAAGATCAGATCAAAAATAAATGAAAAAGAAATGAAGGACACAATAGCAAAGATCAATAAAACTAAAAGCGGGTTCTTTGAAAAGATAAACAAAATTGATAAACCATTAGCCAGACTCATCAAGAAAAAAAGGGAGAAGTCTCAACTCAACGGAATTAGAAATGAAAAAGGAGAAGTAACAACTGACACTGCAGAAATACAAAGGATCATGAGAGATTACTATAAGCAACTACGTGCCAATAAAATGGACAACCTGGAAGAAATGGACAAATTCTTAGAAAAGCACAACCTTCCGAGACTGAACCAGGAAGAAATAGAAATATAAACAGACCAATCACAAGCACTGAAATTGAAACTGTGATTAAAAATCTTCCAACAAACAAAAGGCCAGGACCAGATGGCTTCACAGGTGAATGCTACCAAACATTTAGAGAAGAGCTAGCACCTATCCTTCTCAAACTCTTCCAAAATAGCAGAGGGAGGAATACTCCCAAACTCATTCTACAAGGCCATCATCACCCTGATACCAAAACCAGACAAAGATGTCACAAAAAAAGAAAACTACAGACCAATATCACTGATGAACCTAGATGCAAAAATCCTCAACAAAAATACTAACAAACAGAATCCAATAGCACATTAAAAGGATCATACACCATTATCAAGTGGCGTTTATCCCAGGAATGCAAGGATTCTTCAATATATGCAAATCAATCAATGTGATACACCATATTAACAAACTGCAGGATAAAAATCACATGATAATCTCAATAGACGCTGAAAAAGCTTTTGACAAAATTCAACACCCATTTATGATAAAAACTCTCCAGAAAGTAGGCATAGAAGGAACTTACCTCAACAAATAAAGGCCATATATGACAAACCCACAGCCAACATCGTCCTCAGTGGTGAAAAACTGAAACCATTTCCTCTAAAATCAGGAACAAGACAAGGATGCCACTCTCACAAATATTATTCAACATAGTTTTGGAAGTTTTAGCCACAGCAATCAGAGAAGAAAAAGAAATCAAAGGAATCCAAATCGGAAAAGAAGAAGTAAAGCTGTCACTGTTTGCAGATGACATGATACTATACATAGAGAATCCTAAAGATGCTACCAGAAAACTGCTAGAGCTAATCAATGAATGTGGTAAAGTAGCAGGATACAAAATTAATGTACAGAAATCTCATGCATTCCTATACACCAATGATGAAAAATCTGAAAGAGAAATTAAGGAAACACTCCCATTTACCTCTTCAATGAAAAGAATAAAACGCCTAGGAATAAACCTACCTAAGGAGACAAAAGATTGCAGGCAATCGGCGGCGTTTGCGGAGGCTGGCGTTTAGGGTGTCTGTGCTAGTTGCTGCTTTCGGTGCAAAAAATGCCTGGTTTGGCGGCCACAAGCCCTGCCCCATCTGAGTCGCAGGAGAAGAAGCCTCTGCAGCCCTGCTGTGCCTGCCCAGAGACCAAGAAGGTGTGCGATGCGTGATTGAGAAAGGACAAGAGAACTGTGGACACCTAATTGAGGCCCACAAGGAATGCAAAAGTTTTCTGTATGCAGAAAACTATAAGACACTGATGAAAGAAATTAAGGATGATACAAACAGATGGAGAGATATACCATGTTCTTGGATTGGAAGAATCAACATTATGAAAATGACTATACTACCCAAGGCAATCTACAGATTCAACGTGATCCCTATCAAACTACCAATGGCATTTTTCACAGAACAAAAAATCTCACAATTTGTATGGAAACACAAAAGACCCCAGGTAGCCAAAGCACTCTTGAGAAGGAAAAATGGAGCTAGAGGAATCAGGCTCCCTGACTTCAGTCTATACTACAAAGCAACAATAACCAAGACAGAATGGTACTGGCCCCAAAACAGAAAATATAGATCAATGGAACAGGATAGAAAGCCCAGAGATAAACCCATGCACATATGGTCACCTTATCTTTGATAAAGGAGGCAAGAATATAAAATGGAGAAAAGAATTCTCTTCAATAAGTGGTGCTGGGAAAACTGGACAGCTACATGTAAAAGAATGAAATTAGCACCCTCCCTAACACCGTATACAAAAATAAACTCAAAATGGATTAAAGACCTAAATGTAAGGCCAGACATTATAAAACTCTTAGAGGAAAACATAGGCAGCAGACTCTTTGACATAAGTCACAGCAAGATCCTTTTTGACCCACCTCCTAGAGAAATGGAAATAAAAACAAAAATAAACAAATGGGACCTAATGAAACTTCACAGTTTTTGCACAGCAAAGGAAACCATAAACAAGACAAAAAGACAACCCTCAGAATGGGAGAAAATATTTGCAAATGAAGCAACTGACAAAGGATTAATCACCAAAATATATAAGCAGCTCATGCAGCTCAATATCAAAAATACAAACAACCCAATCCAGAAATGGGCAGAAGACCTAAATAGACATTTCTCCAAAGAAGATGTACAGATAGCCAACAAACACATGAAAGGATGCTCAATATCACTAATCATTAGAGAAATGCAAATCAAAACTACAATGAAGTATCACCTCACATCGGTCAGAATGGCCATCATCAAAAATCTATAAGCAATAAATGCTGGAGACAGTGTGGAGAAAAGGGAACCCTCCTGCACTGTTGGTGGGAATGTAAATTGATACAGCCACTATGGAGAACAGTATGGAAGTTCCTTAAAAAACTAAAAATAGAACTACCATACCATACCATATACCAGAAATCCCACTACTGGGCATGTACCCTGAGAAAACCATAATTCAAAAAGAGACATGTACCACAGTGTTCATTGCAGCACTATTTACAATGGCCAGGACATGGAAGCAACCTAACTGTCCACTGACAGATGAATGGATAAAGAAGATGTGGCACATATATACAAGGGAATATTACTCATCCATATAAAGAAATGAAATTGCGTTACTTGTAGTGAGATGGAGGGACCTAGAGTCTGTCATAGAGAGTGAAGTAAGTCAGAAAGAGAAAAACAAATACTGTATGCTAACACATATACATGGAATCTTAAAAAAAAGGTTCCAATGAACCTAGGGGCAGGACAGGAATAAAGACCCAGAAGTAGAGAATGGACTTGAGGACACGGTGAGGGGGAAGGGTAAGCTGGGATGAAGTGAGAGAGTAGCATTGACATATATACACTATCAAATGTAAAATAGATAGCTAATAGGGAGCAGCCACGTTGCACAGGGAGATCAACTCGGTGTTTTGTGACCACCTGGAAGGGTGAAATAGGGAGGGTGGGAGGGAGATGAAAGAAGGAGGGGATATGGGGATATACGTATACATATAGCTGATTCACTTTGTTATACAGCAGAGACTAACACAACATTGTGAAGCAATTATACTCCAAAAAAGATGTTAAAAAAGAAAAAACAAAACAAAACAAAAAAATTAGTAGGCAGTTGGAAAATTAAAATCTGTACTTGGGGTTTACTAATAGTGCTAAAGATAATTTAAAAAATCCCACACATAAGCTGTTTACTATCAAAATGGGATGACACTTGGCCCAGATATCTAGAAATTGTGTTCCCCAGAATACATGCAAGTTCAGTTTTAAAGATGGTCTTGCAATCTCCAGGAACAAAATTAACTTACTGTAAGTTAAAAAATAAATAAATTAATTAAAAAGGTCTCATGGCCACTCTCAGGGGCAAAATAGACAATCTGTGTAATTAATTATTATTCGTAAGTGTGACTTCAGACCTGCCAACATAGAAATTCACCTAAGCAGATGAACTCCTGTAAGCATTTAGTCCAAAGTTTCCCAGAGTGTTTCATCAGAGCATCCCTAACAGCAGAGGAGTAAATGCACCATCTGAGGAATGGAGCTGGTGGAGAGGGGTCTGCAGCTGGAAGTAGTTTGCTATGGGCACAAGATTTCCTGTCTTACCTTAAAATTCATGCACCATATTTGTGTTTGTTTTAATACAGAAATGTTTCTTTTCTTTTTTCTTTTTTTTTTTTTTTTGTGGTACGCGGGCCTCTCACTGTTGTGGCCTCTCCCGTTGCGTACCATAGGCTCCGGACGCGCAGGCCCAGCGGCCATGGCTCACGGGCCTAGCTGCTCCGTGGCATGTGGGATCCTCCCGGACCAGGGCACGAACCCGTGTTCCCTGCATGAGCAGGCGGACTCTCAACCACTGCGCCACCAGGGAAGCCCCAGAAATGTCTCTTAATACTTAAAAGTTTCCCTTAAATTGCTGAGCCAAAGTCGTTTTGTGTTTCTCCTTTGGCATTGCGAATGTTGGCCCACTGCTGTGTGTACCTTCAGGGCTTCCTGTATCACGTTAAGAGAAGCTTAGGGTTCACCTGACTTCTTTGATCATCTTGCCATTTTTCAGCTTCAGAGGAATCACGGGGGTACTTGGACAGAGAGATCCTCACTAGTTATTGCCACTCGGGACTCCTATTACTTTTATTAATTCTGGCATATGCTGGTGGACTGAGGTGAATAAAGTGGCAGTGAGTGAGGAGTTAAAGAGTTTTTATAAATACATATGCATTATTATTTTTGACTATCAAGTAAGAAAACCTTAACAGAATAGTTATGCTTCTATATAGTAGCTCCCTATAGGCAGGAATAACTATATTCTAGCAAAGCAAAAGAATACGTTTTCAGAGAACAATTCCAATGATGAAGGCAAAAACTTTGGTTAGAGTGGGCCAGGCCCATTTTGTGCAGGTGTGGGAATAGTGCTTTGCCCTCTAGAACTCTTTACAGCATATTTTAGCTTTAGTATTTTTAGGAACTCATAACCCCTCAGGGACTAGAATATTCCACCCAATCCTCTCACACTCTCCGTGGACTATTCCCCTCATGCCAAACTTGCTGCTTACAGAAAAATTACTCTCCAATGTCTAGAATTTATCAGAATTCATTAATAGGAACTAATGCAGTTTTAGATTTCAAGCGTAAAATTTCATTAACATCATGGACTCATAGTGTAAAATGAGTCCATTTTTAAAAAAAGGATCGAGATGTATTTGGCTTACCTGAACCAGTGTTTGTCCTTCAGCTCTTGAATTCCTCACCAGGTGGTTATTAGTTGATCCTATGAATGAATGTTGTGGCCTATTATCTGCCTTACTCAAGTTCTGGCTGTTGTGGAAACTCCCTGCTTCCTGGTATCCACTGTCGGAATAAGAATTCATTTGTGTTGAACTTCTTGAGTTACCCAATGATCCTGAAGGAATGAAACCAGCAGAATATATCTTCATTTTACACTTCTGATGCTCATTTTCAAAATGGAAATATTAAAAGCAAATCTAATACTTAAAAGATAATACAACAGACCCTCACTTTCATGGAGAGACGTCTGTTCTGGTGAGTAGAGGGTTCCTTGCTCTGGCTCTGTCCTGATGAGATAGTTATTGGGATGGACAGCGTCCGAAGCTCTAGGTTTGTTTACACCAGTATTTGGCACATCTGGAAGAAGATAAGTTTAATCAGCTAAACTCAACGAAAATAATACATAAAAACTTGCTAAAAAAAGGGTTCAGGTACTTGTCAGTAATGTCTTATAATCTTAATACAAGACTATTAACTCAAGCCTTCATACAAGTTAATACAAGACTATTTTCACCTTAAACTGCACAGTCATTTTGACTCTTTTCTATATGAAAGTGTTCCATATACTCAGTTTATTAATATATTTTGCTAAATTTCATGAATGTTTCTCATCCTGATTACCAGCCACAAATTAACTTACATACTAGATTAAATTAAAATCTGAAAACTGACCTTGTTACCCCTTGGAAAACTCACCTCTCAGGGTGACTTCCCCAAGAGGATTAACAGATGGAGTGAGAAGGGTGACTATGTAAAACAAGATCCTCCATATCTCAAACTATTGAAACGAAAACTTGCATGATATTCACATTATTGAGCTTGGTGATGAAACCTCTGAAGGTAGGGCTAGCTTTTTATGTCACATTTCATATCATCTAAAATCAAAGGAACTCTGTGCAGTTTTCAGAATTGCCAACAATGGAAATTTAAATTTCTTATCCATTTGCTTATTTTATTCTTATAGTCTTTACAAAATGAATATAGACAAATCTAACCTCATTATTGTTTTCTTTACTCAAATCTGTCTCGCCCATTATCTTGTTTTATTTTCAGCTGTATCATTTTGCCATCTTGAACTTAAAAAGCAAAACAAAACAACTTATCTTCTTCCCGATTCCAACCTCTTTTTTATGCTGTAAATTTAGGTGGTGTAGCTTTTACTGCCTTTTCCCAGTTCTAATCAAATATGTTCTCTTTCCTCTAGGTTCTTCAAAATATATTTGCCCATATTCTGATTATATTCATGACAAGTCTTTCTTTCCTCAAGTTTAACCCTCATGTTGCTAACAAACATTTTTTTCAGGAATGCCACTTCACTCTCACTTTACAGATTTAAATTGAATCGGTATCACATTCTGAGTTTAACACACAATCCTAAGGATTGAAATTAGTCTTTCCTTTCTGACTTTCTTTCTTTAACTATTTATTAAGGCCCTACTATATGCCAGGCTCTAAGCATGCAGCTGAGAAAAGATACAGTGTTTGTGTGTCACCGTGCATGCACATGTTTGTGTTACTGTCGGGGGAAAGGAGCTTAGGAAAAATTCCCTAAAGGAAGTAATATCTAAGCAGTATCCACTTACCACAGGAGGCCAGTTTGCCCTTTCTTTATAGCACTTATCACCATCTCTCTCCACTAGACTATAAGCTCAAAGCAGGCAGGGACTTTTGTCTGCTTTGTTTACTGTTGTATCCTCAGTGCCTAGGATAGGTGCATAGCACTCAGTAGGTGCTCAGTAAATATTTATTGAACAAATTCCCAGTAAGAATAGCAGCTTCTCTTTATTGAGCACTGATTCATGCCTGGCATTGTGCTGTGGGCTTTACTTTATTGTGTTCAATAAGGTTTGTCTATGAAAAGCAAAGTAAAACTTTTAGGCATTGCTGATCAAGCTAGTTTGGAAAGTGAATTTGGGTTTACAGGAGAACTGGGATGCCACATTCTAAACCTTTAACTTGATGTCAGATTCAATCCAAGGTTTTGTTTCCTAGCCTCCAGAAAGATTTGCTGACATTCTTAATATAGGTTTTTGATGAACCTGTCTCTAGGTTTATCATTTGACATTACACTTCTAGGTAGCAGAACTCTGTGATAGCTCTGAATTCTTTTTTTTTTTTTGCGGTACGCGGGCCTCTCACTGTTGTGGCCTCTCCCGTTGCGGAGCACAGGCTCCGGCCGCGCAGGCTCAGCGGCCATGGCCCACGGGCCCAGCCGCTCCGCGGCATGTGGGATCTTCCCGGACCGGGGCACGAACCCATGTCCCCTGCATCGGCAGGCAGACTCTCAACCACTGCGCCACCAGGGAAGCCCTGAATTCTTAAGTTTGGAATTTCAATACAGATTTCAGATTGTATGTGGATTCCCTGGTACACACGGAAACATGATCTAAGTCTGTATCAGGCTGCTAATAGTGAAGGGTAATCTGCTTCATTTGTAAGTCTTCTGTCTTTCCACAGTTCTAAACACTCTTACACAGCAATTCTTGAAGGAGTTTTACTAGGGACTGAGTAAAATACATAGTTTGCTAGGTTATAAGAGTTTTACAGGGAATGGAATGCCTCAGAGAAGCTAAACAAGAGAGGACCTGAGATCAGAGCTAGGTAGTAATCCACCTTTATTTCATCCAGGAACGGAACACTGGAAAATCACAAAGGAAATGGCAACAGACTATAGACATGGAAGCACCAATCTGGCAGTTTCAAGAATTGGCATAATGGAAAAGTGTGCCACTTTTAAAAAGAAAAAGACGTTTAGATAGCTCCTAGCTTCAGCTTTAGTACAAGATAAAACCTGGGATACCATTACATCAAAGCTCTTGGCTTGGAAACACTAGGTGGCATGCAGTGTCAGAATCTGAAAAATTATCACCATGGAAACCAAAACCATTAGAGTTCTGTGTATGTCTCTCTCTTTTTAACCATTAGGAGATATTATTTAAATAAGAAAAGAAAAAGAGACACGCTAAAAATCTGTACTTCAGCAATTTTGTCTCTTTATCCAATGGAACATTTTCTCACAAACCAGGTGACAAGCAATTGTGCTCATTTACACTCTTTTCTAAGAGAAGCTATTTAAAATAATCTTGATGGGATCAAGATGGCAGAGTAGGAGGATCCTGAGCTCACTTCCTCCTACGGATACACAAAACTGCAACTACGGATAGAACAACCATGTCTGAGAATGGCCTGAAGACTAGCAGAACAGATTTTCTACAACTGAGGATATAAAGAAAAGTCCACATTGAGATGGGTAGGAGGGGGAGATACACGGTCTAGTCAGAACGCACACACTTAGTGCAGCAACCCACAAACGGGAGAGATATTACAACCGTGGAGGACCCCTGAGGAGCGAGGGACCCAAGTCCCACGTCACGCTCCCCAGACCAGGGGAGCTGCACAAGGAAGACAAGCCCCCATAACGTCTGGCTTTGAAAACCAGCAAGGCTTAAGTCTGGAAGAGCCAGAGGGCTGTGGGAAACCAAGACTGCCCATAAAGAGCTCACACACAAACTCACCTGTTCCAGGTACCAGGGCAGAAGCAACAGCCTGAAAAGCATCGAGGTCATATGAGAAGGAGATTCACTGACTATTTGGGGGTATGTGCCAGACGGCAGGTATCTGGTGGAACTTCCTTTGGGAATGGAAACACTGTCAGATGCCATTATGTTTCTTTTCACTTTCCTTCCCCCTGGCTGACCTGTTGCTGGCAGCTGCCATTTCTGTTTCTCTTTTCTCAACCTAACTAACACTGTGCACCCTCCCCAGGTGTTCCCGAGGACCAGCCCTGCACAACCCACCTGCCCCAGAGGGCCCCTTTAAAGTGGTTCTCACTCTGCCCCAGCCAGTGGGTAGTCCCAGCCAGCACTGGCACCCCTCCAAAGTGGCTCTCACTCCAGGGAGCTAGCTCAGCATATCAGCATGTCTGCAACAGTTCCGGCTGGCCTTGCAGCCAGTTGAGCTGGGGACCAGCCCCACACATCAGTGTGCCTGCAGCAGTTGAGGAAAAACCTATCAGCTGGCTGGACCAAGGGGGTGAGCCCAGCCTACCAGAGTGCCTGTAGCAATAGTGGTCTAACCACAACAAGAGGGCACACACAGGGGTAGCCCTGGATATCCTGGCTCTTGTGACCAGGAGGAATTGTGATACTGTACCTCACAGGGGACTTTCTATATAAGACCACCTTTTCAGGACCAGGAGAAATAGATGATATGCCTAATGCATAGAAACAAACACAGAGAGTTAGACAAATGAGAAGACAAAGGAACAGCTTCCAAATGAAAAAAACAAGACAGAAACTCAGAAAAAGAACTAAACAAAATGGAGATAAACAATTTACCAGGTAGAGTTCAAAATAATGGTCATAAAGATGCTCACCAAACTAGGATGAAGAATGGATGAACTCAGGGAGAACTTCAAAAAAGAGAGAGAAAATATAAAAAAGAACTAATCAGAATTGAAGAATAAAATAACTGAAGTAAAAAACACACTAGAGGAAATCAACAGCAGATTAGAGGATGCAGAATAACATATCAGTGATATGGAAGACAGGATGGTGAAAATCACTTAGTAAGAAGAGCAAAAAGGAAAAAGAATTTAACAAATGAGGATAGTTTAAGGGACTACTGCAACAACATCAACTATCTAACATTCACATTACAGGGTCTGTAGAAGGAGAAGAGAGAGAGAAAAGGACAGAAAATCCATCTGAAGAAACAATGGCTGAAACTCCCCTAACCTGGGGAAGAAAACAGATATCCAGGTGCAGGAAGCACCAAGTCCCAAATAAGATGAACTCAAAGAGATCCACACCAAGACATAATTAAATGGCAATAGTTAAAGATAAAGAGAGAAAAACAAAAAGTCACATACAAGGGTTAATATGCCATAAGGCAATTGGCTGATTTTTCAGCAGAAACTTTACAGGCCATAAAGGAGTGGCATGATATAGTCAAAGTAACGAAACGAAAAACTTACGACCAAGAATACCCTACCCAGCAAGATTATCATTCAGAATTGAGAGATAAAGAGTTTTCCAAACAAGTAAAAGCTAAAGAAGTTCATCATCGCTAAACTGGTCTTAAAAAAATG